>NC_135722.1:104014442-104614442 GCF_964656455.1 Halichoerus grypus | reverse complement strand
CTGAACCCTGGTTCCCCTGGCCACGTCAGTACTGCCCTCTAACAGATCAATGCCTAAACAGGCGGCCACAAGCTGGAGAGTCATGGGGACTGCTATGGTCCCCCCAGGACGGAGCCAAACCGAGTGCTGTCTACACGCTGGGCACCAAAGAACTGCGGATGCTCCAGGGAGCAGGACGGAGCTCCCGCCTTCGTAGCGCTTACAATCTGATGTGGGGAGACACAATAAAACAAATAAATATAATTCTCGATGATGAGTATCATCTGCCCCGGGCCTCCTGCTGACTTTCCGTGAGGCCAGCAGCTTACACGAACTTCTCCTGTATCTGCTCGTGAGAACTTCCCAGAACGTTCCCTTTAGGTAAAGCAGTCCCATCAAAAATTCTCATAGAATCTGAGCTTGGAGCCTTTGGCAATGAAGTTGTAAAAACACTGCCTAATCCCGCTAAAGTTGGCTGGGAATCCTTTAGCAGTTTAGGGACCGCTCCTTCCACGTGACCATAGGTATCTTTCCCTTGCCTGGGAAGCCCCGGAGCGCACACATGCAACTCACAGGACTCCCGCAACTTCCTCTTCCTTGTGGCCGGGGAACCATTTCCAAAAAAAGTATCTGCTTATTTATAAAATCAAATAGAAAGGGGGGGACAGTAGCGCACGTCACAGGTAAATGTGGACTTTAGAAATATGTTTTTGAATAGCTAATTCAAGGCCCTAATTTAAAAGTCAAAAAGCTAGGGCGCCTGGCTGGCTCAGTCAGTAGATCATACAACTCTTAATCTCGGGGTTGTGGATTCAAGCCCCACGTCTCGTGTCGAGATTGCTTAAAAAGAAAATCTAAAATAATAATAATAATTAATTAAATAAAATACAAAAGCTATAAATGGTTATAGAATAAAAAGTGAATGTCTTTTGCGCTCTTCCTTCCTGATAATCGTTCAGTCCACCTGCCCAGGACAATCAGTATTACCAGTGTCTCGTGTATCCTTCCAGAGAAAATACAGGGCACATATAAGCCCATGCAGAGCTTTTCTTTGTCTTTCCCACACATGGTAGCATACTAGAGACGCTGGTATTTACCTGACTTCTTCAAGAACAATTCCATACACATAAAGCCACTTCACTCTCTTTAATAGGTGAATGACATTCTAATTTTTGCAGATACCACAATTTCTGTAGTTTCCTATTAATAGATATTTAGGTTTATTCCTTTTTTTTCTTTTTTGCCTTTGCAAATAATGCTGCAATTAATATTCTCCTGAGAGCGCCTTTTCACATAGGATGCACTCTAACCTGAAAATTCCATTACCCCCTCTCCAGCTAGCTCAGTGGTATACATTTGTAATTCTGTATACTGATATCCTTTTAAAACAACAGATGCTTGCAGAGGTGATGAGGATGTTTTTGGTGTGCTTGAAATTCCATGTTAAAACAAAAAACCGTTTTACATTTCTGAGCAAGGTGAGCTACAATGAAACATATGGCCCTTGTGAAAATAGCCAAGCACCACTTTAGGAACATTTTTAAATTCAACACAAAGTGTTTATTGCTCTCAAAATTCCTATGTTGACCCGATGTAGTAAATGAGGGCAGCCACACTCTCTGGTTCAGGTAGAAAACCAGGCACATGACTGTATGACGCAGCATATTGAAAACCTTGCTGTTCTGCTCTCTGGTGGCCTCCCACAAATGCTAGGGGGAAAAAAAAGAGTCATGCTGCTAATACGGAATCTTGTGGTAACTCATTGAAAGGAAGAAGTCCTGGGATTGGCCAACAGCACATATCTTGTGTCCTCTAGTTTCCTTTCCCTGCAAACTCAGCGTTAAAAAGCAACTCTAAGCAGTCACTGAAGGACATGGGCAAGAATGTGTTTTATCCCTCTGTGTCTGTCTTACACAGATCATGGGCTTAGGAAATGGTTGTGTAGGGTAATGCTAGTAAGAAAACTTGACATTTCCTAGATGTTTGGAATTAACCAGCACTTCTCTGGAAGACATAAAAGAAACTGAATGAAAAATCATAGTAGTCATCTGGCTATGGGTACGAAGGCTAGTCAACTGAAGGAAATCAAGTGCTGGCCGAAGAGCTGGAGATGAAGCACATAGAAGGGACTCTTGACTTTGTCTCAACTAAGGTAAGTGTTTTGGTAGAAATGGTGGAGGCAGGAGAAATAGTTCTCTCACATCCTCAAGTGTATCCTCTGGGTACACGCATTTTCAATGAGGAAACACCCAAGGACACCACTAGGAGACCTCTGGGTAGAGTAGAAGCAGTTGCCGGGGGGTTGTGCCACTTTTGAATCTGAGGGTGACTTATGGGTCATCACTTCTGAAGTCTCCGGAGGTCTTAGAGAAGGTGGCTGGCCATTGGAAGGTCCAGGCTGAGGCAGCCAGGTGGGATGTGATGGCCATCTGAAACTCTTGTCTTTTGAGGTTCAAATGTGAATGTAGGTGTGAAGCAGTTTACCTGGGAGCTATATATTAGAAAGAAGTGCTGCTCTTGCAACCATTCTCTCTACCCTCCCCCCACCGCCCATCCCTGCCCCCAGCCCCGAATCTGTTCTTTTCAAAGCATTTGCTTTTAACTAGTGAGGCTGTTCCAGGGCTTTCCCTACTATGTAGCCACAAGCACTCAAATTCTTTAATTATGTGCAATTCAGAGTCACAATTCAAGGTCCAGCCTTGATTTTATAACTAAAATACAGATTGGTTGTCTCTCCAGAACTGGTAACAGCAAACGTGCCGTTTGTGCCTAATGCCTATTTTGAAGTTTTATTGTCAGACATTCAAAATTTGATCTTCAGTTTCACCACCTGCAAAATGAGAAGTGGGATCAGATGAAATGATCTCCAAGTTTTCTCTCATCAGTCTTACGTTTTCTGAACTCCTTGGGATTTCTTTCCTATTTATTCTCTTTTTCTTTCAAGTAAATACAACTTGGAGTCAAGAAAAGACGATTTCCCTAATGCTCGTTTGTCTCAGAGCCATAGAAGCATTTTATTTTCATGACAGATTTTCTTTCATTCTGGTTTACTTAAGATGAACACCCATGCTTGGTTATTACTATAACAGTGAGCATTTAAAGTTTTCATACCATCTCAATAACATAAAAGTCTCATTTACCCAACTCTTTGTCTTTTCTAGATAATACTATAAAACATTTCCACATGCATATCCCACCATTACCACAGATACATACCTAAAACCAAACTATTCTAAACATTTGTTCAAAAAAGTAGTTCCTCTACCCCTAAACTTCCCCCTTTTTCTCCAGTTAGCATCACTACAGGTTTCATATTCACACTCGCGAAGTTATTTTGGACTTCTCCCCTTTCTTAAGTCCATCTTCGTCAAGCGTATGCAATCACTCGGTGCTTTTCAGGTCCTTATATCTCACTAAACTGTCCCTTCCTCTCCTCCCTCGCTATTTACTTCAATAGTTCACGTCTGTTCCGCCATAATGGACGTCAGACGTGTTTCCCTGTTCCAGTCCTTCCCCTTGCAAAACCATCCAGTAACCATCACAATATTAATTTTCCTAAAATAGGATGTTCTCCACATCACCCTGCATTCAAAACCCTTCACAATTCCCCACTGTGTACAGGCTACACTGAGCTCAATCTCCCCCTCTCTCTCTCTGTCTCTGTCCCTGTCTCTCTCTCTCTCATTTGCAGGTCATCTTCTGTGTGTGTCTTCTCCACCACTTCAACTTAAGACAACTCTTCTGTCCTCTGAAACTTCATTGCGTTTATTACCCATGACACATATTTAACACTCCTCAGGTCTCTTCTTAGTTTGCTTTGAACTTTTGTATGTTTTTATCTCCCCAAATACATAGTAAGGTAACTGAAGGCAGTTACAGTATCGTAGTCACGTAATGGGTCCTGATGCTAGAGCAAGCCTGACTCTGTGCTCATCCGTGCACTGTTACTTACTGACTGTAACCTTGGTCTGAGTTTTCTCATCTGCGAAATGGGAGTGGTGATAGATATTCAATCCGTCACAGGGGTTTTGTGGGCATTAGATGAGAGAGCACATGCAAAGTGCTTAGAATGGTAAGCATTCACACAATGTTGGCAATTACACTAATTATTCATGTCTCTTAGCTCCAAAGTACCTAATGTAGTGGCTTGGTCTATAACCACACTTAATCCATACTGAATGGAATTCGGTTGAGTCAATGAGGGAACTAAGGTAGACTGTGTGGGTGATATATTGTGGACTAGGGGATCTCCTGGCATCACTAAAATCATGCCATAGATGCTGTAACTTACTGTCAGCCAGCCAGCCTCTTTTTAGGTTCCTTCCACTCCCTAATACTGCTCAAGAGATTTCTGAGGGTTTGGCTCAGTGAACAGGGGAGGATTTCCCAGAGCATCCCTCCCATCGTGCCAATGGAAACTGGCTGCAGAGAGCAGGTTGCCAGACATCCTGAGGGTCTTAAAGATGATACCAGAAAAGTGGACCAGAGAGCTCTCATGGCCCCAAGGAAGCCTACCAGTCTGCTATTTCACTTAATAGGGCCCAAGACTGGCCTGCTGAAGTGGAAAGCAGGCTCAGCAAGATGCACCCCTTTCATCTTCCAGTATTGAGAATGCCCATGGGTACCAGCCAGCAGGATGCTCTCATCTGGGACCCCGTCATCAGTAGCAAAAGGGCTGCAAATATTGGCCAAAGAAGTGGGGACATCTGTGCTGCTCAACTGAGCCATAAAGGCAGACTTTTTTTTTTTTTCAATTTTTAAAATTTTTTTAGAGAACTGGAAACTATAAAACTTTAGGCCCAGTAAGCATTATGGCTCTCACTACCACTAAGTAGCCCAAGCAAATTCAACAGATCCAGGCTTAAACCATATATGCTCTATTGAAAATAATTCAGAGAGGCAAGAAATAATTGTATTAAAGCTGAAAAGTTGCCATCAAAGGCATGAACTCTGGTCCAGTGAAACAAGTATGTACTTTGGAGGTAGACAGACCTGTATTCTTCATATTCAAACTGTGTCATTTCAGAAAATTTTTCTAACCTCCATTTGCTGAGGGATAAAGGGGTTTATAACACCTAGCTCACAGGGCTGTGGTGACACAAAAATGAGATAATGCATTTAAAGCAGGCTACCTAATCTGGTGGCACATGCTAGGGGCACAAGCCACATAAATTCCCTTCCCTTTCACTCCAAAAGCAGATGCATCCTGCCCAAGGCTAGGAGTGAGGCACCTGGTGATAAAGCCACAGGCAGGTGAATACGATTATTTGAACATTACTGAAATGTTGACCTAAATTGTACCGGGTGTTGGACAATTGAAAGAAGGGGAAAAAAAAAAAAAGGCTCTCTGTTCTCGGTGCTTTTTACACTTGCAACTCAGCGCAGAGGGCTGTCTCCTCTCAACCTCTAGAAAGAGATCTGGGTTTATCCTGGGCTTAACCTCGATTTTGACATCTTGCCATTTCCAATAAGGCCAGTTTCCTTGCCGAAAGAAGTCCTTCCCCTGGGTGAAATCCCAACAGCTTCATTTGTGTAAGTTCCCTTATTGGTCTTGCTAAGGGTGTGGTTTTTCCTCATTACAGAATATTGATAATAAGCAAACAGCCACGGGAAAGTCGCCCCGAGTAGGCAGCCCCTCGGTTCCCTAGACCGCCCAGGGAATGGTCCGCGCTGTTGCTGGGAGGACGGGGTGTTGCCGAGCGGAGAGGCGCCCTCCTGGACGGGGCTGGGGGAGCGGGGACCGGAGGCCGGGACCCCCGCGCCGGGGAAGGGGTGCGAGGGGAGGAGGCGCGGGAGCGGCGGTGGAGCCCGACAGGTTCCAGCGGCTCCCCTCACCCCTTCTCCACGCCTCCCGGGTTTTCCCCTTGGCTCGGGGTTTCCTGTTTCAGTTCTCGGTGATCTCCAGCAGCAGGTGCTGGTTTGCCAACCTCGGCTCCCGAGGAGGCGAAGGAGGAGAAGGAAAAGAGGGAAGGGGAGGAGGAAGCGGCGCGGCGGCGGCGGCTGCGGCTGCGGCTGCGGGCGGGCGGGCGGCCGAGGAGCCAGGCGGCCGGCGGGAGAGCCGGGTTCGCTCTCGCCCGCGGAGCAGCGGCGCGGGCGGCGGGCGAGCCGAGGCCCCGGCGTGCGGCGGGCCGGGCGGGCGGGCGGGCGGGCGGGCAGGCATGGGGGAGCCTCCCGCTCGCCCCGCGCCCTAGCGGCGGCCGCGGCGGCCCAGGGCGGAGGCGAGAGGCGGCGCCCGCCGCAGGGCCCCGGGGCCGCCCCGGCTTCCAGGGCATGTTGTGATGGCCGCTCCGAAGAGACCGCAAGTAGGTTGAGCAACAATTCCGGGTGCGCGCGCGGCCGGGGCGCGAGTTGTGCAAGCCGGGGGAGGGGGCGCCGGGGCCGCGGCCCGCGGGGAGGGAGGGCGCGCGGGCGGGCGGGCGGGCGCGGCGCCGCGCGGGGAGGGCCGGACTGGCCGCTGTGGCTGCGGGCCCCGCCGCCGGCTCGCCGCTTCCTCGCGGGGTCGGCCATGCCGGGCAGCGGCCCCCAGGTTTGTCCCTCGGGCGGCGGGGGAGGGGGCCGGCCGCGGCTGCGCGTGGGGGGGACCCTGAGGGAGCCGCGCGAGGTGGCGGGGAGGGGGTAGGGCGGCGGGGCCGGGAGGCCGCGCCCGAGCGCCTGGCGGAGAGGCCGGGGGCCGGGGGCCGGAGCGGCGGCGCGGGGCGAGCTCCAGGCCCCGGGCGTGTCGGGGGGCCCCCTCCGGAGGTCGAGGGGGGCCCGAGCGCCCGCGGCTCCCGGGGCTCCGGTGGGGCCGAGCGGAGAGCCCGGCTCGCCGGGATCTCGGGCTAGGGGAGGCCGGCGACCCGGGCCCCGCGGCCTAGGGCAGCGGTCCACTCCCGCCCGCCCCGGGGCACGGCCGCCGAAGATGGAGGCGAGCCCGGGCGCTTCGGACGGAAACGGACCCACAGCGCTGCTTCTGCGGCTCCGGACGCCGCGCGCTCGCGGGGTGAGGCATCCTCCGGCAGCTGGGATCCAGCCCCAGCCATGAGCGGACCCCGGCGGAAAGCCCTCTCCCGGCCTCGTCCCTCCCGCGCCCCGCGCCCCGCACCCCGCAGGCTCGGGCGCACTCCCCATTTTCACTCCGCGTTCATGGTAGATCGGCTGCTGCTGCCCATTTTCAACCCCCTACACCGACGTGTTCCAGATCGAACTTGGAGAAGCGAGCCCCGCTTTCCTTCCCGAAACTGTCTCCCCCTTCACCCCTTAAAATCCTTCAGAAACAGCCTTCGCTTCCAAGTACTGCTTACTCTGACTGGGAGGCTTGCCATTTGGGTAACCGTTAACAATACTGGTCTGTGCTCTGTGTTTGGTGATAAAGAGATGAAATACGAATCCAGATTTAGGGAAAGTTTTCCTATTGGTTGCAGGACTGTTGGAGTATCCCCAGGCCGGTGAGGCGCTTATTGATTCAGATTTTTTTTTTTTTTAAACCATCTTAGAATAGTTACAGAGACACTTGGGGCTAGTATATTTAGAAATTTGGCAAAGTTCATCAATTCTTTACTCATTTCCTCGTTTAGTTTTTCTAGTGAATATCATAAACGGAAAGCAGTGGATATGTCTCAAACACTTTTTGGGCTTTTCCAAGGACCACAAGAAGTCAGCAACACAGCATACTATATATATATATATATTTTAAGTCTTAATATATTTAGGTTGTAGAAGGTATGACTTCCATTTATTTAATCACTCACATATAAATTACTTTTAATAGCAGTTGCTTTAATGGTGTCATCCAATGTTTTACTATAAACATATCTTCACCAAATATTTGTAAAATTATCTTACCATCTTACCCCTCTGTTCACCTGTTTTCTTCCAATTTGGCATTCTTTTTTTAAGTTACCTAAACCTGTCTATTTGAAGGTACCCTTAAATATCAGAATGATCTAGTAACTGTGTATCTATAATTCAAGATGTTTGAGTATTTTTACTTAGTTTAAGAATGGGTTTTACTTTCAAAGTACGTTTAAATTCTACCTCAAGCATCTGTCTGGTCATCACTAAAGTACTCAAACATTACAAGCAAAGTAAAATGAACTTTTTAACGAAACAACAACAAAAAGGCCAGTATTTTTTAAACTGCATTTGATAATGAATGTCTAATGAAACTAGTTTATTATAATGGAAAATATTGAAGAATAGGAAACAGAAACTTGGAATGTTTGTATGCCGATGGGAGTTTTTATTAGTCACTTCCTTTTACTACATATTTATTTTAATTACAAGACTAATAAAAACATCCTATTTTCTATCACTGGTTTCTCTAGAGCTATGTTTTCATGGATTACATTTGCCAAATTGGACCCCAGGTGCTTCATGGCAATTCTATTTTTAAAATATTTTCCTCATTCTACAACTGGGTTACCTTGTTTTCATTCTAGCAGACCAGGATGGTTTTTACATTAATTTTAATTACTGTAACAGATGTAAAAGTGTTGCTATCATTTTATAACTTTTAATACCATTTCTATGCCCTTTTATATCTTTTTATACTCTTTCTGGGCTTTTCATTGTTTTTGTAGACAAATTTGGAAGAATTCTCTCATGCTGATTTGGTAGCAGTTTTAAAGAAACGAATGTAAGATACTAAGAGACTGTCTTTATCCTTTTAATGTTAGAATTTAGGATTGTAAACTAATCTGCAGTTGTTGCTTACTTGACCCTGGTAAGCTTTTATTCCCTCAGCAGATAATTAATTTAGTATCGATCTAGGTGCTGCATAAGGCCCCTGACCTCTAAAAGAAGAGATTATGAACAGATAGAACATAATGCTAGGTAAACTGTACTAAGTGGGACAAGCAAAGAATAAGAAATGCAGATACTGTAGTAGGGAAGGCTGCATGCCAGGTCTGAAAGGTAAGATGCAAGCTGGTAGAGCTGGATAGGAGTCATTTCCAAGTGAATTATGCCGTGAGTCAAGGAAAGCAGGGAGT
This sequence comes from Halichoerus grypus, assembly GCF_964656455.1. Lineage (NCBI taxonomy): Eukaryota > Metazoa > Chordata > Mammalia > Carnivora > Phocidae > Halichoerus > Halichoerus grypus. Next base: position 104,605,494 of record NC_135722.1, on the reverse strand, counting down.
GGGTGGGCCAGTGTGTCTGGAACATTAAGTAGGTGATAGGAGTAGTGAGTGATTGAAGTGGCAAACATGGTTTCGGGATATAGTTTTTATTGGAAAGAGAAATATTGAGAGAAGGTCAGGGAATCACAAAAATGTATTAAATCAGGTTTCCAAATTTAAAACGAAGTAAAACCAAGTTAAAAATACTGAGATTCTGGGGTTTGATCTCAAATCTACCAAATGTTGTTTAAAAAAAAAAAAAAAAACTTGTATTTTTAAGTGCTAACATTCCTCATGGACCTACAACGTAGAAAATCTCATGACTTCACAAAGCTTGGATTTTAAGATTTACCAAAAAACATGTTCTAATTATTACTGCTGTTTCACTAGTGACAGTTCAGAGAAATGATGAATTGAGAAGATGATTTTTGTACTCTATTTCATCCCAGAATATGTCTCCAGGATCTTGAAAAAGAAAACTTTATAGGATTCTTGAGCTATTTAAATCAGATAGCATGTGAAAAGTACACCCTGTCTGGCACGTAGTAATTTTGGTACTTGATGGCATAAAGATGACTTTCAGATCTGTACTGTGGAGGTTATCAGGTCCCTATCTTTTCTACAGTTTTTATGGCTGAGCTAATGATCGCTGTTATGTACTGGGCACTGAGCTGCCAGGCACCGTGCTCATGCACTGCTTTTATTACCCTTGTTCTGTAGAGGAGGAAACCCAGACACAGGAGTTTAAATAGCTTTAAGTTCCACGTCTAGAAAGTTGCAGAAGGGAGTTTGAACCCACGCTGTCTGACTTTACAAGCCATGCCCTTACCTATCGGGCAGGTCTGCCTCCCTGTGATTCAGTTTTTACTTTGTTCCCTAAAAAGCGTGTCCTTGTGTGTACGTATGTTGACACACATCGTTTGGAAATTAAGAGATGCGTGATAATTAGCATTATGGGTCTGGAAGATGAGAGAGGTATGTTAACCTTTTCTCAACAAAGTACTCCAGTGACAGGACAACATGAAATCCTGTCTGGCCAAATTGTTGGAAGGCAAGGACCTTGTCTTTTCAGCAGGTTGCTTAGGTCCATAAGAAGATAAGCCTGAAGGTAGTTTTAGTGTGGGATGGTATATGTTTAAACAGCAATGTAGTTCTACTAAAGGGAACTTTTTTTTTTGGCGGAAACCTCAAAGGTTTTTTATGAGTAGTGGCTTTTATTGATTTTTCCAACATTTATGTCCAACTGTAGTAATGTAATGTACTTAATTGTGGAGAACTTAGAAAAGGTAGAGAAATGTAAACAATTTTTAAAACCCCTGTAACCCCGAGATAACTAACAACGTTTTGATGGATTTCTCTCTTTAATTTTTCTATACATTGGCAAAGGATTGTTTCACTTGCTTAAAATAGAAGATAATCCCCCCTAAAGGATAGTGTACATTGTTCTAGGTCACAACACTGACAGTAATTCCTAATGCTCCGTGAACTAGCCCACAAGCAGATGTCTGAAAATACAAAGTGTTCTGCCTTTAAGATAATTATCAAATCCCTAAGGGTGGATAGGGAAAAAGCAGAAAAATCCCAAGGTTGTGCCGTTTGCCGGGAACATTTTCCCCTAATCCCCTTTACCTTTTGCCTGGCTCACATCCCATTGTTGAGGCCTCAACTTAGACCTCACTTAGTTTACTCTTGTACTTTTAAGATTGGTAACAGTAGATAACACTTAATTGTGCCCGTCATTGTTCTAGGTGCCATACCTGTATTAGTGCATGTAATGCCTACCGCCTCCTTATTCATGGGAGTTTGTTTATAAAACAATAGATCTTTTTCTTGTATAATTAGAATGATACTGTTTATAGAGCCTTGCATCCCACATTTCTATCCTCAGTTAGCATACACTAAGGATTTTCTCATGATATTAAAAATATTTCAGGGCAGGACGCCTGGGTGGCTCAGTTGGTGGAGTGTCCAACTCTTGATTTCAGTTCGGATCATGAGCTCAGGGTTCTGGGATCGAGCCCTGGGTCAGGTTCTGCGCTCAATGGGGAGTCTGCTTGAGATTCTCTCCCTCTGCCCCTCCCCCGGCTTGCGCCCTGTCTCTCTCTCTGTCTCTCTAAAATAAATCTTTGAAATATTTTTTCTTTATTTTTTCTTTTTTTAAATATTTTCTTCCTAAGAACATGTCACTTTAATCTTTATTTCAGTTAGACATCTGTTTTTTCCCCAATATTTTAATATCATAATACATTAGTTGAATATCCCAGTAAGAAGAAAAATGTTGTCTGCATCTGTGTTCTTAAGATTCATAGAAGTCATGATCAAAGAGAATGAGCTTTACGGTTTTTGATGGCCAAAAGGCCTTCCAGAAAAGTTGTGTGGATATGTACACCTATTAGCAAAAAGCGAGAGACATCTGTGCTTTGCTTACATTATCTGATATAGTTTTGCAACAGTTCTGTATGATTTATACTGTTGTTTTCCCTGTCTTCCAGGTGATGGAACTGATGCCTAGTGATGTTAATTAGCTTGGCCAAGATTATTGAGATTTCTGGTTTATCTTAAACTAAAGAGCAATACTTACTATGCTTTTTTTTTTTAAGATGGTGGGGGCAGCAGGACCTAATGATTTACATTGATTTATATCAATGAATTTTTTGGTCTTTTCTCCTTGCTGTTAGCTGTTCCTTGCTGATGTTGTCATCCTATGTCTGAATGCACTGTTGACTTCTTAAATTTTTGACAGTTTGTTAGATGAACATTAATATCTAATTTTAATCCTGACTTCTTTTTTTCTTATACTTTAAATTGTTAAAGTAGTACAAGTTGATTAAGAAAAAGCAAAGAGAAAATGAAAGCCACCTGGAATCTCCTTACCCAGAAATAACTAATGTAAATATTTGGATAAATACTCTCCTATATTTTATTCCCATATGTATACTTTACAGAATTTTTACTTGGGTTTTTAAGTAAAAACACAAGCGTTTTATAGTCTCCCAGCTTCAGGCAAAATTATTTGCTTATTCCCTTGTGTTTTCAAAATACAATATATTTCCTCCCTGAGCCTTGACTATTTGGTGGTGGTGAACTGTTTTCTTCTTTATTTTCTGCTCTCTGTGTCTCTGCTCTCCATCTGCAAAACAGAAGATAGTGCCCAGAGCATAGATTTGTCTAAGGATTTACTGATAATACACAAAGTTGGTAACAGTACCTTTACTATGCCTAGGATTTTTTTTTTTTTTAGTCTTGTTTTAGGTTCCCTGAGGGCAGGGACTTGGTGGTCTACATTGTTGTCGACCAAATCTTGTACGACGCTTGGCACATAGTAGACTCTTGATGAATGTGATTTATTGTTAAAGGCCACATAGTACTTAAAATGAATCTGCTGATGTGGGTAGGATGAACAAAAGCCTGTAGGTGGCTGAGAGGTGGTCACAATATTTAATTCAGAGCAAATACCACGATTGGTAACCAAACTTTAAAAGCTTGCTTAGAATGTATGATGTGATTTTTTTTTTTTTTTTAAGATTGTATGTATTTATTTGAGCGAGAACACAAGCAGGGGGAGCAGGAGAGGGAGAAGCAGGCTTCCCGCTGAGCAGGGAACCCGATGCAGGACTCGATCCCAGGACCCCGGGATCATGACCTGAGCCGAAGGCAGACGCTTAACCGACCTAGCCACTTAGGTGCCCCTAGAATGTGTAATGCGATTTCTTGAGGGGCCATACACATTTGCCTCCTAAAAATACAATTAACCTTATCTATCCCACTTAGCAGGGGAAGGATATTATAGAAGTGAATTTTCTAGAACATTTAAAGTCTTTCAAGTGCAGGACATTTCAACTATTTATTTTTCTTTGTTTTTCTTTGTTGTTGTTGTTTTACATAGGCTCCATTCCCGACATAGGGCTTGAACTCAGGACCCTCAGATTAAGAGTCATAGGCTCGGGGCGCCTGGGTGGCTCAGTCGTTAAGCGTCTGCCTTCGGCTCAGGTCATGATCCCAGAGTCCTGGGATCGAGCCTCACATAGGGCTCCCTGCTCAGCGGGAAGTCTGCTTCTCCCTCTCCCACTCCCCCTGCTTGTGTTCCCTCTCTCGCTGTGTCTCTCTCTGTCAAATAAATAAATAAAATCTTTAAAAAAAAAAAAAAGAGTCATAGGCTCTACGTACTGAGCCAGACAGGCGCCCCATCTTAACTATTTTAAATGGAAAATTTTGCGTGTGAATTTTTATATTTTTCTACCTTCCAATAATATGCAGCTTATAATGTCACTGGTTGTCAATATAATAATAGCTAACATTTATTGGGCACTAGCTCTATATCAGGCACAGTGTTAAGTGCTTTGCTTACATGATCTGATATAGTTTTGCAACAATTCTGTATGATTTATACTGTTGTTTTCCCTGTCTTCCAGGTGATGGAACTGATGCCTAGAGATGTTAATTAACTTGGCCAAGGTTATCGAGATTTCTGGTTTATCTTAAACTAAAGAGCAATACTTATTATGCTTTTTTTTTTTTTAAGATGGTGGGGGCAGCAGGACCTAATGATTTACATTGATTTATATGAATGAATTTCTTGGTCTTTTCTCCTTGCTGTTAGCTGTTACCTTGCTGATGTTGTCACTCCTTCCTTCTAAGCTGCTGTGCACTGTGAAACTGAATGACAACAGCTAATATGTCTAAAATAAAAGTGTCTAGGCAGCGATTCAAGGTCTCTACGATGCTCAGGTAGTCTCGGTTGGAGAACTGAGAGATGGGGCTGCACAGGGAGAGCCGGGGGGAGCTCTGCAAGCAGGTGGATGGGGATTTGCACCTCCGCTGTGCCCCTTCCTGCCTGTGACCTGAGGCAAGCCTCAGTTTCTCTTTGACTTCTCACCCATCAAACACTGTGTACTTTTGCAGGGTTGTTTTTACCGAATCAAGATAATGAGTGTAGAAGTGCCTGGCGCATGGGAGGCGCTCGATGTTATTATAAAATGAGTTAGCGGTATCCACTGATCTGATTGGACAGAGGCTTTGTCTGTTTTGCTTTTCTGTCTACTTATTCAGAGGCTCTAATTCGTGTCCTGAGTAATTGGGATTACCAGATATAAAAATTCTGTGAGATCAAGTTTATTGTTATTGCTTTTAATATGTCCGTTTATATTTTAGATTTTTCCAAAGGGCTTTCAAATCTATCACTTCATGTTTTTTAGGGTGAAGCTAAAATTAGTTTTTGTTCTTTGTTCTTAGTCATCTGTACTCATTTACTATTCAAAATTATGTGGGTTTATTTTTATCCTTATTCTGTGACTTAGTCTGTTTCAGATCTTGGCTTTTACTTTATAAGCTGATTTTTATTGTATACTCACAGGGAGCCGGTTTCCCATATAGTTGAGGCTTTCTCCTTGTTGTCGACTTAGACATTTTTTGTTTTACCTTTGCGTTGTCATTTTTGTTAATTGCCTCACTGGGATGGTGATCTTATATATTAGATACTTTCTGGAATTTTGCTGTAATTTTAAATGATTGGTACAGATTTAAAAGGCTTAAGATGTGCAGTAAATCATCTATTTTGATAAACTAGGTATTATTTCTGTTGTTGCTAAGATAGAAAAGTACCTTAAGCAACATAAAAGTCATGGGCATAAAAGTATGTTAAAATTGGCAATAGCATGCATAGGGAAAAAAACAGTTTTAAATGGGGGAAATGTTTTCTAAACTACATTTCTATAATTTTGACTACTTCATTTTATCTTTTAAAATTAAATTTTGAGTTTACTTAACACATTCACTTTATCACATTTTTAGAATCCAGAAAACATCGAAAATGATACTGAAAATCATCTATAATTCTCACCTAGAGATAGTTTTGGTATCAGTGTTTTCATTTTTAAAATCTTCTAGTCAATATAAACACATCCTTTTTTTTTTTTTAAGATTTTATTTATTTATTTGACAGAGAGAGAGATAGCGAGAGCAGGAACACAAGCAGGGGGAGTGGGAGAGGGAGAAGCAGGCCTCCCGCCGAGCAGGGAGCCTGATGTGGGACTCGATCGCAGGACCCTGGGATCATGACCTGAGCCGAAGGCAGACGCTTAACGACTGAGCCACCCAGGCGCCCCTAAACACATCCTTTAAAAAATGTGTACGCGTATGTAGTTTTATTTATTGCTCTTAATTCAGTATGTTTTCCTGTGTCATTAAATATCCTTTTAAGTGCTTATTTTTAATTGGCTGAATGGCATTCATCGTATTCAACTCCTGCAATTTAATCAAGTTCATATCGTTGAATATTTAGAGTGTGACCAGTCTTTTTTATTGTTATAAACAACAGTGTGGTAAGTGTCCATGTATATTGATCATTTTACACATTGATTCTATTTTTAACAAATTCCTAGATATGGTCATGAAAATTGCTTTCTAGAAAAGTTACACCAATTTATATTCTTATTGACACTGCATGAGTGAGTCCATTCTTTGCACCTGTCGCCATTTTCCCACACAGACTATCTTTGTTAATTTGATAGACAAGATTGGGCATAACAGTGCTAAGAAGCTCATTCTGTAGAGTCAGGCTAAGTTTGAGTTCCTTTTCTGACACTTACTGGCTATGTAATTTTGGACAGTTTTCTTATAATTCCCCTAAGCCTCAGTTTTTTTGTAAAATTGTGATAGTAGTACCAGTAATCATGGTACCATCATCTAATATTATGGGGTGGAGATTAACAGGTGATGTGTATTGAAGCATAAGTCCTTGAGAGATGCTAGCTACCATTATTTATTATGAGTGAGATTTCCCCTTATTAATATTTTGTGATTTGGTGTACCTATATTTTATACCTGGTCATAGCTGGTATAAAGGAAAGTTACTCATTTTTAAGTAACCATCTAGCTACCTTACTGAACTCTTTTATGTACTGTTAAATTGTAGGACTTAGTTCCATCACCTTTTCAGTTGAGTCTGTTGATTTTCAGAATGGTGATGTAATAATTGATATAATAATTCGTGATGTAATAATTCAATTTTTTTCAATATTTCAATTCTTTTTTCTTTCTTATTGCATTAGTTGAAGTTAGAGAACAGTGTTGATTGATAGTAGGCACTTGGGCTTATTTCTGATTTTAATGGGACTTCCTTTCTGGTATTTCACTTTTTGAATGTCAGTGGCTATCGTTTTCTTTTTTTTTTTTTTAAGATTTTATTTATTTATTTGACAGAGACACAGCGAGAGAGGGAACACAAGCAGGGGGAGTGGGAGAGGGAGAAGCAGGCTTCCCGCTGAGCAGGGAGCCCGATGCGGGGCTCGATCCCAGGACCCTGGGATCATGACCTGAGCCGAAGGCAGACACTTAACGACTGAGCCACCCAGGCGCCCCGGCTGTTGTTTTCATACATAGCTGTCCCCTACATACACACACACACACACACACACACACACTCACACACACTCACACATATTCCAGCAAATAACTACAAAAGTTAAATGTGAGAAACTTGGAAATAGATTTATATCTTATGGGAGGATTCCATTAAAGTTTTAAATCCCTAAGTATCTTTTAGGCACATCTTCAAAAGTATTTTTTTAGTGTTTAATTCATATTCTCTTCCTTTTTAATTGAGCGTGCAGTCAGTTTAAATAAATCTTAAATTTCAGCAAGGCTGAAATATTACTGCTTTCAATGTACTTAATGATTCTGTCCTTGTCTCAGTGATATACACTTCAAGACCTATTCTTTTCACTATTGTCCACTGTTACATCATATTTGTAAAATATGAGTAAAAGTAAATGAAACAATTTTTACTCCTGGAATAGAACTTTTTATTCAAATGAAATCTTAGGAGCAGGGTCCCAGTGTCCTCCATATTCAGCCTCATAGGCATTTTTCAGAGCACTGTTTGAAAACTACTTCCCCTCAGAAAAGATTCAAATAATTTACAAATCCCCAAAATGACAGTGCTACTAAACCTGAAGTTTTCCGTGGTTAGCAGGAAAACCACCTTGTGATGTCGTGAGGTTTTTATTAGATAGATTTTGTACTGAAGTTCTAATTTAGCATGTTTAAAAAGATGACCAAGTATGGCAATATGTGCTATATGAAAATAGGGTATTCACAAATCTAGGTAGTCTCTTCCTATCATCAGGTTACTGAAATTTTGGTCCTGGAGTCTCTTCTTTTTTCTAGTCTTCCATCCATCCATTATTGTATTTTAAAATACCATCATCATGCCAATGACAACCAACGTTCTCTTTCTCTTCTATGCAGCTGTCTTGGGACAGCCCCATTTGTATAGCTATTGGTATCTGAAATGAAAATTATCTAAAACAATTTTTATCCTTCCAAATCTGTGTCTTTCCAAACCTTCCCCACTTCAGTAAGTGTTATCTTCTTCTCAGCTGTTCAAACCAAAAATCTAGAGGTTCTTGATTGCTCTATCATTCCTCTTCCATAACCAATCCAGTTCCTGAGCCTTTAATTAATACATGGAGTGAATTGAATTAACAAGGTTGTTCAGGGGTGTCTGGGTGGCTCAGTCGGTTAAGCGTCTTCCTTTGGCTCAGGTCATGATCTCAGGGTCCAGGATCGAGCCCTGCGTCGGGCTCCCTGCTCAGTGGGGAGTCTGCTTCTCCCTCTCCCTCTCCTCCCCCTGGACCCCACTCATTATCTGTCTCTCTCTCTCTCAAATAAATAAAATCTTTAAAAAAAAAAAGTTGTTCAATATTAGAAATATCTATTATAGACTAAAATCCACCTGGTTAATGTGTATTATTACAATTTGAATACACTACGTAATTTACCTTTCTTATTTGTAGAGCTCTTGTGGATAGTGTAAGTAAGGTTAGGCATATATTTGGTTAGTTCTGTGCCATCTTTGTTAGGTTTCGTCAACAGAATTATGTAGCCTCTTAAGCCACTGACATGCTTTCCATGTTCTTCAGTGCCCTGAAATAATCTAAGTGAAGCTGGGTGCTTTGGGGTTTTGCTAGAACACACCCATTGAACCTACAGGTATAGCATCCTTTATCAGGAATGGAATGGAGGATATAAATCTTGCACAGTTTTGTTTCTTCCATGGTATCAACACTTGTAAACTTTTCTTAAGTCAGCTTTAATTATGGATTCTTAATTTATTGGCATGAAGATTTATGGGGAGAATCCTTTCCATTTTATTGAACTTTACATTTGTCTTGTTATGTATTTGCAGAACTCCCCACCTCTTGGTCTCAGTTTTAGGATATTCATCGTTCATTCGTGCATTCAGAAGCAGCTCCTCATTTTATTAACCAGTTCTACTTTTTCTTTTTTGCTTCCTGGTTTATTTATTCCTGCTTTAAATTTTATTCCTTTGTTCACCTTTATTTGGTTTGCTTGCTCATTTTAACCTTTCCAATATTAAATTCAGTCATACCATTAATTTTTCTTTGAGTATCAATTTGGCCACATCCCCTAGATTATAATTTTATTTTTTATTTTTCTTTAACTATGCAGTTCTTTGGGAGAAAGTTTTAATTTATAGATAATTGGTTTTTAAAACTTGTTTTTGGCTATCTGCTGTTAACTCCTCTCTGTGTATCGTGGCCAGAGTATATTTCCATTCTCTGGGTTTGGGTTTTTACTAAATGCCTTGAAAAAAGGTGGTCTAGTGCAAATGTCCACCTGTTTCTGAACTTTGCATTGAGGCAGTTTTGTGGGGAATTACCCTGTATTTGAGATAAGGGTCATTTTTATTAACACTGCTGTTGCTTAAATTCATATAAACCCTAGAGTTTGATGCCATCATCATCATTTAAGGCCTATGAATGAGAGAAGTAAATCTAATGCTTTGGATTGTCAGGGCTTTCTGTCATCTTTGTGTAAGGATAGGATGGTGTTAACTTTCAAAATAAGCTGATTTCCCAGTTTGTTTTAGAAGTATTTGAGTTCCTTAAATGGGGCTTCTCTGCTCCTGGATCTGCACACCTCTGGGCCTGGTGTGTTCCCCTCCTGTGTGTTTGCTAGGACGTCCTGGGGGTGGGAGTTGAGCCAGTGGCTGTGGTTTCTCCGTGGTCCTCACTGTGCTCTTTATCAGTTGAATAGTGCGACAGGGAGCATCTTCCGAATCCTCCCCACCGTCCCCCTCAAGATTGTAAAGCTTTGGAAATAAAAATTATCTTTTCTTTCCTGACCTGTTTATGGATGGGATGAATAAACTGGCCAAGAGGAAGGGCAGAATCATAGAAATTACTCCACATTCTTAAATACGGGGAATGGTGGCAATTCTAGTGATTCCTGTGAGAAAATTAACAAATTACTCTTTTTTTCTGGAGGAGAACAAAATGCTTCAGATGACTGCCTTTTTATTTCCCTGGTAAGCTCCCTACTGTTCCGTGTTCTCTGAGGTCTTCTGATTGCATTAAAGAGAGAGCCCCTGATTGGTCCCAATGTCTGCACAGAGACTAGATTCAGAGTACAGGGAGCATGTTTAAAGTATGATTTTGAAGAAACACTAGGAATCCACTTGTAAGGAAAAATGTCACAAAATCGCTGTTGTGACATGGGTTGAGGTAGGAAGTTTTAGTGCTGGCCTGCATGGCTGGGAAGCAGGTGCCAGGTTGGCAAGCGCCGCTTAGCCTCGAGACCACCCCGTGCTGCGAGAGCACCTGAGTGAAGCCATGGCAGGTGGAGAAACACTTTGGAGCTCCGGAGTGACAGCCAGAAGCCAGAATGCCGGCTTGGCAAGTGTGCTGCTGGGTGCTGAGTCCTGGGCCTGAGCATCCCTCAGAATAGCAGGTAGATCCAAAGTGTTTACTTCCCACCTTGGTAGCAAATGAGCGCTTCAGTTTGATGTGCATTTCAGTAGGTTTGAGTGCTTATTTGTTGGTCAGCACCTCCTCTAAGCAGGACAGTTCCACCTGGACTTACATTTGAACAAAATCCTGAACTAATTTTCTTCCCACTGTGTGATAGCCTCTCACTCTGCTTTTTGTATGATCACTGAAAAAATAATCAGCACTGGAAATAAAATAAGATTATTTATTTATCTTAGAAATACTGGTTCCAAAGTTGCCAAAGCTGTGCTTTCCAGTAAAGTAACTCTTTGTTTACCAAACCAAGTGGGTTAGGAATCTCTCCTAAGAGTGGGAAACGGAGTAAGCGGATTCTGTCCTCCCTGTACCCCCTTTTCTCTGTGCACATGCACATGGCGTACACACACACACACACACACACACACCCACCCACCAGCGCAGAGGAGGAAAGGTGCAGGGACAAGGAAGGAGGTCCAGGGCCCAGCAGTATGCTAAGACTCCTATATTTAGTAGCCTTTCATCAGTTTCTTTATCTAGGTAGTCATTTGCTTTAACAAGCTGTCCTAATAATATTCATTGCACCTTTACCCCTTCCTCAAGAATCTTTCACACTCAGATGTTTAATAATTATTTTAATCATATAAGCATCCCAGTACCCTCACTGATCTTTCTTTGGGAGTTTTGATTTTGGGTGGAGGGAGTCTGGAAGGAGCTATGAGAGGAGTCTTTAGAGTGGATTACTAAATGGCAGCGCTAAGCCTGTGGGTATCTCCAGGGCTGGGACAAAAGATTGACGATGGATCAGAAGAGAAGGTGGGAGAGCAAAGAAAACGACTCCCCCCCCCCCCACCCCTCAGTTTCCTGCCAGAGATGCTTTTCCTGACTTCCGGTCCTTGACTCCTGGCATTCCTGGCCCCCTGGGTCGCATAGAGGCAGGGAACGCGTGCAGAGTTGGGGTGATTTTAACAGACTTACACTCAGTTCGTTCATAGACAGATGTGCACACCTTTTCTCTGCCCCACCGAATCCATTCTCCTGGCTTATATTTCTTAAAAAAAACCTTATCCTTCCCTAACACACCCCCCACCCCAATCATCTTTATCTTACATCTTTCCTGTCTAACTTATTAAAAGAAAACATGAGCTATCCTTTCCTCTTCCTCACACACTTGCTCCAGAGCTGGGACTTGGCACCTGCATTTTGTGGTTGCCCAGAGGACCCGTGGGTAGAACGGGGGCCTTTTGTGATGTCGGACAGGGAAAAAACTTACAGCTTTATATTCCTGTCCTCATTGAAGTTGAGCATTTCCCTCAATTATGAATGTAATAAATCCAGTATCAATAACAGCCTGTATGACTTTATCACCCGCAGAAATCATAAATGTTTTCCTGTCGTGTCACAGTTGAAGTAAATACTCCAAAATACCATTTTCACTTTTAGCTACTTCAAAATCATGGTAGTTATTAGAGCAGCTCCTTCATCTTGTTCTTTTCCTGTGTTCATAAAAAAAAATATATGTCACTAAATTCACAATTTTTACTTATCTCGATGACTATATTTTACTATATTTGGCTTCTTTGTAATGCCATCTGTGTTTTTATTTTACGTATTTAACAGCATTACTTTGGAATGAGGTCTGTAGCCTTCAGGAGCCCAAGAAGAGGGTGTATGGTCCAGAAACTTGGTTGAGAACATCTGCTGTCCATCCCTCTCTTCATCTCACTGAGATAGCTCCCTCCGGGGCCACTGAATGCCTTTACCCAGTGTCGTCTTCTCGATCATTTTGCAGTGTATTTGTGTCATTTGATGCCATCAATTTCTTTAATACTTTTAAAAATATTTTTATTTTACTTCTTTATCTTTTGTCTGGACCCATTGGCTTTATCTTAGAAAATATATCCTATTTGTTTCTTTTTTTTTTCCCATTATAACTTTAGATACCAGTCACTTTTTGTTTGAACTATTAAATACCTTCCTAATGCATCTTTTGGTTTCTTGCCCCTCCCCCCAAACTAATGCAGCTGGAGTTATCATCCTAAAATGTAGTTAGAAACATGTCATTGGCATTGCCAGAAACTCTCGGGGGTTTCCCATTACCTTTCTAAAATGTGGGTAGAAATATGCCATTCCCTTTTTAAAATTTTAATTCCAGGGTAGTTAACATACAGTGTAATATTGTTTCAGGTGTACAATATAGTGATTCAACACTTGCATCCGTCATCCGGGGCTCATCACAACACGTGCCCTCCTTCATCCCCATCACCTGCTTCACCCCTCCCCCTACCCAGCTCCCCTCTGGTGACCAGCAGTGCGTTCTCTAGAGTTCAGAGTCTGTTTCTTGGTTTGTCTCTCCTTTTTCCCTTTGTTTTGATTCTTAGATTCCACAGAAGAGTGAAATCATACGGTTTTGTCTTTTTCTGACTGCCTTACTTCACTTAGCGTTATACCCTCTAGCTCCATCCATGTTGTTGCAAATAGCAAGATTTCATTATTTTCTATTGCTGAGTAATATTCCATTGTGTATACACCACATCTTCTTTATCCAGTCATCTATCAATGGACACTTGGGCTGCTTCCATAATTTGGCTGTTGTAAATAAAGCTGCAATAAACATAGGGTGCATGTATCCCTTTGAATCGGTGTTTTTGTATTCTTTGTGTAAATACCCAGTAGAGCAATTTCTGGATGGTAGGGTAGCTCTATTTTTCACTTCTGGAGGAACCTCCAGACTGTCTTCCACAGTGGCTGCAGCAGCTTACATTCTTCCCACCAACAGTGCACGAGGGTTCCCCTTTCTCCACATCCTCGCCAACACTCGTTGTTCCTTGTGTTTTTTATTTTAGCCATTCTGACAGGTGCAAGGTGATATCTCATTGTAGTTTTCATTTGCATTTCCCTGATGATGTGATGTTGAGCATCTTTTCATGTGTCTGTTGGCCCTCTGCATGTCTTTGGAGAAATGTCTGTTTATGTCTTCTGCCCATTTTTTACTTGGATTATTTTGTTTTGGGCTGTTGAGTTGTCTAAGTTCTTTATAGATGTTGGATACTAAACCTTTATCAGATATGTCATTTGCAAATACCTTCTCATGTTCAGTAGGTTGTCTTTTAGTTTTGTTGATTGTTTCCTTTGCTGTGCAGAAGCTTTTCACTTTGATGTGGTCCCAATAGTTTATTTTTGCTTCTGCTGCCTTTGCCTCAGGAGACATTATCTAGAAAAATATTCCTATGGCCAGTGTCAGAGACATTACTACCTGTGCTCTCTACCATTCCCTTTTTTGAAAAACTTTCAGTGGTTTCCCAGTAGCAAAGTTGAAACTCTGGTATGGCTGGCGTTCAGAACTTTCCATGAACTAGCTATATCCCGACTTTCCAGCCTCTTCGACAGCAGTATTAATCGCACAGTGTTCTGCATATTTTATTATCTCTCACATCTCTGGGCCTTTGATCCTGTTGTTCTCTGGGCAAAAATCCTTTCTTGCCCTACCTTACCTTGCTCCCCATCTTCCCCCAAGCACAGGTGCATACACCGTAGTCTGGGTGGGACTGTGTTGTCCCCGTTGGTCTCCACTCAGTTTATATGCCACCTCTCCAAACCTCAAATCATAGCCAGTGTCCTTGTCTCTTGTCCTGACAGATACTGCTGTTGGTAGCATTAATTGTGACATACCCTATACATTCTAGATGTTCATTTACCTGGTTTCCCTAGTGCAGTTTTCTGTTCCTTAGGATAGCACCTGTCTGCGTGTTTATACCGTCTCTCATCTTCCCTCAGTGTTATTCCTTTGACGTAGCAGGCTTGCAAATACATGGTTCTTGAGTGAGCACATCCGTTCACGGCGTCCTGGCTTAACCTCTCATCCAGTTTGGTTGGGTGATCGTGGAACGTGCTGCTATTTTCCTGCCTGACACCAGAGTATTACTTCTTAAATGTACACAGTTTTAAAATGAAATGTGATCAACTAGTTAACATTTATATATAAAAATGCCCTAAGAACTGAGGTACTCTGTAATTAATGATACTACTCTTGGTAAAATCCCTCGGTCATAAGAATCTCTTTTTTTCATAGAAGATTTTGTTAAATAGCAATTATTTAAGGGAAAAAAATCATCATGGCTTTAATTTCTCAGTAGTTAATAACTTTTAAATCTTAGGAGAAAGCTAACTCAGAAAAGTGTAGCAATTTATTACTTGAGGAGAGAGTTCTGTGGCTAGAAATTAAAATGTTAATGAAATTATGTTACGAGAGAGGTGGGAGGGGCTGCCTGCCCTTTGTCTAGAGCCATTTATTTTAAAATACTTTTTCACAGCCCACCACCTCAGTTGTCTCATTTTCTACCGGAAAAATCCTTGCTTCCTTTCAGGTGTCTCTTACTGTTTCTTTTTTCTTTTTTTCCTAATTATATTTGCATTTTCTCCCTCGTCCCTTTACTCCTGCCCACTGTCAGACCAGTGTTTTTCTTCTGAGTCACTGGCTCCCAACCACTTTGATGCCCATGTTCCTTCTCAGCTTTCCATCACCATCTCCTGGTGATCTTCACTGGCCGAGGTGTCCGTGGCCCTTACACCTTCAGTATGTTTGGCTTTTCCAAACTAATGGTCACCCCCCCATTCCCTCTGAGAAACATTGCTCTAAATTATTAATTTAACAAGATTCATATGGCAAGATTATGAACAAAGGCATAGCATGGGGCATTTGAACTCCAAATGGCTTGAGTTCTTGGTTGTATAAACACGTGATGAGAAGAGCTAGCAGGACACCAACATAGCCTTTGCCTCCATATTCTTTCTTGTCATTAGTAAAGAGAGAACTTTTAGGATTACATCAGTGAGAACATAAAATAATGAAAATCGGGTTTTCTGTTTTTTGTTTACAATTTCACTTTTCCCGTAAACTTTAATATTTAGCATTTACTATGTGCCGAACACTGTTCTAAGTTACCCTGTATATTAACTCATTTAATCTTTATAACAACCCTACGCTGTTGGTGGTGTGTTTTCTAGTGGATAAAACTGAGACACAGCAATTAAATACCTTGTCCAGGTTACTGAGTTGTTGGAAGAGGGTATGGTATGGTGTTGGTTTTTATATTAATAAATTATAACATCTTCCTCTTGCTCATCTTTTCTTTGGACCCCGTGCTGGAGTAAACTCTTCCCTGGAATTTATAGTAAAGGTTCAGAAGACCACTAAATCAGATCTCTAGAAATCGTGGTGCCTTTGTAGGAAAGCATGGCCCAGGCTAGCTAGCCCAGTTCTGTTTGGTACACTGAGCAATTGGTTTGTCACTGAGAAAAAGTTTGGGTGGAATACCATATCCCTTTTCTAACCTCAAAATAGGGGTGCCCAAATATGGCAAAGCACCTACATTAAGGAGAGTGATAAACCAGTCTTAGGATTATTGATATAAAAATTCTTGGGGTAATACCAGCATATATAATCCTCTCAAAATGTAGTCATGTTTCTATATTAGACAGTCTATTAGTATAATTCACAATGTTAGTTTAAGAAGAAAGTATGATCACCTTAGTATCTTACTACCATCCACACTCCTTATTTTTTTCCTAACTCTTTCATGTAGGAGGAAGATGTATTTCTGTAAATGACTTTTCAAAGGCTCTGACTGTGTGGGTGTTTCTGTGTAGATGTTTATAGACACAAGGTGACAGGCAGCTGACACTTCTGCGGACCTACTGTGTGCCTGACACTGTTCCAGGTGTTGTGTATTTATTAGCTCACTCGGTTTCGAAACAATCATATTCTTTTTTTTTTCTTTTACAATTGAGAAAAATGAGGTACCAGGAGGTACACTTGGCCGAGGTGATGTATACGTATGTTGTGTGTCTGCGTGTACGGCCGAACCGGCAATCCGTATGATGCTTAATAATAAAACCCTAGAGGCGTTCCTATCGATATTGGGAACAACGCAAGATCTTTTGCCATTAATACAGTGTAATTAGATAAAAGTATGGAGTAAGAGATATAAAAATTGGTAAGGAAGAGGCCATCTGATGATTTTCTGTTGTTATATATACAGGAAAATCCCCAGATCCTCCATGAAGCACTGCTAGAGACATGAAGAGTCATGGAGATACCTGGTTCACTAAAGCTTTATGTGAATAAAATAGTGATTTTTTTTTTTGGACACCAGTAGTAACAGTCAGTAGATATAATGAGAGAAGAAAAAAAAAAAACTTTCATTCACAGCAGCAAGAACAAAAGCAAAATATCTTAAGACAAGCTTAGTAAGAAATTTGTCTCATGAAGAAATCTAGAGAACTGTATTGAAAGATAGAAAAAATTTCAATAAGTTCTTTTTTACTAAGGTATAATTTACAACAATATCCTATGAATTTCAGGTGTACATCAATAGTGATACAATATGTTTATACATTACAAAATGATCCCCACGAAAAGTCTGGTTACTATCCATCAGCATACAAAGTTAGTACGGTATTCTTGACCATATTCCCCTTCTGAACATTATAGCTCCGTGGCTTATTCATTTTGTAGTTGGAAGTTTGTACCTCTTAATCCCCTTTATCTATTCCACCCCCCAACCCTCCTGCGTCTGGTAAACAAACTGTGTTTGTTTCCTGTTTGTGAGTCTGTTTCAGTTTTGTTCATTTGTTTTTTAGATTCTGCATGAGTGAAATCATATGGTATTTGTCTTTCTCTGACTTATTTCACTTAGCATCGTACCCTCCAGGTCCATCCATGTTGTTGCAAATGGCACGATCTCATCCCTTCTTATGGCTGAGTAATATTGGTGTGTGTACCAGATTGTTCTTGGTGGAACAGTTGAACGAATCAGAGTGCTTTTTAAGCAAGTATTACGGTAGCACAGCCTCCATCAAACTCCCAACAGCTTTTTGGTTAAAATCCATCAAAACAATTCTAAAGCATTTGGAAGCATGTACGTGTAAAAATAGCCAGGATAAAAATATGAAAACGAGGAGAAAACATGTAATGAAAGAAGACTTGCACATGCAGGGTTCCCAATATATTCTAAGTCTACAGTCTTAATATACGGCACAGGCAGAGAGCTGGAAGAGGATCAGTGGGACACAATTGGAAGTGTGGAAGCACACCCAGGCTTACAAGGCGTTAGTATAACATAGGGTCCTATCACTCTGTCCGCTCGAACTCTCCAGAAGTTTTCCATCTCAGACTATAAGCCAAGGCCTTAGTGTGACCTACGGTCTTGCTTCTCAACTTAGGATCCCGGGGCCCACAGCAGTGGCGTCAGCTGTGAGCTTGTTAGGATGCAGCATCTCGGACCCCAGCCTGGACTTCCTGAATGAGAATTGTCAAGATCTTCACGGTGCAAATGCTGTGTGAGGTCTGAGAAGCATTGCCCTTCAGAGCCCACATGACCTGGCTTCTCCTGAGGCTGCCTTCCTGCCTTCCATCTTATCACTGCTCCCCCTGCTCACTTGCCACCAGCGTGGCTGGCCACGTTGCTGTTCCACAGACACACTCACCTGTCAGGGCTTCATACGTAGTCCTCCTTCTTCCTGTGCACATCTCCTTTGCTTCGTTCAGGTCTCCGCACGCGGCACCTCATCAGAGAAGCCTCCCCTGACCCAGAGTTTCTTTGTCACATTCACCATCACCTGACACGGATGTGTGGCTCAGATTCTGTCTCCCCCCCTCCCCCAGTACGCGGTGAGCTTGGTGACAGAAAGGGACTTGCTTCGTGCCTGCTGTAGCCCCAGCCCCTGGCCCCGAGGAGGGGCCCGACTGCTGAGTGAAACTGGTATTAAAAATTACAAGTAAGCGGGCGCCTGGGGGGCTCAGTTGGTTAAGCGACTGCCTTCGGCTCAGGTCATGGTCCTGGAGTCCCAGGATCGAGTCCCGCATCGGGCTCCCTGCTCGGCGGGGAGTCTGCTTCTCCCTCTGACCCTCCCCTCTCATGTGCTCTCTCTCTCTCATTCTCTCTCTCAAATAAAAAAAAAAAAAAATTACAAGTAAGCTCTCTCAGAGTTCTGAAGAGAGGGAGAAGTGACACCCAACTCTTGTTTTTCGCTGTAGTTCTGTTCTATGAAGTTGCTGCAAATACTGACCCGTGGCTCCCAGAGAACATACAGGAGTCCGTGTCTGTGAGCCTCGAGTCAAAACATTTTCACGGACCGATCAACACCTACCCTTGTTGTACGCGTGTTGCCGTTTAAAGACACCTTATGTCGTACTGTTGCTGCACGGATGCCGACCTCCCAGCCAGCAGCGCCCGAGCTCCTGCCCACAAGGCTCACCTGGCACGCATCTGCTCTCCGTGAGGCACCCCGCGGCCTTCTCGCACTTACCAACACTGGCCAGCGCCTCAGGGCTAGGCTTGGGGGCCAGGTAAACAGCACATGCACCAGCAGAAAGCACAAAATGCGAAAGACGTATCGCTAGATGGTACTTTTTAGGACACGTGTTTACAGTATGAGAGCTTGGGCAAGGAGGCGAAGCCTCACTTTGTCCAGCCTCAGCTGGAATGTGTCCTCGGGCAACTCCGATGGTTCGCCTCTCTGCACGGTCCACAGGATGACTCTGAAGCACCAGGAGTATTAATTTGGAGGTTACAAATACATTTTTACAAGTAGGCCAGTCTGCAAATACAGAATCTGCAAATAATGAGGACCAACCACACATCATTCTCTCAATAAATATTTATTGCCTTTCTGTGTGCTCTGCTCCCAGAATTACCCACCACTGAGACATTTATCAAGTCCTGGCCTTGTGCCCGGCCCTGTGCAAAACTCCAATAATCTGAAGACAAATTTAACCGTGTTCCAGGGAAGGCTTCCTGACGGTGGGGTCTTAGCTGAATCTTCAGTAGTAGTGGGTAGGATTTTAATAAGTGAAGCCGTGGAGAAAAAGGTATTTTAGAAGAAAGATCCTGTAAGTCACTGGTCTTCTTAAACTTGGGTACACATTAGACTCACCTGGCCTATGGCCAGTCCAAAAATAAACATCTCTAGGTATGAGACTCTGGCATCAGTGTGTTTTAAATCTCCCCAGATGACAACCAAATAAAGCACTGCTGTAAATACTCGTGTTTGGGTAGGATATAAGTTATGTGAAGGGAAGAGCAAATAAATCTGGAAAAGGGATTTTGACCCAGGTATGGAAATGCCGTCCCTGATTTAGCACATACCTGCGAAACACCTGTTGTGTGGCAGGCACTTTGCAGGGTCCTGGAGACGCATCAGGAAACAAGACCCAGGCATCCCGCCTTGTTCGAGTTTACAAGCGAATGGTGTTGGCATTTGTTTAGAATTATTCACGTTCTAAATTTAACTTATTATAGTATATGGTGATTTGTATTTGGAAGGAATCTTGTCCTCAGTGCTCAGAAATCTAAATTTCATATTGAAATTATTACATCGCCCTCTGATATGAACAGAACGCTATAAAGAGAAATTGTTATAAACCTCTGTGCTGACTTCACTCCGCGTTGTCTAGCACAGCCACACGTCGTATTAGCCTCTTGGTGGTTTTCCGTTTCTTGCACACCAGGACAGTTGTCTAAATCCAGTCATGTGCAGGAATTTAAAATCACTGCTGTGAGGGCCTCTGGGAGTATTAACTGAAGCAATTCATTTTGCATCTTAGAAAGAATTGGTAGGTAAGGCACTCTCTTGATTATCAATGAGAATTTAGATAGAACTCCTAATTAACAAAGAACTTTGACTGGGTTATAGTCGGTTTGTAGTTGCTTTTGTATCACTTGCTGCATATCATGCTTTTCTTTCCTGTTCCTTTACACAGTACACTCTGACACGCTCTTCTAGACAGACCTCCTGATAGAGCTTTCTTGTAATCTATCTGATACTCTTTCTAGCCTGACTCTGCCAGTCTCTCTTTTCACAACGCTCCTGACCAAGCAGTGTTTGAATTAGTTTGCTAAGTAGACTAATTTAATGCCTAAAGAACAAGCCCCCATGCCCGACCTCGGCTTTCAGCTGGGATGCACAGCCCAGAGAGAGCATGATGGACGCAAACGAGCACACACCAGGTAGAAGGCGAGGAATGGCATAGACCGTGGGACATAAAGGTCTGCAGCATCAGGAGAGAAGAGTTAAGTTCTGAGTTGGCTTCGATGATGACGTTGCCAGTATTATCATTACTACAAGAGGCAAAGTCTCATTAAGTTGTTAGAATTCAGAGAATGTCTTGTCTATATTTTATATAAAATTACCCACTTTTGGTCAGCTTTCCTCAGTTTCAGTTTACTTAACTGTATTTTATTAATATGGATGATATATGCTTTTTATACCTCTTTTAAAATCATTTATGGCCTTTTTCCCTCATGAATTTTCTCTCCCTTCCTCCCTTATATATGAGCTGTTCTAGTAACCTGCTTCATTGGCATTTAGGATGTCCTTAATATTCTCTGCGCTTTTCTAAAATTCCTTGATTATTTACAAGTTTAATGAGAATTGAAGATCATCTTTCTAAAGACTTAGTTGTTTAATGAACTTTTAAAAATACTGAATGGGGGGGCACCTGGGTGGCTCAGCCGTTTAGCGTCTGCCTTCGGCTCAGGTCATGATCCCGGGGTCCTGGGATCAAGCCCCGCATCAGGCTCCCTGCTCAGCGGGGAAGCCTGCTTCTCCCTCTCCCACTCCCCCTGCTTGTGTTCCCTCTCTCGCTGTCTCTCTCTGTCAAAAAATAAATAAAAATAAATAAATAAAAATACTGAATGGGAAGTTAATACTGGGAAATAATTGAAGTCTTACGCTGTGGGTTATGTTACCACAAAATGACTGCAGAAAAGTTTTTCTTTTTAGACCACTGGGAAGAAATAACTTTTTGTGGATTTATTTACTATTTGTCTCTGAACCCTAAAGAGAATTGAGGTTTATTTGCTCTTAGTGATGTGGCACTGAAAGATCGTCAGACCCATAGAATTTTTATTTTGAGGAACATTATCTTCCCTCTTTGTTACGGAATTTTTTTCTTTATTTTTTTAACCTTTCCCTTCATATGTGTTTTAAAAGTGGTCTGCTCAGAGTTAATTTATGTAAGTGTTTTTATCACTTTTTTTTCCGTAATAGTTCTTTATAGCAAAATTTTTGTTGAATGTTGTTCGAGGGGGTGTTTTTCCTGCCTTAGTTCTGAACCAACTGAGAAATAGACAAAGGAGCCAGGCAGATGGACATCAAAATAGCTCTTTTCTGATGGAACTATTGCAGGACATGACTTAAGAGCCCAGCTTAAAGAGCTTAATGATGTTGAACCCTCCAAATTAGAAAGCTTTAACCACCCAATCTCAGGCAGTGCTGGGGAGCAAGGCAGCCTGGGCAGATCCCAAAGAGAAAAGTGCAGAGGAAAGGGGCCGGGCTTTGCTTACAAAATTCCTCTTCCCAGACTCACCCACCCGGTAAGTCATCCTCCAGTGAGGGGGCAGAGGCCGGAGGGCGGGTTGCACCAAGGGAGGCCACTCCAGTTGGGAAGCTGAAGCCAGAGCGGGAGACCCGCAGGAGGAGTCTCTCATGCCAGAGAGGCTGGGGCTCCCTCAGCCCACAGCGGCTGACAGCAGCCTCCGTGGAGGGGGTTACAGGAACACTGCAAAGAGCTGAGGGCTCTTGGAGGAGCTCACCCTGTCGTAAAAGAGAAATAAAACCTGCCCGGGGGCACTTTTGTTCACATGTTAGTACCTGATTGATTTTGCTCCATTCTCTTACACTGTGTGTATAAATTAGGGTTTTTGCTGGGTCTTTTTTTTAATTCTCAAAAATAATAAAAGGTTTTGCTGAAATTTTAACCTTTCAACCTTTGGGGGACAGTTGGGGAAATTTGATAGAACAGTTTTGCTTCCATGGTGTTATTGTTAGGATCGGGAGAGACTGTATATTAATGGGGGAACAAATCCATATTAAGAGAAAGGTACCAGGAAGTGGGCTTGGGTCACCGGCGATGAAGAGAATTGATTCCCAACAGCAGAGGCAAAGCCCACGTGTTCACGTTCAAATTTAAGCGGACGTACAAGGTCCTCTCATGTGGTTGAAGCTCCTGACATTAGACACACCCATTGGCACTGACGGATGTCCGTGTGCACCCAGAACCCTACACTGCCTGGTTTTCTCCTGCCCTCGGGGCCCACCGAGCTCGGCCCTCTACTGCAGCGCCCCACCCAGCCCAGGGTGGGAAGTGGACCAGGGCCTGTGACTAGGGAAGCCAGCCGGGCCTTTCACCTACAGATGTTTTAATGTGCTTAACATTATCCAATACTAGCAACCAAGGTAGTCTAAATACCACAGCAGGATCTGATTAGCTTTTTCAGATCACTGCCTTTATTTGCTGTTTGCAAAAAAGCTTAATCCAGTGCTAGAGATCAGGCTTCCTGCTGAGCCCTTGGGTAGTTTTCTTTCCTTTGTGTTCACCAGTGGCTGGAATTAGTGAGAAGATACCTCTTCCTCCTCCCGAATTAAAGCTATAAAGTAGTAACTATAGTAGCAAGGGATAAAGAGAAGAAAACCCAGGGCAAAAGAGAAGACTTGCAATTCATACTAAAGAGTTTACTTTTTATACACAAAAAAGTTTTAATATGAATTCGTAAATACTGACCTCACTGTCTCTGATCTCATCAGTGCGTTGCTTAAGTTTTATTAGGTTTTAGTTGTTGGGATCACTTTGCATTAATGTATATGTTTTATTTTTATGTTACTAAATCAAACTCACTTTTACCAAAAGAAGTACATTTACTCACTATCTGACTGGCCTTGACTTATATTCTTCACTCCTTTTACTCATAAAATTTCAAAAAGAAATACCACCACACCACTTAAAAAAAATAAATTTTAACTCTCTTCGTTTCTATGTTCATATGTTTACCTAAGACATAAAATTTGAATTCTGGGTAATTCACCTTATAATTTGCAATAAACTGTAATATTAGAGATGCTTTATCTTTAACGGGCTTCTGACATCAGACCATAGGCTTAACCAAGGCAGAAACATTCCTGCAACCCTTGGTCGAAAAAGAACAGTTTTGCTTTAGAAATTAGTGTGACATGCAAACCTAATAATAATGACATTCAGTTAAAAAATATTTTCACAGGTTTGAAATTTTCTAACATTTTGGGAATGATATACTTTCATAAAAGATAAATCTCTTTGGAGGAAAAATACAGACCAATGGTGATCTAAAGCATACTCTGTATTTTTATTTTATTTCTGGTAACAGTGATTTTTTTTTTTTTTTAGGCTTTTAGTACGCATAAGGAATGTTTTCTTCCATGAGATAACTGAAAAATTTCAACTATGTAGAGTAGGCCTTCTTCCTCTTGTGTTGTAAACGGGGAAACTCTCATTTACACGTGAGTGGTCACAATAAGTCCCCACCGGCCAGGAGTCCCAACAGATACTCCTGTTCCCCAAGTAGTCACAAGGGACCTTAATCGTGAGTAGCCTCGGTATTTGTATATATGTAAAGAGAGATTGATTTAGATGGTTTGGGGTGCTTTACCCAGATCTTGTATCTTGGAAAAGCCTGGGCCCTGCGTAATTCAGCCCGTATCAGAAAGTCGTAAAAGCTGCTCTCGCCTTCGCCCTTCTCATGGGCACTGGAATGAAGAGTGGATGCACGCCCATGTGGGCGGATGGGGGGGCGCTCTTTCTCCAAAGTAGGTCAGCTGTAGATGTCTTTTTCCTTTTCCTTGAGCAGGGAGATCCTTTCACAACACCTGATGGTGTTTAAATTTTGGTTGAACTTTTGTAATAATCAGAGGCCACTAGAGATGGAACTTATGCAGCCCTCAAAAGCCAGTAGTCCTTAGCATTATAAATACTGCGGTCTGGAACTTTGGACATAAATCGGGAGGTAAGAAGCTTCCTCCCCGAGGGGACCGATTTTTTTATATTCCTCAAAAAATACCACCATACTACTTCTTCGTAAAGTTAACTTGTCCCTGAGCTGAAATTTGAGTATTACATCTGAACAAATTTTATGAAAAAATCAAATGCTTTTAACAGGTATAATATGTTGTATATTAGAACATAATGAAAGCCTTTATTTAATGACATGAGTAACTAGAATCCATCATAAAAGAATTTTACATTGCTACTGGGCATACTATAAGGTGGGCTGTGCTGGTGGTTTAGGTTGAAGTTAAATAGTTTTGTCTAAAGATACAGTTTAGAGGACATTTGGCACACAGTGGGACCGCACTTGTTTTATCTTCCTACGCTATGCTTTTAGTGAACTTTCTAAAATTGTAAGCTCTTAAACCTTTGTCTCTTGCGGTCTTACTTTCATTACCCCTCTCTCTCGCTCTTTTTTTTTCATTTTATTGCCTTGCAACAAATTAACCAATATCTAAGAATATTTTGGATTTCCCGGTGCTTCCAGGGAAATAGTTTTACTATAGCCTTCTGTCCCATTTCACTACGGACTCATTTATTAAAGAAAAGGGATTACTGCGGTAGCGAATTGCTACTTTGACACACCTCATGTCCTTTATTTCTCAAAACCCAAAAGCTAATAGAACGGGAGGATAGCCTCAACTTTTTGGAAACATGCAACTTTTATGACTTGAAAATATAATTGGCTTCTTTGTTCCGCGCATGAAAAACAAGGAGGAAAAGCCGAAGGCTGCCCAAGCCAGGTGTTTCTTGTTGGCAGCCTGCTGCCTGATGACTGGGCTCCCAACGAGCAGCTGCCGGAGAGTCGGCTTTGTCTGGCCTATTGTTGGAGCACACCCCTCGTTAATACTACATGCTGCCCGGGGCAGACCCCGAGAATGACATCAACTTGCTTATCTTAGAAACCTGTGAACCTGACCCAGGGTGCTGAGGTTGGCTTGCATCTGCCCGGCCAACTCATTGTGAGCTCTCTGGCCCATGATTGGCTGTTCCTCCACTCGGTAATAGGTTAAGCAAAGACACTGCCATTTCCATCTGTTCAGCCATTCATTGTTCTTCCTGCCTGCCTGCAAGTCTGCAGCTAAAACTGTGTTAAGGAGCTACGGCTGAGGCTGCTACAGAAACCAATGTCTTTGTATTTTCCTGCTAACGTGAGTATCTGTGCTACTTCACGCCTTGCAAGTTAAACTTTGCTAAATATTGAGAGTATTAATTTGAACTCTGTAAAGGACAGGAAACCCCTCCAGTGGAAGGCTACAAATGATTACATGGCGCCAAAATACAAGAAAATTCTCTCTGTAGACTTATGTCTGAAGTCACATAAATAATTACAGCCTCACGAACATTTGCAAGGCGTTAGGCATGGCATGGGGTCATTTGGTACTGAAGGATGAGTTCTGACACGTTCTGATGTTTTGATAAACAATGAATTTGGGTTTTATCTTATCACATTCTTGTGTTTCTTCAAGTGTCACTGTCAGACTTAGGCACTGTGAACTGGTAGTAAGATTTGATAGGGTTTTTTTTTCCATTGTCTTAAAAATCCAGCTTGGGGGGAGATGGATTGATACACAGGTAGATGTTGCAGACAGCTTGTTGTAAATATGATGATTAAGCATTCACCTGCTTTGTCAGCAGTTTCGATAGTCACGTAGAGTTTCTAATTTCTCCCACCTTTTTAAAAATTTTTTCCCCTGCATTAGTTTCAAATATTAGATGGAAGGTGTCATTCCAAGAACTGCTTTCAGGAGTTCCGTAATGGGGAAAGGAGGAGGAGACAAAGACTTTCATCTATCAGTTGGGAGGGAAAGAGCGAGCATAAAGGGTTAAAAAGAGGTTTTCATTTCTACCACATGCCCTATTGTGTGAACACATGCACGAGTCTATTGAAAGTTCTCAGAAGATGGGCAGGCCACCAGTTGCTGGCCTCCTGCAGTTCTAGCAGGACATCTGTTGCCCCAGAGCATCAACCAATCTGTTCAAAGGGACATCCTTCCTTTGTTAGCCAGAGGGATGCAGACAGCAGCACTCCCTGAAATACAACGGCAATTAAATACACAGAGACTACAACAGTAGGTATTTATTACATATTCATTATTTTATTTTCATTGTTCTCACGGTATTACCATTTGGATAACAACCAGAACCCACTTTGTGGCATTGTAACTTTACATTACAAACAAACAAATTGATGTAACAACTTTGTGGTCTAATATTCCTAATTAATATGAGGCTCTTCAGAAATGAAAAAAAAAATTTTCCCCCACTGGATTTGAGGTGAAGGATTATCCAAGTCATCTAATGGGAACTTTCAGAGATCTCACCAAATGGGGGAATTTGTATATCTACAACAAATTTCTAGTAGATAACCATATCCTAAGCCTGCCTTCAGCTAATACAAAGTTTCTTTTTGACAACTAAAATAATCAGTTACACTTCATCGTCTACAAAATTAGCATGAGAATTTGGGTCTTTTTCAACAAATATTATTTGACTTTTTAACTTATTGGCCTTTAGCCAGAAAAATTATTTTAGTTTCCAGTACAGTATCTGGAGGGAATCTTTAGTTTTGTAAGTGTAGAAATCTGTGTTCAGACCATTATATTTTTGCCCAGTGCTTTCTGTGTTCATGAATATAGTGTGTAAAGGCCAATTACAATGGATTCCTGATAGAAAGCTTAAAAGTTAAGCCATATTTTTTGCAGTTTGGTAGTTTTTTTGATAACTATGGGAGTATAAACACTGACCTGTTTTGTGTGTGAAATTTTGTCTATGCTGCTGCTTCATGAAATGAGGAAAATTATCCTTATTAGTTAATAGTTGATTAAAGATCACTTACATACATTTGCATTTGAGTAAATGCAAAACTTAAAAGTCTAATAAATGATTTAGAAATTAGGGAGAAAAGTATTTTCTACCTTACCTGTAATAATAAATTGGTGATGTTATTGGAGTCTGCTATCTTTTTCAACATTATATTGATCATTTTTAAGGCACTGAGCAAAAATAAAGATCCTCTACTATTATTTGTCCTAAGATTTCTTATAACAATTCCTTGTAAGTTTTACACATGACATTACTTTAACAAGTACTGCAGCCTATGAAAATATTTTTTTTCAGCTCTTAAATCTTAAGACTGGCGTTTAATTTTTTATTGAGTGATTTCAAGATATTGTGGGGGAAAAAAATTTAAGTGTCATGTTAAGTCAGGGCAATCTTTTACTAACTTCAAGTGGGTAAGGAAGTACTTCAGATTAGTTTTAAAAACCAAATGTTTCCCATCTGGTTACTACAAGTAAGGTTATTTCAGATTTGGATTATGTAACGGAGAAGATCTAGGCCTGGTGACTGAACTCCTTTGCCCGTATTTGTACTATTTCATATTTAGTCTGTTGATGGGTAGGAGCCGAAAATAATTATTTAACTGCTTGTTGAGGACAAGATGACATTGGGTAACTTTCTCTCAAGTAACCAGTGAAGTATGGAACATGAAGAGAAGCCTGTCAGTGTGGGGAAAGAGTTCAACCAGAGTATCTTAAAAGAAAAAATATTGTGCCTAACCAAATTAGATGTTAATTTTTTTAAAGTAGGGCAGATCAGTATTAAAAATCATGTTAGCCCAATTATTGTAAACTTTTTACTTACATAGTATCTATAATTAGATGAATTGTAAATTACAAGTTAAAGGTGTGTGGTATTCACTAAATATATTCATGTATACAAATGAGTTTTCTCTGGTTTAATATTATAAAAAGCAAATTGTTGATAATCTAATTTTTCCTCCCTATTTTATCATTATAGCTATATAATAAAATTATATAGGCGAGCAGATTTACATAGTACCGTGAACACTTTTTTTATATGAGACTGAAGTGATACAGAAAGATTTAGATACTTGCTTAGGGTGGATGATTTTTAGTTTAAAAACTTTATAGTATTTGGTTTTGTTTCTTTGAAAACTGTGAAAATTAAGAATAATTTCCCTTATTCTCTAAACATAACATTTCATTTCCATGTTCCCCAGTGGCTGTGTTTTCATGCAGTGTTCATCTTGTTTGAAACAGTCCAAAAGGAAAACACTTCAGCCCAATATTAAAATAATATTTCCTAGTTGAAGTCAGGGATTTGGTCAGTGAGTCATTATCTTGAAGAATTATCTCACAACAGCACTTCTGCAAAACCCAAACTTTTCAGGGGAGATCAGAAATGTTGCCCATTAAATACACTTCCTGCAGTCGGAGCAGATTGTGGGGTTTACGGAACAATGATGTCGGAGCTTCCAGATTGGTTTGGCAGCTGCATTGTTCTCGGAGGGTAAACCAGACGCACTTAAGTCCCAGTCTCTTTTATAGGCTTTTGTTCATACCAAATTATTCTTTCACTGTGCTAGCATTCATGATGGCGTGTTAAAAGAGTGCAGCTTAGCAACCAGCTTCTGGTTGCCAGGCAGCCCAGCTTCCAATAGGTTTTCCTTGTTCAAGATACTTTTGGTGGGAGCTCTGCGAAGGCCACAGTGCAGATTTTTCTTTTAACTGTATCCCTTCATTAGGATTCTGTTGTGATTTGTTACTTGCATTATGGTGTCAGTATATTACAGTAGTTAATAAATCACAAAGTGTAAAGATTTGCTTTCAAAATCCCTGCCTTTAATTCTAAATAATTGGGCTCATGCATATCCGTATTAATAGAAAAAAAAAATTGAAATGGATACAGCTCCCTAATGGAGCATCTGCTAAGGAGTATTTCTTTTTATCAGTTGAGCAGTTCTGGAGCCAGGAGAGCTTGATGTTTCTTTAAAACTAATAAACGAACGCTACATTAAGAGAACAATGTTATCTGTCTTCTCAAGGGATAAAACCTGAAGAAACTCCTGTAGAATGTGTAGGAGTTCTACACTGACGAAATTTTAAATGTGGTGTTATCAAGCTAAAGATTCCATGTTCTAGTCTTTAGTATTTACCATACTGAATATAATTTATTTCATTATAGAAATACTCCCCTCTCTAATAAGTTCACCAAGGATGCATTCAAATGTGTGACTTCTTAGAAAAACACTTAGCATTTTCTCTTAACATTTATATAATAGCTCCTTTCTAGTGTAAATAAGATGTTGAAGAGCTTTAGAATAAAATGTTTTTGCAATTTTCTTTTTTAGATGATTTAAATAGGTGTTTTATGACTAGTCTCAAATCCAGCCACCACCGCCTGACTAATGATTACCCCTGGATAGAACACCAGAGTCGCCTTAATAAGTAAGCCACTGGTGTGAATATAGTCCTTATGCTAAAGCACAAGAGCAGATAATTTTATTCTGCTAACCTGTTCCTGGTATAGAAAGAATAATGAATACCCAGTAGACTTTAAGGAAAATTAGCAAAACAGCAAAAGTGTTTTAAACAGTGAAAGTATTCCTTGGGGCGGGGGGAAGCAAAGTGGGAGAAAAGATGACTTTTTAACCAAATGCAGATAATGGGTAACTAATTATCTGATGTGATACAGAAGTATTTTCTTACATTAAATTCAGGAAATTAAGATAACACATATTCAACGTACTTTATTTGCTGTTACTTTTCTGTGAACTGCACCATTTCTCTGCTTTCTATAAATGTGCAGAGAATAAAAGCACTTTTTCCGCCTGGAATGAAATAGATGGTAGTGTCCCTGACACTTAGTAAGGGTAACATAACATTAAAATTTGTCTTCTGTGACTGTGCTCTGTATCCACAAAATAAAGATTGTTAGGGCAAAACTATGCATCTCCTCAATGGAATATAATTCACTTTGTGATTATTTAGTTCCTCGTTGGCTGTTGTAGAACTGTGTTCTTTTAGCACTCCACCTAAATTATATCTGGAATGTCTTTAGATTGTTGTTAAGCTTGATCCAAATTAATGTCAGTTTTCCAATTATAGTAAGTTAACGTTTGCCTTTCTTTCCATATGGCTTTCCCTTCAAAATAATCTTTACAAATGTTTATGAATTCTTTTAGAGAAAATGTATGTAACCTATCACTGTTTATCTAGAACATGCTTTTTGGTAATAATGTAGGTGTCCCTCTGGAAACATTGGCCTTTCTGACAGTGGAAAGATCTCTTCCACGAAAGGTTGAGAAGCGTCATGATAGAATTGGGGAAAGCACGGGTTTGGGAGTCATGCAAAACTGGGTTAAAAAAAAAAAAAATTCAGTTCCACTAGTTATTTTCTTTGTTGCCTCGGAAAAATTGCATGGCATTCTACTTCCTAGCTTCTTCATCTGAAAAACAGGGCATGATCCTATCTGGGGCAAAGGTGTTAGGAGGGCTGAGAAGATGCAGAGAAACCGCAAAGTTGAATATTCGGTAGTTGGGCGATATCCTTTCACCTTCTTTACTGGAACAGGAATGAACCAGTAAATACAAAATTCTAAATGTTTTACGTTTTTTTTTCCTCTAGGAATACGGGGTGCTTTGCATTCAGGAATACAGAAAAAATAGCAAAGTGGAGTCAAGTGCACGAAACAGCTTCATGGGCTTGAAGGATCATCTGGGGCGCGACCTGGGCCACCTTTATGTGGAGAGTCCTGACCCACGCCTAAGTCCTTCTGTACCTTGGTCAATGGTAGAGAAGCCGACGATGGATACAGGCGGTTCCGGGAGGGAAGAGAAAGAGGCGTCTGAAGAGAACACGAGTTCCGGCGACTCGGAAGAAAGCACGCCTTCCGATAACGAGTCGGAGCCGTCGAGGAGCGCGTCCGTAGCGCCGTGCTCACTGACCAGCACCCACAGACCGCTGTGCAGGTCTCCCCGCCTAGAGCCTCACCCACTCAGACGCAGCGACACTTTGCAGGACTTCCAACCCGAGGAGTCCCCGCCGCCGTCCCAGGACGCGAAGAAGCCCCCTGACGTGGTGCGGGAGTACCAGACGAAGCTGGAGTTCGCGCTCAAGCTGGGCTATTCGGAGGAGCAGGTGCAGCTCGTGCTCCACAAACTCGGTACCGACGCGCTCATCAACGACATCCTGGGGGAACTCGTCAAGCTCGGCAATAAAAGCGAGGCCGAGCAGACCGTGAGTGCGATGGCGAGCGTGGCGCGGGACTCGTCCTCCCTGGAGTCGCAGCGCTCGGAGTCTCCGATGCCAGAGGGCGCCGCGGACGAGGGCGAGAACCTGCGGCCCGTCGTCATCGACGGCAGCAACGTGGCGATGAGGTGAGTGCGGGGAGCGTCGCGCCCCTCGCCGCCTGGAGGCCGTCCTAGTCCGCGGCCGCTGCTCTCCCGACAGTCGGGGGTCCGAGGACCCCGCGTCCCCGCGTCGGCTCAGTAGTTCCAGCTCTGTCTCCTAGTTCTCTCAGTCCGCTCAGGGCGGCCGGCCGTTCTCACCCCGTTTGTCCTTAAAAAGAGACCCTCTTCCTCCGGACGAGTCTCCTTTTTCCCCTCATCTGGCTAAATTACCGGGGCATAAAAATTAGCGCACGTTCCTGGGGGTGTTAACCGCTGGTTGTAAATGAACTTGAGTCTGATGACACTCAACAATTTTGGAATCTAGTCAGATAAATAAATAGTCTATTTCTGTGTGAAGTCAAATAACCATAGGGAAAAACGCCAGTTCTTTTAGAAAAATATTTTTATTGCTTTGGGAACAAATCAAAGAGTTTCAGATTTCTTTTGTTTCACTTAAGAAATGTAAATTCAAAAATAACTCCTTAGGAACTGGGGATAAAAAAAAAAAAAGCAA
The DNA here is from genome assembly GCF_964656455.1 of Halichoerus grypus. NCBI lineage: Eukaryota > Metazoa > Chordata > Mammalia > Carnivora > Phocidae > Halichoerus > Halichoerus grypus. Next base: position 104,573,178 of record NC_135722.1, on the reverse strand, counting down.
AACTCCTAATGAAATTCTTTTTACGCATTTTGAGAACAACATCTTAAGTGCCTCTAAATTCGATTAGTATAAAGTTAATTACCCACAATGTTCAGAGCACTGTGGGGGATATAAAAATACGTAAAGGTGTCAATTCTTGCAGAGAGCTTAGAATTTCATACATGGTTTCTCGGTGATCTGAGGATATCTACCACGGGTACCATCTGGGGAGGCATCTAGAGCAATGCTGTTCAGCAGAAATATGACGTAGGCACACACATCATTTTAAATTTTCTGGTACCTACATTAAAAAATTAAACAGGTAAAATTGATATGAATGACATATTTTATTTAGACTCATATAGCCAAAATATCATTTCAACATGTAATCGATAATGCGATATTTTGCATTATTCTTTTGATATGAAGTCTTAAAATTGGATCTCTTACGTACAGCACATCTCCATTCGGACGAGCCATACTTCCCGTGTTCAGTAGCCGCCTGTAGCTCGTGGCCACTGTACTGGGCAGGGCAGTTCTAGAGACCTGTCAGCTCCACACACACTTACCGAGTCCAGGTCAAGGGGTAGCTCCTGCGTCAGCTTCTGTTACGAGTACCCCAGCTAATAAGAATATGTACTGAGATCTGAGAATATGTACTGAGATACGAGTACCCCAGCTAATAAGAATATATACTGAGATCTGAGAGCCACTGGTTTGTAGCAGGTGAGAGTAAGGACTTGTACCCGGGGTATGAGAAGGACCAACTTATAATCCTCAAAATAACCTTTTCAGGTGGAAACAGTATTATCTTTCTTTCATTTATAAGCATATGAGACTTGCAGGATATTAATTGCTTACCCAAGGTAAAGCGTAATTCAAACCCAAGCATGTCTGACTTCGAAGTCTGTACACTTTTTATTGGATAATGATAGAAACCAGTTGAAAAGGTTCAAGCCAGGCCTTTTGAGGCCTTGAGTGACAAGCTAGAGAATTTAAACTTGACCCTGATCCAAAGGTAACTAAAGACTTTCGAGGAGAGGATGTAAGAGTAGAGTTGTGCCTTATACTGATAACCTGGCAGTGACGCTTAAAGTGGATTATAGGAGGTAGGAGATCAGTTTGGATGCATGCAACTCTTCCTGATGGAGTGAGGAGGGCCTAGAGTGTCCTAGAGGTATGAAGCGTATGTATGGCCTCAAGAGGTCTTTCAGTAAAATAACCTCTCTCTTGTTCAGTCTTTCCCAAACTTAGCCACAGAATGATTTTTTTTTTCCCTTGTAATCCAGAACTAGTGAACAATTACCTCAGCAGAGTGATAACTTGTAAGGCCAAATCATCATGAAATCCCCAGGAGAGAGAGTAATGAGGGAAGGTAATAGGATCTGGAGGAACAGCTATACCTGTAGGCAGAGATCAGAATCACCAGGGGGAGTCTTAAAAAAATACACCTTCTCTCTACTCTCGGGGAATCTGAATCAGTGGGGCTATGGTAGAGCCCAAATAATAATCTGTTCCTTAAGTGCCAAGGTAGTTTGATGCATAGCCCGTGTCAGAAATCATCCAGCATGAAATGTGGGTATTTACAGGTTGGGAGGGGAAAGAATAGTGTGAAAAACACGAGGGTTAGAAAAAAGTCTAGTGCTAGAAAAACCAAGGACCTACAAATGCCATCAGGACTGGAAGAAGAGAAGGCTTTAAGGAGAGAATGTCCTGTGTGCAATACTGGAAAAAGATCAGAGGACATGACAGCCAGGAAGTCACTGTCTTCAGGAATGCCATATGGCCTGAAAGGTAGAAGCCCAGTTACAGGGATGTCCAGGAATGCAGGAATAGGGGCGCCTGGCTGGCTTAGTTGGAGGGGTGTGTGACTCTTGATCTCAGGGTTGTGAGTTCAAGCCTCACACTGGGCATGGAGCCTACTTAAAAAAAGAAGAAAAGAAAAGAAAGAAATAGAGCTAGACCGGTATTCTAGAAAGTTGACAGAGGAAGGGAAGAAAGAGGAGGAAGAAGTGTTGGGGGAGGATTTTGTTTAGTTTGGGGTTTAAGAATGAGCCTGTCTACGCCAAGGGGACAGGGAAAGCGTGTCCACAGGAGAGGGAAGAGGAAGGCAGTAACCGCGGGACACTTGAACTTTGGAAGCCGAGTTCTGAAGGGGGTACCAAGAAAGGCACCAGTGGAGTATTTGGCGTTGGAGGTAAATGCACTTTTAGACAAGCACAGACAGACCTTGGAAGGGGAAAAGGGCATAAGATTTCTAAAACTTGGAGCCCACAGAAATGAATTTCTAAGATGGATGTCATTTAGATAAATGATGTCACAGTAGGATCAGCCTCACATCCACTCCCACGACTAACACCTAGTTCCCAATGGAAGTGAAGATTTCCACTGGAAATAATTGAAAATTTACGTCAGACTCTAAACTCTACTTACCACACATGGTGAAAATCAGGCACAGGAAAACTGTGCTACAAAAATAGATGGCATCAGGAAGGCAAGCGAACAGTCTATTCTTAAGTAATTAGGAAAACAAACTTCTGCCCCCACACTCGTGTGGCGCCACCCCGTTTCCCCTGCTGGACCGGTGGGACAGCGCAGAGCCTGTTCTTCTCGCCATCATATATTTTAATCTGACACTTAAACTGAAGTGCTCCAGGCATTTCAGGACAGAACAAGTTGACAGGAAATTTTTATTATAGCAGCATTATACTGTCAGTCACAATAAAATGTTGTACCACGTCCATAACTCTGAAAGTGCCAGAGCTCATGAAAATTCATAGTAAACTTTTATATTCTGCCATTTATAAGATCTACATAGAGTAGGGGAAAAAAGTCATTTAAAAATACCTATCTACTTCAGATTCAAAATCTTAATTTAACAAAATATGCAGACAGATTTCACCCATTTCATGTCTCATAAAATAGAACATGCTTTTACTTTTAAAATTAATTGCCCACTCATGCTAAGTTAGGCAAACCTATTATATAATAAATTTGTACACATCATGTTTAAAATAGCAAGTAAATATGGGGGTGAGTTAAGAATAGAATACTATTTTATTTTCTTTCTCATCTCTCAGGCAGAAGTAGTCCATATATAAGATGAATATATTTTTAGTTTCATTTAAATGCCAGCTATAGAACTGATAGAAAATGATTCTTTAGACAGAAATTAAAAGTAGGAAGCAGGGGCATTTTTATTAAAATTACCAAAGTAGACTTTTAAAAAAAAAATGAGTTCTCTATGTACCACCTTTGTGATTCTAAGTAAGTTGTTAAAACTCTCCAGCCTTCCTTTTCAGAATTGTAAAAAGGGGAATTCTTATCTTACAGGCTTGTTATGAGAATTAAAGGTAATTAATACCCAGTGCGTGGCATGTCCTAGGCGCACAGTAAATTACAGTTACTGCATTAGAGTTAGATTTTGTATTTCAATCCAGGATATAGTAACTAATGAATACTTTGTTATCCCAGGGTTTGGTTTGTTTTTTGTTTTTGTTTTTGTTTTTTTTTCCCCAGTATTTAATAAGCATAGCAATTTCGCAGTCTGTTTTATTTGTATGATTTACAGGAATATTTTAATTCTTGCTTCAAGTTTATATCATCAGTGGTTTTCAGTGATGATTTCTACAGCTTCATAAAGGAGACTTGGGCTCATAGATCCGGGTGCCTTCAAAGTCACGCAGGGACAAGCCACGTAAGCGAGATAGACACCAAAGGTCCCGGGATTGCAGGGATCCTGTGGCGGTGTGGAGACAGCATGCTTTACTTCCCGTCGATTAATATGCTTTTCAAAATGTGCCACACTGGTAGAAGTTGTGGGTACGTTTGTTGAATAAGCAAGTCACCAATAATTGACAGTGACCCAGAACTTAGTGCAGCATAATTTGTGGTACCTATTTCACTGCTAAGTGTGGAGGGCATCAGTATATTAAAACAGAAAGGTAAACTAAGTTTAGGGAAAGCCCTAAACATTTACATATAAAATATTAAGCATTCAGTACGTGTTTGGTTTGTGAAGTATGTCCCAGAATGAAATTTATATTTAGTGGAGCTGGACTAATAAATCCTGACAAAAAGTGCAGTTGATTTTAATTCCTTTAAAAAAACAAAACAAAAAAACCTGCAAATTGGTCACTGGACAAATAGGCCTCTTTCCTTAAAGGGACAGATACTGGATAATATAGATACACCAGGTGCTGTATGCCCCAGATATAGACACAGAAATAAAGCATGAGTAATATTTATCACATTTCTGAAATGAAATTCTGAGACTATTATGATGTTTATTTCCTCCAAGTAGCTTTATAATTTTTCAAACCCTGTGATTCTATTCAACTTAAGGTAGCTCGGCGGTGGGTATCGAATTCGCCTCTGTCCACATGTATCCAGTAGTTTAAGTTCATGTTTTTCCTTAAATCCAATGCTCTTTTCATTCACATGTGGTTTAAGTTTCCGATGACTCGTCATGTCATTAACAGTGCAGTCCTGAGCACCATGGGATGGGAGGATGATAAGATGACTTGTGTGTCCGTGCACTTTGATTACTGAGAGTCCTCGACAACTTTTTTTTTAATTGAAATATAATTCACAGAGGCAGTGTTATAGGAGTTTCAGGTGTGCACCATATTGACTTGGCATTATTCGCTGTTCACCATGATAAGTGTAGTCACCAAATGTTATTACAATAATATTGACTATATTCCCTATGTTGTATTTTTCATCTCCATGACTTACTGATTTTTTTGTCTGGAAGTTTGTACTTCTGAAGCCCCGTTATTTATTTCACCCACCCCCTACCCCCCCCACCAACTTCCCCGGTGGCAACCACCAGTTTGTTCTCTGTATTTAAGTGTGGTTATTCTTTTGTTCTTTGTTCATTTGTTTTGTTTCTTAGATCCCACATATTTGTCTTTCTCTGCCTAACTTACTTAAGCCTGATAGTCTCTAGGTCCATCCACATTGTTGCAGATGGCAAGATCTCATTCTTTTCTATGACTAATATTCTGTGTGTGTGTGTGTGTGTGTGTGTGTACTCTATCTTCTTTATCCATATAACTATAGATGAACACTGAGGTTGCTTCCATGTCTTGGCTATTGTAAATAATGCTGCAATAAACATAGGGGTGCAAATGTCTTTTTGAACTAGGGTTTTCCTTTTCTTTGAGTAAATACTCAGTAGTGGAATTACTTCATCATGTAGTAGCTCTATTGTTAGCTTTTTGAGGAACCTCCACACTGTTTTCCACCGTGGCTGCACCAATTTGCATTCCCACCAACAGTGCACGAGGGTTCCCGTTTCTCCACATCCTCACCAGTTTGGTTTTTTGGTATGGAGTTGTATGAATTCTCTATATTTTTTGAATACTAACCCCTTATCAGTTAAATGATTTGTAAATACCTTCTCCCGTTCAGTAGGTTGCCTTTTTGTTTCGTTGGTTTCCTTTATGCAAGAACTTAGTTTGATGTACTCACAATAGCTTATTTCTGCTTTTGTGAAACTTAACTGGTCCTGGACTTTTGTTTGTTGGCAGTTTTTTGATTACTGATTCAATTTCATTGCTAGTAATCAGTCTGTTCAATGTTTCTATTTCTTCCTGATTCAGTCTTGGAAGATTCTATGTTTCTAGGAATTTATCCATTTCTTCTAGGTTGTCCAGTTTGTTGGTGTATAGTTTTCTCATTATATTCTTTTATAATCTGTACTTTTCTGTGGTGTTCATTGTTACTTCTCTTCATTTTTTATTTATTCATGTCCTCTTTTTTTTTTTCTTGATCAGCGTACCTAAAGGTTTATCAGTTTTGTTGATCTTTTCAAAGAAGTAGCTCTTGGTTTCATTGATTTTTTTTTTTCCTATTGTTTTTTTGGTCTCTGTTTCATTTATATCTGCTATAATCTTTATTCTTTGCTTCTTTCTAGCCTCGGGTTTTGTTTGTTCTTCTTCTTCTAGTTCCTTTAGATGTAAAGTTAGGTTGTTTATTTGAGATGTTTCTTTTTCTTGAGATAGACCTGTATCACTATAAACTTGCCTCTTACCACTGCTTTTTCTGTGTCCCAAAGATTTTGGACCATTTGTTTTCATTTTCATTTGTCTCCATGTATTTTTTTAATTTCCTCCTTAATATTTCAGTTGACCCATTCATTGTTTAATAGCACATTTTTAAGTCTCTGTGCATTCTTGTTATTTCCAGATTTTTTCTTGTAATTGATTTCTAGTTTTATACAGTTGTGGTGGTCAGAAAAGATGCTTGATACGATTTCAGTCTTCTTAAATTTATTGAGACTTGTTTTGTGGCCTATCATGTAATCTGTTCTAGAGAGCATTCCATGTGCACTTTAAAAATTGTGTATTCTGCTCTTTTTGGAGGAAATGTTTTCTCTGTATCTTTTAGGCTCATCTGGTCTAATGTGTCATTCAAAGCCACTCTTCCCTTGTTGGTTTTCTGTCTGGGTGATGTATGCAATTGATGTAAGGGAGTGTTACAGTCCCCTATTACTGTATTGTCATTTTCTCCCTTTATGCCCTCCCTTAATATTTGCTTTATGTAATTAGGTCCTCCTGTGTTGGGAACGTAGATATTTACAATTGTTATATCCTCTTATGGATTGATCCCATTATCATTATGTAGTGCCCTTTGTCTCTTGCTACAGTCTTTGTTTTAAAGTTTTATTTTGTCTGATATGAGTATCGCTACCCCTGCTTCTTTTTTGCTTCCATTTGCATGGTGTATGTTTTTCTACCCCTTCACTTTCAGTCTGTATGTGTCTTTAGGTGAGTCTCTTACAGGGAACATAGAGATTGGTCTTGCTTTTTATCATTCACTCACCCTCTGTCTTTTGATTGGAGCATTTAGTCTATTAATATTTAAAGTAATTATTGACAGGTATGTACTTATTGCCATTTTCCTCATTGTTTTCTGGGGGTTTTTTTTGTTGTTTTTTTAGTTCTTCTCTGTTCCTTTCTTCTTTTGCTCTCTTCCATTGTGGTTTGATGACTTTCTTTAGTGTTGTGCTTGGATTCCTTTCTCTTTAGTTTTTGTGTTATCTATTACAGGTTTTTGATATGTGGTTATCATTGGGTTGATGTTTAACATCTTATGTGTATTAACAGACTATATTAAGTTGATGGTCACTTAAGTTTGAACATATTCTAAAAGCACTAAATTTTATATTCTAAAAGCACCGTATTTTATATATAGATGTCATATTCTACATCTTTTTTATTTTGTGTATCCCTTGACTAATTTTTGTAAATATAATTGATTTTACTACTTTTGTGTTCAAACCTCCATACTGGCTTTATAAGTGATTAATCTACTGCCTGTACTACATATTTGCTTTTACCTGTGAAGTTGTTTCCTTCCATAATTTTCTTCTAGTTGTGGCCTTTTCACTTAAAGGACTACCTCTAATTTTTTTTGCAAGGCTCGTTTAGTGGTGATGAACTTTAATTTTTATCTGAGAAACTCTCCTTCTATTCTGAACGATAATCTTGCTGGGTAGAGTATTCTTGGTTGTAGAGGGGTTTTTTTCTTCCTTTCCACACTTTGAATATATCATGCCACTCCTGCAAAGTTTTATCCAAAACTTTATCTTGCCTGCATAGTTTCTGCGAAAAAATCAGCTGATAGCTTTATGGGATGCCCCCTGTATGTAACTGTTTTCTCATGCTGCTTTTTAAATTCCCTCTCTATCACCACTTTTAGTCATTTTAATTATTATGTGTCTTAGTGTGGACCAATGTGGGTTCATCTTGTTGGGGTCTCTCTGTGCTTCCTGGATCTGGATGTCTGTTTCCTTCCCCAGGTTAGGAAAATTTTCGGCTATTTTCTTATTAGTTTTCCGCCCCCTGCTCTCTCTCTTCTCCTTCCGGGACTCCTATAATGCAAATGTTATTACACTTAGTGATGTTGCTGAATTCCTTTAAGCTACTCTCATTTTTTTATTATTTTTTTCTTTTTGCTATTCAGCTTGGTTGCTTTCCATTACCTTGTCTTTCAGATCAGTGATCTGTTCTTCAGTGTCTTCTAATCTGCTATTTATTCCTTCTAGTGTATTGTTTAGTTCTATTACTGAATTCTTCAGCTCTGACAGGTTCTTTTTTATATTTTCTACCTCTTTCTATAAGTTCTGAGATCATCCACTCTTCTTGGGTTAGTGAGTATCTTTTAGGATCATTACTTTGAATTCTTTATTAGGCATATTGCTTATCTCCATTTCATTTAGCTCTTTTACTACTGTGATTTTCTCTTGTTCTTTCATTTAGGACCTATTCTTCTGTCTCCTCATTTTGTCTAACTCTGTATTTGTTTTTGTGTGTTAGGTAGGTTAGCTATGTCTTCTGGTCTTGTAGTGGTCTTGTGTAAAAGAGGTCCTGCGGTGCCCTGTGTCCCCTGCTTTCAGCCCAGCAAGCTGCAGTGACCCGCTTTGCCTGATGTGGGCCTACTGGGTAGAGTTTGGTCCCCAGGCTGTTGAGAGGCCTGAGACAACGGCCACGGTTGGATTATGGGCAGGCCAGCAGAGTAGGTGTCTGCCGTTAGCTTCTCTGCCGCATCTGCAGGCACCACTACAGGCCTTGCTCCCTGTGTGTCAGAGAGGCTCTTGGTGGTGAGTGCGGCTGGCAGGCAGACTAGCTGTGTGCCATTAGCCTCTCTGCTGCGTCTGCAGGTGCACCAAAGGGCAGGGCTTCCTCCCTATGCAGCCAGCTAAGAGGCTGGGCTGCTGGAACTGTGGGCATGCTGGTGTGCAGGGGCATCTCTCCCTCCCCAGACAGGAGTCACTTAGCAGGTGTGCTGGTCCCTCTGGGGTTGCCTGCAGGGTATGGTGAGGGCAAGAGCTGCTTTGGACATATGCCCACCAAGATGGGTGGATTAGACGGGACAGGTCCGCAGGGGAATGTCAGGGCATGGTTTGTGGTGCTAGCAAGGTAGATGGAGAGTTGATAGGGCTGACTACTACAAGCATCTGGCTCTCTGGGAGGCGGAGGATGGGGATGGGAAGTGGCACCCACTAGCACTTTTGTTCTTGGGGAAATCTCTTGCGGTTCTCTGCCCCTCCCTCCATGACACATTCTAACATCAGTCAGTAAACCTCTTACACGTACACCCCAGGCACTTTTCAAACTGCTGTTACTATGCTGTGTCTCAGTGGAGCTATTTATTACCCTGGCTCTTTAAGGGCAGGGACTCAGTTTCCTATTGCCCTCTGGCTCTCCTGGCATTAAACCCACTGATTTTTTTGGTTCCCTGAGTTGAGCCCTGATGATTTTTAAAGCTCCTGAAGTTAAGCCCCACTGGTTTTCAAAGCCAGATGTTCTGTGGGCTCATCTTCCCAGTGCAGGTCCCTGGTGCCATGGGCACCCGCCGTGGGTTCTGATCCTCTTGCTTCTCCCTGCTTGTGATGTCCCTCCCATTTGTGGTTATTCCCACCAGAGGTTTGGCTCCCAACCAGGGCTCCACCCTTCCTTCCCTTTGCTGTAAAGCTTCTTTCTTATGAGTAACTGTAAAAGGTCTGTTCTGTCAGTCTTCAGGTCATTTTCAGGATTTGTTATAAGGATGTAGCTGTCAGTGTATCCGTGGGTCAAGTTGAGCTCAGGATCCTCCTATTCTGCCATCTTCCCAACTCTAGTACTTGATTTCTTTAGTATGCTTCAATGACCTGGTCACCTGACTTCATTAAAATTAACTGTATCTCTGAATTTTGCTTTAGCTTCTATCCATTATATGAGTAGTAAACAAGAAAAAACCCAGAGCCTCATCACTCCCCCTACATGATGATGTACCAGAGTCTCCTGTCGAGTAGAATGAAAACTAGGCACACCACTCTTCTCTTTCTGATATGAACGAATTATTCAAACTCCTCCCCACACCTTCCCCAATCGTGGCAAGTCCTCTATCTTGGTCAGGGAACCAAGATTTCTGGATTTAGGTCAAATCTCCTGACTAGTAGATGGGCTTTATTGTTGCATGCACGTTTGTGCAGAGTATTAGGATAAATATTTTCTTTGCTAATAATGTCAGCTGGACCACTTTTGGCTAGTAGGATCCATGCTTGTATTGCCTCTCTGATAATGATAAGGAGCCACCAAAAGAATTCAAGCAGGGGAAGAGGGGCATGTCAAATATGCCTTTAAAAAAGTTCACTGTGGGGTGCCTGGGTGGCTTAGTCAGGTAAGCATCTGCCTTTGGCTCAGGTCATGATCCCAGGGTCCTGGGATTGAGCTCCCTGCTCAGCGGGGAGCCTGCTTCTCCCTCTGCTGCTCCCCTGGCTTGTGCACTCTCTCTCAAATAAATAAATAAAATCTTTTTTTAAAAAATTCACTGCGTAAAGAAATTTAAAGAAGGATTTCAGCACTAAGATTGCAGACAAGGAGACCTACTTATATTTGAAAATAAATGCAAAGGTTAAATTGTGGGCAACTGGAAAAAAAGATGAGCTAAAAATATTCATTGCTTTTGTGTACCAAACACCAGGGAATGGAGAAATTAACCGTTTCTATCTCCACTCCCAAAAAAGGCTTGTGATAGGAACCAGCTGGTGTTAGTACAAATCTCAGTGTCAACAGGGATGTACACAAACACTCCAGGTGAATGGCTGAAAGTTTGAACAGAAATCAGACATAGATTTTAGAGTATGAGCAGAGAAAATGTGTAAGTTGTGATAACTTTTCTTTATATCAAGACTAGTGGGGTAAACCCAGATATTTATAAAATACGAGCAGAGTTTAGCAATCTATATAATGGGATTTAGCTTCTGATTTTGAAACGCACAAAGGCTTTCATGTATCTAATCTGGTTTGTGAGGCTTTGCGAACTTGAGAACTCGTTTCAATGTAAATTTGAGTATTGAAGGTCATCTTAGCTAGGCTCTAAAATTTGCCTCCAGTTATTTGGTGGATTTGCTGTCCTATTGCCTGTTTAACACTTAAGTACAGCCCCAATATATAGTTAATAAAATCCTCCTGGACACCTAGTCCACACATGTTTGGTTTACACGAAGAGAGAGCGTTCATTCAAATTTGGTTTTGGTTCTCAACAAAAATTAATCAAAATTCTGTGCAGTGGACCTGTGTGGTCCAGCGTGGTGACTACTAACCACATGTGGTTTTGAGCTCTTGTAGTGTATCTAGTCCAAATTGAGATATTCTGTAAATGTAAAATACATGCCACATTTTGAAAAAGTATGTGAAATATATCAATAACTTCTTTATTGGTTATGTCTTAAAATGATAATTTTTGATAAATTGAGTTAAATGAAAGATTACTAAAATTAATTTCAAACAAAACTAATTTCAACTGCTTTTTACTTTTTTTTTTTTTTGCTTTTTGCTTTTAAAAATGCACTATGCTAGATTATTTAAAATTATGTATGTGGTTCACATTATATTTCTATTAGATAGCCTCTCAGTGGAATGCTTTTTATGCCCCAGCTTAATTGGGGCTTACCATTAACTAAAGGACAGCTTAATTTCCCCTTAGGTGAGTATCCTAGGTATTACTTACAGGTTAGTTGGCGGTGTCCCATTTCTCTTACTGTTGTAAAGAAAGTCCTTAGAGATTACAAAAAGAAACAATCATGACTAGTTTTTTCTGTTTTTAATTATATCAGTATGGAGTACGACAAAGACAAATATTAGTAATATTCCACTGCATGTCTTTATAATCCTAAATTCACAATTCTGGATGGCATCAACCATGAATTTTAATAGGCCAGTAGTCAGTAAACTTCCCTGTTATCTCAAGTGTGTTTAAACCTTAACGTAGGAATCAGCAACAGTAGTAATCCCATTACATATGAATGAAGTTAATTACAGATTCCCCAAGTAGTGTTACTAATTATAAGAAATGGGAAATGTTTACCCAGTTATAAAAATAGGAAAATGTGATTAGGGTCTATGTTTTCTACCTTTGCTGAAATTGAAGACATTTTTATAACTACTTAACAGATACGTTCTCTTCAACATCTTTAGACTAATGACCCACTTGGATCAAGATCGGCTAGAAGTGCTTCCTATTATTAATTTTGGCTTCAAATTATGGACCTTATAAGGTCAAGTCTTTTCCCGTTTCCTTCTTCCTTACGGTTTTCCATTCTCAAAACTCTCTTGACCCCGCCGCTCTTATATCCATAACCAAGTGGAGGGTGATCATAAACTATTTTACATTTCATATAGTTTCATTATTGTAAATCGGTGATTTTTCAGACTTTTTTTTTCTTAAGCAGTATAATCCTGCAAATCTTGGAAGCACATTTTTTAAACAGACAAAATCAGAATTCTGTTTGAATTGAGTGCTACAGGTGGGCTTTGTTTCTACTTAAAAATTCTCTTCCCTGCTGCCTAGAAGTGTCTCTGAGCCACAGCGTGGAAGTTTTGAACACAACTTGATGAACCCTGATTAAATGATCGCCAATAAGGGAACATAGATTTAGTTTCTGGTGGTACATTCAGTGTTAAGGACCATAGCAACTGGGTTTAGCTTCAAGAATACCCTCTAGGTTTTCTTGCTTCAGAGTGCTCTTGGTGTATTGGAAAAAAGATCAGAGATCCTAAATCTGAGCAGCTATTAGACCTCATTCAATTGTATGAGTCTGCAGTGTAAAAGAAAATTTTGGATTCCCTTAAGGCAGCACATGAAATTCATTATACATTATCATACAATATAAAATTTAGACTACAATGATAGAAAGTAAAATTTTCTCTTATTTCCATATTCAGGGTTATATCCAGCTGCGCTCCTTTCTCCCTATTTAAGGAACATAGGATAGATATGAGAATTTCTTTTAAACAATCCTAAAACATTGAAAAAATACATGATCAGTGAAGAAGGTCTTAAAGCCATTTTTTAAAGAGTTCTTTAAAATTAAAATATTTTCATATGTCTAACATGGTTTATGTATGATCAGGCCTAAAAATTGAAAAAAATATCAAGTTATGAAATATTTGAAGCCTGGGTCTGTTAATAATTTAGTGTTCAGTATATTTATTAGTGTTCTTATGATGTTACAGTTACTCCGTGATTAACATCCAATGCACCCCGACTTCCTGTAATGTAACGAAGCTAAATCTAAACTTGAAGGAGTTGGTGCAAAAGATTCAAATATGGTTCTCTGGTTCAAAGGGGTACCTTTGACTCTTAAATTTTTCATTGTAACCACTTGACTGACAACCCTGGGAACTTGTGTTCTTCCGGGTAGCTTGATGTAATAATGGCCCATTAAAGCCACTGGAGTTTTATAATCATCCTTGGACCCTCCAGTGGAGAATAGAGCGTACTTATAGGTCACATTTTTTTTTTTTTAAAGATTTTATTTATTTATTTATTAGAGAGCGAGCGAGAGAGAAACAGCATGAGAGAGGAGAGGGTCAGAGGGAGAAGCAGGCTCCCCGCTGAGCCAGGAGCCCGATGTGGGACTCGATCCCAGGACCCAGGGATCATGACCTGAGCTGAAGGCAGTCGCTTAACCAACTGAGCCACCCAGGCGCCCTATAGGTCACATTTTTGACTTAAATAAAAAATGATATATACAAGGTTATAAAAAAGGCAATTCTCTTTTCAGTCCTCTGGTTACCTTGATTACTTTTTGGTTCCAGTTTAGTGATCTCCAGACATCAAATATATTGTTCTCAAAATCCACAATTTACTATCAGTGGTGAGATTAAAGCTAATAAAGATTTATTTTATTGGTTTCATTTTCATTCCAAAGCAAGTTTTTTCCATCTTGCACAAATTAGGACTACAGGGTCATGAGAGAGTAAAGGCACTAATAACTCTGTGCTGGGCACACTGCTGAGCCCCTTACAGACGCTGCCAACTACCATAATAATTAGCTGTGCTAATGTATTACTAGTATGACATTCTAGGTATTATTTTTATAATTAGATTTTAGATCAGTTATGGAAAGATTGTTTTAAGAATTGCTTTCCTTGGATCATATAAGTAATATACTTGCTACATAAATGTCAAAACGAGAATAAAAATCACCAGTGATTTCCAAGTATTTTTTTTTCGTAAGTTCACCATCTTATTTTTGTTGAAGTATAGTTGACAGATACTGTATTAGTTTCAGGTGTACAACATAGTGATTCAACAATTATATGCATTAGAAAATGCTCACTACAGTGAAATGCATTTACCATCTGTCACCATACAAGTTATTAAAATATTATCGACTATCTTCCCTAAGGTGTACTTTCTACCCCTGTGACTTATTTTATAACTGGAGGCTTGTACCTCTCAGTCCCCTTCACCTATTTCACCTATTCCCCTATACCCCTCCCTCTGGCAGCCACCAGTTTGTTCTCTGTATCTTTGAGTCTGATTCTTATCATTTGTATGTTTGTTTTGGTATTTTGTTTTCTTTTTTAGATTCCTTATATAAATGAAACCACATGGTATTGGTCTTTGCCTGACTTATTTCACTTAGCAGAATACCCTCTGAAGGGCGCCTGGGTGGCTCAGTCATTAAGCGTCTGCCTTCGGCTCAGGTCATGATCTCGGGGTCCTGGGATGGAGCCCCGCATCGGGCTCCCTGCTCCGCGGGAAGCCTGCTGCTCCCTCTCCCACTCCCCCTGCTTGTGTTCCCTCTCTCTCTCTGTCTCTCTCTGTCAAATAAATAAATACAATCTTAAAAAAAAAAAAGAATACCCTCTAGGTCCATCCATGTTTTTGTTTTTTTTTTTTTTTTTCATCCATGTTTTTGTGAACGGCAAGATTTTATACTTTTTAAGACTAGGTAATATTCCATTGCATTATCTACACCACATCTTCTTTATCCATTCTTCTACTGGTAGACAGTTAGGTTGCTTCCCTATTGTAAATAATGCTGCAGTAAACACAGGGGTGCATATATCTTTGCAAATTAGTGTCTTATTTTTCTTTGAGTAAATACCCGGAAGTAGAATTACTGGACTGTATAGTATTCCTGTTTTCAATTTTTTGAGGAACATCAATACTGTTTTCTGTAGTGGCTGAGTCGATTTATAATCCTACCAATAGGGCTCGAAGGTTCTCTTTTCTCTACTTCCTCACTAACATTTGTTATTTCTTGCATTTTTGATAATAACCATTCTGACTTGCTTGAGGTGATATTGTGGTTTTGATTTTCATTTCTCCGACGATTAGTGATGTTAGGCATCTTTTCATGTATCTCTTGGCCATCTATTTCTTATTTAGAAAAGTGTTTAGATCCTCTGCCAATTTTTTAATCAGATTGTTTGTGGGGTTTTTGAGTTGTGTTTTTGTTTTGTTTGTTGTGTGAGTTCTTTATATATTTTGGATAGTAACTCTTTATCAGATATATCATTTTGCAAATATCTTCACCCGTTAGGTAGCTTGCCTTTTTATTTTGTAAAAGGTGAAAGATTTATACGATCTGAAGAGAAACCAGAGTATTGCTTGCCTTTTTATTTTGTTAATGGTTTTCTTTTTTTTTTTTTTTAAAGATTTTATTTATTTGACAGAAAGAGACCCAGCAAGAGAGGGAACACAAGCAGGAGGAGTGGGAGAGGGAGAAGCAGGCTTCCCGCGGAGCAGGGAGCCCGATGCGGGGCTTGATCCCAGGACCCCGGGATCATGACCTGAGCCAAAGGCAGACGCTTAACAACTGAGCCACCCAGGCGCCCCTTGTTAATGGTTTTCTTTGCTGTGCAAAAGCTTTTTAGCTTGATGTATTCCCAGCTGTTTATTTTGGTTTTGTTTCCCTTGCCGTGGAGACAGATCCAGAAAAATAGTGCTAAGGTTGATGTCCAGGAGATCACGGCCTAAGTTTTCTTCTAGTAGTTTTAGGATTTCAGGACTTACATTTAGGTCTTTAATCCATTTTGAGGCTTGGGGTTTTTTGTGTATGGGGTAAGAAAGTGAGTGGTCCAGTTTCCCCAGCACCATTTATTGAAGAGACTATCCTTTCCTCATTGTATATTCTTGCCTCCTTCATCATAGATTAATTGACCATAGAAATGTGGGTTTGTTTCTGGGCTCTCAGTTTAGTTCCATTGATCCGAGTCTGTTTTTGTGGCAGTACCATACTGTTTTGATTACTACATCTTTGTAGTCTATCTTGAAATCTGGCATTGGGACACCTGCAGCTGGTTTGTTCTTTCTCAACATTGCTTTGGTTATTCGGGGTCATTTGTAGTTCCGTACAAACTTTAGAATTACTTGTTCTAGCTCTGTAAAAAAATATTGGTATTTTGATAGGGATTGCTTTGAATCTGAAGATTGCTTTGGGTAGTATGGACATTTTAACAATATTTATTCAAGTCCTTTATCTGTGTCTTACAGTTTTCAGAGTACAGGTTTTTCACCTCTTTCATTGAATTTCTTCCAAGGTATTTTATTCTTTTTGATGCAGTTGTAAGTGGGATTGTTTACCTAATTTCTCTTTCTGCTAGTTCATTATTAATGTATAGAAATGCAGAACTTTATTCCCTGGGTTTCTTCCAATTTTTTTCATACCCTTGTGCTCAAAAAAGATGCTTGATTTCAATCTTAAATTTGTTGAGACTTGTTTTGTGGCCAATGTGTAATCCATCCTGGAGAATGTTCCATGTGCGCTTAAAAAGAATACGTGTATTCTCCTCTTTTTGGAGGGAATGTTGTGTCTGTATCTGTTAGGTCTATCTGGTCTAAGTGTCCTTCAAAGCCACTGTTTGTTGATTTTCTGTTTGGGTTATGTAAGTGGGGTGTTAAATTCCCCTATTGTATTACTGTCAATTTGCTTTATGTTTAATATTTATGTATTTAGGTGCTCCTATGTTGAGAACATAGATATTTACCATGGTTATATCCTCTTGTTGGATTGATTTATCATCATGTAATGTCCTTTGTCTCTTGTTACAGTCTTTGTTTTAAAGTCTATCTTGATATAAATATTGTTACCCCAGTTTTTTTTCACTTCCATTTGCATAGTGTATGTTTTTCTATCCCTTCGAGTCTGTATGTGTCTTTAGGTCTGAAGTGAGTTGCTTGTAAGATCATAGAGATCAGTTTATCATTCAGTGGCACTATGTCTTTGGGTTGGAGCATTTAGTCCATTTACATTTAAAGTAATTGATAGGTATGTACTTATTGCCATTTGCCCTTTTGGTCATTGTGTTCTGGTTGTTTTTATACTTCTCTGTCGGTTTCTTCTCTCGCTCTTTCCTTGTGATTGATGACTTTCTTTAGTGTTTTGCTTGGCTTTCTCTTATGTGTATTTATTACAGGTTTAAGTATATAGCAGTCTATATGAAGTTGATGGTCACTTAAGTTTGAACACATTCTAAAAGATTATATTTTTACTCCCCTCCATGTTTTATGTTTGTTATATTTTACATCTTTGAGCCCCTTGTCTAGTTTTTGTAGATAGAATTTTACTACTTTTGTCTTTTAACCTTTGTACTAGCTTTATAAGTGATTGATCTGCTACCGTTATGTTTGCTTTTACCAGTGAAGTTTTTTCTTAATTTTCTTCTAGTTAGGGCCTTTTCTTTTCACTTAAGGAAGTCCCTTTAATATTTCTTGTAAGACTGTGGGCCAAACTCTTTTTCCTTCAGTTCTGAAGGGTAATCTTTCCAGCTAGAGTATTCTTGACTGTAGGTTGTTCCCCTTTCAGCACTTTGAGTATATCCTGCCCCTCTCTTCTGGCCTGCAAAGTTTCTGCTGAAAAATCAACTGATAGCCTTATGGGGTCTTCCTTGAATGTAGTTCTTTTTTCTCTTGCTGCTTTGAATATGCTCTTTAACTTTTGCCATTTTAATTAGTATCTTGGTGTGAAACCCCTTGGGTACCTGCAGGGGGTTGCTGCAGTGTGCCCCGGGAAGGAGGCATGCTCAGGATCCTTTTACTGCTTACATCTTCCTCCCGGTACCTCCAACGTTCTTTAGAAGCATGGCAGGCAATATGTTAATTCAAAGCAAATACTCAAACCAAAGATAGTTAAAAAGAAACTCCTTTGGCTTCCCTTTTTTTCAGTGCCATTAAAATTGAAAAGAGGCAGTCCCTGTTATAGATGCCTTGTTCCATTTTCGGATTTCTCCATGTTTTCGGGTATTCCTCATGCCTATCACTGGATGATAAGTTATAATTTTAAAGTAACCCTTCCCATCCTTTGGTTAACCCAGTTAATGATATGTGTGTATATATAACTTAAGGAAGTGTAGGAAATTCTCTTTCCTAGATATGACTGATGGAATGGCTGGCCCATTGTCCCCCTCTTCCAGGTCCTGTTTTGATGTGAACTACATGAAAATGTGTACTTCCCTGAATTTTTCTCTGTATTACAAAATATGCCTTTATACCCCATTAACCATCATAGGTGACTAACCTAATGCCACGTTAATAAGCAAGTAAGCTGCAATTCTCCATTGAGAAGTATATATTGTGTTGTTACAGCAAATCATGTTATTTTGAGTGCTAATGGAATTGACAAAAAAGTTGAATTCATGTACTTTTCAAATTTGTCACAGAAGTATATATGGTTAGATACAGAGACAGTGAATTTACAGAATGAAAAGTTAGGATAGTGAAAGTCTTACCAGGAATATGTTGGTCAAGATACTCTGTGTTTATTTTAGTTCCCCTGGTTTCCAGTTTCTCGTTCACAGGGAGTTGCTTCTGTCTGTGAGTTAGAGTCCCTCCGTAGAAGTATCAGGGTTACCCCAGCCAACTCAGTAGCCCTTCCTGCAGCTGGGTCTGCAAACTAACTTCATGTTACTGTCTGGTGCAGGCTGTACAAGGAATTACAGAATCTGCTGGGAAAGTTGCAATGACTAATAAATCCGCAATTAGTTTCCCTTGTGGTTTATTAGTTGCCACTGATGTTCTGAAGTCTCTCTTCTTCAAACTTTGGCCCATAGCCTGGCAGCTCCCTAGCACACATTTACTAACTCAGATGTCTTGTCTCCCAGAAGTTTCAAAAATACTCTACCTGGAGTAGAGAATATGGTAGTTCACTCAGCAGGTCTCTTCGCAACAGATGAACCCTCACTGGGAGACAAGAGGTGACCTCAGATCCGCTCAGGAACCTCACAGGTGAAAGAACAGGGGCAAGGTTGTCTGGAGATACCCACAACTTGTGTGTATTTCTGTACCTGGGTGAAACATGAAAAAACAATAGAAATTGCAGAATACATTGCTCTAGGATCCATAAGAAACAACAGGAAATGATTAAAGTAGGAGGAAAAAGACACCTTTATAAGGCTTGGTAACATTGTGCCTTCACCTTTCTCCATCTTTTCCCAAAACTCTGGGAAAACCTCTTTCCCAAAGCCAGTCCCTGAGGAACTGTGTATGCTTACCATCCAAGTACCCCATCTCTTCCTTGTGCTTGAATCCCACCCACAGCAAGGCTGCCAAAACAGTGAAGGGGATTAGGGGTCTATTCTGATCTGCGCCCTGCATGGTCAGAGCTGCCTGAGGCCATGGCAGTCCACTGTGAGGGGGCTCAGTCTTGGCCCCCATCAGGTCTCTTCCCTGCGTCAAACCTCCACGCAAGCAGCCGGTATCCCTCTTCATGCCTAGGGCTGTAGGACTGAAGACATGTGATCGAGGACCTTGGTACATCTTTGCAGATCTCTCCGGAGCACTGGAAAATAACTCTTAAGATAGAGAATATCAGCTAGGAACAGGGCACATATACTCTTTCCATATCTGATCCACCAAGCAGTCCTGGCTAACTTGGAAAAGGCATCGGACTCCTCGCGGCCCTCAAGGGATCAGGCTGATTTTCCTCACCCTAAGATGAAAAGTTGGTTCATATGGCTCTATATACTCTTTAGTAGGCTGACTCCTTTTGTTTCCCCTTCCTTCCAAGTTATCAGGGCAACTGTCTGCCAACTGGATGCTTTCATTCTAGGACGTCTCTTATCCAAATTCTCAAGACTCCTTTTTCCATCCTCTTCATCATTTCTGCTTCCCTAGCTATGTTTTGCATGTTGAATGTAGGGGATCTTGCAGGTAGAGCTCACATCAGAACATTCAAGTAAGGCTAGCAAGTCTCCCTCTTCCACAGGGAAGTTATTCTCAGACCCTAAAGCCATTGGGAAGTATCTTCTCAGTCCCAGGCAAAGAAGGCAAAGGGAAGTTAGGGGGAGAAGAAACAACAGCAAGAAGGCTTGAGAACCAGGGGAAAGGAGCCTAGAGTTTAATTCATTCTTTCTGACTGTCCCAGTTCATTCTTTTATTTCCTGATATTCAGAGATACAAATAATCCTTTTAAGTAGGGTATTTCTAAAAATCCCTATAAATAAATCAATTTGCCTACTTCAAATGAGCCTTTCTCTGGTCATTGCAAAGCAGGATTTTTATAAGCATGCTTATTCCAAACATGAACAGAGTAAAATAAGCCTTTTAAGAAAGTTACCTGCTGGTAGACTTCTTGTATTCTTCTACCATTAAAGCCAGTGGTGAATCACATGCCAACTTTGAGCCTGTGTTATATAGGAACTCAGAATTTGCAGTGAGAATTTGGAATTTTCCCTGGGAACCCAATCCCACTGAGTCAAAAGGACATGTTTTATCAAACATTCAGGGTCTCTTACCTAATCAAAGGTGGCCACAGATCTTCCAACAAATTCAGCATCAGAAGGACTCACATGAGGTATACCATCTTTATTGCCAAATTGTTGAAATAAAAAAGAAATCAAGGCCCAAAAGAACATGCCAATTCATAAATATAGAATTAGCTATTTTTACTACTGAGAAAATGCATGCAGACATAGTCCGTAAGTGACTACGGAACTATAATGAATTTTCTTCTCTATTTATATGGAATTAAAACTTCAGTTCTTAAACATCATCCTACTTATTTTAGTAAATACTCAGCTGATAGTTCATTTGCACCAGGAGCTATAGTGTGCTTGCTCTGATGTCCCGTTTTTATAATTCTTTATCAGAACCTCCTACAAGTATTGTATCCAGCCCATATGATGATGCACATCCTTCAACACGCCTCAGTAAGGGGAGATTAAGTTCAGTCTCCTAAAGCTCTCCTAGTCTGTAGAAGTCCCCGCTGCAGTTTGGAACCACCGGTCATTTATCTGCTTGGGCTTTTAATATTTCTGGGGATGATTCTGGGCCTTGGTAGCTGGGAGGCACTTCCAGGGCAACAACAACCATTCCAGGGATTCCGTGGTTAGCACTCATTTCTTTGGTCTGATCAGGAGGAAAAGATTGTCTGGGAAAGTGTCAGAGACTCAGAGACCTCCTCTACACACCCACCCTTGCCTGCCTCTCCCACCCCCACGTGAGCCCCGAGCCTGGGTCAAGCATGAGAGCCCATTGCTAATTGCATTGAACCTGATTTCATATTAGTGTGGGGTGTTACTATACCTGGATATGGAATTACTATGTTTTAGAGAAAGCACGCCTTCAACTTTATAAAGTACTGCCAAATTGTTCTCCTGAATAGTTACACCAATTTACACTCCCACCTGTAACGTATGAGTTCCTACTTTCACACATCCTTGGCAACATCTGGTGTTTGCAGACTTTATTTTTTCCAATCTGATGGGTGTGAAGTGATGTCTCATTTTTGGCTTTAATTTGCATGTCTTCACTATTGAGCATCTTTTCATATGTTCGTTGGTCATTTGGGTTTCCTCTTCTGTGAATTCACTGTTCATATCTTTTGCCTTAAAAAAGTGGTTACCCTTCTCAATGTATAGGAGTACTTTATATACTCTGAGTACTACCTTTTCTTTGGTCCTATACATTGCAATACCTTGTCCCAATCTATGGCATTTTTGTTTATTCTTTTGCATAAAGCTTTATGTATGCAAATCTTTCAGTCTTTTCCTTGATAGCACATGATTGTGTGTCTTCTTTAAGAAGTATTTCCCCATCAGGGCACCTGGGTGGCTCAGTCAGCTAAGCCTCCGACTCTTGGTTTCAGCTCAGGTCATGATCTCAGGGTCATGAGATTGAGCCCCGTTTCAAGCTCTGTGCTCAGCACAGAGACTGGTTAAGATCCTTTCTTCCTCTCCCTCTACCCCTCCCCCTGCCCACACATGTGCACACACTCTAAAATAAAATCTTTAAAAAAAAAAAATTTCCCCATCCTAATGTATGTCCTATAGTTTCTTTTAAAAGTTTTACAGTATTTTTCATATTTAAATCTTTGATCTACAATTTATTTTTGTGTATGGTAGGAGATAAAAATAGTTGGCTTTCCATATAAATAATCAGTTGCCCTAGGACCATGGTAAATGGTCCATCTTCATTAATTTCTAATGTCACTTATACACATGTATTACCTTCAGCTCACTCTTGTTATATATTTTGTTTTTTAATCTTTGCATGTACCAGTATAACCTTGATTGGATTTCTGTAGTTTTATACTACATATTGCAGCTAACAAGAAAGTTCTTCCTCTTTTGTTCAATATTGCTTAACCATTCTTGGTCTTTTGTTTTCTCATAGTAATTTTAGGATGAGCCTCTCAGGTTCCCTAAAAATCCCTTTGAGGACTTTTATTGGAATTGCAGTGGACTTACAGATTAATCTGAGAATTGCCATCGTCATAAATAGAGTCTCGCCATCCATGAAAATGGTATATTACTGTTCCTTTCATTCAGGTCCTCACTTATGCCCTTCAATACAGGCTTTCCATTTTGGTTTGCTCCATAAAGCTCTTGTCTATCTTTTCGTTTTTAGATTTTAGTTTTTGTTACTTTCACAAATGGGATTTTTTTTCAAGATTTATTTTAGAAAGAGAGAGAGTGTGTGAACAAGGAGGAGAGGCAGAGGGAGAGAGAAAATCCTGAAGCAGACTCTCTGCTGAGCACAGAACCTGACACGGGGCTCAATCCCAGGACCCTGAGATCATGACCTGAGCTGAAATCAAGAGTCAGCCACTTAACTGACTGAGCCACCCAGGTGCCCCTACAAATGGGATTTTTTAGTTAAAATTTTAAATTGGTTTGCTAGTGTAGAGCAATACAGATTTTTGAACTAGAACCTTGCATCTTCAGTGTAATAACATTGTCCAAGAATATTGTCTGTATGATACAGTTTCTTGCTGTCTGTTGTAATCTGTTCTGGGGCCTAGTACCTAGCCAGTTTCATAAATCTTCCACATGTATTTGAAATGATTTTCTCATTTTGTGCAGGTTTCTGTGTATGTCCATTAGATCAAGCTTGTAATTGATTGTTCTAGTCAAGAAAATATTAATTGAATGATGGAGCAGAAAATGTAGTTTCTGCTCCATCATTCAATTAATATTTTCTTTCTACTAATCCAATCATCTTTTGCATTACTCATTTGGAGACTCAGTTCACAATTATTATAGCATCCTTGTGAATTCTCTTTTTACTATTATTTGATAGCTTTTTTGTCCTTCTAACGTTTTTACATGAAAATACATATTCATAGAGCTTTCCAAGTTTTCTTTAGTCTAGCTACAAATGATAGAAAACTTGCCTACAGTTTCTTAAATTGAGAGGAGGTATTTTTTCTCAAATAACAAGGTCAGAGATAGGTGTGGATCCATCCGCTCAGAAACCCAGGCTCTTTGTATGTGTCTGTGTATCATTCACACTGTGACACCTTTCATCCTCTTGCTGGCTTTCTCCCTATGAGGTATTGTTGGATGGGAGCATGGGGCGGGCTGGGGGGGGCGGTTGTGGGGCAAGGAGAGAGCAGTGACAACCTTTACCGTCAGTATCAGATGAGATAATACCTGTTTCAGCATCTAGAGAATCTTTGTCCCATGACTGTAAATGATTTGCTGTTGCCACACATCTTGTGAACATTCTTTGCAGAAATAGAAGATCTTATCTTCTGAGTCCGATGTGACCATTTCCCTTCCCAAGTGAAGTCACCAGGGAGAAAGTGCTGATGCAGTTCTCTCTTTAGAGCCAGAAACAGTTAAATGCTCAAGCCTCAGGAAACCACATGTCATTAACGACTAGCAAGGCACAATATACTTAGATTTCAAAGCATTAATACAAAATAAAAATATGGTCAGGTGTCAGTGAATGTTTGTATTTAGGAATAATATGTATATTCTCTCAAGAGATGATACCAGTCTTTTCTATAGTTTTTCGGAAGACTGATTGTAGTATTTTCTATGAAACTCAGCATCACTGTGTGTCGTTTGCTGGGGCATTGGCAGGGCCATCGAGTCGCCTGAGTTACCTAGGAACCAGGACCTCAAACTCCTGCTTCCCTTATCCCTCCCTCTGAAACTTCCACTACGTCTGAGTCCACCTGTCACCTTGCCCCAGACCATTCTATGGAACAGGAACAGTCTATGTGGTTTGCATTTATAGGCTTTAGGATCTACAAAGCAAGTTGGTCTTTCTGTTTTGTCCTTGAAATGATTATTTAGATGGTTCTAGTACTTCCCAAGGGGTCTAGTAGAATATGTTAATACACCTAATATTTGATTTGTGCTAAAAATTAACAGAGCATTTACTTACCTTATTTCCTTCACACTGAGGAGTGAAGAATATCTGTCTCCATTATGGAGCTCAAGCTGCAAAAAAAAATACAAAAAAACAGTTGTTATATTCAAAGCAGGAGACTGTTTCTTTTAAAAACAAACATTAGAATCAGTGTTAATTTTTGAATTACTAGGTTAAAGTGCATAGGCAGAGCCTGGTGCTAGCTAAGTATTTATTGAGTGACTACACTTTTGTCTGAGCATTTTCTTGTAGGCGCTAAGACTGCTTAATCCAATTTTGAATGCCCTTTTGTCATCATTAATCCTTGTCCAACACAATATTGTTAAAACCAGGTGTCTTTTTTAAAGGACATGGGAAGTGTTTCTTGTAGGCAATTAAGCATTGTGAACATGATTTTCTGTTTACAGATTTTTTTCTAGGTGACTTCTTTCACGTTTGACTGAAGTTTTTGCTGTGGTGGAGACCCCTTCCTTTTCTCCCCCATCCTGATTAAAACTTTCAGACTAGTTAACCTTTACAACTTGACACTGGAAAAACTCACTTTTCTTTATTTTCCCCACAAGAATGATCCCAATTTTCATATGTTTCCTCACAGATTTTCAGCTTTCCAGGTTCTCTGTGTTTCTCTGAGCTGTACAACTCCATCTTAAATTTGAAGTCCATTACTATTGTAATTAGGTGGTCATTTCTGCTGACAAATTTGAATTAAGTTGAATTTAGATTTTGTTGTGTCTTACATGTTCTAAAATCATATTTCAGCCATGGAAACAAAGAAGTATTTTCCTGCCGGGGAATCAAATTGGCAGTGGATTGGTTTTTGGAAAGAGGCCACAAAGATGTTACAGTTTTTGTTCCGGCTTGGAGAAAAGAGCAGTCCCGGCCTGATGCTCTTATCACAGGTGAGCCCTGGGAGCGGCCTGGTCATAGCTTCAGACGTACCCGGGCAGGTCATCAGACGCTGTCACATGTTGCACTGATGAAGATGTCCATCAACTCTGATGATAAGGAAACAGCAGTCCTTGCTCCATAAACCAATGGTTTGGGGTTGTTTTCTTTTTGTAATTTGGAAGCTTTTTACTTCAAATTTTGTAAAATTTTGACTTTGGGACATGCATAGGAGTCAGGAGACCTAGATTAAAATTCTGGTTTTGCCACTTACTAGCCGTTGGACTTTGAGCAACATGCTTGGACCTCTGTTTCTCTTTCTGCAATATGAAGTCAGTGATGTAGTTCACAACAGACCTGCAGGACCCTGGAGCTCTGCTCTCTGGGGTCAAGTAGAAGGAAGGGACTCCGTCTCAATACAGTGTATTTTGTGTTATTTTGTAATTTTTACATTAATTTAAAATGTAATTTAAAAATGTATGAGTTTCAGGCAAAAACAGTTAATGATTGTTGCTGAACATTTTGCTGAAGTTAACCCTTCCTGCCCCTCTGCCCACCTCCAACATTAACAAAAACTGAGGAACTTGTGTGAAGAAAACTATACTTTTCAAATCAAAAACAGAGAGACCACAGACCACATACCTGAAGGGAAGATTAATCATTAAGTCATTACTTGAGCCAGGGTAGGGATAAATAGGCAAGACATGGTGGAGTCCAGAGCTGTGGAATCAGACCCTAGTCTATATAAAGTGTAAAGGGAAGAAGGTGCCAGAATTCAACCAGAAGCACCAAGACACTGGATAACTTTTGGAAAAAATATACATATTTAGATCCTTATCTTCCACCATATAACAGTAAATTCCAGATGGTTGAAGAATTGTCAAAAACACTAGTCTTTGAATGGCTGGGGAAAACTTTACTAAAGTTAAAATTTTTGGAGGAAATTACAAAGGAAAAGATAATTTTCATTGCATGAAAATCTAAACTTCTGTATTTTGGGAAATTTTCTTTAAAATGAGAACTTTTTTATTTGCCTAAGGGGAAAAAAATACAACAAATAAAGAATCCATGTCCTTAACATCTAAAGAGCTCGTAGACGCTGGGAAAACAAACAGAGCTCTCCCCAGCATATAAATGGTAATGTGGTAGGAATAGACAGCTCACAGAACACAGGTGCCCAATAAGAGAAAAAAATTCAGCCTCATTAGCAGTTCAAGAAATGAGAAATTTAAACAACTCTTGTATTTCACCCATCAAATTAGCAGATTGAAAAACTGGTAAGCCTCCAGGACCTCTTCCTTCACTGCTGTGGAAACGAATTGATACAACCTTTCTAAAGAACAGTTGGGTCTTAAAATATTAATATTCTTGGATCTACTAGTTCCCCTTTTAGGCATAATTCTTCAGAAAATAAGCAGAGTTACAGGCAAAGATTTAGAACCACAAAGACATCCAGTGCATTATTATTGAAATGTATATTCACTAGAATGGTTCAAGAAGTTAGAATATGTATTAGAATATTTAGGCAGAATTTCTAATGATCTGAGGAAGTGCCCTTTTCCATAGAAGTTTATACCTAGACCAATGATGGCAAGAACAGAATACACAAAAAATGACTAGAAGGAAATATGCCAAAGTGTTCACAGTAATTGACTCTGTGTCATGACTTTGAGGTTTTATTTCTCCCTACTTCTGAGTATTTTCCCTTACTTTCTTAATTTTGCTTAAGGAACTTAGAATATTTTTAATAATCAGGGGGAAAATAAATCGAAAAAGAGAAAACAATATTTAAACATGTAAACGACTGGAAAGCTTGAACATGAAAGGAACAGGAGCCCAAGAAGGGAAAAGGATCGTGGGCATGGCAGGTGTGTCTGAGTTTAATTTTTAAAATACCAGCACGCCAGGGCTCTGGAATGCATCAGGATGCAGTGTACTTTGTAAACTGCGTTCAGCTCCACTTGACCCTCAAACAACACAAGTTTGAACTGCCTGGGTCCACTTATAAATGGACTTTTTATCATATAGTAAACATATTTTCGCTTATGATTTTCTTCATAATAAGAATACAGTATAGAATACACATAACACAAGACGTGGCTTCCATGCGGTGGTTAAGTTCTGGGGGCTCAAAAGTGAGGGAGTCAGCACCCTAACCCCTGCCTTAAGGGCTGCTCAAAGGTCCGGAGGTGTTTTCTCCCCCTGGGTAATAATTCTACCTAAAACCTTCAACCAGATAAAACCTGGTAAATTGAATAGTCCATTATTTTTTCACTGTACAAAAAAGGAAACTTGACCCACATTTTCAGGCTCTCCCATAGAGATTCAGATGAGCACTTTTTCCAGTGAGATAACACCGATTTTATAAGCACAAAGCTCTGTATCAGGTGCTGTGCTAGGAATTAGAGATTCAGTTCAACTTACTAGCCATACTGAACCCGTATCTATTTAAGTTAGGATTATTTGTCCTGATTGGCTATTCTTTTTACCTCATTAGCTATTCTAGAAAAAGCAAATGAAGCAAGATGATGTTGACCCTTAGGCCACCACACTTATTTCTCTAATCACTTCGTGGCGTATCGTGTGAGTAAACACTTCCACAAATAAAGTAGGATGGCTTATTCATGAACATAGTCACTAACCTGGAGGACCTAAGAAGATCCATCTCTAAGTACCCCATGCGTTCATTCTACAGACATTTACTGAGTATCTCCTGCTGTGCTTCCTGGGCCGAGCGCTAATGGAAATAGAGATAAACATTTTGAGAGCAGGGACAACATTTCATTTATCAGGGCAACACACAAAAATAATTATAACATGACAAATCCTGTAGTTGAGACTGAGCTTTTCAGTTTGTCCTGGTTTTCTGTAATTAAGAGATCAACAGTTACAGCTGTTAAAATTCAGTTGAACAGTGTTGAGAGCTTGCTAGGCTCTGTGCTAAGTGCTTACGTGTGTGACAGCTCCCTGACTTCTAGCCTCCTGACTGCCTCGGAGGCTCAATAAGGGATGACTGCCAGATATAGAAAATGCCAGAACCTGAGGTTTCCCCATGATTTGCTGCTTCTAACACCCACATTTCCAGCAATTCTGCTCTGGTGCGCTTCTAAACCAATGTTCCGGTCCTGATGAAACCATGTCAGGCACATCATGAAGTCTATACGCCAGCTTCGGAGCCAGCCGACCCCTAATCCCTCTCTGTTCCCTCCGAGGGACCCTGGCTCATCCCCAGTACCCTGTTGTGGCGATTACAGCCCTTGCTCACCTAGTCTGCGTGTCTGTCTGGTGACTGACACCTTCTTAAGGAGAGGTCATTCTTAATGTTGGTGACCATTAATACTTGGCACGCCACACCTGGTCTCCCCTGAAGACAGAGATTTTTTAAAAATTAGTAATTGCAGTTAATAAACATGGAGAAGTAGCCTTTTTTCCTTTCCTTTTTTTTTTTTTTTTAATCATGACCTCCTGACTCTGGGCCAGAATGTACAATTGTGGGAAGACAGGAGGTAGAAGAGCCCAAGTGGGAAGAAGGGATGGTGGAGAGAGAACTTTTATCGTTAATCAAAATAGGAACGCCAGCACCTTTAAAAAAACAAAACCAACCAAAACCCCTCTGAACAAGTCCGAGTTACAAAGTGCTGAAGAACATGCCCACAGAAGACAAGGAGCGTTCCTCCAGTTAGCCTTGCTCCGTCCGGGGCAGCTCTCCCCTCTGCTTCCATCTGAGCCCGTCCTCACGCAGTCCACCCCGTGGGGATGCCGCACTTGTTGCCACGTGTTTCCTGGGAAAGGACCCGAAACAGGGCAGGTCACGTCTGTAGTGACAGTACTTCCTCCACTGTGTCCTCGGTGACCCTGCCGCATCGTAAGACTCTTCCCCGCCACCTCAGGGGCCTCCCCTAGTGCTCCTCAGACTCTCCCCCATCACCTCCACTTGTCGGAAAACAGAAGAACAAAATAAACGGGCTTTGGCGGGGGGCGGACGCGGGCGCCCCTGACCCCACACTGCTGACTCTGGGCCAGAATGCTGCGTGGTCAGAACGGCGTAATGAAAAACGTCACTGAGCAAATGGATGTTTATTCTGTTAAAGTTTTAAACCGTTTTTAATGACTTTGGGGGCTATGTTTAAAGCCGTTATTATCGCAATCCTCAGGGAAAAATATTGGGAATTCAAAATGCGTTCTGTCTACAAGCTGTAAATCATAATCCCTAATGAAATGAGGGCATAAGTCCAGTTCCTGTCATAAAAGCTCACGTTGTATGCACATTGCCCCGTGTGTTACGTCTGTACTTACTCGTGAAATTCTGCCCCGATCGTCCTTGCAGATCAAGAAATTCTGCGGAAATTAGAGAAGGAGAAGATCCTGGTGTTCACACCATCCCGACGAGTGCAGGGCAGGCGGGTGGTGTGCTATGATGACCGGTTCATCGTGAAGCTGGCTTTTGAGTCAGATGGGATCATTGTATCCAACGACAACTACAGGGACCTGGCAAACGAGAAACCGGAGTGGAAGAAGTTCATAGATGAGCGATTGTTAATGTACTCCTTTGTCAATGACAAGTAAGTGAACCCATTCACTGATGGGGCGGCGGGGGGGGGGGGGGTCCTGCTTCCCTGCACACGGAGCCCTCGCTGCGCCTGCCACAGGCCAGACCCAAGTCACGTCTCTTCCCACAGCCCCACAGCCTACTTCCCTCTGATCCCCGGGCCGGGGCGGGGGAGGTGGGTGAGGGACAGGCCCCTGCGCTGTAGGACGCGAACATGGCACATCTGTCAGAACGAACAGGGACGGTTCTGGAACATATCGACCCCCCAAAACACTGCCTTTCAAAGTCTACCTAGAGCCTTGATCGCTTAGATCTATTTTTAAAATACATGATTTTTGTAAATATTATACCAATGGTAAGACTCCAGTCATGATTAAGTTGATAAATGGGCAGAGAACAATAAAAAGCAGGTCTCCTGAGAAATAAGTGTATTTCCAAAATGGGGGGAAGTTCACCTGTTGATAATCAAAAATGTGAACTAAATTTACAAAGAACATATTTTTTCACCCATTTAATTCACAAAAATATTTTTGCATGTGCTTTGTGCTGTTAAAGATACAGTGAAACTGCTCACACAGTTTCGCGTGGGTTAACAGAAGCCTTGGAAATACGTATACCCTCTCAGGCCCATCATCTCCTTTCTGGGAATATATAGTCTGAGGAGAAAAAGACCAGATATGTTCATTTCTGTATTTTTTATAATTGCAAGAATTCAGAGGCAGCTGAAGGTACAACAGAGAAATCGGTTAAGCCGCTCTGCATCTAGCAGAATATTCTTCAGCTCTTCAGCATTATGAGTATAAAGGCTATTGAGGAACATGGAAATTTGTTAGAAAGACAAAACAAAATTATATTTGTGTTGGGAAATGTGTATGCATACAGAAACGACTAAAATGCAACACATAAATGGAAAATAGTTGTATTAAGATCATAGGATTGAGTGACACTTCTTAATGTTGCCACATTGTTTTAACAAATAGTAAACACTGTATTTGCTAAGTGTTCTTAGCCACGTTGACACTCCCTTAACATTGTTCACATTTCATGGGTAACTGCTTGGCCCATTTCAAGTTCCAGCATTGACATAACAAGTAGCAGAGCTCTTCAGTTGTAACTTCTTCCTGTTGTGCTATGCATGCCGTGAACTCTTGCATCCGGGAGATTTTTTCCATCTCTCTGCTGAGGCGCAAAGAGAGTGGGCTGTGGCGTTCGATGTGGAATCTCAACTGTGCAGTGTGAACTCAGATCAAAGTCACTTAATTAGGAAAGTGTATTAATCTGCAAAAATTAATACCTGAAGGGCCCACTGTCAGGAAGAAAGGAGAGGAGGGGGTATGCATGTTCCCAGGCCGGGAGCGGGGTTGGTCCGTTGTCCGTGTTCCTGTCCACTGCTCCTCGCTTCCCCGGCCTCTATACTTGACAAGATCGAGGCTCACGGAGTCCCCCTAAAATGGCATTGTGTTGTTTTCTGAAGTCCTTACAAAATCCCAAGACTGACAGGAAGAAAGAATTCATGAGAACGTGCAAGGCTCAAAACTTACTTGACTTAAAACCAATACAAGTTCGTCTTGACACATTCTACTTTTGTGTTCATTAAGAAAATTCTGTGTACTGAGATTTTTTACCCCATAAACACTGAGTCAAAATACTTGATTAAAAATGTTTTAAAGACCTTAGAGTGAATCAGTCTCTACCTTCTGTCTTCAGAATTAAATGATCAGCCTCCTACATCACTTTGTATTCTGTCCCTGACAGGTTCATGCCCCCTGATGACCCTCTTGGCAGACACGGCCCAAGCCTGGATAATTTTCTGAGGAAGAAACCTATTGTTCCTGAACACAAAAAGCAGCCTTGTCCATACGGTAACTTTCCTTGTAACTATTTAACATATGCCTTCAGAACACAGTCTGTTGTTAAACTTTTGGTAATAAAAATAAACATGTTATATTTTGGATGGCATAGTATGTGGTTCTTTGAATTGTAATTAAACATCTTAGCCGTGGAAAAAAAAGTAATTATTTTTACCTAGTCGAGTTCCATGCAAATGCATTTCCCAGAGTTAAAACATGGGTTCCAAAAACTCTGCTTAATCAGGCAGGTACAAACGTGGAGTTCTGACATCGAGCTACACCTCAGATGGGCAGGGGTTTAGCACGTTACCGCGGTACGTTTTGCTCTTCAGAACAGAAGGTCCTGATTGTGAAGCCAGACTGGAAGAGGATGGGCAGGGAGGAGTTGAGGACACAGGGTATGGTATTAACCCAAACCTCTGGAGGTGACTTAATCACCCAGCCAGTGTGTCGGTCACTCTAGAGAGGACCGAAGCGGGGAGGACTGCAAGGGAGCAGGTCTCCAGAGGAAGGGACGGAGGAGCGACTTAGCTTACCTTCCATTTCTGCCTTTGTTTCTCTCACAAGTTAAAACCCTGAGCTGCCAGGGCCTGGTGGAACGCTCCTTTGCCTAATGAATGTTCCTCTTCGTAGGAAAGAAGTGTACCTATGGACACAAGTGCAAATATTACCATCCCGAGAGGGGCAGTCAGCCGCAGCGGTCGGTGGCCGATGAGCTTCGTGCCATGTCTAGAAACACCGCGGCCAAAACCGCCAACGAAGGCGGACTGGTGAAGAGCAACAGCGTTCCCTGCAGCACGAAAGCGGACAGCACTTCCGACGTCAAACGAGGTGCTCCAAAGAGGCAATCGGACCCAAGCATAAGGACCCAAGTCTACCAAGACCTAGAGGAAAAGCTTCCCACCAAAAACAAATTGGAAACCAGGTCTGTACCCTCTTTAGTTAGTATCCCGGCTACTTCTACTGCAAAACCCCAAAGCACTACATCTCTAAGCAATGGCCTTCCATCTGGAGTTCACTTCCCACCTCAGGATCAAAGACCACAGGGACAATATCCTCCAATGGTGATGGCAACCAAAAATCATGGAACGCCAATGCCTTACGAACAGTATCCCAAATGCGACTCGCCTGTTGACATCGGATACTACTCCATGTTGAATGCATATTCCAATCTGAGTATCTCAGGCCCACGCAGTCCTGAAAGGCGTTTCTCCCTGGACACAGATTACAGGATCAGCTCCGTAGCTTCTGACTGCAGCAGTGAAGGGAGCGTGAGCTGTGGGAGCAGTGACTCCTACGTGGGGTACAACGACCGGTCCTACGTCAGTTCCCCCGACCCGCAGCTGGAAGAGAATCTCAAGTGCCAACACTTGCGCCCGCACAGCCGCCTTAACTCCCAGCCCTTCCTGCAGAATTTCCACGACCCCTTAGCTAGAGTGCAAAGCTACAGTCACGAAGAACCAAAGTACCATCACAAGCCTCCTCTGCCACACCTGGCCGTGCACCTGCAGCACGCGGCCGTGGGGGCCCGGTCCAGCTGCCCCGGCGAGTACCCCTCCCCTCCGAGTTCCGCGCACCCCAAGGCGCCCCACCTGGGCCGCTCCCTCGTGGCCACGCGGCTAGACAGCATTTCGGACTCCCGGCTGTACGACAGCTCTCCTTCCCGACCGAGAAAGCCTTACTCCCCCCAGGAAGGGCTGGGCAGCTGGGATCGGCAGAGCTACGGCGTGGACGCGTACGGCTACCGGCAGACTTACTCCCTGCCCGACAGCTCCTCGCAGCCCTGCTACGAGCACTTCACCTTCCAGAGCCTGCCCGAGCAGCACGAGCCGGCCTGGCGCGTGCCCTACTGCGGCCTGGCGCCCGACCCCCCGAGGTACCAGGACAGCCGAGAGAAGATTTACATCAACCTGTGCAACATCTTCCCCCCCGACCTTGTGCGAACTGTCATGAAAAGGAACCCTCACATGACAGACGCCCAGCAGCTCGCCGCGGCCATCCTAGTGGAGAAGTCCCAGCTGGGCTATTGAGAGATGATGCATCTTTGTGGTGTTTAGTAGTTTTTTGTTCAGCTCAAATGCTGAGGGAGGTTTGCTACAATAGCACACGTGATCTCCTTCCCGGCAAGGAGGTTATCTAGTATCCATTTATGTGAAATACTGTATCATGGAATCTGTATGTATAGCCCCACGTAGTGGAAGTATCACGGGATTGCTTTACATTCAAACTTTTTTTTAAACATTTCCTTTTTAAAGCTCTCTCCTTGGCTGGAAATTTTTCCAGTTTGATTTATTAGATGTCTCTGTGATCTTTGATATTAATCTTTGGTGCATCAGGGGTTTATATGCAGCACTTTTTATCCTTGTTTCGTGTTTTATTAACTTGGTGTTTGTCTATCGATTGCAAGCAATTACAATACTTTCAGAATGTCGAACATTTGACTAGACCCTAGCCGACTATTTTTGCAAGCCAAGCTTAATTGGAATCTTTTACAGCTTTTTAAGTTATTTTTATTTGGGGAAGGTGGGCTTCTTTGTGCTATAATCATTATTTATAGAAACAAAGATATACTACGGCACTGACTTTATATTTTAAACAAAATGTAAGTTACCAGTTTATATGGAAATGGGTAACAGTCTATATTAGAATGATTTACAATATGGCACTTTTCATTGTTTTATTTTTGTTCAGATTTTTTTTTCTGTTAAGTAATTAATTTAATACGGTTGACTTAAAGGAAAGCAGATGCAATCAATGGAAAAATTGTTTCCATTTTTTTTTTTTTTTTTTTAACGAGTAAGGCAAAAGCCGTAACTATTCCAGTTTAGAGCTTTGTTATCCAGCTATGATGTGCTTCTAGACGGTAGAAAATGGAATTGAATTCCCAGATTCTCGTTAACCTGTATTTTTAATGTGTTCGTCCTTCTTGTTTCGGGGCACAACAATACTGGATAAAAGAACCCTTTCACAGTACTTGCCTGTTTTTAATGAATCTAATTATTCTCAATGCAACTTTTATATTTAATATACTCTTTAGCTTTCCTGCTATTTATCAAGGCTGGCCTGAGGTGGGTGTATGTGTTGAGGATATGCAAAATTTATCGATACTGCACTATAGGAATGGTGGTGGTGGAGGTGTTGTAAGTGGTAACTTAAAAATGTTTGTAAGATACTGTATATTTTCCATTTTCCTGAAGGTAGTTTTTTGGGGGGCCTGTTATATTATTAAGGCCAGATTCTTGCCACAAATAGTGTAGTTTTAGCTACAGACTAAAGTCTGTTCTAGTATTAGTAAGGGATATTTCTGGTTTCAGAGTCATGGGTTTTGCTAGATGCGAATTCATCTTTGCTCAGCAGACAGACCTCGCATTGAGGGGCAGTCGGGTGCCTCACATGACTTCACTGTTGCCTCCAGGCTCCGAATTTCACTTCGTGCGACAGACCCCTCCTGATCTGTGTCTGTCGTCTGCCTCGATGCCCGGGGTATTCCGACCATTCTCCATGCTGCAGTTTGAAGGAAAGCCCTGAAAAGCCAGAAAGTACCTTTTACTGTTGATACAAATTGTATCTTTTTAACTATAAGAACTATTTTGATTTGTAGATCTAGTGAAAACACAAATGTGTAACTATGATTAGACTTTTGGGCAACATTTTATCCCTTATTTAAATACAAAATTTTAAAGTAAAATTGAGGTCTAGGATAGGGTAGAAGATAAAAGTAACAATTTAGGTAAGTAAAAGTGTCTGTCTTAGTTTTATAGAATATATTAAAATATATTAAATACATTTATTGGCATTTTCTTTCTCCTAAAACTTATCTAGCGAGAACTTAAAAATAAAGGTAAAATGCTGCCTGAAAATAATGTCCAAGCACCTTTGACTAGGATAACATTTTCACTACTTGTGTGACACTGTGTGTTGCATGAAGTAGGATTTGGGTATACAGTAAATGCTTCTAAAAGGCATTGTGCATATTGACATATCCAATAATCTGAACCGTGTTCAGCAAACTTAATTCAGGAAAGTGGTGTTCTACACAATTATTGCTGTTGTTGTTGAGGTGAGTGTGGCCCTCCTCTGTGCCCAGAAACCACGCACACGGTGCCACGCAAACCATCCTGAGTGATGTGTGGGTGCGACCCTGCTCACTTCGTGAATCTCTTCTCCCTGATTTCGTCCGTCACTCTCAGTAGAACAAGTTTAAGTGTAGAAGTAAACTAGTGCCAAAAATAGGGTTACAGATGTGGAGTACTGTTTATTTTAGTCATGTTCTAAGCCTTTTTTTTTTTTTTT
The DNA here is from genome assembly GCF_964656455.1 of Halichoerus grypus. Taxonomy (NCBI): domain Eukaryota; kingdom Metazoa; phylum Chordata; class Mammalia; order Carnivora; family Phocidae; genus Halichoerus; species Halichoerus grypus. The sequence goes on along the minus strand of NC_135722.1, from coordinate 104,537,238 downwards.
TTAGTATGAAATCCTTTTTAAATTGTAGGTTTTGCTCCCGTTTTCTTCATGTTAGCATTTTCACTATCTGAAGACTCCGCCAAACTTTAATCGATTTCAGGAAGATCTTCAGTGACTTGTGTATCGTACTTTCAGTCTGAGCTTCTCGTGTTTTTAGCTAACTGTTTGTCATTGCTTCGTGGGTTTTAAACCATGGAAAGAGTGTAGCTCGCCACTGCCTGTCCTGAAGTGAATAGCTCTAAACTGCTCGCACTGAAAGCCTGCAGTAGAATGACCTGTGAGTGAAGAAGTACCAGTTTTCTTAGGTCAGGAGAACAATGTGTCCCCTCCCCCCGCTTTTTTTTTTTCAAGCACCCATGTTGCTTTCAGAGCTTAAGAATGAGAGATTTGGAAGATTTTAGATACAGCAAATTCTTAATTCTCTCAAGCAATAAGTAAAAGGATCCATCACTAAATTAAATCCATAGCTGATCCCAGCCTTCATTGCAGCCAAAACTTTCACCTTAACCCTATCTTTTACCAGATTTGCTAGCAGATAACTGGAGAGGGAGGTGTTTGTTAGCAGAGAAACTGCCCAGAGCGGTCACCTGCTAGAAGAGAGAGAATTCCGATTGGAGCATTCGGCCCCTGACAGTCGGCTGTACTTTACCCAGTAATTAGCCGGGTCACGGTCTCGGTGTCTCAGTAGAGAGGGAGCGGCATCCAGCTGGCCGAGCCCCGGCCCTCACGGCTTCCTCCCTGCACGTGATGCGTCCGTTTTCCGTCCGTTTACGATCTCTGTATCCTGATAGAGTTTGTCATTGACCTCAACATTTGAAAGAAACGCACCCAGTATCAGATGTGTGATACTGGTAGAAACTTGAACTTTGTGCTTTTATGAAATTTCCTTTATGAGAATATGTAATATAACTTTAAAAAAAAGAGCATTTTTATATGTATATATACATCCACGCCTACATACTTGTCATGAAAGTATTAAAAACGGGAGAGGGTGTTACGCTGTCGGTCTGACCTTCCCCTCACCGAACTACGCCTGAGTTGTGGAGGACCAAGCCTGCAGCCCGGTGACCAACGAGGAGGTTTTAGAACCACTTGAACGGAAAGCAACTCTTCAGTGGTTTTATTCCTGGTATTTTTAAAGAGTTATTTTGATAATTTTAATAGAATGTGTAATTTTAAAACACAAAAAACTTAAAGTAGTATTGATTATACAGATAATTATTTAACATGTCTTTTACGGATGTATCCATGTATATGGACAGTAATATATTTATGAAACAAATATACTTTGATTATGTTGTAGCTCTTAGTTTGTGATAGGTTAGATAGGGCTCTGGATATGTATGTGTGTGTGTGTGTTTTGAAAACTCTCGAGCTGTTTTTCCCCCGATTTAATGGCACTGACCCTAAGGTATATTTGTTTTCGTTCTCATTTTTGCTATCCAACTGACTTACTCAAGATGAGCTAGTTCCTAGGTATACACCCACAAATACAACGAAGTGTAAAATCCATGAACTACACACGTGCATTAGCGTCAGAGAAAGTGAGTTAATCCAAGCTAGAGAAGCACGCCTTATTTCAGATCGGCCTGGGAAACTCCCTAGGGCCGGGACTGACCAACTTTTTCGGTCAAGGATCAGGCAGGAACTCATCCAGGCCTTGAGAGTCATCTGGTCTCTCTAAACTGCTCATCTCGGCTCGTACAACACAAACGCAGCGCAGATGAGAAAGTAAATGAGCAGTGTGGCCGTGGGGCAGTAAAACCTTCCTTAGCAGCGGCCTGGCTGGGCTGGTGGGCGGTGTTCGCGCCTCCCTGGCCCTGAGGGAGAAAACCCAGGATTATTAAGCCGGAAGTCCTGATACATGTTAACGTAAGAAATAAGAACTGTGTCAGTTGACATTCAAAGACAGTGTTATTACTGATGGCCTTCCAAAGAGGATTGCAAGACGGTCCTATTAAAGCATCCGAATTTCCTTGTTTATTCTGTCTTATCCATTACTTATTAGAGATACTTCTCAGTGTTAAACCGCACTCACAAAAAAGCATTCTGACAACAGATGTTTTAATAAGTATTGAAATTTTTTCATGAACTTTGTATTTCTCTTGACAAATGGGAATACCTTACCTGCATTTAGTTTTTTATGGGCCTCACGGACCAAAAATTCTGTTGTATTTTGAAAATTAGCATGTAATTAGCCACAAAATATTTTAAAGACTGCATTTGTCAGTTACATCTTTCTGCTGGTTTTTTGACTTCTAAAAAATGACAGATGTGCCCTTCTTTAAAAATGGTTTTAAAGGAGATAAATATATTGTAATTTCACATACTATAGCTTTATTCTGTAAGATTAAAAATTGTGACTAGTGTAATTGTAGCTATAATGTGCATTTGCTGTATTGTGACTCTTTTAAGAAACCAAGCGTATCCCGGCTTTCTCTGTCCAAACCTTTAGTATAGATCTTGTGAGACACCTTAGGACTGTCCTTGGTGAATGATATTCTTGATCATGTGTGATTTTAAATTCATTGAAACTACACACTGTTGAGCGTGTTCATTCACAGTGCTTTATAAACTGTGTTAACATTATAACATTATTTCTGTAAGAACATTAAATAGTTGTGAACATTACCATCCCCTTCAGTTATACTTTTAAAGTTGGAATACAACTCTAGCTTTTTAACAGTGTTTACAGCTTAAAATGGTTTTTTTTTTTCTTTAACGCCATCTGTTAACCTGCTCTTTGTTACAGCCACAGTTATGTGTGAGGAGTAGCTTTTTCCCGATGGTCCCTAGTCTTGAGATTTAAAAACAATTTAAGGTTTTGACCATTTGGCAGTTAAAACTTTTTTGAAAAGTCTGTCCATCTATTAATTTAGTTTGATAAAATTTGTAAAACTTCACTTTTAAACCATGTACCAAATCTGCCAAGTGTCTGTATAAAATATTTCGGTTGAATAACAAATTGTTGTCCATTAAAGCTTTTGACCCCTCTCTCACTTAAAGCAGTTTATGTCTCAAGGGAAAAAAAAAAACATTGAAAAGCAATGGCTTGTTTTTATATAGTATATGTTTTAGATTTTCTTTGGTTTTTTGAAATTATAGGTTTTCTACATAATACAGAATACCCACAAACAGACAAACTTCCTCAGAGACATAAACCCAGCGCTGCTAGTGAACCAGATGACTGATGTCATCATTTCCTGTTAGGTTGTTCCCCCACTCCCACCCCCCGGACCCTAGTCCTATGCTGATGGAATTTCCAATTTGGTTCCTCAAATTTTTTTATAGGAAAATAAGGTACAGAATGTTTAGAACAACCATCTGACAAACTGATGTGATTCTATTTATCCTCTGTTCTCTGTATTTCTGTAATGGAATTTTTACAACTCCAAAAAGCAGTATTTTAGACTTAACTGGAAATCCATATCAGAACAGTGATGTGAATCTGCCACTGAGAAAAAAAATTAAAATTTTCATTTTTTTTTTTTTTATGGTGGTTTGTTTTTGTGTCATGAAGCAATTGACCTCCTGCAGCAGCAGAGATGCTAAATAATCAAGCGCACCTTTCTCGAGTCCCGCGGCTTGTCCACATCCAGTGGTTAAGAACATAGGACATGCACATGTTCATTACCACCGTGTTAGAGCCCTCATTAACTCATATGAAAATTGGAATTAAAAGCCAAAGACAGCTAGTCATTCCTTACTATCCTAATAATTTCCCACCGGTGATTAACCTAAGCTGCTTAGGGCTTTCTGCATCATCTCGTGACCTGACGAGTTCTCGTGTGTGGACTTGTTCCCTGCACCCTTCCTGGCACGAATCAAGCTTAGAATCCCACTAACGCCCACTCTAAGTAGGTTCACTTCCCTTATTTTATACCCACTGGGAATTGAAAATAATCTATTTCGTATGTAGTCACAAATCCAAAATGGCCTAATCTAACATACTCATGTTCTATGTCCGTGTCTAAGAAATTTCCAGATCAGAGAGGGGGTTTTCTTTTCCTCCATTGTTTTTCAGGTTTTCATTTTGCTTCTTGGTTTTTTGGGTTTTGTTTTTGTTTTTGTTTTTACTAACATCATTTGTCAGGTGTTTTCTTTCCGCCCCTCCCCCCTCACCTTAAGCTCTTTACCTGAGATCTGGATTGAGGTGATTTATCTCCTCTCTGGCCCCAGAATGAATGGTGATGTTCAGCTGTCGTTGGCAGAGAACGCCGCACATTCCAAGTCCGGGTGAGGCAGGAGGGTGGGACTGAGCACCTAGGGAGGCCACCCCATGGGTTCGTGCTCCTAGTGTACTCCTCCCCTAGCTCGTTCCTTCGTCTGCAGAGAAAGGATTCACACATCCTGATGAATCAAGCAATGCTGGGGAAAGCGAGAGGTGAAGCAGCAACTCAAATGCTGAGTTTATTCACAACAAAATACCTGTCACTGGGTCTCTCGTTAGTTGAACATACATACTCATCAGCACTTGTGCCTCAGCCTCAGATGCTGTTTTAAAGATTTGTTAATTTTTAGAGAAAGAGAGAGAGCAAGCAGGGGGAGAGGCAGAGGGTGAGGGAGAGAGAACCTTAAGCAGACTCCACACCCAGCACGGAGCCCGATGTGGGGCTCGATCCCAGGACCCTGAGATCATGACCTGAGCCGGAATCAAGAGTCGGACGCTTCACCGACTGAGCCACCCAGGTGCCCCTTGGCTTTAAGATTTCCAAAGCAACCTTTTAAAAAATGCATTCCTTGCTCTGTGCAACCCTCAGGCCTGGCGTTGGAGTACGGCCCCTGGAGGCTGAGTCCCACTGCACACCCCCTATGTGCAGAGATGGGCAGACTACGGAATGGAGAGAACCACCGCCTCATCGGCCAGGTTGTCAGGACTGAGTTAGACCCTCTGCACAGGCAGCTCCATGAGTTCACCTAGTCATGCTTCTGTAAATGCTAGGCATGCAAATACATTGTCATTTTCGGATATTCCCCTTAGAGCCTTCTTTATCTACAACTGTGTTGTGGAAGAGTTTCAGTTTGAACACACGGGTGATGTATTTTCAATGGTGGCGTCTATTTCAGGAAGGACATTTTAACCTTTTTAAAGAGTTCTTGGCACCCTATTTCCATGCTACCCCACTGCGAGGCCCTTCTCGGCTTGAGTTTTCCATATATCCTAATAGGGAAATAAATGGGGGGCGCCTGGGTGGCTCAGTCATTAAGCGTCTGCCTTCGGCTCAGGTCATGATCCCAGCGTCCTGGGATCGAGCCCCACATCGGGCTCTCTGCTCCGCGGGAAGCCTGCTTCTCCTTCTCCCACTCCCCCTGCTTGTGTTCCCTCTCTCGCTGTGTCTCTCTCTGTCAAATAAATAAATAAAATCTTTAAAAAAATAAAAATAAAAAAAAAAATAAATGGAATGACAAAAATGATGATAAAACAGAAGGTAAACCTTCCAGAAGCTCACAGCTCAGTAGGTCATGGATGCCATCACCGCTCCCCCAGCCCAGTTCTCCTGAAGTTGCCGCTCAGCACTCCCCTCAGCACCCCTGCCCCTGACCTGCGTGAAAGGAGAGGTCAGCCCCTCCTGATGGGAGACTCCAAAGCCAATGTGGACAGAGCAGTGGGTGCTACGGTGGCTTGGGTGGACCATGCACATTTCGGGGAAGATGTCCAATCCAACTGGGGGACTGTTTTTCTCTTTGAGCACCTGCTCCTAGTTTTTAACTAACGGCTCCCCTCAGATTTGGAGAGGGCTAGTGGGGGCCCAGTACCATAGTGGAGTTAAACCACAGTCCTGTGCAATAGGCATTACCCCGTTCTAGAAACGAGAAGACTAAGACTCAGAAAGGTTCAAGCACTTGCTCCAAGGCAAATCCCTCTACTGCTTCCAAAATTCCTTCTTCTGATTACTATGCTACAGGACGTTCAGAATGCGCACATGACTATCCACGGTGTGGGTTATTGTGTAAAAATTTAGGAATGAACACCATGCTAGGACTTTACTGAGGGCAGGGGAAGACTAGGGAAAAACAGGAATTAGAACTTGTGTTTCTGCACTTTAAGAAACCCCCACGCATTCAAGACTCTGCTTTCATGCACCAATAGTCGTGACGAGGGGTAACTCGTGTTGGAGGGAAAGATGACCCGAGATCGGCCTGTCCTGAAGGCTTGTCTGGTGGCCCTGGCCCAGGACGCAGGCCGGTTGACCAGGGCTCCCTGCTCAGGGCCTCGGGGAAACCAACAACGCTGGGCAGTTCTGTGCCAGAAGGATTGGAGTCTGGACTCCTGTGTCCGCAGCCCCCCCCCCCCCCAGCACCCTTTGTGGTCCTAAAGAGTAGAAGGCAATACATTCTTTTCTAATGTTTCCAATCATACACAGCCCCCTTCTTGGGTGTCCTTTGCAAAGCCCCACTTAGCTTGCAGACTCTCACAATGCCCACCGCAAATACACCTTTCATGTGAAGGGGCTGCCATTTGCAGTTCCCAGGCCTTCTATTTGCACAAATCCAGCATGAGATTAGAGCCAGACAAGTTTAATTAGGTGGCCCAGCAGATTCTCTTCCGTTCCCCAGGAGAGCTCAGTGAGGGGCAGGAAGTACGCAATTGAAATGCACATCCCACTCACCCAATGCCCTGCCCTTCTCACGTCCCAGCCCGGGACCCCCCAGCCCCGTGAGCCCCGCCCGCACCTAACACTGGGTCCCAGGACACAGGCTTCTCCACCCCCAGCCTTCACAACTCCTCTCTCTACACTCCACTTTCCAAACCTGTAATTACCGTTCATTCGAGTAACTTTCAAATGTGCACGTGGAAAGATTGTGGGAGATGGCAAACACAATTCTAACCACATGAAACGCTATTCAGTCCACCCCGGAGGAGACTCATGCGTGTGCTATGTATGCTCCCACATTAACAAGGCGAGGACGAAGCGCACTGCAAGTCGCAAATGCAACGCGCACTAAAATGCGGTGAATCTGAATCTTTCAAGGGAGATGCAGAGCAAAGGCATGTTCTTCTAGTCCAAGCTCAGCTGCGTGGCCTATGTGCACTCGGGAGGCCCAGAGCCATGGGCGGGACCTGAGTGGGACTGGAGGCTGCCACTGGCCCAAGGGCAGCACAGCAAGGCTCCACCAGCCCCAGGTTCTGCAAAACCTCACTGCCTCCATCAGGCCCTTGTCTTCACATGCCACCCTCCCCACCCCACCTTCCCTGGTTCCCAGTCATGCAGAAAGGTCAGGATCTTCAGCTCTGCTCCTCCCCACCCCCTCCCACCCCAGCCCCGCCGCCAGAGGCTGCCTGATGACACTGAGCAGCTCACCAGGTGGCCGTGGTCATGGGGGTGGGGAAAGAGGACAAATGGCCTTGGCAGATCCTGATCCATCAAACACAAATTTAATATACAGACTTCCGATGCCACGTTCTGGACGGGGAGCAGGAAATGCCTCGTGGTTAAGGGGGGGATGCAGGGAACGTTTGAATCCGGGCACAAGCTCCAGTTATATTGCAAAGATATACGTGCATCAAGGATCGAGCAGCCGGGCTCTAGAGGTCCTAGCAGAAGCCAGGGGACAGTGTCACAGCTGGCTTTCTTGCGGGGCTGTTTGTCCACCTCGACGGGCAGCACTGTCCCCGGGCTGCCTTCCCAGCCCTCTCTGCTAACCCGGGGGGACAAGCACAACCCCCCACCCCCCGATCAGCCTCGGGTCAGGGTACAGCACCCCCTGCCACTGCCCGCCAAGCTCTGCCCACACGGCCCTGAGAGCCAGCGTTCCTGAGGCTCACTGTCCTCCCAGAGGAAAAGAGCACATTCCAAGAGGCCCTGTCTCTTTCCGGTTGTAAAGCAGAAGATGGAAGTTCACAGCAACACTTGGGCAAAGCAGGAAAAGTAGCTGCAAGGAGAGCTGGGTGGAAGGAACTGGAGCTGTTCCCCTGTTCCCGCCTCCAGCCGGTGACACCGGAACTGGCGAGGGTCCGCCTCCTCTCCGCTCGGGGAAGGTGAGGTACGGGGGTGCAGCGGGAAGCGCATGAACTTGGCAGCCAGACAGACCCTGGTGCCAGTCCGATGCCCCCGTGCCGCACGTACGACCTTGCGCAGCTAAGTCCTTTATCGTGACGCTCAGCCACTTTCTCTGTTGAAACGGGCGCTCTTCTCCCCCACCTTCCAGGGCTGTCAGTACAATAAAACACCTGTGTAGAACGTCCAGCGCCAGAGGCTGGGACACAACAGGGGCTGAAAGACACGGTTTGCAGGAGACGTGTGCCTTGCGCCCCGCTCTCCTTCCCTCACCCCACACACACGGCAGTTCCCAAGCCCTCCATTCGGCCCTCTTGGTAGAGCTTGTGTTCATCACCTCCTGCCCACCCCCCCAAACCCCTGCTCTGACTCAGGCCCCCGGGAGCCACGGCCTCCCAGCCTCCCTCCAGCCCTCCCTCCACTCCCTAGCTAAAGTTAACCTTCTACCGACGCGCTTCCTAGCAGCCTTTGGACCCCCACCTCCAGCTCATCCCCAGCACATACACTGCCTGGATGATGAAGACAGACAGCCTTAGGATAGTCAAAGCCCACCCGGTCACAGTGACCTCCGGATGCCCCATCTCACCCCACACCCGTCGCAGACTCTAGACCCCTGGCCCTTCCCAACCAGCAGCCGGCAAGGCTCCCAGCCCTCCAGGCAGCAGCCTACAGGCATCCCTGCTTCACGGGCCAAGACAGAATGCGTGGCTCCACTTACACGCCGACATCCCCCTCCAGCCCTTCTCACAGAAGTGAGGCCCACGCTCCCCTCGGACAGACCTCTGTGGGGTGTTGGATTTCGAGGAGTTGGCCAGCTTGCCCACGGTCTTTCTCCCTTGGCCCAAATCAGGTGTGCCTCAAGAGCAGTGGCTGTGTCGGGTTCAACTTTTCTCTTTGACTGATTCGTTCATTCATTCATTCATTCATTCATCCATTCATCAATTGCTAAATTAGCTCTTGCTGAGGTAGGTGCTGAAGAAGACAATATATGGAGAGAACTGATGGCTACCACCACCTACTTCACGTCCAGGGCTACACCTTAGCTACTATGTCCCTTGGCTTCTGCCCTGCAAAGATCCTAGTCCAGGGAAAAGAGAGCAAGGAGCAGAGAACATAAAAGTCAGAAGAAACATGCACAGAGGGAAGGGGTGTGTCAGAGCACCTTCCAAGCACAGAGGGTTTAGAGGGGCCGAAATATTTTTTTTTTTAACTGGGCTCCACACCCAGCGGGGCATGGAGCCCAACTCAGGACTTGAACTCATGACCCTGAGATCAAGCCCTGAGCTGAGATCAAGAGTGGGGTGCCCAACTGACTGAGCCACCCAGGTGCCCCTAGACTGGCTGAGTTACTGAGCTCACGGGGAGCAAGCCAGGAGATACACAGAGGCCAGATGGCAGATGCCCCTGCTTGAGAAGCTCAGGACTGGGGCCCTCACCACTGGCCCCTCCATTTTGTCATGGCTGCTTTCTCAAGAATTGGGGTGTGGGGTCCCTGCAAAGAGGCAATACTGGGGCCAGTAAAAATACTGGAGGTTTTTAAACAGAAAGTAAATGGCAGATCACAATTTTGAGGAAGATGATAAATCTAGAAGAGGGTCGGCAATGGGGGGCGGGCAGCAATTGCTCCTCCCTGTGAGAGGATCAATAAGACCAACTCAGGGGGTGGACAGGAGCCCATGTAAGGACCCACCTCTGAAGTCACATCAAATCGGACTTTTAATTTGGCTGATGCTGGATGAGGGTTTGGCCACACGGCCATCCAGGACATGTAAAATCCTGTGCCCGCCACAAAGACTGCCAGTGTTCCGGGTCCAGGGCAGCTAGCCCAATGTCGATACCTGTCCGGCCCTGGCCTATAAAGAACCTCTAGAACCTCTAGAACATTAAGACCCCGTCTTCCCAATTCTTGTCTCCCCTGCCCCCTCGCCACCCAGACCCACTCTCCACATACCTACCAGAATATTCTCACCACTGTGAAGAAGGTCGGGCACTCTCGTGCTGGAAACCCTGCAGCGGCTTTGCACACTCATCCTCCGGGCCTCACCCCACTGCTCCGGGTGAAAGGCATCCAGTTGCAAAATGAGAGGCCAAATGTCTAGATCTGGCTGGCCCATCAGTGCTCACCACCGTGAGAGCTGGCCACGGCCAAGGGCATCCGGGTTCGCTGCCCCCGCGGGCCTGGCCTCGGTCCTCCCCACTCCTGGTGCAGAGCTGAGGCTGCTCCCAGCACGGAGCATCCCCCGTGGGCGCGTCTTCCAACACCTCTCTCAGGACAGGTCCCGCCCCGCACGGTCACCCGGCTCCCCCGGGCGCTCCATGGGCAGCAAACCGCAGCATCGTCACCCTCGGGAAGCAGGTCTCTCGGGCTCCGCTCCATGGAAATCCGGCCCCTTCACCGGCCTCCCGACAGCTTCCCAACGCTCCGACCTCCCGCCACCGGGGCACTTCTGCTCTCCGCTCTCTCCCCCTGCTCTTATCCCCACGTCCCTGCATGTTTCCTTCCCGTACTTCTTCAGTCTGTCCTCAAGCGAAGCCTTCCTGACCCCCAGCCCTAAAGTTGCTGCTCCAAAGTTGGAGGGTCCAAGATGGCAACTCAGAAGGCCGTGAACTCACCTCCTTCGTGGACACACCACATGTTCACAAGCCACCCCGAATCTGCACCTGCATGTAGCAGGTCCTCCTGAAGAAGAACTGAGGGCTGACGGAACAGCTTCCGCACACCAAGGGACAGGGGACCGCAGAGAGAACAGTGGGGGGTACACAGCCCACCCAGTGTTGCCAACACAGTGGGGAGAAGGACTCAGGAACCCGGAGCAGATCTGTCTGCCCTGGGGCACAAAAAAAAAAAAAAAAAAAAAGCTGTAGTTGAAAAGGATGACCAGAATATAAAGGAACCAGCCCTAAAGCATCTGCTAAACGGCAAGGGGGCTGCTGGGACTCTCTCCGGGGTCGGAGGTGCTGGCGAGTACAACAGCTTGCATCCCCCCTCCACTCTGATGGCCCAGACAGGAGCAGGGTTCTAGCACCCTCCCGCCCCCCCACCCCCACCCCCCCCGGCCAGCCCCAGGACCCTAGCCCACACCAGCCCCGGCTGTTTCCCCAAGGCAGGCCCCAAGACCCCAGTGAGCAGCACTGTGTATGTACCCCTTCCACCTTGATAGTGCAGATGGGAACAGGTCCAGACGCCCCAGCCAGCAAGCCCCAGGCCCTTAGCCATATCAGCCCCAGATGCCCTGGGACACAGAAAAAAGATGTGGTTTAAAAAAGAAGACTAGAAAAGATGCAGCTCTAGAACTCTGCCAGATGGCAGGGAAGCTACTGGCGCTCTCTGTGGCTCAGGGGCACTAGCAAGCACCACTGTTTACATCACCCTTCACCTTGATAGCATGAGCTGGAGCAGGTCTGGGCACCGGAGCTGACCTACCAGCTCAGTGAGACCCAGGCCTCTAGGCACGCCAGCCCTAGCCATCCCACCAAGACCGCGCCAGAGTGATCCACAGCGGGATGTCCGTGGTCCGTACTAACTACAGCTCCCGCCATCTCGCCCAAGTGACACAGGCACAAAGGAACCCGGAACACCCAGGCCCATGCTAGCTCGGCTTCAGATGACTCACAGAGCATTCCAGAACCCCCCAAGCTTGCACCCACTTCAGTTTCAGCAATCTGGCCAGGATTGTACCAGGATTCCCTCATCCACACCCACCTTGGCTACATCACCCTGCCAGGGCACCCCCTTTATGTAGCATGCCACAACACCCCAGCCACCCCACAAGGGTGCCCCCTGCACAGAGCACCCCAGGACACCGAAGCTTGCACCCACTCCGCTTCAACTCTACACCCAGGGCATCCTCAGCACAGAGGGTGCCAGGACCTCCCTGGCCGGCACCCACTTCAGCTTCATATATCCTGAAAGGGTGCCCTCTGTGAGATAGCCCTGGGACTACCCACGTTGCACCCACTCAGGCTTCAGATTTCTGAGAGAGCCATGGGACTGCCCAAAACATGTTCAAATTGGCTTCAGCTGTCCAACCAGGAACTCTCTGTGTGGAGAGCCCAGAGATCACCCCAGCCCACTGCCAGGTCAGCTCCAGCCATCACACCATGTAGGCTCTAGCACAGAATGCCCCGGCACCCCCATCCAATGCCAACCACAGCTCCAGCCAGCCAGTCAAAATCACCAAACGTACAAAATCTACAAACGGAACTACCATCCACAAATCATTCCTTCAATTTTAGCAATAGTAGCTATTCCACATAATTCATAGGAACAAACACAGAAAGTCAAGCAAGTAAGGAGAACGAGGAATATGCTTCAAATAAAACAAGATAAAACCTCAGAAAGGAATAAATGCAACAGAGAAAAGCAACCTACCCAATAAAGAATTCAAAGAAGTAGTCATAAAGATGCTCACCCAACTGGAGTCAAAGGTGGATGAACTCAGTGACAGCTTCAACAAAGAGATAGCAAATGGAAACAAGAAACAATCAGAATCAAAGAATAACTGAAATGAAAAATACACAAGAGGGAATCAACAGATTAGAGAATGTGGAAGAAAGAATCAGTGATCTGGAAGACAGGGTAATGGAAAGCACCCATGCTATACAGCAAAAAGAAAAAAAAAGAATTTTAAAAGTGAGGATAAATGAATGGATCTCGTGGATAATATCAAGAGAATATGCATGTTTTGGGGTCCCAGAAGGAAAAGAAAGAGAGAAATAAGGGGACAGAAAATCTTTTTTTTTTTTTTTTTTTTTTTTTTTTTTAAAGATTTTATTTATTTATTTGAGACAGAATGAGAGAGAGAGAGAGAGCACATGAGAGGGGGAGGGTCAGAGGGAGAAGCAGGCTCCCTGCCGAGCAGGGAGCCCGATGTGGGACTCGATCCAGGGACTCCAGGATCATGACCTGAGCCGAAGGCAGTCGCCCAACCAACTGAGCCACCCAGGCGCCCCGGGGGACAGAAAATCTATCTGAAGAAATAAGAGCCAAAAATTTCCCTAATGTGGAGAAGGAAACTGACATCCAGCTTCAGGAAGCACAGAGGGATCCAATCAACATGAATGCAAAGAGGTTTAGGCCACAATGTATAATAATTAAAATGTCAAAGATTAAAGATGGAGAGAGAATTTTAAAAGCAGCAAGAGAAAAGCAATTAGTTATGTATAAAGGAAACCCTATCAACTGCTACACTATCAACTGATTTTCCAGCAGAAAAAGCAACGACCAGAAAGGAATGGCACGATATAGCCAACGTAAAGGAAAAAACCTACAACCAAAAACATGATCCTGAGCAAAGTTATATTCAGAATTGAAGGAGAGATAGTTTCCCAGACAAACAAAAAGTTAAAGGAGTTTATCACCTTTAAACCAGCCTTACATAGGTAGCTCTTTCTGCCCACAGGTCCTGTCCCGTGCTTTAATAAAACCATCTTTTTACACCAAAAAATAAACAAACAAACAAACAAACCAGCCTTACAAAAACTGTTAAAGGACTTCTTTAAGTGGAAAGAAAAGGCCTTAATTAGAATTATAAAAGAAAAAATTTCATGAGTAAAAACATAGTAAAGGTAGTAGGTCAATCACTTATGAAGCTAGGATGAAGGCTAAAAGACAAAAGTGGTAAAATCAATTATATCTAAAAAATTAGTTAAGGGACTTACAAAATAAAAAGATGCAAAATATAACAACATACACATAAAATGTAGAGGGGCATAAAAATGGAATTCTGTTAGAATATTTTTGAACTTTAGTAATTATCAATTTCATAGAGACTACTGCAGACTTAGGATGTTGTCTACGAACCTCATGGTGATGTCAAACCAAACCAAAAACCAAAGGTATATAAAATACAAAAAGAGGGGCACCTGGGTCGCTCAGTCGTTAAGCGTCTGCCTGTGGCTCAGGTCATGATCCCAGGGTCCTGGGATCAAGCCCCACATCGGGCTCCCTGCTCTGCGGGAAGCCTGCTTCTCCCTCTCCCACTCCCCTGCTTGTGTTCCTCTCTCCCTGTGTCTCTCTCTGTCAAATAAATAAATAAAATCTTAAAAAAGTACAAAAAGAAACTCAAGCATAACACTAAAGAAACTCATAAATCACAAGAGAGCAAGAAACAGAAACAAAGGGTAACAAAAACAACCAGAAAACAATTAACAAAATGGCAATAAGTAAATACCTATCAGCAATAACTCTTTTAAAATTTTATTTTTATTTAAATTCAATTAACATGATGTATCATTAGTTGCAGAGGTAGAGTTCAGTTAGTTGTATACAACACCCCCAGTGCTCATGACATCACGTGCCCTCCTTAATGCCCTCCACGGTTACGCCATCCCCCCACCTCCCCTCCAGTGACCCTCAGAGCAATAACTTTAAATTTAAGTGGTTTAAATGCTCCAATCAAAAGACACAGGGTGACAGAATAGATTTCTAAAAGACCCATCTACATACTGCCTAGAAGAGACTCACTTCAGACCTCAAGAAACATACAGATTGAAAGTAAGCAGATGGAATAAGATCTTCCATGTAAAGGAAAGGAAAAAAAGGCTGGGGTAGGAATACTTACATCAGACAAAACAGACTTTAAAACAGAAAGTATAACAAGAGACAAAGAAGAGCATTACACAATAATAATCAATCTAAAAATAGTGCATAACAATTAGAAGTTCACTCAGTATTAAAGCAAATGCATGCATAAGGAAATATTAACAGACAAAAAGGGAGAAATTGATGGTAATACAATAAAAGTAGGGGACCTTACAGCCCATTTGCGTTAATAGATAAAACATTCAGGAAGAAAATCAATTAGCAAAGCATATCTGTGCTAAAAGGAAAGACTCTGCAGCCAAGAGTACTCTATCCAGCAAGGTGTCATTCAGAATAGATGGAGAGATAAAGAGTTTCCTAGACAAAAACTCTTGACCACTAAACCAGCCCTGCAGGAAATATTAAAGGAAACTCTGAGTGGAAAGGAAAGACCATAAGTGACAGTACGAAAAGTAGGAAACACAAAAGCAATAAAAATAATTATTTTTGTAAAAAATTAGTCAAGGGATTCACAAAATAAAAAGATGTAAAATATGACACTATACACCTAACATGTTGGGGGGGGGAGGGTGGGAATAGAGAATGGGTTCAAAGTTAAGCAACCCTCAACTTCATATAGACTGCTCTATGCAGATGACATACACAAACCTAATGGTAACCACAAATCGCAAACTACTAATAGGCATGCAAAGAATAAAGAGAAAGGAATCCAAGTATATCACTAAAGAAAACTAGCAAACCATGAAAGAGAGCAAGAGAAGGATCAGAGTAAAACTACAAAACACCACCAAAACAAGTAACAAAGAGACAATAAATACTTACCAATAATTACTTTGAATGGAAATGGACTACATGCTCCAATCAAAAGACCTAGAATGACAGAGTGGATAAAAAAACAAGACCCTTCTATATGCTCCCTACAAGAGACTCATCTCAGACCTATAGACACTTGCAGATTGAAAGTGAGGGGATGGAGAAACATCTATCATGCAACTGGATGTCAAGAGAAACCCAGAGTAGCAATACTTAGACAAAACAGACCTTAGACTGTAACAAGAGAAATGGGCATGAGGTAAGAATAAAGGGGATAATCCAACAAGAAGATATAACACTTGTAAACATTTATGCATGCACCATGGGAACACCCAAATACATAAGACAGTTAATAATAAACATAAAGGAACTAATCGATAGTGATTCAGTAACAGTAGAGGACTTTAACACCCCACTTAGATCAACTGGCAGATCATCCAAACAGAAAATCAATAAGGAAACACTGGCTTTGAATGACACATTAGACCAGATGGATTTAACAGATATATTCAGAACATTCCATCTTCAAACAGTGGAATACACATTCGTTTCAAGTGCACATGGAACATTCTCCAGAATAGATCACATATTTGGCCAAAAAACAAGCCTCACCAAAAAGATCAAAGTCATACCATGCATCTTTTTTGACTGCAATGCTATGAAACTAGAAATCAACCACAAGAAAAAAAAATATAGAAAGACCACAAATACATGGTTAAATAACATGCTACTAAATAATGAATAGGAATAATGAATAGGTCAACCAAGAAATCAAAGAAGAAATAAAAAAGTACATGGAAAGAAACAAAAATGGAAACACAACAGTCCTAAACCTTTGGGATATAGCAAAAACAGTTCTAAGACCTACCTCAAGAAGCAGGAAAAATCTCGAACAACCTAACTTACACCTAAAAGAGCTAGAAAAAGAACAAAACCTAAAACTAGCAGAAGGAAGGAAATGATAAAGACTAAGGCAGAAATAAATGACATAGAAACTAAAAAACAATAGAACAGGTCAATGAAACCAGGAGCTGGTTCTTGGAAAAGATTAATAAAATTGATAAACTGCTAGCCAGATCATCAAAAAGAGAAAGAGAGAAAAAGAATTCAAACAAATTCACAAATGAAAGAATAACCAACACCACAGAAATACAATTTTCAGGGAATATTATGAAAAACTAGATGCCAACAAATTAGACAACCAAGAAGAAATGGATAAATTCCTAGAAACATATAACCTACAAAACTGAACCAGGCAGAAATAGAGAATTTGAACAAATTATCACCAAGGAGATTCAATAAGTAATAAAATAACTCCCAGTGAACAACAGTCCAGGACCAGAAAACTTCATAGGCGAATTCTACCAAACATTCAAAGAAGAATTAATACCTATTCTTCTCAAACTATTCTGAAATATAGAAGGAAAAATTCCAAATCCATTCTAGGAGACCTGCATCACCTTGATACCAAAACCAGATAAAAACACCGCAGAGAGAGAGAAAAAGAGAGTGCGTGCGTGAGAAAGAATAAACTACAGGCCAATATTTCCAATGAACATATATGTAAAAAGCCTCAACAAAATACTAGCCAGCTGAATGCAACAATGCATTTAGAGAAATCATTCACCAAGATCAAGTGGGATTTGTTCCTGGGATGCAAGGGCAGTTCAGTATTTGCGAAGCAATCAGTGTGATACATCACACCAATAAGACAAAGGATAAAAACCATATGATCATATTAATAGATGCCAAACAAGAATTTGACAAAGTACAGCATCCATTCATGATAAAATGCCCTCAATAAAATAGGGTTAGAGGGAATATACCTCAACATAATAAAGTCCATATAGGAAAAACCCACAGCTAACATTATATTCAGTGGGGGAAAACAGAGCTTTCCCCAAAGGTCAGGAACAAGACAAGGATGTCCATTCTCATCACTTTTATTCAACCTAGTACTGGAAGTCTTAGCCACAAAAATCACACAAGAAAAAGAAATAGAAGGCATTCAGACTGGTAAGAAAGAAGTAAAACTGCCACTATTTGCAGATGACATGATGCAAATACAGAAAACCCTAAAGACTCCACCAAAAAGCTACGAGAACTGATAAATGAATTCAGTAAAGTCACAGGGTACAAAATCAATGTACAGAAATCTGTTGCATTTCTATACACTAATAATGAAGCAACAGAAATGGAAATTAATAATGCCATTTACAATTACACCAAAAATAATAAAATATCTAGGAATAAATTTAACCAAGGAGGTGAAAGACCTGTACTCTGAAAACAATAAACACTGATGAAGGAAACTGAAGAGGACACAAGCAAATGGAAAGACATTTCATGCTCATGGATTGGAAGAACAAATATTGTTAAAATATCTATACAACCAAAGCAATCTACACATTTAACATAATCCCTAAAAAATATCAACAGCATTTTTCATAAAACTAAAACCTACAATCCTAAAATTTATATGGAACCACGAGTGACTCCACATGGCCAAAGCAATTTGGAAAAAGAATAGCAAAGCTGGAAGTATCACAATTCCAGACTTGGAGCTCTATTACAAAGCCATAGTAATCAAAACAGTAGGATACTGGCACTAAAAGAGACCCATTAGGTCAATGCAACAGAGGAGAAAACCCAGAAATAAACCCACAATTATAGAGCCAATTAATATTCAACAAAGAAAGAAAGAATATCCAATGGAAAAAAAGACAATTTTTTCAATAAATGGTGTTGAAAAAACTGGACATCTCCTGCAAAAAAAAAAAAATGAAACTGGACTTTATTACACCATACACAAAAATAAACTCAAAATGGATTAAAGTCCTAAATGTGAGACCTGAGACCATAAAAATCCTAGAACAGAGCTCAGGCAGTAATGTCTCTGATATCGGCCATAGCAACATTTTTCCAGGTATGTCTCCTGAAGCAAGGGAAATAAAAGCAAAAATAAACTATTGAGACTACATCAAAATAAAAAGCTTCTGCACAGCAAAGGAAACAACCAAGAAAACTAAAAGACAACCTACAGAATGGGAGAAGATATTTGCTAATGACATATCCAATAAAGGGTTAGTATCCAAAATATAGAAAGAACTTACACAACTCAACACCCAAAAAACAAGTAATCCAATTTAAAAGTGGGTAGAAGACATGAACAGAGATTTCTTCAAAGAAGACATCCAGATGGCCAACAGACACATAAAGAGATGCTCAACATCACTCATCATTGGGGAAATGCAAATTGAAACCACAATGAGATACCACCTCACACCTGTCCGAATGGCTAAAATCAGTTACACGGGAAACAAGAAGTGTTGGTGAGGATGTGGAGAAAAAAGAACCCTCTTGCACTGTGGGTGGGAATGCAAACTGTTGCAGCCACTATCCAACACAGTATGGAGATTCCTCAAAAAGTTAAAAATAGACTTACCCTATGACCCAGTAATCCTACTACAGGGTATTTAGCCCCAAAATACAAAAAGACTATTTCAAAGAGATACATGTACCTCTATGTCTATTGCAGCATTATTTACAATAGCCAAACTATGAAAGTAGCCTAAGTATCTCTTGAAAGATGAATAAAGAAGATGTAAGTGTATACACACACACACACACACACACACACACACACACACACACACACACACAAATGGAATATTATTCAGCCAGAAAAATGATATCTTGGTTGGAGCTAGAGAATATTTATGCGAAGCAAAATAAGTCAGAGAAAGACAAATACCATATGATTTCATTCATATGTGGAATTTAATAACACAAATGAGCAAAGGGAGAAAAAAAGAGAAAGAGAGAGGCAAACCAAGAAACAGACTCTTAACTCCAGAGGGGAGACGGGTGGGGGAATGGGTGAAACAGGTGATGGGGATGAAGGAGGGCCCTTGTGATGAGCATCAGGTGATGTATGGAAGTGCTGAAGCACTATGTTGTACACTTGAAACTAATAAAATGCTATATGTTAACTATACTAGAATTTTAAGAAACACCAAAAATTCAAGATTGACATATAGGATACAAAACTTCAATCTGTACTAAGCAGTGCCACAATGGTATTTAAAGGTACGTGTGTCCATACTGCCCACATTTCTCTTAAATTTAACTCACAAGAGAAAAGATACTATAGTTTAGTTCTTTTAACTTTGTTTTTTCATATTAACCTTTCCTTGGAAGTTTGATAATTTAAAATAGTCACTACCTCACTTCAAGATATAGTATAAATCTACAATAATCATGAGTGTGGTACTGTTGAGAGAGTCCACACATAGATTAATGGAGTAGGGTTAGAAAGTTCAAAAATAGACTCAAAGAGAACATGGAAAATTTTTTTAATTGATACATTTGTCTTGATTGTATATGGACATGACAGAATATTTGGGCCACTGAATTAAATATTAAGATTTAAAAAAATAAAACAGTATCTTTGAAAGACACATTAAGATGAAATTAACGGGGGGGGGGCGGAGCAAGATGGCGGAGGAGTAGGAGACCTGGATTTCCTCTGGTCCCAGGAATTCAGCTGGATAATTCATTCTGAACACCTACGAACTCAACAGGAGATCAAAGAAAAGAATAGCAACAACCCTCTCATCAGAAAAGTGACCACTTTCTGGAAGGTAGGACGTGCGGAGAAGTGAATCCGAGGCGATATTCGGGAGGATAGACGGCGGGGGAGGGGCCTCCGTCGGCCGCTTCTGGCAAGTGATAGAGCCGCGGAGCACAAAGTCGGGACTTTTAGAGTCTGCTCCGCTGAGGGACGTCACTCCGGTGGCTAAGCGGGGGGTGGAACTCTCACTGGGACAGTGTGGTCTCAGGACCCTCGGGGTCACAGGAAGACCGGGGGGTGCCTGAGTGCGGCAGAGCTCCCAGGTATCGGAGTGGGGAAGCCGGCTGCAGAGACGGAGCCCAGGCGCGGGCTCTCAGCTCGGGGTTGTCATAGACCGTGACCCGCGGCACAGTTGGGCCACTGCTCCTCCAGCAGGGACCCAACAAGCGGCAGATCCGGGGAGACTCCCCTTCTTCCCCCGGGAGGAGAGGTGCGGGAGCGCACCGCGGGGATCTGCTGGGTTTGGAGACTCCACCCGGGGTCGGGTGCCAGATAGAAAGGCGCGGTCACAGGCCGGGTGAGCGCGGAGTGTGGCCGGAGACCGGGGAGACGGGAGTGACTGACTGCTTTTCTCTGGGGGCGCACTGAGGAGCGGGACCCCGAGTTCTCGGCTCCTCCGGGGCGGAGACTGGGAGGCCGCCATTTTCACTCTCCGCCTCCAAAGCTGTACGGAGAGCTTGCAGGGAACAAAAGCTCCGAGAGCAAACCCGAGCAGATTACTTAGCCCGGATCGGGCAAGGGCGGGGCAATTCCGCCTCCGGCAAGGACTTTGGGAACCACGGCAACAGGCCCCTCCCCCAGAAGATCAGCAAGAACAGCCAGCCAAGACCAAGTTTACCGATCAATGAGAACGGCAGAACTCCAGCGCTAGGGGAATAATTCATGGCTTTATACAATCCAGCAATTGCACTACTGGGTATTTACCCCAAAGATACAAATGTAGGGATCCAAAGGGGTACGTGCACCCCGATGTTTATAGTAGCAATGTCCACAATAGCCAAACTATGGAAAGAGCCAAGATGTCCATCGACAGATGAATGGATAAAGAAGATGTGGTATATATATACAATGGAATATTATGCAGCCATCAAACAGAATGAAATCTTGCTATTTGCAACAACATGGATGGAACTGGAGGGTGTTATGCTGAGCGAAATAAGCCAATCAGAGAAAGACATGTATCATATGACCTCACTGATATGAGGAATTCTTTATCTCAGGAAACAAACTGAGGGTTGCTGGACTGGGGGGGGTGGGAGGGATGGGGTGACTGGGTGATAGACATTGGGGAGGGTATGTGCTATGGTGAGTGCTGTGAATTGTGTAAGTCTGTTGAATCACAGACCTGTACCTCTGAAACAAATAATACATTATATGTTAAAAAAAAAAGAAGAAGATAGCAGGAGGGGAAGAATGAAGGGGGGGAATCAGACGGGGAGACGAACCTTGAGAGACTATGGACTCTGAAAAACAAACTGAGGGTTCTAGAGGGGAGGGGGGTCGGAGGATGGGTTAGCCTGGTGATGGGTATTAAAGAGGGCACGTTCTGCATGGAGCACTGGGTGTTATACGCAAATAATGAATCATGCAATGCTACATCAAAAACTAATGATGTAATGTATGGTAATTAACATAACATAATAATAATAAAAAATAAAATAGGATGAAAACATGAGGCAAAAAAAAGATGAAATTAACAGATATGTACAGAATATTCCATCAAAACACCAAACAGAATACACATTCTTTTCAAGTACCCATGGAACATTCTCTGAGACAGATCACATGTGAAGTCATAACACAAGCCTCAAGAAATGTAAGAAGCCTAAAACCGTAGCATGCGTCTTTTCAAACCTTAAATATGAAGCTAGTAGTCAATTACAAGGAAAAAAATAAAAACCAAACATGTCAAGGGCAAATGACAAGCTATTAAGCAAACCAATAGGACAATGACAAATTCATCAGATATCAAAAACACATAAAAAGAAATGAAAATGAAAACACAATGGTCCAAAATTTTGCAGTCACACCAAAAAGAGGTTCTAAGAGGGAAATTAAAAGCAATACAAGAACACATCAACAAAAATCACAAAAAAAATAATATTACAACTAAATGAACCAGAAAAAGAACAAATAAATCACATTAGTAGAAAAACAAAAATAATAAAGCTCAGAGTTGAAATAAATGAAAGAAGAAACTAAACAAAAGGAAAAAAAAAATCAATGAAACCAAAGCTAGATATTTGAAAAGGTAAATAAACTGATAAACTTTAAGCCAGATTCATGAAGAAAAAAAAAAAGGAACAAAATCAGAAACAAAAGAGCAAAAGTAATACTTGACACCACAGAAATAGAAACCATTAGAAGAGACTATTAATATGTATATATGCCAAAATATCCAGTAACAAAAGGAAACAAATGATTATAAAAAGAGATTATAGTATTATAAAAATACCTTCCAAAAATAAATGGAAAATCTGAACAGAAATGTTAATAATGAAATTGAATCGGTAATCAAAAAAACTCAACAAATAAAAGTCCAGGGACACAAGGGTTAAAAAGCAAATGCAATGAGAAATTCAAGAAGCCTTATTTTCTATTCTCAAGCTTCCAAAAAATAAATAGTCCGTACACATCCTTAAAAAGAGAAATTACCCAAGACCAAAACCACAGTCATTACAATAAAAGAAACTACAGGCAAATAAGCCAGATAAACATACATAAAGTACCTCCATAAAATAGTAGCCAACTACATTCAGAAATATACTTAAATAATCATTCAACACCAACAATTCATGTTTATTCCAAGAAATACAAGGATGATATTAGAAAATTAATAAATATACCACTTTAACAAAATGAAGGATAACAATAAGGTGAATATCTCAATAGATGCAAAACCAGCAATGCCAACACTCCAAGTGAGTTGATCAGGAAGACTCAAAAAAACTCAAAAAAAAAAAAAACATACCCCAGCATAATAAAAGCATGTGTGACAAACACACAGGGGCATCATACACAATGGTGAAAAACTGAGAACAAGAGGACAATGTTCACTTTCACCACTTTGATCCAAGGTAGTATCACAAGTCCTAGCTGCAGCAATCCCACAAGGAGAAGAAATAAAAGGATTCCAGATTGCTGAGGAAGAAAACGGTCACTTTTTGCAGGTGACATGATACTATACCTTGAAAACCCTAAGGACACCTCCAAAGAACCATTAGAAGATGTGAATTCAAGAAAGTGGGAAGATGCAAGATTCATACACAGAAATCTCTTGCGTTTCTATATACTAATCACCAAGTAGCAGAAAGACAAATAAAGGAAATGATTCCAGGTCCATCACATCAAAGAGAATAAAATACCTAGGCATCAACTCAACCAGGAAGGTGAAAGACCTATACTCTGAAGCCTATGACACAAACACAAAGGAAACCGAAGAGGACACAAACAAATGGAAAGATATTCCATGCTCACAGAATGGAAGAATACTGTTCCAAGGTCCATCCTACCAAAAGTGACCTACAGATTCCGAGTCATCTGTATCACAACAGCAAGAGCATTCCTTACAGAATAAGTAATCCTAAAATGTCTTTGGAAACACAAGAGACCCCGAAGAGCCAAAGTAACTTGGAGGAAGAAGAAGAAAGCTGGACATGTCACAGTCCCAGATTTCAAGGTTTACTGCAAAACTTACATAGTCAAACTGGCACAAAAGGAGAGGCATACGTCAATGGAACAGAGCCCAGAATTAAACCCACACTCATGGTCAGTGAACCTATGACAAAGGAGGCGAGAACATACACCAGGGAAAAGACAGGCTCTTCAATAAATGGTGTTGGAAACTGGACAGCCCCCCGCAAAAGAAGGAAACACTCTTACACCATCCACAACAATAAACTCGCCATGGGCGAAAGACCTGAATGTCAGACCTGAGACCATAAAACTCCTACAAGACATACTCAGTGATCTCTTAGACTTCGGCCCCACAACATTTTCCTAGACAAGCCTCCTCAGGCAAAATAAAAATTAAAAAACCCTCAAGCAAAAATAAATGCTAGGGACTACACCAAAATAAAAAGCTTTTGCACAGTGAAGGAAACCATCAACTCAATGAATGAGAGATGTTTGCCAGTGATAGATCCCATGAGGGCCTAATATCTAAAATATCTATCAAGAACTGATACAGCTCAATACCAACCAACCAACCAATAAATGATCTGATGGAAAATCAAGCAGAGGACCCAAATAGACATTTTCTAAAGAAGACATGCAGATGGCCAACAGGTACGTGAAAAGATACTCAACATCACTCATCATCAGGGAAATGCAATTGAAAAGTACAACGAGATACCACCTTCCCCCGTCAGAATGGCTGGTATCAAAAGTGTGAAATTAACACGTGTTGGCCAGAATGTGGAGAAAAGGGAATCCTCGTGCACGGTGGGTGGGAACGTCAAGTGGTGCAGGCACCATGGGAAACAGTATGGAGGTCCCTCCAAAAATTAAAAACAGAAATCCCATACCATCCAGTAATTTTACTACTGTGTATTTACCAAACACAACAAAAATATTAATTCAAAATCATGTACATCCCTATATGTTTATTGCATCATTATTTACATTAGCCAATTAGGGAAGCAACCTGTGACCACTGATAAATGATTAAAAAGCATTAGTATATGTATCATGGAACATTACTCAGCGGTAAAGAAGGTTAAGTTCTTGCCTTTGTTGACAGCAGTCATGCACCTCCAGGGTACTAGGCTAAGTGAAATTTGTCATCCAGAAATAGATAAATGCCAGAGGGTATCACTTACATGTGGGATCTGAATAACAAACCAACACAAATAGACTTATAAACACCGAGACCAAACCAGGATTGCCAGGCTGGGGGGGTTGTGGTGGGATTAGCACAATAGGGGAAGGGGATTAAGAGGTACATACTTCCAGTTCTGAAATAAGTCCGTCACGGTGATATAAAGTACTGCCTAGGAATACAGTCAACAATATCGCAACCATGTTTTATAGGGACAGATGGCACCTTACGCTGTTGAACGCTGCATAATGTCTAGAATTGTGGAGTCAACTCTACACCAGAAATGATTAGAACATGGCATGTCAACTCTACTTCAATAACAAATGTTCTAAAAATGGCATTGCCGGTATTCGCGGTGACATGCCCCATTCTCCGGAGCAATTACCACGCTCGGACTTCACGAGTCATTGGTCTACTGCTCACCTCCCTACGCTGGAATAGAGACTCCATTACGGCAGGGACTGGATTTACTTGAAGCTCAGTACATAGAGGATGAGCGAATGGACAAAGTTCTTCGGGGGCCATATTCCAGGCATCACCTTAAAAGGTGTCTAGATCTGGCTGAGGGAGCACAGCTTCGGCGGGGGCTGGGGTCCAGGCTCCACACACCTGCACACACTCTATGTCTCAGGGCGGTGGGTCCTAACCCTGCTCTAAGGCCATGAGCTACTTGGTACCCAGTTCTTCCCCGGGACCCCCCGCTACCTCCTCCTCGGTGGGCAAGAAGCAGAAGGCACAGAGAAGACTAGGTGGGAGAGCCTCGGGGCCTGGTTAGGAATGGGGCCATGGCCCCGTACCCTAGTGTCTGATTAGGAATTAGAAGGGTAGCCCCAGAGAGCACAAGGACCTGGAATGTGCTGTCCAGAGCTGAGCAGCACCTCCCAACAGAGCAAGGAGGCAGGTACCCAGGCCTGGTGACCACACGTAGCAGGTGGTATAGAGTAGGGCACGGTGACTTTCTCCAGCTAGACCATCCACGGGAGTCACCGGGAGAAAGAGGCAGCTTTTACCCCCAGACATGGTTAGTCACCGCAGGCTCAGACTCAGGACACACCCCAGAGTCCACTTGTGAGGACGGAGTATGAGCCACCGGTCTCATGACCATCCACACACTCGGGGTCCCTCCTGGTCCCTCTCAAAGCTCCCCCTCTCCCTCCTGGCTGGCTTCAGAACCAGGCCAGAGCCGGAGAGAAGGCAGACGGGGGTGGGGAAGAGACACAGCAGCGAGGCTCGCCGTGGGAGCAGCTTTCCTGGAGGACAGCTGGCAATTTCCAAGTCTACCCTGACTTACCACCTGCGTCCTCCCCGGCCCCGGACACGGCGATGGCCCTACACATCCTCACTGCCAGGCGCAGTCATTCATCAGAGCGGACACCAGCTCTCTTCCGCTCTACCTAGAGCACCTTCTGGAACAGGCGCTCAGGGCTAGGAGAGCAGGCTGCCCCGGAACAGTGCGCAGCGAACATCACGGAGTTCATTTCAGCCAAACGGAACCAAAAGCAGGTTCTGAGCCGCTACGGACTTTATTTGGGGAGAACAATATAGGTCATAAAAATCAATTCATTCCTTTATAGTGGTAGAAATTTAAGTCCAGAGAGGTTAAACGAGTTGCCCCAAGTCACACAGGAGAAAATGGTGGAGTAGGACTTCAGGGAAGGCTCCTTTCAGACCACAGGGCCACCCGCTGTGAGGACAGACAGGAGAAGGGACTCACACTTACTAAGGTTGGTTGCCTTCCCCTTGGTCTAAGCACCACCCCAGGAATGTCTCAGTAGGTGTGGGGGTCCAGAGGTCTGCGTGCACACGCCTCCCCCCAGAGGCACCGCGAGGCCTGCCCGGGTGCAGGGAGGAACGTGCCCGGTGAGCCGCTCTTCCCGCAGGCCGGGGAGGGGGCTCCATACCCAGCTCAGCCCCCTTCCTGCCCTGCCACCACGCCGTAACCCGCTCATGTCTGCATGTCATTGCTTTCCTGTCACTGGGCCCCCTCGAGGGCACAGGCCGGCCTGCCCGCAGTCCTCTGTGGCCGTTTCCCCGTGCGGGGGCAGCCGGGGGGAGTGGCTCGGCCCCCCGTGCACCAGGGACACAGCACGGCGGGCAGGGGTTCCCGCTCACGCCACCGTGGACACTGGGCCCGGGATGCTTGCTGGCATCCGGCTCCTGCCCACTAGATCCCTGTCGCGCCCACAGCCCAGCGCCTGACAACGGAAAATGCGTCCAGACGCGGGCAGCGGCCCTGTCCCCGTTAGAATTCGAGACAGCACTTATCCGAAGGGGCGTCTAGTGACTGGGAAAAGCCAGCGAGACTTTGGGGGATACGTGTTTTCTTTCTGGTCTTGCTTTCATTGTGCTGGTGCTTGCAGTTTTTTCGAAGACTCTCCAGACTGTGCCCTAATACGCAAATGTTGGTATCTCATATTTCAAGGACAAGTTTTCAAAATGCACCAGCTTCCTCATTACCGAGAAGCCCCAGTCCCATGTCTATCCGCGCGGTGCCTACGGGGTGTCACCAGAGGACAGAGGCACGGGCCTCTCCGATCGTGTTCTGAAGCGGGCATTTCGGGGCTGATTTACGGCTGGCACGATTCATGTCATGTTCTACTTAGAACAGAAAGGAGTATAATTTATAACCACTTGTTCGTCCCCAAGGCTATGGGTGAAGGAGGATATTGATTTTTGGAGTTACTCACACTGACCAGAGGTTCGCTGGCTCCAGCCTCGCCAAGGACGCCCCGCTGACTCAGACAAGCATGAGAACATTCGGTTCTGGAGACGGGGGGCCAGGAAACAGAGCTCCCTCTGCAAGCCCCGCGGCTGCAAGCGTGGCCCCGGCCCAGCAGCCGGGCAGCGCAGCCTCGCCTGGGAATTCGTTAGAGATACAAACCCTTGAGCCCCGTGCCTGCCCGGGCATCGGAAACCCTGGGAGTGGGGCCCAGCGCCCGTGTTTTAACAAATCGTCCAGGTGACTGGGATGCACGATAAAGTGAGAACCGCTATAATTCACTGAGCCGTAAAGTAGGAGAATCAGCAGCTGAAGGCCATAAGGTCCCCTTCATCACAGATGAAGCCCGTGCTGCAGAGCGTGGGCTTGTACGGGGGCGACTGGGCCTCCCGGGACCGAGCCACACACGGACAGACTTACCCTCGCGTGGGGAGCCCGGCCTGCCTCTGAAACCAGGGCACGGGGGGCCGCCGGTGGTGCGGGCTTCCCGCAGAGAGCCAGCTCCCTACGGGGGGAGGGCAGAGAAGCACGGGGTACCCCCCTCCTCTCCAAGCTCACCGGTCAAGCAGCTCAGCCCACCTGCCTGGAGAGAGATCAGGTGGGCCGAGACGCAAGAGTGTCATGCTGAGTGCTGCACGATGCCCAAGGAGGGAGACGCCCCCCCCAACGCGTTCCTTAACACACTGGTTGTGGACGATCAGTGACTGGAAGGGACCAGCTTTTCTCCCTTTTGGTTGCTACGCCCCCGTCAGCTTTGCCTGAGCAGGACCGGGGTCCAACACTTCCCAAGGGCCAAGGGGAGCACTTCACAGTGGGTGTGGGCTGTTGGAGAAGAAGGCGGCTTCTCCTTCCCACCGGTCTGTCTCAAGGACAGGTGTCAAGTGCTGCTCTCTGCTCAACAGAGCCCGGGAGGAAAGCCAGCCAATGGGACGGACGAAGTGAGAGCTGGGTCCCTTGTCTCCTCACCAGTGGCTTGAGGGGGTGCTTGGACTTGCGGTTCCCTGAATGCGGTTGTTAGCATCTGAAAGTAAGTCAGCTTCCTAACTCTCTCCCGCCTCTCCACGGCCCATTTTTACTATCCCCGTGACCTTCCCCCGTAGCATGGAGGGTATGCTGCTCCCTTCCCTTGGCCGAAGGAGGAGAGACTCGGAGAACAGAAGGGATCTCAGAAATTATTCAGGGCAAACACGGCACTTGCCAGCAGGATCGGGCGCCGAAGGCTGGAGAGACACGGCCCGGCCCTGAGCCCCCATCAGGCCGAGGTGTGAGACCCCAGGCGGGAGCTCCCCCACCCCACAGCCCCGTCAACAAGCTTGGGAAGCTTGGCCACACCGCATGCTCCGTAACGGGGCTTACTGTTACCATGCTCTCACTGGGGCCACTGATAATTTGTCACGTATCTTTTTAAATAATCTGCCCCTCCCCCCGCCCCGTATCAGGGATCCTGTTTAGACTGTGTGTGTAGAAAGGTCTGGGCGGTGTTACCCCGCGGGAATTCGCGGTGGACACCGAGCCTTCTCGATCCGTGGCCCCCAAGCCGCAGGTTCTGAGGGATCTGTTAAAAGGTGAAGAACAGCTTGGGCCCCCCGTTCCGATGGTTATCTGATCAGCGGTTCGAAGGGCTCGACCACGTGATTTCCTCAGGCACTCAGTCCACTTGTTTCAATACAGAAAAAGTAGTTTTTCAAATGCTGGCGTAGGACCGGCCACTTCCAGCCCCCACCTGCATCCCAGGTGCTGACAGGTTTTACGTTTCACTTGGACTTCGTTTATCATCGAGGAGGAGCCTGAGAAACAGCAATTTGATGAGAAACCACAATGTATGTGATTCTCTTTTAAGTTCTAAAAATGCCTGATAACCAAAGATTTCAAATAAATTATGAGACCAGTTTGGGGAAAAATTCTCCTTGATAGGACAAACAGCATTTTACCTGCCAAATAAAGAGGTTATTTGCTTATGTGTCCCCTTTAGGAGGACACTTTCTTTTTTTAAAAAGATTTTATTTATTTGAGAGAGACACAGCGAGAGAGGGAACACAAGCAGGGGGAGTGGGAGAGGGAGAAGCAGGCTTCCCGCCGAGCAGGGAGCCCGATGTGGGGCTCGATCCCAGGACCCCGGGACCATGACCTGAGCCGAAGACAGACGCTTAACGACTGAGCCACCCAGGCACCCCAGGAGGACACTGTTTCTAAAACAACTTGACTCGGTACCCTTGAGAAACATGGGGGACAGATGCAAAATTCAATATCATGGGGTGTATTTTGCGTGTTTTTTTCTGAAAATGTTTAAGAGGTAACTTTGCACCTGCAGGTGTCTGCCACATAACTGGAGCCCAAGACATTCTTGGAGGGACTGTTAACATAGCTCAGAAGGCAAACTGTCACCCGATCCCCTGAGCTTCAGTCCTTGGACGTTCGAGCCACCCCAGAGCACCAGGAATGGTGCCCCTTAGTGATTTAATAATGCTGCTTCACATCCCAGCTCTGCCACCACACTCCTCAAGCCTCCTTTTCCAAACACCGGCCGACTCCATACTAACACCCTGTGAAATCGGAGAGGATGAGAACCGGAGCCGGGGCCTTCTGGGAGGATGCAGAGTCAAGTGGAAAGGAATGCCCCAGGCTGATGTTAGAAGGTATTTATTGCTACACGTATATACAATTATACAAACAGCCCAGACAGGAAAGGGAATGTTGTGTGGAGCTCTCCGGATTCCACAGATGTGCACAAGTCAGCAGCTGTATGCCACAAAGTTTGCTCTCAGTTCAAAGCCAAAAATAAGTCACATACGTTTTTTTGAAAAAAGTGGAAAATTCTTGGAAATTCTCTCCCTGTATCCCTCCTTACAAGCTAGTCATGCAGAAAAAGGTGGGTTTTCAGAAGCTAATGCCTTCAGGCATCTCTTTAGGGGGTGGTGCCTTGAAGACAGGGTACAAGGGCTGCCGGCTTGGGGCGGCAGGGAGCAGGGCCGAAAGCCCCAAGTCCTGGCCCACCTTTCTAAGGTCTGTCCCTAGGAAAGGCAGTCAGGAGGGGAGAGAGACAGAATAGCAAGAAAGGGAAAACCAACAGTAAACTGAGACTCAGTGAAGAGAACCACCAGCAAGAGTCCTGGTGGAAGGAATGCTTGTCCATCTGCTTCCCGCTGGGATTCCGGATTCGGAACATCAGGCAGGTCTCGGTATGTCCTTACCCGACAGCTCGCCGTGTGTCAGACGCCAGGGACCTGCGTGAAGACAGACAGCCAACAGGAAGTCAGGCAAGAAAGAAGACTACACTTAAATAGGATCGTACTAGGGCTGAAGAGGGCACAGCCCCAGACATCCCCCCACGTGCTGCTGGATTGTGCAGCGGGGACAGAGCTCAGGATACGCAGGGAAGTACAGGCCGCACCAAAACACAGGGGCTTCCGCGGAGCCTACGCTCGGACCGTGGCCCCGCTACCACCCTGACCTCAGAGGGGACCTAACGGGATCTTGCAATGCTCAGACCCAGAACTGTGAGGTGGATCCGAGACCCTGGTAGAAACACACCCCTTTCATGTCACGGTTCCATAAACCGTTGTGACAGGAATCACAAGCGAGCCAGCCGAGCAGCCTGTGGGGCAGACGCGCCCCAGCGTGAGCAACCCTTATCTACCGCAGCTCTGCCTTCCCCACCTCAGGCCACTTCCCACTCAGGGTCCAGCGGGAGGGTCTGCAGATCGGGTCTAACACAGCCCCCGAGGCTCAAATCGCCTAGCACCTCAGGGAAAGGACAAGGCCTGAAGGATGAGAGCAAGAAGTCTGGGAGTCTGAACACACAGACGACAGAGCCCTTGGGGGCTGATGGGCAATGTGGATCCCTGCAGCCCGAGGCTGTAGGGCCTCTATCCCTGAAGAAACCAGTCAGCTCTGACTTGTCCGTGGCTATAGATGAGCCTTTAATGCCTCATCACTGTAATCCCATAGGCTGACTTCTGGTGGAGAAGCCCTAAGGACGGGGGGAGGAGGGCCGGAACCACTTGGAAGTCCCTGTCCTTCCTCCTGGGTCAACAGCATCGTAATCAGCCAGAGAGGGGCCCAGCAAGTTCTTCCAAGGCTGCCAACTTTGGGACATTTCAAGCTGAAGGATGTGGCGATTGCCAACTCCTTTGATCCTTTAATAAATTCATGTATGGATAATTCAAAAATCTCTGTCATTTGATCTTGACTTTTCTGGTGAGTCATGCAGAAACTTTCTTTTCCTACTTCTGATGACAAGAGCACAGAGTTAAGCTCAAAGGATTCACTCTAAAAAAGCAAAAACATTAACAGGTGACAACCCATGAGGAAAACATTGCAAAACATCAAGTAAATTTTAAGTTGGGGTTTTTTTTTTTTACCCATCAGCAAACAAAATGGAAAGAGTTACATAAATTCCTGCAATGGAAGAAATGGTTTAAAGGCAAGTAGCTGGGAAGGCTGCTATTTGTGGCTATGTATGGAATGTTAAGAACATGTCTGAAGGAGGGATTTTAGCTCAGATCCCGGGAGTAAGACAAACTGGACTCTCCCATTTTATAGCGTCTACACCACTTTCAAAACGATGACAGATGGGCGTCACGCCCTTCACGTGGCCTTTGACACAGTGGCAATGTTTCAGTGATGTCACGGAATGTCAGGGATGCTTGCAAGACCTTAAACTCATTTCAAAGCAATCCAAAATTCAAGGCCAAAGAAGCAAATCATTTCTAAACATTCCCACCCGGAACAGAACATCCATGATAACTTTTTATGTCACATTAAAAAAAAAAAATCTAAAAGATAATATTGTTATTACAGACATTTATTCCACATCTTAAAGTATTACCTCAAATATATTCTCATACAGCTAGAGGTAGGTTTATAGAACTTGGGGAGGATTAATCGGCAATTTGGGGGAACTCAAATGTATCATTCAAGATCTACAAAGTAAACGTCATTGCTGTGGTTTTACTTAGAAATGGGATGGGTCAGAACCATCTCTGCCAAAGAAATTAAAGAATTTCAAAACGACCCGCTTCAAGGTAATCATGTTGATCCATGATTTTAAAGTATTTCCAAACTGAGATCAATGCAGAACACTAATATATATATATATATATATATATATATATATATATATATATATATACATTTTTAAGTATATCTGAATTCATTTTTATTTATTTTTCATTCATTTTTAAGTATATCTGAATTTTTTTAGATAAGAAAAAGCCTCCCAGCAGCACACAGTGTCCTATGTGGGAACTTGCGCCGTGATACTCATTCCACATCACAAAAGAACAGTCTAGAGTAGCATGTCCCATCAGTTCACATAGTTTACAGATAAAATCTCATTTTATCGACGTCAAAATCATCACATCAGAGGAAGATGTTCTTGACTGGCAGAAAGCCCAAGAGAGTTAAACAACTGAGAAAGAACCTGAGGGGGTGGAACTTGAAGCCATAATGGTGGGGGCTCTTCTGGGGGAGCTCCTTTGGGAATTCACGCCACTAGATTAAAGGCTCTGGGCTGTGGATGCACAAATTTGGATTTTATGGGGTCCTGCCAACATCCTGGCAGGTGTCATGGAAAGGTAGGCTGGCCCCGGCCGCCAGTTGTACTTACCCAGCGAGGGAGGGAGCCTTCTTCCTAACCGTTACATTTGCTTTATACCGCTTTGGCAAGAACGCATCTGGAACAATGCATACAGTTTGGGTCCCCACCTTTCAAAAGAGACATCAAGGGGTTAGGAAGCACTCAGCAAAAGAACACAGAAGGAAGTCAAATAGTACAGAATGACAGGAGCACCCTTGTCATCCTGGATCCGGGAGGGCCTGCTGGGCAGGCAAAGGGCCAAAGCGATCTTCTTCCTAAGTTTTAACTTTTTTTTTTCCAATCCAGTCTTTGAATCTCTGCTATTACAATGTGGAAATAAGAATAACTTCAAATGTCCCTTTTAAATGGATGCTAGAATTCTAATAGTTGTTACAATTCCACACAAATGAATTGGTTTCACAAGAATAATGATGGATCTCAAAGTCATACACACCCAAGTTTTGTAAGTATTAGAATAACGCTGATCAGATTTTATATTTTATTTAAGGTTCCCTCGTGATTAATCTAGGCACTCCTAAAATGTCCTTTGGGCACCAACCACTTACAGGCCCAAAATTCATGGTGGTGCCTCCTTTGAAATCAATAGTTGATGTCTTTTTCTTTTTTTTTTTTAAGATTTATTTATTTGAGAGAGAGAGAGAGAGAGCAGGGGGGAGGGGGAGAGGGAGAGAAAGTCCCAAGCAGACTCCACGCTGAGCACAGAGCCCCGTGCAGGGCTCAATCTCTGACACCCTGAGATCATGACCTGACCCGGAACCAAGAATCAGTCACTTAACCGAATGAGCCACCCACAGGACCCATTGCTCTCTTTGATTAAGCAAATTCTCAGCAGGCTACACCTCCCTGCCAAAAGACTGGGATGGGTTAAGACCAAGAACAGTAAAAACCACCTCCCCCACAGCCACGTGGCCCTGCGGTGATTAAAGAGACCAGTGTCAGCCCTACAGTCCCCGGTCTGTCTTCGTCAGCTGATTTACCTGCCATTCTCAGGGATAGCCCTCAGAGACACCAAAAACGAGGTCGCAGTGAACTCTACAAAGAAACCACTAAACCAGCCAAGCTTATCCATGCGTGAGTTCTCTGACCTGGGAGAGTGTTGCGTACGGTACTTTCTACGCTGTGGTTCAAGCAGTTGGAAATGCAGGTAATGGCGATCTCTGTCTTACTGATCAGTTATGTGCCCAAAGGGCATCTGTGGGGGGCTGTTTCCCATGGAGATCAATAGTAGTGCAGTGTCCAGGCAGTTTAACCCATGATGAAACACTGAGGCTTTGCACTAAAATACAGTAGAAACCCCAAATTTGTCAAAGCTAGCAATAAAGGAACACATTATTAACAGTTTTTTAAAACTTTCAAATTTTTCTATAATACTTGAACTTGATGCTAAACTGGGCAGAATTAATTAGATGATTAAGTAGTACTTGAAATTTGAGAACATTTTTAAAGGGAACTTTAAGTATTTTCAAGGACTTTGAGGGTTAGCAGAGCTGGAACTTTATGTATCAGATTTCATTAAAAAATATGTGCTGTATTTTTTTTTCCTTAGTCACCAGCATTACTTTTACCATGATTAACCATAATTGAGGTAGATTTACACTCATAAAAGAAGCAAGAAAACTAAGGAAGGAAAAAAGAATGATTTGCATGAGTATATCGAGGAAGTACGGAAGAGCAAGTGAAAAGGAGGATGGGAAATATAAGGGACAAGGGAGAAAACAGAATTAAATGACGGGTGTCACTGTTAACAGAAGAAACTAAGAAACTATATCCATATAGTTCCCTAAAAGAAACAGGAAGATATCAAGTCAGAAATTTCAAAGTGTGCCACCAGGTGGCACCATGAGATTAAAATAACTTGGTAGAAGACCCCAGCCCTTGAAGGGGAATGAGGGGGTCGATACCTATGAAGGGACAGGATTATTAAAAAAAGAAACTCTAGCAAAATAGGCATATGTATATAAAAGGAAGTTTCATTAACCTGATAAAGGGCATGAACCAAAAACCGAGAGCAAACACGTCCAGGCAAATGTTAGAAGCAATCCTCTTACATCAGAGACGAGCTTCCACTTAAGTCCAACATTGTATCGAACATGTCAGTCACGTTAGCTCGGTAAGGTAAGACAAAGAAATAAATGTTATAGGGACTGAGAAGACAGACTGAGAACTGACATTATTGGCAGGTGACTATTTATGTAGAAAGCCCAAAAGACTTCACAAATTATTAGAAACAACAAGAACTAAACAAGGTTCCTGAATATAGGGTCAGCAAACAAAAATCAATTTCATTTCTATATACCAGCCACAGATAGTTTTAAAATGTAACTCTTAGACGATGGTAAAAATGAAGATACTTAATAAGAACCAACAAAAGATATGTAGGATCTTAGGGCAAAAATGTACACTTTGCTGAACGGCATAAAGGAAGACATCAATAAATGGAGAATTAGAACATGTTCCTGACTAAGGATATTTAATATTGTACAGATGTAACTTCTTCCCAAATTAATCTAATTAATATTAATTATTAATACATTTCCAAACAAAAGGTTTTTTTCCTCATATAATTTATTTCTTTTTTGTTGTTGTTGTTAAGATTTATTTATTTTAGGGCACCTGGGTGGCTCAGTTGGTTAAGTGACTGCCTTCAGCTCAGGTCATGATCCCAGGGTCCTGGGATAGAGCTCCCTGCTCGGCCGGAAGCCTGCTTCTCCCTCTCCCACTCCCCCTGCTTGTGTTCCCTCTCACACTGTCTCTCTCTGTCAATTAAATAAATTTAAAAAAATCTTTTTAAAAAAAATATTTATTTATTTTAGAGAGAGAGAGTGAGCAGTGGAGAGTGGCAGAAGGAGAGGGAGAGAGAGAGTCTTAAGCAGACTCTATGCTCAGCACAGAGCCCCACGTGGGGCCCCATCTCACAACCCTGAGATCAGGACCTGAGCAGAAACCAAGAGTTGGACGCTTAGCGAACTGCATCACCTAGGCACCCCCAATTTAAATGATTTCTAAAATTTATGTAGTACAAGGGGTGTCTGGCTGGCTCGGTAGAGCATGCAATTCTTGACCTCAGGGTTGTGAGTTCAAGCCCCACATGGCATGTAGAGACTACTTAAAATACAATAAAATTTATGGAGTAGAACGAAGGCCCAAAAGGAGTCAGGAGTTTATTATTAAAACAAGGTGGAGAAAAAAGAAAGCTCTACCAGATATGAAGACTTGTTATAAAGCTAAGGCTATAATTAAGACAGAATGGTATGACCCCTAGAACAGAACAGAGACTGCACATGTAGATTCTTGACATAGGTAAGAAGTGGTGATGCCTCAGTGGAAGAGGGATGGACTGTCAAATCAAGTATTAGGACAACTGGTCATCTAGATAGAAGAAAAATGAATCATACTTCATACCATACCCAAAGTTACTTCTAGCTGGACTACAGACCCAAGTGTAAAAATAACAAAACATTTAGAAGAAAATAGAAAAACTGCAGAATACCTTCATGACCTCAAGGAAAGGAACCATTTCTTAAACAAGATACACACCAAAAGACTGCCAGAAAATCATAAGAAAAAAGATTTATAAATTAAGCTACAATAAAATTTAAATTTTTATCCATCAAAAAACCATAAAAATGTGAAAAGATGAGGTACAACTTGGAAGGAGATAACTGTAAAACATTTTAAGTGTCAAAAGATTAATAACCTTCTGTGAAGCCATTAGACCAAGATAAAGAAGGTAATAGGAAACAAGCCAAAAAAAATAGTCCTTTCAAGGAAGAGGAGACATGAAAGGCCCATAAATATGAGAAAAAACTCTCAATTATATTAGTAATCAAGAACATGCAAATTAAAAGCACAGTATGATACCATTTTAAACCTATCAAACTAGCAGAAGTTTAAAAATTCTAGTACTATCACACATGTAGTAAAGATGTGAATGTACCTTTACTTTAGAAAGTAACTTGATGGCTACATAGTCAAGTTGAAAATGGACGTAGCCTGTAAGTGAATAATTCCCCGCCTAGGTCTCAGCCGCAGAGATACTATTGCTCACATTCAGTAGATACATGTACAAAACTATGTCTATATTGTTCGTAAAAAATACTAGAAACAAGACAAATGTGCATCATCAGGGGAATGGATAAATTGTAGGACACTCATAAAGTAAACAGACTCGCAGCAGTGAGAATGAACCCCTGCCATAGTCAGCAAAATGGATGTGTGTATGTCCGTGTGATAAAACTACATAAAGTTCATATTCATGCAAAACTAGGTATCACATAAACCAGACATCATATTGCTTGTGGCTACAAACAATGTAAAACTCACAGGCAAGGTTGACGTGATAGAGGAAGGCTACCGAATGTCAAAGTCACTGGCAACGTACTATTTTTAAAGCTGATACATGAGGGGCACCCGGGTGGCTCACTCGGTTAAGCATTTGACTCTTGATTTCAGCTCAGGTCATGATCTCAGGGTGGTGAGATCGAGCCCTGCATCAGGCTCTCACTCTCCCTCCGCCCCTCCCCCCACAAAAAGAAACCCTGATACATGAGTATTTTATGTATACACAGACCCTTTACAACAGGGGTTTGCACTGTGCAGGGCTACTTACAGGCGGATTTTTTTTATACAGTCCAGTACTGTAAATGTATTTTCCTTCCTTATGATTTTCTTCTCTCTAGCTGATTTTACTGTAAGGACACAGTATGTAATATACATAACATATAAGATATGTGTTAAATGACTGTTATTGGTAAGGCTTCCACTCAACAGTAGGCTCTTAGTAGTTAAGTTTGGGGGAGTCAGAAGTTGCACATGGATTTTCAGCTGAGCAGGGGGCGGGCACCCTGAGCCCCCATGTTGTACAGGGGTCATCTGTATAATATTATAATATATAACATGTATATTCCTTGATATTTCTCCTAGGCACATTTCTTTCCCTAACACTGTGGTAAAACATTCTCTAGTTTTTAAGTGTTTAAAATAATCAGAAATCAATGGAGGAAAAATACTACGATAGGAAATTAATAGATTTGGTACCAATTATCTTTGTTAAACCATTAGAATTTTGAAGGTCTCCAAGAAACCATCTAGGTAGAAAAGTCAATAGTTACTCTAAGGACACTGAGTAAAAGCAACCACGTTATTCCCAGTGTTGGGCACTCTCGCGGCTGAGTCGGTGCTTCTCACGAGTGGTCCCAGCACAGTAGTATCAGCCTCACCTGCTAAAAATGCAAGTTCCTGGACCCCACCTGGACTCACTGAATCACAAACTTGGGGAGGGGGTCCTGCAATCAGCATTTTAAACAAACTCTCCAGGTGATTCTGATGCATGCTAGTGAGAACCACTGCTGAAAAACAAAACAAAACAAAACAAAACAAAGAACAAAAAACTTTTCATTCCAGCAAAATAAGACCCCTCTATGATCAAATAAAATTCTTGACAGCCAGGAAAAACACACCACTGGCCTTTGGAAAACATGACTGATTTTCAAATCCTTTAATTTCAGGGGTCATCAAACCATGGCTCATGGACCAAATCCAGCCCCCCACCTGTTTTTTGTAGAGACCATGATTTGTAACATACATTTTTTTAATTGAGAATATTTCGTTAATACATAAAAATTAAATGAAATTCAGATTACAGTGTCCATACATAAAGTTCTTTTTTAAAAAGATTTTTATTTATTTGAGAGAGAGAGGGAGAGAGAGGGCATATGAGTAGGGGGAGGAGCAGATGGGGAGGGAGAGAGACAAGCAGACTCCACACTGAGCAGAGCCCCAGGGGAGCTCAATCTCAGGACCCTGAAGTCGTGCCCGCAGAGAAATCAAGAGTTTTAAGCTCAACGGACTAAGCCACCCAAGCACCCCATGCATAAAGTTTTATTCGAAGGCAGCCTTGCTCATTCATTTACATATGCCTATATTTGGCTCCTTTTATACTACATTAGCAGAGTTGTGTCATTGTGATAGAAATATTTGGCTGGGTGGCCCAGTTGGTTAAGCATCTGCCTTCAGCTCAGGTCATGATCTCAGGGTCCTGGGATGGAGCCCCGCATCACCGCTTCTCCCCTGCTTGTGCTCTTTCTCTCTCTCTGACAAACAAAATCTTTAAAAAAAAAAAAAAAAAAAGGAAACTATTTGGCCTACAAAGTCAAGAATATTTATTATCTGGACCTGTACAGAGAGTTTGCCAACTTCTGCTTTTATTCAATAATTAGAATCTACCAATCTGAAAGCAAAATCCAGGTGATCATAGTGATTTCTTTTAAAAATACAATTTTCATTTTAATTCTGCAGGCAAAAATCTAAGAGCTCAAAGAATCATAAGGAAAGTAAAATAAGATCCATTTTTATCTACAAAGTACATCAAATAACTCACACAGAGCATCTGGAAAATGTTATTAATGATGCTTTCTCTCTTCAAACATCCTAACAAGTGACAAAGAAGTGACTGGTGAATTTTAATGAAACACTGTCATGCCAAATTCTGAAAGCTAATTTAGTAATCCCCTCCTGCAGACCTTCACTCAGGTGGTTAACTTCACCTGTAAGCCTGTCTTGAATGCGGTACACGGACTGCATTTCTTGGGCTTTCCTCTCTTCCCCGGATGGCAACTCTCCTGACAAGAGCCTTCTTCCCTCTGATCCTCAACCTCTTGAATTTCTTCCAGACTGAGTTTAGCTCTTATCACTCAGGACCTACTCATTGAGCTCCTGAAAATTTTATTCAATGCCTGCTGCGTGGCTGAAGCAGCCTGTTTCTATCCATATTCACCTTCACTTCTCGGATTCACTTTCCTCTGGATGTATGAGATCCCTTGAGCATAGATCCTTCTTTTGATTTCCAAGGCTTTAACACTCAACAAAAAGAAAAGGATGCTCTCTCACCCCCACAAGAGTAAATCATGTATTTCAACTTTAAGTGATATTCACCTTATCTTGAAAATGAGAGCACTAAACTCTTGGCAGGTTGGTGTTAGTAGCCCACACAAAACAACTGAAGAAATAAGTCTGGTCTTCAACTTTGTGGGGTTTGATCATCAGGTCACTGTTACTCTGTATTCAACTTCATATTTAAAGCATTCTTCTTTGGCCTTTAAATTAATGGCTACATCCTCTTTGAGCCACGCAGACAAGAATATCCACCAAGGGGCACTATCACACGAACATATCTCACTTGGGGAAGTCGTGTTTTGTAGTTAGGATGTGGGCTTCTGAAGAAAACCAAATGAAAATGCAGACCATGCCACTGTGGTTATGACTTTAGGCAGCTGACTCACCCGTAAAATGGAATCACGCACCTACCTTCAAGGACAGCTGGGACGTTTAGGACATCTTTGTGTGCATCAGGGAAGGTATCCTTTCCTCCAGGCAGATGCGACCCTGTGTGGCCCCAGGGTACGTGCTTGCTGAGTTGTGTGCACACTGAATTGACACTTGTCCCTGCGCCTCTGCCTGAAGACTTCTGTGAGCTGTGATCTGGCTCCTTCCCAACTTCATCTGACACAACACTCTCCTCTGGGCTCACTCAGCTCTGGATATACACTGCCCTCCTTTCTGTTCCTTCAACAAGTCAAGCCCTTTCTTGCCTCTTGTCTTTGCATACGCTGTTCCCTCTACCCGGAATGCTTTAAAACAAAGATTGTAAATTGGTGTCCAGTGGGCCACTTTTGGCAAGCAGATACATTATTTGGTTTACAAAACATTTTCTAGGGGCACTTGGGTGGCTCAGTCAGTTAAGCGTCTGCCTTCGGCTCAGGTCATGATCCCAGGGTCCTGGGATCGAGTCCCACATCGGGCTCCCTGCTCAGGGAGGTGTCTGCTTCTCCCTCTGCCCCAGCTGGTGCTCGCTCTCTCTCTCAAATAAATAAGATCTTTAAAAAATTTTTTTTTCTGAAATTTTTGAAATAGCTGACATGTAAAATTTAGGAGATTTCACATAAAAATTATATTTCAACCTAATGTCTCAAGCATTATTCTTTGAATGTTCTTTTTTTAAAAAGCTGCTTTCTGGCTTATTTTGGAAAACCAGCAGGTACAGCAGCAGTGGGCCTACTGCATCTGAGACGCTGCTGGGCTCCACAGAGCACGAGATCTGGTGATGCACCAGCCCAAGGCCCAGGGCGCTCCTTTGATCCCTCCCACGTTTGCATTTACCATCCTGATGTAAATAAAAGAAAGGAAGAAGCTGGCCTTCTCTTCTTTCAGGGGGTAACTTACATGCCACCTCCTGAAGAGGCTTTTTCTGACCATCCTATCCCTAGTTATCCTCATATTCTCCCCAACTCAGTTGCTTGTTTCATAGTATTGATACAAATTTGCTGCTTTTATAGGTCAAAGATGTTGGAGTGGCAATTTCACATAATTCAACCTAATTCGCACACTTTCAATTACTCTGCTTGTGTTTCATGTATTTCTATAGAAAGTAAGTCCATGAGGGTAAGGATCTAGTCTTACTGACTCTTACATTCTCAAAGACCAATATGTACACGATGCCTGCCAGGTACCAGGTACCAAAATATCTGGATGAATAAATGCAAGGACTCATCCCACCAAAAGTTCCTTAGCAGCTCCAGAACATACACAAAACCCATTTTCAGCTATCCTGCAGTCCCTAGAATTAGCCCAAGTTAGAAGTGGACTTTCCTAACACACACCCCAGGGCCGTCCTGCCACTACTCAGCACTGCCCCCTACTGGGCTCTAGAGCAGGCTTTAGTCCCAGACTTCAGCCCCTGCCCACAGCTGATGCCCCTAATTCTTGCATTAGAAACGATTCCGAAGGCATGACTTTTCCTGGAACCCCTATGCAAACAGCACTGAGACCGCCACTGGACATCCACTGAGATGTCCCCTCAGCCTTAAACGGAAGCCTGGGGGGGGAGGGGTTGGTACTCGTTCCTGAGGGAACTGCTGACAATCACCGTCGCCTCTATGGGCCTGCAGATGTCCGCAAGAGGCCGGCTGCTGCCTAGATCTTCATATGTGTTCTCTAGTCTGCTTGGCTCGTTGTCACACTCTTAACTCTTCGGTTTCCTTCTCCAGACTATGAATCTTTGAAATTATCGATGAATCCTCAAGATTCTTCAAGTACTTAACAAATGTTTAATGACTAAAATTATTTGAGTAGGTTCAATCATTCACGTGCCACACGGAGCATCCCCAGAAGCGGTAAACATGGACACAGGTGTTCATTTGCTGGACTTGAGCGGGGTGTGGGGGAGGGGCACGCCGCTGTCAGCTTCAGACGTCTGGAGGTGACAGAGGACACTGCCAGGAAGAGCATTTTCCTGCTGTATGCATAGGTTTGTGGGAATGCATTCCAGAAGACACTGTGCAGTTCAGTGGGGAAAAAAAAGGGACAGTGCTTTTTTCAATTATTTTCCTGTTGCAAAAACCAGTGTACACTTTAAATCCAGTGACGCTGGCGGTGACGCGTGCCGCCCACATGCCTGCCGTGGAGTGACTGTGCAGCTCTCTGTCGTACTCTTCTATGCTAAACCCAGTCTCTCTCCTTACACTGCACCCTTGGGGAATTTCATGGGACGTTCTACCAGCATTCCAAACTTAAGCTGTCCAAAAAGAAACGTCAGGGGCACACGCACAACTGCTTCCTCTCATGGTTTTCTAGGCTTCACGGCTCCACCTTCTGAAGCTCAGACTTCATACTTCTATAAACGGACAATTCCACCACAATCGCTCTTTTTATGCCTTCGTGTATTTGTATATGTAGTTCCTTCTATCTGGACAGTCTTCCAATCTTTGTCCCCCTGATTAGGAACAACTCGATTCTTAAAAGACTTGGCTTAGGGACCATCTCTTCCCTGGAAGCCTCCAGCAAAATTCGGTGCCTTCCTTCGGAGCTCCCACACTTCCTCCTGTTCACTTAGCAGATCCGGCAGAGCCCCGACCACGTGCCCGTCATTGCTCTAGGCACGGAGCACCTACCGCTGCGCCCAATTCCTGCCTTCGCGGAGCGTACATTCCAGCAGCAGAAGGCTGACGATAAATGATGCAGTCCCTGACTTACTGAGTGAAACACATTCAGTAGAAACCACACTTGAAAATTTGAATTCTGTAGGCTAGCAGAATTCCCCTCCTCCCCCGTGACGCTAGGCAGCCCCGCGATCATACTGACGACCGTCCTGTACCAAACTATGCTGTCCTTACCTTCAGTGTAGTATGCAGCCAATTACATGAGGTAGGCAACATTCTATTATAGAGTAGCTTTGTGTTAGACAACTTTGCCCAACTGCAGGCTAATGTAAGTGTTCTGAGCCTGTCTGAGGTCAGCTAGGCTAAGCCAAGATGTTTGGCAGGTTAGGTGTATGAAATGCATTCTTCACTTAGGGTATTTTCAACTTACAATAGGTTTATCAGATGTAACCCACCATAAGTTGAGGAAGATCTGCATATAAACAAATATAAGCATATAGTATGTTAGATGGTAAGTGCTACAGAGAAAGATAATGGAAAGAAATGTCTAGGGAATACTGGGAAAAGTCAATTTTAAATAAAGTGGTAAGGGAAGGCCACGTGAGGGGACATTTACGCAAAATCCTGGAGATCACAAAGAAATAAATTATAAAAAATATCTGGGGGAAAAAGGCATACCAACAAGCTGAGGTAATAAGAGCCCTGGCTAGTTTAAAGATTAAGAAGGGAGCCAGTTGACTTCACTTTAGTGAAAGAAGGGGAAATCAGTGAGGTCCAAGAGCAACAAGGTACCAGATCCTGGGCTCTGGACACCACCGAGAAGATTATGGCTTTTAGTCTGAGATGGAAAGCCCCGAGGATTTTGAGCAGAAGTGGTAGGGTCTGACTTCCCTTTTTAAGGCTGCTGTCTTAACAGACTAGAATAGAAAGAGAAGAATCAAGAAAACCCATCAGAAGGCTCTAGCAACAATGCACGCAATCCTGGAGTATGGAACAGGGTGATAGTTGTGGAGGATGCATTAAGTGGTCATATTCTGGGATATATTATGTACTTTGAATGTCGGGCCAACAGGTTTTGGTTGGGTTGGGTGTGGGTATGAGAGAAAGAGAAGAGTAATGTATACGGTCAAGGTTTGGGCCTGATTCACTGAAAGAATGGACTTGCCCTCCACTGACTGAGAAGAGGATGGAGGCAGGAACAAGCAGGGGCAGCAGAAAGAGCAATGGAAAATGGTGACCACTACAGACTTCCGGGCCCTTCTGAGAAATCAGCCTAGAATTTAGCGTGAATCTCATGGAAAAAGGGGGAGAGGGAGGCCACAAACCACAAAGATCAATGTTTCTTCTATCTAACATAAAATACTATTAGCACTTTTGAAAGAAATCTAGGCTCTATACCCCCACACCCAATTATTTGTGGCCCAAGAAAATCATTTAAGAACTAGGTCAAAGTTTATAGGCACAAGAGCAATATCTGAAAAGAAAGTTCTGAAATCAAAGGACATTTTACTAACTTCAGAGAGACCACGTTAGCACACTAAGAGAAGACTACACATACATTGTAGCTTAGAAGATATTCAAAAAACACTAAGCTGATCTACCTCCTTAAAACTAAAAAAAAAAAACCTCGCAGCATCAAATTTCTTTGTAATACTTTTGTTATTATTCTTTGGTGTCTTGCTAAAGCACCTTATATCATTAAGTGTTTTACAATGACCTGAGCTTGTCGTCTGCTGTTTTAACAAAAGTAGACAAATACAAACTTGAACCACTGAGGATGTGGTGGCAATCAAAGGAAATTAGGAACCAAAATCCACCAATGTACATTCAGAAAACCCTACCCTGTTGATTTTTTAAGTAACATTTTCTG
The DNA here is from genome assembly GCF_964656455.1 of Halichoerus grypus. NCBI lineage: Eukaryota > Metazoa > Chordata > Mammalia > Carnivora > Phocidae > Halichoerus > Halichoerus grypus. The sequence goes on along the minus strand of NC_135722.1, from coordinate 104,492,306 downwards.
ACTACAGAATTTGAAGAAGTCAGAGAAGTTTTAATTATTGGCAGATCTTTCTCACTTGGGGCACCAAAAGTGAAATGTTAAGACCATTATAGCTGGGTCGCCTACCTGTTAAGTAAACCTGATATACAGAAATCCAGTTAAGGGAGAGGAGAAGTTCTATTTTCCTATTAAAGGTACTTCCATAAGCACATATTACTATTCAAATTTGTTCAATGTAAAAAGGACACCCACAACATTTAAGTAAAAAATAATTTCCTGCAATTTTGGAATACCTAAAATACAAAAAAGATCTTATGTCAACTTACCTCATCCCCTAGGCTGTAGCACAACTCCTTGGAATCAAACACAAGCAGTGTTTGTGCATGAACACAAGACAGTATTGTTTGTAACGGCAAAGGGTTGGTAAAAACGAGAATGTTCACCCGCAGCTGTGGCGCTTCCGTACAAAGAAATGCTGCAGTATTTCTGCACCGATAGGTGATGGTTTCCACAATACAGTGCGCAGCGAGGAGCGCACACCCACGTGTGCAGAAGGCTCGGACGTACGTGAGCCACAGTGAGTACGTAAGACGCGCGTGCTCGTACACGTCCAGGTCGCCTCGGCAGGAGGTGCAGGGGGAAACTGCGACCTATGGGAGGAGCTGGAGGAGCAGAGGACCCAGAAAGAAGTCTCACTGCTTGTTTAGCGCTATCCTACTCTATCTACTGACTCGTGCCATGTTTCACCTATCACTTATTTTTTTAAAATTCTAATGATTTAACTCTTTAAAATAAGTCTGTAGTCACAGGAGCTAAGCAGCACCTACAGTATAAAGTACCCTTAGAATCTGGCAACTTCAACATGATAACACTGGAAGCCAATGAAAAAAACACTTTTCCTAAAAATATTTGTAATTTAATACCACTTTTCTAGTTTTTTAAATTTTGCTTAAGCATGGTGAAAGTTTTTTTTTTTAATAGAAAAGGAGGGAACTGACAATAACTTGACCATTTTAGTGCTTAAAAAGTCTCCAAAGAAAAGTAACCAAAAAATCCTGAAATACCTGTTTTCTGATGGCTTTGCTATGATACAAGCTATTGTCATTATAAATTTACAAAACTCAACACAATTAACCAGAGTTTCAGAAGAAAATTCTACCTGGGGCGCCTGGGTGGCTCAGATGGTTAAGTGTCTGCCTTCGATTCAGGTCATGATCTCAGGGTCCTGGGATCGAGTCCTGAGTCGGGCTCCCTGCTCCTTGGGAGCCTGCTTCTCCCTCTGCCTCTCTCTCATGAATAAATAAATAAAATCTTTAAAAAAAAAAGAAAATTCTACCCGTACTGCTTGAGGTAATATGTATCCTAATATTTACTTAAGGTTAAAAAAAAAAAAAGTTTTGTAGTAAAAAATGCTAACTTAATAGCAAGTTAAATACAGTAGTTATTAACAGGGCTATGAAAACTTTCATTAATATTAAATTATGTGTCAATACTGGCTATTCTAATATAAACCATTATTAATAACGTTGCTTATATTCAATAAACTGTCATTATAAGAAAATCGGACACACATTGGATATTAAGGAATATGCAACTCCTCAGTGGCAGAGAACCAAGCTAACAAATAGTATTAGCTACCCTGCCTCGTGATGAACGTATAACCTTCCCTGCTCCCCACGCTGCTGTAATTTTACAAATGGAGAAAACACTTCCCGGCCAGATCACTCAAGTCAATATCATGCTTCTTGTTTGCTAATTAGCACCTACTAAGCAACCTCTAACTCAACTCCCAACTAACTTCCACACATTTTATTGCACCTTTTCTTCTGCTATTTACTACTTGACTTTCTACATCTCAGTTTGGGCCCATGTCTCAACTCCATGACTCCACTTCAATTTACACAACAGAGTCAAAGGCTGTCCGCCATCCCCCAAACAGTGCTTTACAGAAACAGTAACTGCTCTGCAAATCCCTGGCAGAGTGAATGGCAGTATGAATGCGTAAGTATATATGTAATAGTTTTACCACTTTATGGAAAAAAAACATCCTGCCTTGTTTCCCACTCGGCATTCCTTTCGTAACACCATTAAACTGAAAACCTTTTAAATTTCTCATGTCGAAGGCCTAAAGCACAATGGCTCAAAAATAAAAGACAGTAGAGAACATTTTCTTACCTGAAGACACCAGACCAGTAATCTAGAAGATATAGTCGCTTCCAGTCTTCCTAATGCTTGAGAACACCCCAAAAATGTTAATGCCAATAATCCCCCCTAAAGATGCAAAACTACTTTTCCAATGAATACATTTTCTACACATTTTGATGCAGAGCCTTTAATATAGTCTGTGTCTATATGTCTATGTCTCCCAAATTATAAACATCCTTAAAGCATCAGTTTATACTGGACTGGGATGTGGCCCAGCACATTAAACTAGATTATAAAGTATACAGATGATAAGGTTCTGGGTTCTCGTTCCACGGTTTACTATAAACACTGTTTGATACCACATTTGCAAATACTATTTAAAAAGTAAACAGACCACTGAATTATGATTTCCTTTTGCATACATTGAAAGATTTAATGTCTTCTGATAGAAAGTACTTTTAAACACACAAATTAAAAAGTTGTAATATTCTACATTTAACCTACAATGGTAAGGTATTATATCTTAAAGTGGGTGGAGGAGGAAAACCATCCACTTATAACTTAGACTACCAAAAGATTGTATTTACTTACATTCAAAAACTTTTATGGCCTATAAATTGAGAAGTTGTATTAGGAATTATCTGGGGAAAACAAGCAAAAACAAGAAGGAAGAAAAATCCTAATGTTATCATTTGGGCATAAGCAGATGAATCAAGTCCTACCTCTAGCAAAAGCCACATTGATGAAGCATACTCAAATCTTAACTTTTAAAATCTCAACTTCTGGGATGCCTGGGTGGCTCAGTCAGTTAAGTGTCTGCCTTCAGCTCAGGTCATGATCCCAGGGTCCTGGGATCGAGCCCCACATCGGGCTCCTTGCTCAGTGGGGAGCCTGCTTCTCCCTCTGCCGCTCCCCCTGCTTGTGCTCTCTCTCTCTCGGGTAAATAAAATCTTAAAAAGAAAAAAAAAAAAGTAAAATCTCAACTTTTAAAAACCTACAGAAATTTCCAAAGTAAGTTGTTCAAAGCTGTCACAGCCAGTGAACAGTTGCATGTGTATATTCTGAGATAATCTTCACTGAGTTGTTTTGGTAAGTAATACGACCCCTTCATAATGATCTGAAAGAACTATTTTTCTAACTCCTTAAAACTTATTTTTAAAAATCTTTTAAGTTTCTTCCAGTCACTACATTATCAAGACCAACTGGATGCAGAAATGATATTGATGCAACAATTGTGGTAAGCATACTCTGCATTAATAGTTTTTTTTTTTTTTTTTAAGATTTTATTTATTTATTGGAGAGAGAAAGAGAGAGAGAGAGCATGAGCTGGGGGAGGAGCAGAGGGAGAAGCAGATTTCCCCCTCAGCAGGGAGCCCGATGCGGGACTTGATCCCAGGACTCCGGGATCATGACCTGAGCCGAAGGCAGACGCTTAACTGAATGAGCCATCCAGGTGCCCCTGCATTAATAGTTTTCAACTATAAACAAGTATTAGTGATTCAAAGTACATGGATAATAACCTTGGTCAGGCATTACACTTTGGGGAAGACAATGCATCTGTAATCTAAGTGTCTAAATCAGGTTCCAGAGAAATATGCTGAAACAGACCATCTAATTCAGAACTCTGAAACTGCTTAATAAAACTAGAGTACAGGGGCGCCTGGGTGGCACAGTAAGTTAAGACTCTCGGTTTTGGCTCAGGTCATGATCACGGGGTTATGAGACTGAGCCCAGCATTGGGCTCTGTGCTCAGTGCAGAGTCTGCTTAAGACTCTCCCTTTCCCTCTGCCTCCCACCGCCGCACGCGCTCTCTCTCTGTAAAATAATAAATAATACATCTTAAAAAAACAAAACAAAACAAAACTGGGAGTACAAGAGATTGTAAGACCAGGAATTAGCACTCAGAATCCAATCCATTTGTTCTCAAATGTCCTTCATTTCTGGTTCTCTTTTTGTGCCACTGAAGAACCTCCTTCCACAAGGTCACGGATAAAAGAATACAAACAGAGGTCTTAACTGTCCCCAAAGAGATCATTTGGAAAACAAGCAGAAGAAAAAATATTAACTACACATAGCAAATATGAGAGTAAATTACATCTAGGTATTTCCTTTAAGTTCTCAGAAGGCAGTAATGTAATTCTTTACCATGACCACAGCCTTTCTGCAGGCTGATTACCACATACGAAGTTCTTTATTAAGCCTTCCTTTTATTCCACACTCTCTAGTACACCTTACACAGCAGCATGAATTCTCCTCTGGAGCAAAATTTATTGTTCCCTTAGTAACTGCATTCCCAAAAAGCACCACACGTCTTCAAATCAAACTAAACTACCTCAGCACAGGATTCAGGGCTTCCTAAATCCCTGGCCCGGCCCACCCTAGCTTCACCATCCTGTTCTCTGTGCACAGTGAAATCACATTTCCTATCCCAGTCAAGACAGCTCACTCTTTATAGACTCTAACCACTGTACAAAATCATTCTCTGCCTTGCCTCTTTTCAGTAATACCTTCATCACAAAATGTTTTTCTCTTTAAAAAACAATGAACATTAAAGGCACAGGCAACAAAAGAAAATATAAGTTGACTTCATTAAAATTAAACGCTTTTGCGCAACAAAGGACACTATCAATAGCATGAAAAGACAACCCACAGAATGGAAGAGAATATTTGCGATTCTTTTATCGGGCAAGGGATTAATACCCAGAACACATAAAGAACTCCTAGAACTCAAGAACAACCAAAAACAAACAACTCAATTTAAAACTAGACAAAACACAAACACTTCCACAAAGAAGGTATACATCTGGTGAATAAGCACATGAAAAGATGTTCAGTATCAGAGAAATGCATCATAGGGAATGATCAAAATTGCAATGAGATACCACTTCACCCACTAGGATGGCCATTCTCCAAAACAAAAAATAACAATTGTTGGTGAGGATGTGGAGAAACTGGAACCCTTGTGCATTTGCTGGTGGGAATGTAAAATGGTGTAGTTGCTGCACAGATAATATGGCAATTCTCAAAAAATTAAACATATGATGATCATGATTCAACAATTCCACTTCTGAATATGTACCCCAAAGAACTGAAAACTGGGGCTAGAACAGATATTTGTGTACCAATGTACACAGCAGCACTGTTCACAAGTCAAAATGTGGAAACCATCTAAATATCCATTGACTGACGGATTAAAAAAAATGTGGCATATATATATATACACTGGGATATTATCCAGCCTTTAGAAAAAGTGAAATTCTGATACATATAACATGGATAAGCCTTGAAAACATTATGCTAAGTGAAGGAAGTCAGACACAAAAGGACAAACGTTATGAGTAACCTAAGTTGTCAAATTCAGAGACACAGAAAGTAGGATTGGGATAGTAACCAGGGACTAGGAAGACAGAGGGATGGGAATGAGTGTTTTAAGGGTACAGATTGTGTTCGGCATGATGAAAAAGTTCTGGAGATGAATAGTGGCGACAGCTATACAACATGAATGTAGTTAATGTCATTGAATGGGACACTTGAAAATAGCTAAGATGGTAAATTTTATGTTATATAGATTTTAACAAAAAAATGAAGATTAAAATGAAAACTGACTCCATGAAACTTCTCAACATTTAATACAAATATTACGAATTACTATGCTTGACTGGTTTGTCAGTAGGATATAAAATGAGTTTTACTATAAAGTTAGAAAAACTTTTGCAATTAGGCACTTTTTAAAAGATATCTTTAAATACAGTGTTTAAAATCTGACCTATGCAATAGAAATTCAGTAATTTATCAGATAATAAGCAAACTTGAAAAACTCTACTCTGTATTCTTATTCTCACCCGTATTTGTTAATTTCTTCTACTCATCTTCTTTATGTTGTAGTTTCTCTCAACATACAATTTTATCTTTTATCCAAAATAGCTAAAATTTTAAAGTAAACAATTACATAAATGGAGTGATGGTATATAGGATTCCAGTGCTAGTAGCAACCTGAATTACATAGACTTTTCAGTATAAACCAAAGGAAAGGGAGGGAGGAGGTATTGCCTTCTAAGTCTAAAACATACATGCATTTCTAGGTCTAACACATAAGACATTTTAACTTGAAAAAAATTAAAAGGGCTAGCACAGCATACGTTATAACATAGCAAAGAATTTCACATAATAAATCCATGTTTTATCAAAAGGAACTTTTCCAAGGATCAATCTCAGAGATTCTGATGCCGTATTATCACTAGGAAGATAGACATTGGCTCTTTAGATTTAGTCAACAGCAACGAAAACCAGTATAACTACTTTTAGGAGTAAACGAAATGACATGCATAAATATCAAAGTGAAGCTTAATTTTTTAAATGATCATTAAATAAAAGTGAACAATTGGAATCAAGTAATAAAAATAATACATGGATGAAAGCAACTGACTTCATATAAGCACGGAGGAATCTGGGCATACAAATAACATGAATCAACAAAGTGATGCTGCCATCATAAAAGAAATCTAGTATTTTATTAGATTAATGCAACTGATCTAAGAGGTAAGATAATTAGTACTGAACTTCCACATTCTAAGATAGGCCAAAACAAAGAGTCACCATCATTCTAATCTTGCTGCCATATCCTAGGGCATAGCATATAAAAACGTAGTGGCTAAATAAAGGTCTTTAAATTAGAATCTGTAAAACTCCAGAGCCAAACATAAACCTGAATTTAAAAGATGTGCCATTGGGTAATTATCTCAGTCATGACTTTTAACCTTAAAATTCTGTGGTTAAATGATGGATACTCCAACTCCTAAAGCAGTATATGTAATCTGAAATCAGATAACTCTTGTATTACAGAGTTTAAGGGAAGTCAAAATACTGAGGCAACAAAGCAAGGAATCAGGATCTTTCTGGAAGGAAAATGGCAGTTCTTAAAATCTTGAAACATGGATGTATTAAGATGTAGGTCCACTAGGAAAAAATGGGAGTTAAGATTTTTTAATTGGAAAAGTCAAGGATGAGAATGTGATAAATATGTGAAACACTATGTGAGCCAAGGTTTCCTCACCAGCAATGTAGAATGTGAGGATTGCCTTGACATTTCATGAAGTTATCAGAACATCTGCAGAATCCACTGAGCTTTTGAAATGTACTAGAATGTTGTCCTTTTACATGATAAACCACTATATTTAATTATCTTCTAATTACAAAAATGAAGTGCAGAATAAGAAAATGGTTAAGTTCTACTCATTTAGAACAAACTTAAAAGAGGAAGGGGTCTACCAGGATAGTTCCCTATTCAAAAGATTTCCCTTATCCTTAAGGCTATCTACATTTTGGTTTACTAAATCAGTTCAGCAAATTAATGATAAAGGCTGTAATTCCTTAAACTTAAAGCTTAAAAGTTTATAGCTTTAGATTTTAAAAAGACCAATTGTTTATCTCATGCATACATAGAATGGGATGCTTTTGGATCTAAAAAGTTTTTAACTTCATTTCTACAAACATCACTAATCAACAAGTAATAAAAATTGAGATAGGAAGTAGTGGGCATTTTTTATTTTTAATCCTAACACTAATATTGAAATTCTTTCCTAATGATCACCAGGAGTGAGAGTTCCAATATAGTTTAAGATAACGTTTTAAGTGGTAATTCTAGTTCTTAAAGAAAAACTCTAATTAGACATAGAGCAATCCTATAAAATTCCCCTTTCTTTTCTGATAGGATTGGAATAAAGAAATCACTACCTGCCTTTGAGAAAAAAATAACAAAGTGACAGTTAAGTATTACTATAAACTGAGCAGACACCCAGCTTTTCCTTTTAGAACAGATTTACGACTTATTTAAGAAGAAGAATCTCTCAGTTAAAAATCAGGAAGAAGCTTTTAAAAAGACAATAACCTTCTAGATTTATGGTAACTGCACTGTAATGTCACTTTAAAATAAAAATATGTATTTAAATAAATGCACTTAGTATATAGTTCTTTAAAGAACATTAGTATTTTAATAGCAAGATTAATCAATGACAATGAAACTATATCTTCCTTAGGAAAAAGAAACTATAAACAATATACAATTAAAGCAATGACCAGAAATCCTACATGATTTTCTGTTATCAAGAAAGTTAACAATTTAATTTTTCACAAAATTAACAATCACTATTACTTCCATACCAAAAGAGGTATAATTTGGGGTAAGATAAATCTATGAGGATTTTGAAATTTTTCCCTATCCATTTCTCATTTTTAAGATGTGATGATTCATGGGTCTAATAAAGATTATAATTTTCAGAAATATACAAAAACTCCATGTTAAATAACAACAGTGGACCTTGAAGGCATGAGCTTTTGTCACTTTATTGTTAACCAATGAATGTTATCCAAAATTATAGATGTAATTGTAACTTAATTGTACAACACAAAATTATGCTAATGGTAAAAGCCTGTTGGAATTTACCAAATACTCATTAATATATTTTACATTGCTATATGAACATGTGCTCTCAACTGCTAATAAGAGTTATAACTGGTTTAATCACTATGAAAACCCATATTGCAAATAGTTGCTCCTGTTTAGAAAAATTCACACAGCTTTAAAAATGGATTATATCCATTTTAATCCTAATCTACAAATAGATTATAAACAGCAAATATAACTGGTAGTTTTTCAACACTGATATCAAACTGATGTAGCAATGGTAGTGCACACAATTCAAAATGTAGAAAATTAACAAAAATCCAATGGAGGTCCAAGTTGTCACTTATTATGGCAATGGCTTTGATGCTTTGGAAAAGTGAACACTTATGCTTTGAAGCATGAAAAGCAGAGTTCACCATCTATTCTTCTAATGTGCTACAAGGAGAAATATTCTCTTCCGCAGTGTTCTGAAGCATGTGCACAACCACCATACAACAGTCACTTCAAGGTTATTAACCAGTTATCTTTTGTCCTACAAAGTCCAAAAAAATATATTAAATGAAACCTTTCCTTTTCATATGTCTGCCCAGATTAATCCTTTTATAGTCAGCAAAATCAAAAAAAGCACAAGAGATATTTTCAGACACAACTTGAATCTACTGTGCATGAAAAATGCTTAACAAAATGGCAATTTTAATAGATAAATGTAAATTTGAGTGCATAATACCAAATGAAAAGGAGCTGAACCACACAGAGAAAACAAGGCTTTCCTTATCTCCAAGTCTAGATGTTTTACAATAAAGAAAATATTAGAACAGGTGAATATTAGAACATCTTTCAAACTGGAAAGATTTCTTAAGACATAACTGAACTCAATATAACCTAAAATTATAATTTCTAAAATAGGATTAACAAACCAAATTTAAGTATTTTTAGTTAGAGAATGAAAAAAATAAACAATGATTTAGGAACCAAATCTGCTAAAATGACTATGTAACAATTATATCAAGAAATGAAGGTAGAGACGTTCATATGCTACAAGGGCAAATCTCTCTCACACACACGCACACGCGCGTGCATGCACACACACACACTCTCTCTCTCTCTCCCTCGGACATACAACACCCCTCCAGGAAGATAGTATACCAGCAAGAGCTTACAATTTTAATATAAATCAGAGTCCCACAATTAAGCTCAACAAAAAGGCAGTTAAAAATTTAGCACTCTAAGATATTCTGAAGGAAAAGAAATCTCAGAAATACTCCTTGCATGATTGAAAGTTCTGGTATGTATTATAGAACACAGCGCTTACACACTCCACTGGGTCGGAACAACCAGTCACCACAGGTGTAGAGGTGAGGTAGTAATACTGTTCCCTCTTTGGGACTCATGTTTTCATATGCTGCCCTTCCAGAAAGGCCCAGGGTTTTTTTTTTTAATGATTACAATAAATTACCAACAAATGATTTTTTTTTTTAAATTAAACATCTGTCTAAATCAGTCTATGAAAGAACGGACTTTTTAATCTTCCAGAGACAATTACTATTTGCAGGTAGTGTTACAGCAATAAGTTCTCCTAGGCTAACTACTACCTGCTGTCTACACCTCTGTGAACCAAAGGATGACAGGAGATGAAACACCAATCAGTTCAGCTCTCAAAGATGACTGTAATTAAGTAGGCAAATATCAAATATCCAATAATATAATTAAATTGGGACTTAAAAACATTAAACACCAGCTGCATGATAACACTATTAAATATTCTAATCCTTTTCATGATTCATGGCTGTCTTCTACACAATTATCAAAGACTGTCTACCCTGTCATCTACCCTCATTTTAACCAAGCCAGTGATCTGTATGATGGCAGAATCATGGCTATCAGCACAGCAAGATAGGAGAAGTGCACGCCGAGGAAATATGAGTGAGACAGAATGTGGAAATACACACACGCAGAATATGGAAGGGGCAAAAGAAAACACAGCACTCTAGCTAAACACTCATTAAGTCACCATCATCCTTTGAACTGTACAAAGTGCTGAAATCACACATACACATTTGTCAGACATGATCCTTAGTGTTAATCTCCAACAGAAAAAAACAATGGAAACTGAAAATGTGACAGGAGGCGATGGAACGCTGTCCTCCACTCCCTGGCCCAAAAGGAAAAGAAAATCAAGCATGACATCACACTGCCTTAATGCTGAAGAGCTCCCCTCAAGTACGTCTTTAGCCACCACAGTCAACTGGTGTAAGTGCTTTGGCAAGGTGGGATGCGTTCCATCACATCTGCAAAGGCCTGCTTTTCTCTGTTGGTGGTTCAGCTTATGAAGAACATGTATGCAAAATAACAGCTCTCACATGGCTTCAAACTCATCAATCCGCTGCTTGGTGTTGCCTTGTCGAATCTGCCGCAGAGTCTTGTACTTATCACGGCCCGCTTTAACATTCTCAGCGTGAAGAACATCATTTTGCGTTTTCTTGGTTTCATCTCTGGCTTGGGCTAATTCTGAACTTAGTGCCTATGTTTAAAAAAGAAAAAAATGACTATTATTTTTTTCGCAGATTTTAAAAAGTTTATGAAAAAGGTTTAAAGACAAAAATACACCACAGGGGCGCCTGGGTGGCTCAGTTGGTTAAACGACTGCCTTCGGCTCAGGTCATGATCCTGGAGTCCCAAGATCGAGTCCCGCGTCGGGCTCCCTGCTCAGTGGGGAGTCTGCTTCTCCCTCTCCCGCTCTCCCCCTCTTGTGCTTTCTCTCTCAAATAAATAAATAAAATCTTAAAAAAAAAAAAACAAAAAAAACAAAAAAAACAAAAAAAACAAAAACAAAAATACACCACAAATCTTACATTTTCGTATATTAAAATTCCCATTGTCGCATCTTTTTCTTTAAAGTGTGTAACTCTGTTTTACTTGTAGTCAAAGTAGAGGTAGTGGTGAGGGATGAATACCCCCATTGTCTTTCACTTCTACACTCATCAACCATGATGATTTTGTGTATTATTCTACATTTCCTTAATTTTCTCATACAATACTTGAAATGACTTACAAAAAAAACGTTCAATGGAGACATTACAGAATGCTATCTTAAGATCTAAAATCTATGCCACGAGAGAAACTTTCTCCAGTCTTAATGTATTTATTAAAACTCTCCCATCACTTTTTTATTAATATTTGAAGATTTCACCAATTAAAAAATTAGAGAACTTACCTGGAAAAAAGATCTAATAAAGTTAAAATCTCCTACTTTGATCTAATTATGTGCTTTTAATAAACTGACCTTTTGCCATTATAAAATGTGAACAAATAATTCAGATTAAGTAATGTCATACAGGAAATCTATTCTATCGTTTTAAATGTAGACTTCACTAGTTAAAAACTAAATTTGTCTTTTAAAGATAACATTAAAATACTTCCTACCTTTTAATGTTGAGTCAAGCTATAATTAAAGATTAACTTACCACTTAAGGCTTAATCGCCGAAAGCTAACAAACATTTGCTACAATGGAAGAAATGAAACAAGGTGGCTGTAGGCCAAGCACTCACAAACCAACCACAAGGCCAGCTACTGGTAAAGGCTTAAAAAAAAAAAAAAATCAAATGTTCTTCTATAAAGAACTTCTTGGGGCGCCTGGGTGGCTCAGTCGTTAAGCGTCTGTCTTCGGCTCAGGTCATGATCCCGGGGTCCTGGGATCGAGCCCCACATCAGGCTCCCTGCTCGGCGGGAAGTCTACTTCTCCCTCTCCTACTCCCCCTGCTTGTGTTCCCTCTCTCTTTGTCTGTCAAATAAATACTAAAATCTTAAAAAAAAAAAAAAAAAAAAAAAAGAACTTCTCATACTCAATACCCAAAAAACAAATAATCCAGTCAATAAATGGGCAGAAGACATGAACAGACACTTTCCCAAAGAAGACATACAAATGACTAACAGACACATGAAAAAATGTTCAACACCACTAGCCATCAGGGAAATACAAATCAAAACCACAATGAGATACCTAACCTTACACCAGTTAGAATGGCAAAAATTAATAAGACAGGAAACAACAAATGTTGGTGAGGATGCAGAGAAAGGGGAACCCTCTTACACTGTTGGTGTTGCAGCCACTCTGGAAAACGGTATGGAGCTTCCTCAAGATGTTAAAAATAGAGCTACCCTACGACCCAGCAATTGTACTACTAGGTATTTACCCCAAAGACACAGATGTAGTGAAAAGAAGGGGCACCTGCACCCCAATGTTCATAGCAGCAATGTCCACAACAACCAAACTGTGGAAAGAGCTGAGATGTCCTTCAACAGATGAATGGATAAAGAAGATATGGTTCATATATACAAGGGAATATTACTCAGCCATCAGAAAGGATAAATGCCCACCATTTGCATCAACATGGATGGAACTGGAGGGGATTATGCTAAGTGAAATAAGTCAAGCAGAGAAAGACAATTATCATATGGTTTCACTCATATGTGGAACATAAGAAATAGTGCAGAGAACCACAGGGGAAGGGAGGGAAAATTGAATGGGAAGAAATCAGAGGGGGACAAACCATGAGAGACTGTGGACTCCAGGAAACAAACTGAGGGTTGCTAAAGGGAGGGGGATGGGGGGATGGAGTAACTGGGTGATGGGTATTGAGGAGGGCACGTGATGTGATGAGCATTGGGTGTTACACGCAACTGATGAATTGCTGAACACTACATCAAAAACTAATGATGTACTATATGTTGGCTAACTGAACATAATAAATATATCTATAAATATACATATATATAAATACAAAAAAATCAAATGTTCCTTTTTAATAAGTTTGTCTTAATAAATAGGGGAAATGCTAACTGTATTATAAATGTGCACACAACTGCAAATTTTAAATACCTGGAGTTGCTTCTTAACACGCTCATTTTTTTGAGTTTCTGTTACACGTTCCTCTTCACTTCGATGGTTCATCACCCCATCATTTGATAATTCAGCGCTAGCTTCAGCATTATTCTCATCATGCTCATCGTGTTCATTTTCTGTTGGAGGAACAACTGGTGGTGGTGGAGGTGGAGGGGGGGCAGACATCACAGTTTTTAGTTCTTCTTTGGTCTTTTCCAAATCTTCCTGGGCTGCAAAAGCCTGAACATTAAAAATAAGTTTATCAGCAACTTCCTTTGAAAATTGGTAATTAAAAGAATCAAGTTATCCTTCCTTCCCAAAAGAAACTGTATTTTAGGGTAATGAAAACAAGCCTTACTGATGAAAGCTCTGTTTTATAAGGAATGCCAGCAAGTAGGAGTGGAAGAATTAAAATACATCACTTTGCAAAACCTAATAAAATTGTTAATTCTGGCAAGAATGATCAAATATTGCTAAAATTGTTATACAAATGGGTTGATGAGAAATGATATTAGTAAAATACCAAAGAATGCCACATCTAAGAGATCACATTTTAGCCACAAGGGGGAGCATGTCACTAGTCAATGGAGGAATCAGACCATCATTACTCTAATCCAGTGATCAATTAAAATCACTAATGGTAGGTTAACCAGATAGTAAATGTCTTCCGAGATGATACAACAGGAAGTATCCAACATCACCAACTGCTTGGGTGCTATATTGTGTTCGTTTGCCTAGAAAAGTCCTGCTTTACACTGTTGTCCTGGTATAATTATTAATAATAATTCCTTTCACTCTAAAATATATTCTAGCCCTTTATCTGATATGTCATTTGCAAATAACTTCTCCCATTCTGTCGGTTGTCTTTTGGTTTCGTTGACTGTTTCTTTTGCTGTGCAAAAGCTTTTTATCTTGATGAAGTCCCAATAGTTCATTTTTGCCCTTGCTTCCCTTGCCTTTGGCGATGTTTCTAGGAAGAAGTTGCTGTGGCTAAGGTCGAAGAGGTTGCTGTCTGTGTTCTCCTTTAGGATTTTGATGGACTCCTGTCTCACATTTAGGTCTTTCAACCATTTTCAGTCTATTTTTGTGTGTGGCTAGTATCCAAAATCTATAAAGAACTTATCAAACTCAACACCCAAAGAACAAATGATCCAATCAAGAAATGCGCAGGAGACATGAACAGACATTTTTCCAAAGAAGACATCCAAATGGCCAACAGACACATGAAAAAGTGCTCAACATCACCCAGCATCAGGGAAATCCAAATCAAAACCTCAATGCGATACCACCTCACACCAGTCAGAATGGCTAAAATTAACAAGTCAGGAAACGACAGATGTTGGTGGGGATGTGGAGAAAGGGGAACCCTCCTACACTGTTGGTGGGAATGCAAGCTGGTGTGACCATTCTAGAAAACAGTATGGAGGTTCCTCAAAAAGTTGAAAATAGAGCTACCCTACGAACCAGCAATTGCACTACTGGGTATTTACCCCAAAGATACAAATGTAGTGATCCGAAGGGGTACGTGCACCCCGATGTTTATAGCAGCAATGTTCACAATAGCCAAACTATGGAAAGAGCCAAGATGTCCACTGACAGATGAATGGATAAAGACGATGTGGTGTGGGGGCGCCTGGGTGGCTCAGTCGTTAAGCGTCTGCCTTCAGCTCAGGTCATGATCCCAGGGTCCTGGGATCGAGCCCCGCACTGGGCTCCCTGCTCAGTGGGAAGCCTGCTTCTCCCTCTTCCGCTCCCCCTGCTTGTGTTCCCTCTCTCTCGCTGTGTCTCTGTCAAATAAATAAAATCTTAAAAAAAAAAAATAAAAGATGTGTCACACACACACACACACACACACACACACACACAGAGGAATATTATGCAGCCATCAAAAGGAATGAAATCTTGCCATTTGCAACGACGTGGATAGAACTAGAGGGTATTATGCTGAGCGAAATAAGTCTATCAGAGAAAGACATGTATCATATGATCTCAATGATATGAGGAATTCTTAATCTCAGAAAACAAACTGAGGGTTGCTGGAGTGGGGGGGGGTGGGAGGGATGGGGTGGCTGGGTGATAAGACATTGGGGAGGGTATGTGCTATGGTGAGCGCTGTGAATTGTGTAGGACTGTTGAATCACAGACCTGTACCTCTTAAACAAATAATACATTATATGTTTAAAAAAAAAAAAAAGAAGATAGTAGGAAGGGAAAAATGAAGGGGGGGGAAATTGGAGGGGGAGACGAACCATGAGAGACTATGGACTCTGAGAAACAAACTGAGGGTTCTAGAGGGGAGGGGGTTGGGGGGATGGGTTAGCCTGGTGATGGGTATTAAAGAGGGCTTGTATTGAATGGAGCACTGGGTGTTATACGCACACAATGAATCATGGAACACTACATCAAAAGCTAATGATGTAATGTATGGTGATTAACATAATAAAATTAAAAATAAAATGGTAAAAAAATATATATATATTCTAATTTGGGTGATAAATTATATGGTGGTCTCACCTAGGAGGCATCATAGCCAAAAACTTTTTAACTTGAATCCTTCAAGTTTTTATTTTATTATTATTATTTTTAATTTTTTAAAGATTTTATTTATTTATTTGACAGAGAGGAAGAGAGAGAGCACAAGCAGAGGGAGCTGCAGGCAAAGGGAGAGGGAGAAGCAGGCTCCCCGCTCAGCAGGGAGCCCCATGTGGAGCTCGATCCCAGAACTCTGGGATCATGACCTGAGCCAAAGGCAGACGCTTAACCAATTGAGCCACCCAGGTGCCCCGACTCCTTCAAGTTTTTAGATCTATTTTCCAGTTTACAGGAAATATTGTTAAAGGAAAGCTGAGTAACACCATGAGGAAGCAACCAGACAAAGGAGAAGGGACAATCTGCAGGTCCTTCCAATAATTCAGTATCATAAAAAGACCTGTCCTACTTTAAAAGAGACTTAGAGCAAACATATGCAATGCAAAGTCCAAAGGACATTGGCCTGGCAAATTAGCTATAAAAGACTTTGGGTCAATTTTGAATACATTCTGCCCAGGAATAAATCACACAAATATAATCAATTAATTTACAATGAAGCAGCCAAGAATATGCAATGGGGAAAGGATAGTTCCTTCAATAACTGGGTGTTGGGAAAACTGGACAGCCATATGCATAAGAATGAAAACTAGACCACTATCTTACACCATACAAAATTATCAACTCAAAATGATCACAAATTTGAACCTAAGACCTAAAATCATACTCCTAAAAGAAAACATATAGAGCAAGCTACCTGACATTGGTCTTGGCAATGATTTTTTGGATTTGACACCAAAAGTAAAGTTAAAAAGCAAAAATAAGTGGGACTACATCAAACTAAAAAGCTTCTGCACAGCAAAGGAAACCACCAAAAATAAGAAAAGTCAACCTACTGAATGGGAGAAAATATTTACAAATCATACATCCAAATATATAAGGAACTCATATAACTTAACAGTTAAAAAACAATCTGATAAAAAATGGGCAGAGGATCTGAATGGATATTTTTCCATAGAAGACATACAGATGGCCAACAGGTACATGAAACAGGTGCTCAACATCACTAATCAACACGGAAATGCAAATCAAAACCACAATGAGCTACCACCTCAAAATGGCTCAAAATGGCTATTATCAAAAAGATAAATAGCAAGCGTTGTCAAGGATATGGAGAAAAGGGAACCTGCGTGCACTATTATTGAGTACGTAAACTGGTGCAACCACTATGGAAAACACTACAGAGGTTCTTCAAAAAATTAAAAATAGAACTACCATTATTATCTAGCAATTCCACTTCTAGGTATTTATCCCCCCAAAATGAAAACATAACTTAAAAAGATATATACAATCATGTTTCACTGCAGCCTTCTTTACAATAGCCAAGATACGAAGTAACCTAAGCATCCATCGATGAATGAATGGGTCAAGAAAGTGTGGTGTACACATACACATGAATATTATTCAGCCATAAAAAAGAAAATCTTGCTATCTGTGTCTACATAGATGGAACTTGAGGGTATTATGCAAAGTGAAATAAATCAGACAGAGACAAATACCATATGTTTATATGTAAATGTAAAAAAATTAAACAGAGCTCATGGATACAGACAACAAATTCCTTGTTATCAGAAGTGGGGGACGGCAGGGAGGGTGGGGAGTGGGCAAATGGGAGAAGGGCTTAAAAAGTACCAACTCCCAGGGCGCCTGGATGGCTCAGTCGGTTAAGTGCCTGACTTCGGCTCAAGTCATGATCTCGTGGTCCTAGGATCAAGCCCCATGTTCCGCTCCGCACACCATGGGGAGTCGTCTAGAGATTCTCTACCCTTCCCCCACTCGTGCTTGCTCTCTATCTAAAATAAATAAATAAAATCTAAAAAAAAAAAGGTACAAACTCCCAGCTGTAAGATAAATAAGTCATGGGGATGTAATGTACAAATAGCATGGAGACTACAGTTAATAATAGTGCATAGTATATTTGAAAGTTGAAAGCTGCTAAGAGAGTAAATCTTAAAAGTCTTCATGACAAGAAAAAAAATTTGTCATTATATTTGGTGATGGGTGTTAACTCATTTCACAATATATACAAGTATCAAACAATGAAGTCATTCACCTGAAATTAATGTTATACATCAATTATATCTGAATTTTAAAATTTTACGAATACAGTCTAATATAGATGAGATGAAAAGTGACTAAAATGGAAGAGTATGTATAGTATGACCTCATTCTGAACATATAAATGTATATTATACACATATGCAAACAGGAAAAGATCCTAGAAGGATCTGCACTAAGGTGTTAATAAAATAGTGATCCTGGCTTGTAGGAATGTGATTTTTCTTTTGTGTCACTTCCTCATCTCTGTAATTCACAGGATTTGCCTCTGTGGTGTTATTTTTAAAAGTTTATGTGTCTCTGAAATTCTAATAAAGAAAGTGGTGCAATGGGTTAACAGAGTTGTATTGTTTTGAGAGTTATATATACACACATATACATAATTCTCAATATATCAAAATTTCCCTATGAAGTTTAAACTGCTACAAAGAAAATTTAAGTAAGAGTGAAAGAAAACTGTATTCACATTCATTGCAGGAAAGTCAAATTATCATAGTTGCATTGAAGAGTTAACGTTTATTTAAAGTTTGAATTAAACTCTGATTTTTCACTTGTGTACTATTTCAGACAGTAGTGGCTTCATCTACTGGGGAACTTATATCAGAAATCTCAGTATGGGGCGCCTAGGTGGCTCAGTCAGTTAAGTGTCTGCCTTTGGCTCAAGTCATGATCCCAAGGTCCTGGGGTCGAGCCCCATGTCGGGCTCCCTGCTCAGCAGGGAGTCAGCTTGTCCCTCTCCTTCTGCCCCTCTTCCCCAGGCTTGTGCTCTCTCTCACTCATGCTCTCTAACAAATAAAATCTTAAAAACAAAATCTCAGTATGTGTCATCTTCATTGCATCCCTCTAATTCGACTTCTTCATACCCATTATTTGGTTGCCATGCCCTTTTGAGTCTACCACAAGATGTCTCTCAATAATCCCTGTTCCTCTTCATTCTCAGGTAATCCCATTAGACCAATCCATCCTCTACATTGATTGCTAAGTTATTTTTATAAAGCCCTACCTGATCATATAATCCTGTTTCAAAATCTTTTTTTTTTAAAGATTTTATTTATTTGACAGAGAGAGACACAGCAAGAGAGGGAACACAAGCAGGGGGAGTGGGAGAGGGAGAAGCAGGCTTCCCACCAAGCAGGGAGCCCGATGTGGGGCGCAATCCCAGGACCCTGGGATCATGACCTGAGCCGAAGGCAGACGCTTAACGACTGAGCCACCCAGGCGCCCCGTTCCAAAATCTTAAAAGCCCAATGTCTACAGACACTCCCTATCATCTTGCAATTTATTTAAAGCCCTTCACAACTTAATTTCCTCTGTAACTTCCCAGCCACATCTCTCAAGATTTCTGAACCTATACTCTAAAGCTTTGCTTACTTACTAGTTGTTCTTCAAGTCTGCCATGTACTTTCAAACTTCCTATACTCATTCAGTTCCTTCTGTCTGGAATGACGACCTTTTCAGTCTCTAACCACTCTCAATCTTTTCTACCCCAAAACTGACTTTATTTTTCAAGATCCAACTTAAACTTACAAGGGTTTCCCCAAAACCTGCCTCATTCCCACAGAAATTAATCACCTCTTCTGTACTTAGCTTGCATCAACAGATTAGTAATTACTACAATACACACCCATTCATACACACAGGTATCTTGTCCCTCTAAATTGTGACAGTATCTTATATTTAGCTCTACAAACTCAGCATACTGCTAGGTACAAAAATAGATATTCATTAAATGATACTGAGTGGAGAAACAAATGATCACCTTGTGTTGCCACTCAGTAGCTTCCTCTTCCTTTTTCTTCTTGGCTTCTTCTAGAAGTGCAATCTTGGCAGTGAATTCAGCAAGTTCTGCTGCCTAAAATAAAGAATATAATTACCAATACTAAAAAAAAATTTTCAAAAATATTCTGTCAACAAAGCTTTAATGTACATGTTTGGGCTGTTTTACATGACTCTCTTAGTCTTTCATTTTTAAGAAGGTAGCATTTAAGATCATAAATATCTTATTTATAGTAGGTCTAATGAACTAGTAAGAAGACAAAATGAAAGCAGTTTTATTATAGATAAGCAGTTCTTCCTGTTTCAGTAGCAGGAACTTAAAATGTGGAACTCAGGTGCTATTTTTTAACTTTGATCAATAAAGTACTTGCTAAATCCTACAAAAGAAAAAAAACTGCATTTTATATAATGCTTTACAGTTTAAAAGTATGCTGTCAAATAATCTAACTGGATTCCCCAACAATCCTATTTGGTGCCTTTATTCCTTTTTTCAAAGGGAAGGACCTGGGGCTCAGAAAGACCCAAGGACACATATCAAGTAAATGTCTGAACCAATATTTAATTCCAGGATCTTTTAAATGTCATGCCTACTCAATATCTGCAAGTCCAATAAACAAACACCCAATAAATTATGGCCTACATTTATCTTTTAAGAAGGAATTAGGGGCGCCTGGGTGGCTCAGTTGGTTAAGCGACTGCCTTCGGCTCAGGTCATGATCCTGGAGTCCCGGGATCGAGTCCCACATCGGGCTCCCTGCTCAGCAGGGAGTCTGCTTCTCCCTCTGACCCTCCCCCCTCTCATGCTCTCTCTATCTCATTCTCTCTCTCAAATAAATAAATAAAATCTTTAAAAAAAAAAAAAAAAGAAGGAATTAGAAGATCTTGTCAATTTATCTGAAGTAAAACACACTAGTGGCTAATGCAAAGTTTAAGTGAATCAGAAATCTTCTGTTAGCAATAGACTCCACTGATATTTTATTATTTTTAGGTGTTTTTTTTTTTTTTTTTACGCAGAAATAAAATTTTTAGGTTTATTTCCACACTTTTGTTATTAGATTACTTGTATCTTTGGTTTGCTTTCCAGAAGATCTAATATAGTTTTATAAGGTTTGCTTCATGCTTTTATCTAAATTTTTCTTCTTCTCTGAGACAGAACTAAGACAGGTTCCTGACCAGTTGTTCCTGATTCTTCATCTGGTCGGCAGCTTGTTTTGCAATAGCAGACTTGGCTTCTTCAGCAGCTCGACGTTCCTTTTCAAGCCTTTCTGCTTCTTCCTTTGCTCGCTTTCGTTCCTGGTCCAGTTCCAGAGCTTTTCGAGTCTGTTCTTCTAGTTCTGTCAAATATATGTACGCCACCCCCAAACAACAGTTAATTCTAATTATTCTCATTATCAAGAGAAGCCAAAATGGTAACAAAGAATCTAATCTAAAATTAGCACATCTGCAAATGAACATATACTTTGTTTTTAACTTGGCAAAAGCCTAATAAATATTTTTAAGTACTACACAATTAAAAAACTTGAAGAAATGAAAATTCTTTGTGATTCAACTTACGTCATAAAGCTAGAAGTACATCTTTAGTTTTAAAAATATACTATCTCCAAAGTTTTGACCTAAAGAACTTGCCATCTGTTTCAAAACTCTATAAAACAATACACTTCAAAACTTACGTAACATTTCACTTAAACTAAGTATCAGATAAGTAAACCCAAGACATTAAGATTGAAAACAATACTGAGTCAAAACAGGAATTTTGATGCAAATCATATGAATTACGAACTAAATTATGAACTAAAACTTTTGAGTTATTGGTACATAAGCATTCTTCAGGCATGAAGACAAAGTAAATATCTGGAGATAATTGACATCAATTTTAATCTTTAAGTGTACAGATCATAAAGTCGTTTTCTTATTTGGTGAGTTGAATGAGAAAGGAAAATATCAGCACAAAGCCAAAAATCTTTAAAAAAAGTACTAATTTTAAACATTAGTCTGACAACTCTTGCTTAAAAACAAGGATATTTTGTGACAGAAGACATAAGAATGTCACCTATTAAGAGAGTATAATGTCCTACAAAGAATGATTCTCCCTTTCTGTATACTCCAGAAAGGAAGAAAAACTAAAAATCTTTATGTCATGAGGTCTGAAAGCTAACTGTAACATACACACTTCTTTCCACTCTTAATTTTGTTGTTCTTGGTCAGAATTAATTTAGTTAACTGCAGTTAAGACTTGTGAGTGTTGGAGAGGGGTAGGAAGAAAACTGACTCTGGTTAAATTTTAAATTCTTGATAAAATAATGTAAAAATTGTATGTGGCTATCTGGCTATAAAGATGAAATGTATATAACACTGGATATTGCCACACCTAAACACTAGATTATTCATTTTAGAATCTGACTTCTAAAACTGGGACATCAAGCTAACTTATCAAACTCTTCTTCTTCCCAACTGGTTGATTAATATATAAAATAAAGTACACAAAACTCATGGCTGTATCATTCATCTAAACAAGCAAACAAATAAAAAAAAGAAAAGAAAAACACTGCTTCTTCTCTCATAATAAAAATTCCTTCTGTGCTATGAAGTAAGAAAGAAAGAGGAGCAACATGGCAGAGGAGTAGGAGACCTGGATCTCGTCTCCTCTCAGGAATTCAGCTGGATAGGGATCAAAACACTCTGAACACCTACGAACTCAATAGGAGATCGAAGAAAAGAAGAGCAACAACTCTCTGAACAGAAAAGCGACCACTTTCTGGAAGGTAGGACGTGCGGAGAAGTGAATGCGAGGCGATATTCGGGAGGATACACGGCGGGGGAGGGGCCTCCGTCGGCCGCTTCTGGCAAGTGATCGAGCCGCGGAGCACAAAATCGGAACTTTTAGAAGTCTGCTCTGCTGAGGGACGTCATTCTGGTGGCTAAGCGGGGGGTGGAACCCTCGCGGGACAGTGTGGTCTCAGGACCCTCGGGGTCACAGGAAGACCGGGGCTGCCTGAGTGCCACAGAGCCCCAGGTATCAGAGCGGGGAAGCCGGCTGCAGAGACGGAGCCCAGGCGCGGGCTCTCAGCTCGGGGTTGCTATAAACCGTGATCCGCGGCACAGTCGGGCCACTGCTCCTCCAGCGGGGACCCAACAAGCGGCAGATCCGGGGAGACCCCCCTTCTTCCCCCGGGGAGGAGAGGTGCGGGAGTGCACCGCGGGGATCTGCTGGGTTTGGAGACTCCACCCAGGGTCGGGTGCCAGATAGAAAGGCGCGGTCACAGGCCGGGTGAGCGCGGAGTGTGGCCGGAGACCGGGGAGACGGGAGTGACTGCTTTTCTCTGGGGGCTGCTGAGGAGCGGGACCCCGAGTTCTCGGCTCCGCCGGGGCGGAGACTAGGAGGCCGCCATTTTCACTCTCCGCCTCCAAAGCTGTATGGAAAGCTTGCAGGGAACAAAAGCTCCCGAGAACAAACCCGAGCAGATTACTTAGCCCGGACCGGCAAGGGCGGGGCAATTCCGCCTCCGGCAAAGACATTTGGGAACCACGGCAACAGGCCCCTCCCCCAGAAGATCAGCGAGAACAGCCAGCCAAGACCAAGTTTACCGATCAGTGAGAACGGCAGAACTCCAGCGCTAGGGGAATACTGCACATAGAATCCATGGCTTTTTCCCCATGATTCTTTAGTCTTTCAAAGTTAATTTTTTAAATTTTCTTTTTTGTTTCTTTTTTTCCTTGAATTTTTCTTTTTCCCTTTTTCATGAACATCTTATCAATCCCTTTTTAAAAAATCTTTTTTATTTTTCATTTTTAGAGTCATATTCTATCCCTTCATAGTAGTTAACCTTATTTTTGGTATACATATAAGTTGTTCTCTCTTTAAAATTTTGGGATACAGTTTCTTCTAACAGACCAAAATATACCCTAAATCTCTAGTGTATGGCTTTGTTCTACTCTCGTGCCTGATCACATTCTTTTTTTTTTTAATTTCGCTTCTTCCTTTTTTCAACCAACTTCTTATCTTATCAATTCCTTTTATAAAATGTTTTATAATTTTCGTCTTTACAGTCATATTCCATCCCTTCATCATATTTACCCTTATTTTTGTACATATATAAGCTTTTCTTTCTTTAAAATTTTGGGAGGCAGTTTCTTCTAACAGACCAAAATATGCCCAAAATCTAGTGTGTGGCACTGATCACACACCAGCCTGATCATATCTGATCATATTCTTTTTTTTTTTTTATCTTTTTCCTTTTTTCTTTCTTTCCCTTTCTTTTCCTCCAGTTTCAGGTCTCTTCTCATTTGTTTACTGTATATTTTTCTGTGGTCGTTGTTACCCTGTTAGCATTTTGTTCTCTCATTCATCTATTCTCCTCTGGACAAAATGACAAGACAGAAAAAATCACCTCAAAAAAAAGAACAAGAGGCAGTACCGACTGCCAGGGACCTAATCAGTACGGACATTAGTAAGATGTCGCAACTAGAGTTCAGAATGACGATTATAAAGATATATCAGAAAAACCCTTTCTGGAGAAATAAAAGAACTAAAATCTAACCAAGTCGAAATCAAACAGGCTATTAATGAGGTGCAATAAAAAATGGAGGCTCTAACTGCGAGGATAAATGAGGCAGAAGGGAGAATTAGTGATAAAGAAAACCAAATGACGGAGAATAAAGAAGCTGAGAAAAAGAGAGATAAACAACTACTGGATCACAAGGGGAGAATTCGAGAGATAAGTGATACCATAAAATGAAACAATATTAGAATAATTGGGATCCCAGAAGAAGAAAGGGGGGGGGGCAGAAAGTATATTGGAGCAAATTGTAGCAGAGAACTTCTCTAATCTGGGGAAGGAAACAGGCATCAAAATCCAGGAGGCACAGAGAACCCCCCTCAAAATCAATAAAAATAGGTCAACACCCCAGCATCTAACACTAAAACTTACAAGTCTCAGAGACAAAGAGAAAATCCTGAAAGCAGCTCGGGACAAGAGATCTGTAACCTACAATGGTAGAAACATTAGATTGGCAACAGACTTATCCACAGAGACCTGGCAGGCCAGAAAGGACTGGCATGATATATTCAGAGCACTAAATGAGAAAAATATGCAGCCAAGAATACTACATCCAGCTAGGCTGTCACTGAAAATAGAAGGAGAGGAAAAAAGCTTCCAGGACAAACAAAAACTAAAGGAATTTGCAAACACGAAACCAGCTCTACAAGTAATATTGAAAGGGGTCCTCTAAGCAAAGAGAGAGTCTAAAAGCAACACAGACCAGAAAGGAACACAGACAATACACAGTAACAGTCACCTTACAGGCAATACAACGGCACTAAATTCCTATCTTTCAATAGTTACCCTGAATGTAAATGGGCTAAATGCCCCAATCAAAAGAAACAGGCTGTCACATTGGATAAAAAAATAAGACCCATTGATATGCTGTCTGCAAGAGACTCATTTTAGACCCAAAGACACCTCCAGATTGAAAGTGAGGGGGTGGAAAACCATTTACCATGCTAATGGACACCAAAAGAAAGCTGGGTGGCAATCCTCATATCAGACAAATTAGATTTTAAACCAAAGACTATAATAAGAGATGAGGAAGGACACTATATCCTACTTAAAGGGTCTACCCAACAAGAAGATCTAACAATTGTAAATATCTATGCCCCTAACATGGGAGCAGCCAATTACATAAGCCAATTAATAACAAAAGCAAAGAAACACATCGACAACAATACAATAATAGTAGGGGACTTTAACACCCCCCTCACTGAAATGGACAGATCATCTAAGCAAAAGATCAACAAGGAAATTAAGACTTTATAAATGACACACTGGAACAAATGGACTTCACAGATATATTCAGAACATTCCATCCCAAAGCAACAGAATACACATTCTTCTCTAGTGCCCATGGAACATTATCCAGAATAGATCACATCATAGGTCACAAATCAGGTCTCAACTGGTACCAAAAGATTGGGATCATTCCCTGCGTATTTTCAGACCACAATGCTTTGAAACTAGAACTCAATCACAAGAGGAAAGTCGGAAAGAACTCAAATACATGGAGGTTAACTAAAGAATGAATGGGTCAACCAGGAAATTAAAGAAGAATTAAAAAAAATCATGGAAACAAATGAAAACTAAAACACAACTGTTCAAAATCTTTGGGATGCAGCAAAGGCAGTCCTAAGAGGAAAGTATATAGCAATAGAAGCCTTTCTCAAGAAACAAGAAAGGTCTCAAATACACAACCTAACCCTACACCTAAAGAGCTAGAGAAAGAACAGCAAATAAAGCCTAAACCCAGCAGGAGAAGAGAAATAAAAAAGATCAGAGCAGAAATCAATGAAATAGAAACCAAATGAACAGTAGAACAGATCAATGAAACTAGGAGCTGGTTCTCTGAAAGAATTAATAAGATTGATAAACCCCTGGCCAGACTTACCAAAAAGAAAAGAGAAAGAACCCAAGTAAGTAAAATCATGAATGAAAGAGGAGCGATCACAAGCAACACCAAAGAAATACAAACAATTATAAGAACATATTATGAGCAACTATATGCCAGCAAATTAGATAATCTGGAAGAAATGGATGCATTCCTAGAGATGTATCAACTACCAAAACCGAACCAGGAAGAAATAGAAAACCTGAACAGACGTATCACCACTAAGGAAATTGAAGCAGTCATCAAAAATCTCCCAACAAAAGCCCAGGGCCAGATGGCTTCCCAGGGGAATTCTACCAAACATTTCAAGAAGATTTATTATCCTGAAACTGTTCCAAAAAATAGAAATGGAAGGAAAACTTCCAAACTCGTTCTATGAGGCCACCATTACCTTGATCCCCAAACCAAAGACCCTATCAAAAAGGAGAATTACAGACCAATATCCCTGATGAACATGGGTGCAAAAATTCTCACCAAAATACTAGCCAATAGGATCCAACAGTACATTAAAAGGATTATTCACCACGACTAAGTGGGATATATCCCTGGGTTGCAAGGTTGGTTCAGAATACACAAATCAATCAATGTGATATAATACATTAATAAAAGAAAGAACAAGAACCATATGATCCTCTCAATAGATGCAGAAAAAGCATTTGACAAAGTACAGCATCCTTTCTTGATCAAAACTCTTCAGAGTATAGGGATAGAGGGTACATACCTCAATATCATAAAAGACATCTATGAAAAACCCACAGCGAATATCATTCTCAATGGGGAAAAACTGAGAGCTTTCCCCCTAAGGTCAGGAACACGGCAGGGATGTCCACTATCACCACTGCTATTCAACATAGTACTAGAAGTCCCAGCCACACCAATCAGACAACAAAAAGAAATAAAAGGCATCCAAATCGGCAAAGAAGAAGTCAAATTCTCACTCTTTGCAGATGATATGATACTTTATGTGGAAAACCCAAAAGACTCCACCCCAAAACTGCTAGAACTCATACAGGAATTCAGTAAAGTGGCAGGATATAAAATCAATGCACAGAAATCAGTGGCAGTCCTATACACCAACAAGACAAGACAAGAGAAATTAAGGAGTCGATCCCATTTACAATTGCACCCAAATCCATAAGATACCTAGGAATAAATCTAACCAAAGAGGCAAAGAATCTGTACTCAGAAAACTATAAAATACTCATGAAAGAAACTGAGGAAGACACAAAGAAATGGAAAAACGTTCCATGCCCATGGATTGGAAGAACAAATATTGTGAAGATGTCAATGCTACCAAGAGCAATCGACACACTGAATGCAATCCCTATCAAAATGCCATCCACTTTTTTCAAAGAAATGGAACAAATAATCCTAAAATTTGTATGGAACCAGAAAAGGCCGCAAATAGCCAGAGGAATGTTGAAAAAGAAAAGCAAAGCTGGTGGCATCACAATTCCGGATTTCAAGCTACATTACAAAGCTGTCATCATCAAGACAGTATGGTACTGGCACAAAAACAGACACATAGATCAATGGAACAGAATAGAGAGCCCAGAAATGGACCCTCAACTCTATGGTCAACTAATCTTTGACAAAGCAGGAAAGAATGTCCAATGGAGAAAAGACAGTCTCTTCAACAAACGGTGTTGGGAAAACTGGACAGCCACATGCAGAAGAATGAAACTGGACCCCTTCCTTACACCACACACAAAAATAGACTCAAAATGGTTGAAAGACCTAAATGTGAGACAGGAGTCCATCAAAATCCTAAAGGAGAACACAGACAGCAACCTCTTCGACGTCAGTCGCAGCAACTTCTTCCTAGAAATATTGCCAAGGGCAAGGGAAGCAAGGGCAAAAATGAACTATTAGGACTTCATCAAGATAAAAAGCTTTTGCACAGCAAAGGAAACAGTCAACAAAACCAAAAGACAACCGACAGAATGGGAGAAGATATATGCAAATGACATATCAGATAAAGGGCTAGTATCCAAAATCTATAAAGAACTTATCAAACTCAACACCCAAAGAACAAATGATCCAATTAAGAAATGGGCAGAAGACATGAACAGACATTTTTCCAAAGAAGACATCCAAATGGCCAACAGACACATGAAAAAGTGCTCAACATCACTCGGCATCAGGGAAATCCAAATCAAAACCTCAATGAGATACCACCTCACACCAGTCAGAATGGCTAAAATTAACAAGTCAGGAAATGACAGATGTTGGCGGGGATGCGGAGAAAGGGGAACCCTCCTACACTGTTGGTGGGAATGCAAGCTGGTGCAGCCACTCTGGAAAACAGTATGGAGGTTTCTCAAATAGTTGAAAATAGAGCTACCCTACGACCCAGCAATTGCACTACTGGGTATTTACCCCAAAGATACAAATATAGTGATCCGAAGGGGTACATGCACCCCGATGTTTACAGCAGCAATGTCCACAAGAGCCAAACTGTGGAAAGAGCCAAGATGTCCATCGACAGATGAATGGATAAAGAAGATATATATATATATATATATATATATATATATACACACACACACACACACACACACACACACACAGGAATTTTATGCAGCCATCAAAAGGAATGAAATCTTGCCATTTGCAACGACGTGGATGGAACTAGAGGGTATTATGCTGAGCGAAATAAGTCTATCAGAGAAAGACATGTATCATATGATCTCAATGATATGAGGAATTCTTAATCTCAGAAAACAAACTGAGGTTTGCTGGAGTGGGGGGGGGGTGGGAGGGATGGGGTGGCTGAGTGATAGACACTGGGGAGGGTATGTGCTCTGGTAAGCGCTGTGAATTGTGTAGGACTGTTGAATCACAGACCTGTACCTCTGAAACAAATAATACATTATATGTTAAAAAAAAAAAAAAAGAAGATAGTAGGAAGGGAAAAATGAAGGGGGGGAAATCGGAGGGGGAGACGAACCATGAGAGACGATGGACTCTGAGAAACAAACTGAGGGTTCTAGAGGGGAGGGGGTTGGGGGGATGGGTTAGCCTGGTGATGGGTATTAAAGAGGGCTCGTAATGAATGGAGCACTGGGTGTTATATGCAAACAATGAATCATGGAACACTACAAAAAAAACAGGAAAGAAAAATAAGTTTTGGTTTTAAAGTTAAATTTTCAATTAAATATTCCCAATATTCGTTATTTTCTACCTACTTTTTTGCAGTAAGTATCATTTTGAAGAATGTAGACAAGGCAATGGCTCTTTTGTGATCTATAAGTATAAATTATTTTAAATGTTGAAAACAAACTGAAAACTTCAAACCTATTCTAGTCTCTTCTAGAAAGGAAGGTTTTTAAATGACTTCTTTCTTTCCTCCCCAGTTAAAGGAGTTAGAACAGAGACTGGAAAACTATGGCCCACTAAGCCAATATCTTATTTTTGTAAATAAAGTTTCACTGGAACTCGTACCCTCACGCGTTTATGTACAGTACATGACTGCTTTCATTCTGCAACAGCAGAGCTGATAATTGCACCAGAGGCCGTTTGGCCTGCAACACCTGAAGTGCTATTACCTGGCCCTGTACAGAAAAGTTTACAAATCCCCGTATTAGAATATTTCTATGAGGGACGCCTGGGTGGCTCAAGTCGGTTAATCAATTGCCTTCGGCTGTCATGATCCCAGGGTACTGGGATTTAGTCCCACATCAGGCTCCTTTCTCAGCAGGGATCCTGCTTCTCCCTCTGCCTGCTGCTTCCCCAGCTATGCTTGCTTTCTCTCTCTCTGACAAATAAATTAAAAAAAACAAAAACAAAAAAACAATAAAACCCAGTTATACCAAAAAAAAAAGAAAAAGAATATTTCTATGAAACAAACATGCCTCCAAGACCTTGGATCCCATTAGAACACCTGCAAGAAGGATTAGCTAAGAAAGATAAACAATATCAATATTTTGCCTCTCTGGTTCATAAAGAGCTAGGACCTACAATTTTTGAGGTCTGGCACATGGTAAGAGGGTACCAAGGAATATGGCTTCTTTTAGAAGATAACCTCTTTCAGGATGAAGATTAAAGGTTACAAGAATAAGCTGCTTCTCTCATTAACAGTACTGCATTGATGTAGATGGTTATGGTGTTTATAACAAGGAAGTTAAGTTCAAGCTAATAAAATTTGGGAAAGCCTCTCTTACTCAATCAGGCTTGAACACAAATTTGATTTCTGACCGGTCTAAGATTCTGCAAGCCAAATGATCTCTTATGTTACCCTGAAGGCAAAGCTTAGAAACTATATAACTGCAAATGAATTAGTAAAAAATACATAAATGAACTAAATTATCCCAAAAGGATTATAGAGTTTTCTTCCTTTTCCCAGTCTAAGGTAATAGTTTACTAAGTATCACATTTTTTCCCTAGGAAAAGAATACCGTCATTAAAAAAAGCAAGGAAGTTCCACTGTCATTAATTCTTAGAATTCGGGGCACCTGGGTGGCTTAGTCGTTAAGCGTCTGCATTCGGCTCAGGTCATGATCCCAGAGTCCTGGGATCGAGTCCCGCATTGGGCTCCCTGCTCTGCAGGAAGCCTGCTTCTCCCTCTCCCTCTCCCACTGCCCCCTGCTTGTGTTCCTGCTCTAACTCTCTATCAAATAAATAAAGTCTTTAAAAAAAAAAATTCTTAGAATTCATAGAATTAAGAAGTTCTGCCTAACCTTAGCAAAGCCTGAAATCCTGCTCAACTCCACCAGTGATCTGCACATATTCTGCCTGTCAAAAGAAAATTAAATCCTCTCTCAAGTTAAGTAACATCATCCCAGGTCTCCCTAATGTTTCAAACTCAATGTTGGGCAAGCAACCAAAATTACCAGGCATACGGGAAGATGGGACCAAATGACCCCTTCCAACACCCCTAAAGCCCCCCAAAACAAAGACTACTGTATGGGCCCAAAGATTATCCAGATATTGCAGTTAGCAAACATGTTAACATAACTATGATAGATACTGCTTATCTAGGAACGCTGAAGAAAAAGCAAAGAATGAGGAAAGATGCAAAGTCCAGAGGAACACAATAATGCAGAAGCAGATCTTCAGGCATCTTACAAACCCTCTGCAGAGATGTCAAGGGCAAGAGTCCCCTTTATAATCATGGAAGTTCAAGTCATCAGTATTTTCCTTATGGTTATACTATCTTCTAAAAACTTCATTCTCCCTTCAACATTTAAGTCCACAATCCATAGCTCCCCATAAACAAACATAAAATTCGGGAGGTCTTTGACAGGGACACAGATACACTACTAATTTTATTTTAGCAAAACATTGAGCGAGTAGAATCATGTATTCAAGCACCATCCCCCCAAAAGAGAAAATATTTATAACCACCAAACAACCAGTAAAACTGCAAATGTGAAGAGCATGTGATGTTTCCTCCTGTGGCTTAGAGTAAACTTGAAGGAAGGAAAATCTGAAAAGGCTACACTTATAGGGGCTGGGGGCAGGGAGGGGGAGCCCAACAGAAAAGCTAGAAATAAATGCCAACTTGGAAGATCAGTCAGAGTTATGGAGCTTGTCACCACATTCGGTCACTGTTAACACATCCTCAACCCACAGAAGTGTGCAGCGAAGACATCCCAAGAGCTAATAAGCTTCCTCTCTTGGACTATCCATCTCCAGAACTTCCTTTCCAGAAACTCTCTACTCAGAAGAGGATCATGAATAGAAGATGGGAGGAAAGGAAAAGTACAGTTAATATGGCAAACAGAAAGAGAAATCACCAACCCAGGAATGATCCAGGAGGTGCATCACCTCGCAATACCACAGGAGAGAGTTTGTGCTGTGAAATATGCACAGGACATCCAGACTGTTGACTCCCACTGCAAGGGACAGTCTTGACAGATAATAAACTCTTCTGGAGCTGTGGTTTGTCCTGTTATAGGAGCTGTGGCTCCCTATAACAACTTTTTCAAGTAATTATTTTCCTTTCCTCAACTTCAGAATAATTTATAAAAGTATGCAATGTGTGACCATTAACAATTAATGTCATAAAAGATAATGTAAAATCTAAGTAATAACATGCTTCCTACTGGACATGACATGTACTTTCTTGTATGCCTATTACTCACTTATGAAACATGTCAGTTTCAATTCCAGATAAAACTGGTAACTGAACAGCGTGGCACTGACAATAAAATCGACAAATAGGTGAGTGGAACAGAATAGTCCAGAAGCAGACCTACATACATACTGTCTTCTGGATCTGTGACAAAGGTGATGGCTGTAGTTCAACGGGGAAAGGAGAGTCCTTGTAATAAATGGGTCCGGGTCAACTGAAAATATATATGGGAAGAAATAACATGACTCCTACAAAGATCGTAATATGGATTTCAGACGTGAATGTGGAAGGTAAGGCAGTCTCTAGCAGGCAGTGAGAAATAGTACATGCACAGCCATAAGGGAAGGAGTGGTACGTGGGACTTAAAGAACTTCTCTTCATTAAGAGAAACTTACATTGAGAGAGAAAAAAGGTAAACCATGGAGAGGTTTTCTCTTAACAATACAGATCAGTAAGAAAAAAAAAGAAAATCCATTTTTTAAAAATAGGCAAAAGGCATGAAAAGGCACTTTACAGATGCTATAAGCATTTGCAGAAGTGCTTAAATCAAATCATCAGTCATCAAGAAAATGCACAGTACTAACTGTGCTCACCAGAATGGCTACACAGAGAACACGAGAGGAAGCCCTGACAATAAAACAAGTCATCAAAGTAATGTAGATACAGAGCAAACCAGCTTTCACTACTGGTAGGAAGGAGCAGTGATGCCATCACTTTGGAGAGACGGAGGCATATCTACGATAAACTGTAGCAGTGCTCCAGCAACTCCACTCCCGGGTGCAGATACCTCCCCAAAATTAATACCTTAGTGCGATGTTTAAGAGTGCTCACAGCAGCCTCAGTTTATAATAGCCAGAACCAGAACTATCGCAAATGTCTATCCGTAGTGGTATCTACATGCAACAGAATAAATATTACAAAACCACGTAAAAGAACAAACTACAGCTCCAGGTGTAAGTTTTGAACAAAAAGAAGCCAAACAGAAGAGTCCATGAATTCATTTACATGTAGTTCAAAAACAAGCAAGACTGTTCTTGGCATGACACCAAAAGCACAAGCAAAAAATAAATACACTGGATTCCAGGGCCACCTAGGTGGTGCAGTCAGTTAAGCCTCCAACTCTTGGTTTCAGCTCAGGTCGCAATCTTAGGGTCATGAGATCAGGCCCCACGTCGGGCTCCGTGCTCAGTGTGGAGTCTGCTTAAGATTCTCTCCCCCTTGCCCCTTTGCCCCTGTGCTCACACTCTCCCTCTCTCCCCCCAAGTGAATAAATCTTTAAAATAAACTGGACTTCATCCAAATTTAAACCACTGGGCTTCAAAGAACATCATCATCAAAGTGAACCCACAGAATGGGAGAAAATATTTGCAAATCATAGATAGGTCTGGTATGTTCTAAGACATGTGTACCAAGATACAGAAAATACTCTTAACACCTCAACAACAAAAAGACAACACAGTTGAAAAATGGAAGAAATGTAAAAATACATTTTTCCAAAGAAGATATATAAATGGTCAATAAACATATGGAAAGATGTTCAACATCATTAGCCATTTGTAAAATGCAAATCAAAACCACAGGAGCACTTCACACCCACCAGTATGACCATAATCCAAAAGACTAACATTAGCAAGTGTTGGTGAGAATATGGATCATACAAATCATACACTGATAGTGGGAATGTAAAATGGTGCAGTGGTTTCAGACACCAGTTTGGCAGTTTGTCAAAAAGTTAAATATAAACTTACCATATGACCCAGTAATCTACTCCCAGGTTTACACTCAAAAGAAATGAAAACACAATAACCAGTACACAAACGTTCGTAGCAACATATTCAGAATAGCCAAATGGTGGAAACAACCCAAATGTTCACCAACTAATGAATAAAACGTAGTAGTGTCCATAGAATGGAATTATTATTCAGCCATAAAAATGAGTGCCTGATACAAGCTACAACATGGATGAACCTCAAAAACATTATGCTCCATGAAAGACAGTTACCAAAGACCACAGTCTGCAGGATTCCATTCATATGAAATGACTAGAACATGTAGTCTACAGAGCTAGAAAGTAGATTAGTAGGTGCCTAAGACTAGCGGAGGGAAGACTCGGAAAAAACCGGAGTGACTCCTAATGGGTATGGGATTTCTTTCTGGGGTGATGTAACTGTTCTAAAATTGTGGTGGTCAGCGGCACAACTCTGAATATACTATAAACCATTAAAATGTATACTTTAAATCATTAACTGTGTGGTATTGTGACTCACACCTTAACAGAACTATTAAAAATAAGACTAAAACCTACGATGAGGGCGCCTAGGTGGCTCAGTTGGTTAAACACCTGCTTTCAGTTCAGGTCACGATCGCAGGGTCCTCGTCCTGGGATCAAGTCCCGGATCTCCCAACCGAGCTCCCTGCTCAGCAGGGAGTCTGCTTCTCCCTCTGCTCCTCCCCCTGCTCGTGCACACACACGCGCATGCGCTCTCTCTCACAAAAATAAATAAATCTTTTAAAAAATAACAAATAAATAAACTATGATGATATACATCAGAATGAGTAAGTCACATTTGGGGTGACAAAATGGGAAGGGATACAAGGGAGGGTTCCCTGAGTGCAGGTAATGTTCTGTACCTTGTTCTGGGTAGTCACAGGAATAAATTCACTTGGTAAAAATTCATTAAGCCTGATACCTAAGAGGTATGCACATTACTATAGGTATGCTATACTTCAAATCAATTTTTTTAAAAAACTTTCCCAAAAATCTCAGAAAATTAAATTAGGGATTATTTACTTCCATTCTAGAAATTAGGAACCTAAGGAAATTGAGAGGTTAAAATGACTTGCTAAAGGTCATATTCTAAGTTAATGACAAAATTCAAGCTTGACTCCTATTGTTTAATTCCTATTTATAAACAATGTATACATAAAATGGACAAGCCCCCCCCCCCCCCCACTCCCAACAAGAGCTTTCATCACACTATCAGGCTTACTTCCCCCCAAGCACTTAAAACATAAAATAATCTTGATTATCTGTTAATTTTATTACTCTGTTTTTCCTCAATAAAATGTAAGCTCCACGAGAGCAGAGACCGTACCTGTCCAGTACCGTATCCCCAATACCTACAACACTGCCTCGTACACACTGCGTGCTTAGTAAGGATGCAGAATGAATGACATCACTATACTTCAACTCCTTCTTGTGGTTTGTCTTTTCAAGGTGGGATTTCACTTTGATATTTGCCAGGACAGTAAGTGAATGCAAGTCTGACTCTGTTATATCTCAAATATACCCTCAGAAATGGTTTAAAAATGATAAAAATAAGTGTGAATTATGGAAATGTAAATGGGAGAATAGTTCTATATAATGATTTATAACTCATTTCAAATAATAATGACTTCAAAAAAATTTTTAATGAAGTATAGAAAAGTTTCTTCTCAAACAAAAACTTACAGGTTTATCTACTAAATATTATGACTTAGATAAGACCAGAGTTACTGCATTTGAGTGAGAATTTAGCATAAATTACAAGACAATCATGCAGATTTTAGGACAGCCTGGGAAAGTTTTATTATTAGGGGAAAAAAAAAAACCCAAGAAACAAATTAGATGACCTTGCCATAAGATAGTCGACTGATTTGAAACTGTCTTCATAGGGATACTCTACATTCTTTCTTATGTTCTACCTTCCTTATATTCATTAGTGCTTTCTTGAGTAGTTTTCTGTGTGTAAATCATTAATATTTTTATTATACATCCTAAATAAACAAGATTGAAAGGTTTAATAAGTAGCTATTCTCTTAGAAAAAGATATATGTAAATTAAAAAGCTCTATCATTCAATTTTTTCTTTAAAATCATACCAGTATCATAAATTTCTTTAAACTTTTTTTAAAAACACACATTCCATTTTTTTACAGCATTCTTCCTCTCAAAGTTGTGCTTATTGTATTCACATGGCACTTAGTACACATTACCTCACTTTATATTTTTATGAATACATCTTATTTCTGCCGACCACACAGACTTCCCTCCCATGCATGCTATTTATCTGTATTCCTAAAATGCAGCACAAAGTAGGCACTTCATAAAGGTCTACTTTAATTGATGAAAAAGGCACCTGGAGTAATAGAAACAGTATGAAGTTGGAATTCAGAAAATAAGTTCTGCCCTTGTGTTACGGTCTGCGAGCAAGTCTGTTTAATACCTCTGACCACTAAACTAAATAGTTTCCTAGGTCTTTTCTAGCTTTGAAAAGTGAGGCTTCTAATGAGTCAGAATAAAACATAGGTTTTTTTTTTCTATTTCTTCTCTTAGAAATATTATTTCCAATCCTCTTGGAATTAGAATGATCAACCAGTTTGTGGGTTTATAGCAATCTCAGTGACTTCCTCTTTTAGTCACCCATTTGCAAATTATTCTCCCCACTGCTCAAGAGCATCTCCCCACCATGACAGCCAGATGTAAGGAATGAAAATAACCCTTAAATAAGGTAATTATTTAATAAACTCTAAGGTTATTACTCTACTTAGAATAACAACTGCTTCTACTAGTTGTCAGGAAAGCAGGTATTAATTTTAGTTTTACAAATAGTATATATTTCATATTACATCCCCCACCAACTTCTGCTTAGGAAGGAAAAAAACATCTTATTTTGCTCAATTCCTTTTTTCTTCTGTTCTTCCTACTCTTTGTTGTTTGAAAGTAGCATATCCTAGAGTTATTTACTATAAACCACTCTCGAAATCCAACATATCCTTTCTATACACTGCAGCATTTTGGTTACATTCTGCATAGGAAGTAGGTTCTTACCAAGGTGTTACCAAAAACCAACCCACTTCTATGTGTTGTGTATTTTTTTTAATATACTAAAATAAAATTTAGAGATTGAGTTCCAAAAGAGTTTATTATAGTCAGAATAGCTTAAAATGCCTTAAAGTATTCAGATGCCTTAAAGTACTTAAATATCCAAAAAGCATCAAATAGAATGGCTTTTGTTTAAATGCTAGCAACTATTGAAAATGTGTATTTACGGAACCCTGACGTAAGAGGAATAAATTAATATTTATATTCATTTCCGACCATAAGTAGGGCTGCACATGAAAACAGCTGTGTGTTTAAGCAAATGAAAGAGAAACTAGCACATGAGTGTTGCGTGTGCCTCAGTTAAACATGTTTATGATGTGATTCCATTACGTATTACTGTGACAATTAAGTGTAATTATTCTACAAGACAAACGAGATTTACCAGCAGTGAGGAAATATCAGACAAAGAGGAACAACGGTGAACGCCATGTCAAAAGGAAACCACTACCTTTCTGGGCTTTCACCGTCTGCTCTTCAATTTGCCGCAGCCGCTCCATCAGCTCCTCCTTTTCCCGCTCTATCCTTTCCTTCTCCTTTTCTGCTATCTCCCTCTTCTTCTTTTCATTCTCTAGTTGTGCCCTGAAGAGGAATTAGAATTGTTCTGTTACAAATGGATACATAGAAATATTTACGTGAAATCCAAGTACTGTGAGTCCACTAAGAAGAAACTAAGTATAAATCTTTTAAGAATCTTCATTATATTCAGCTGGGCTTCAAAAAAAAAAAACAACAACAACCCATCCAGTTAAAAATATAGGACTGCCCTGTTACATGCACGTACACTAGAATACAATGCATTTCTTTTTGTGAGGTCATGGAAAATGTAGTCCAGGATTATTTCAAAAGTTAAAAGGGGTGCTTGGGAGGATCAGCTGGTTAAGCATCTGCCTTCGGCTCAGGTCATGATCTCGTGGTTCTGGGATGGAGTCCCGTGTTGGGCTCCCTGCTCAGAGGGGAGTCTGCTTTTCTCTCTCCTTCTGCCCCTCCCCCAAGTCGTGCTCTCTCTCTCTCAAAATAAATAAAATCTTAAAAAAAAAACAGAAACAAAAAAGATATTAAAAACTTAGACATTTTGGAAAGATTTTCAAGGGACAAATTTATAAAACAGCTAGGAAAGTAAAACTGTCAAATACATCCCTTGTGTGCAAAGCATGTTTTTTATGCAGATCGAATGCGGGAATAAATAAGGAGATTTATCACTTGCATACTCGATGAATTCTGACAATAAATTACAGGCCAGCACAAAACCAGTTAACTGCACAGTTCCCACTGAGCGAAATAAGAAAGGCTTGAAAGGGAGCACACAAGGTTATTTTACTTTAGACAGTTTAAGTAAGATAACCTGGGAGGGCAACAATTTTCAATCACTAACATGAATTAACACACTTTTTTTATTTTTAAAGATTTTATTTATTTATTTGATGGAGAGAGAGATAGTGAGAGCAGGAACACAAGCAGGGGGAGTGGGAGAGGCAGAGCAGGCTTCCCACTGAGCAGAGAGCCCGATGCGGGACTCGATCCCGGGACCCTGGGATCATGACCTGAGCCGAGCAGATGCTTAATGGTTGAGCCACCCAGGCGCCCAAATTAACACATTTTTAATTCCTAAGGTGGTACCAATTTAATCTAATATACAAATGGCAAATCAGTTTTATCTCCTTTGACAACTCCATTAGAACGACAGTAGGTGTCGAATGCTGCTTAAGACAGATCATCCTGAGACCACCTCTCTCACTCAGCTGGATCTGCCAGGGGCCTAATGAAACCGCTTCTTTTAAATATAGCCAGAACTCTCATCACACAACTACCAAGAGCCTACCATTGGTCAGACTCTATGCTGAAGGCCAGAAATATAAACGAATAAGAATTAGATGAAGCACTACCAGATAATATTGTCTATTCATAAATTTAATCAATATTCAATATTCCCATTATTTTAATGGGAATAATTTTTTTTTTAGTTTAAAAAAAATCAATTATGATTTCATGTCTGATACTTATCTGAATACATGTAAATATTCCCAAAAAAGACATCATTGCCATCTAAATTTCAGGCATAAAACCATGTACTGTAAGCATAAATAGCATATTAATGAACTCAATTCTCTGGACTAACATGCAGAGAATATTTTAGAATACCTTACTTTTTAAAGAATATCAGATGAACCCAATTATATTTTTCTTCAGTGAAAATTAAAAGCTAACTTATATTCAGCTTCTATTCAGACTATGCATTAAAATAATATTAAGGGATGCCTGCGTGGCTCAGTTGGTTAAGTGACTGCCTTCGGCTCAGGTCATGATCCTGGAGTCCCAGGATCGAGTCCCGCATCGGGCTCCCTGCTCAGCAGGGGGTCTGCTTCTCCCTCTGACCCTCTTCCCTCTCATGTTTTCTCTCTCATTCTCTCTCTCTCTCGCTCTCAAATAAATAAAATGTTTAAAAAAAATAATATTAAGAATGATTATACTAGGTACCATTTATTAAACACCAGGTACTTTACTGAATGTCTGTATACCACTATCATTATTTCTCACAAAAACCTCTGCATCCTTAAAGCTGGGTCCTAATGATACAGGCAGCCAGCCATGGCCCGTCTCATAGCTACACTACAACTGGTGCGTGGGCATCTGACTCTGAATTGTCTCCACTTTTAAATTTGGTAACAATTCTAGTCATACAGAACATGTTCAGGAATTACAGAATGAGTTATCATTCAACTTGGATGTAAATAACTTAGAACACAGACTATAGAGACCAACAACCCATGGGATATAATGTCGTTTTCATTGCCGAAAACCCAGTTCTGGGAGTTACGGGGAGAGAGTATGAGCACATGTACCAAGGTACTGTAGGGAAAGAGGTCCCTTGCTGCCCCTTCCCAGCTCCTGTTCCTAAGAGCTTCCAGCAGCACAGGCAGCATGCCTCTGAGCATCCCCCCAAGTATCTTTGCTGGCTACTTTGCCAATGGGCTTGACCAAAACTGTTTCCACATATACAGTTGTCATTTTTCTCTTTCTGACCTGTAAAGCAGGGAATAAATGAAGACTTGGCATGCCATTTCTGAAAGACCTGCCAAATCCCTATGTGGCTAGATTAATATAAAACATCCTCTAGGCATTCAAATGAATTAAAGTTACTAAATTCCTACAGTGTACAAGGCAGTCAATAAATGTTTGCTAATGAAACACTGTAAAATTTATCCAAGACAGAAACCATGGGATGGTTACTGTGTGAGCAAAGAAACTTAAAGTCTTCCACTTTCATCTAGGCTTTAGAGTAACTCAAATACAGTACCATCACCAAATGGTACTTCTTAATCATACTACATATACTAGAAGCCATACAGCACTCTCCTCTATGTGTGAGAAATAAAGGACAAATGGACAAATGTATTTAAAAATGTAAATAATATATCAACACTATAGATAAGCAGAACAGGTAGGGGACATTTTATGGAATGATGAGTATGAGATACGATTTTTTAAACTCATGACAGGTGATCTTAGAGATAGGCCAGGAGAGGAAAGGAAGAGAGAAAGAAAGAGAGGGTGAGGGTAAGGGTGAGAGTGCATGAAAAGAAGGAAAATTATTGTCTTTGAGAGAGATAGATGGAAAAGCTACGATGGGTATGAATATACAGAAAGTAAAGCACAATAAAGAGCTACTTAAAAAGGCACGTAAGACTAGAACCACAATGTGATCCTAAGCCACAGGAGAGCAGTGAAAAATGAGAGAGCCCAGTCAATCCAACTTAGTGTCTTTAATTGGTCAGGAATTACTGGAAAGTCTCATACCTATATAAAAAATGTCTGGTGATGCAGTAAACTTCTCTAAGGCACAGTCTCTAAGGCAGACAACCTGAGGAGAGCTATCTAAATTAGATAGAACATTTAAGAAAAAGCAACAACAACAAAAACACATTACTAAACACAAACACTATGTGGTAAGTAAAATTTTATCTAGCAGAGGATCTATTTAATTCTTAGATTCAAATCATGTTATTTCTAGTACATTTGAAATATTTAAGTTTATATATGTTTAGAGCTCCTCAGTTTTGTTTTCTTTACGGCCTACTCTATTTCTTGGATGACTGTGTTATTCTACACTACAAAGATCTCCTCAATAAAAGTTAACTTTAAGTTGGTCTCTAAATTTTTTCAAATAAAATATTAAGTCCCAATCAATCTAAATCAAATTTGGGAATTATGCTACTGGACCCAGTAATTTCATTCACTATCACTTTCATTCACTATCTTTCCATTTCAAAAACTCTCTAATATATATTTAATAGTATCTTTTTTCAAAAGTCTAAGTGAACCACGATTAAAAAAAAAAAAAACGAATCAGTGTCACTGGCCGGGGTACTGGTGTTGCTCTGTGCAGTGGCTTTTCACTTGA
The DNA here is from genome assembly GCF_964656455.1 of Halichoerus grypus. Lineage (NCBI taxonomy): Eukaryota > Metazoa > Chordata > Mammalia > Carnivora > Phocidae > Halichoerus > Halichoerus grypus. Next base: position 104,450,700 of record NC_135722.1, on the reverse strand, counting down.
GTTCTCCAGTGTCACTGACACTGTTTTAAAGCAAAATATTCAGCGGGGCGCCTGGGTGGCTCAGCCAGCTGAGCGTCCGACTCTTGATTTCAGCTCAGGTCATGACTGTGAGCTCAAGCCCCAATCAGGCTCCACGCTCATGCTTGTTCCTCTCCCTCCCCTGCCTGTGCGTGTGCACGCTCTCTCTCAGATAAACAAATAAAATCTTTTAAAAAAAATAAATAAAAATAATGCAAAATTTTTATTCAAGCAATTCTTACCCTGAAAAATTAAGTACAAGTCACAAGCAGAACAAGCTTGAAAAATTCCAAACTACTACAGTACCCAAACCAATGTCAATTAGTGAAAAGCAAGCATATTTAAAAAATTAAAAAAGCACATCTCTGAATTCATGAAAAGCTACTTTCTCAGAAATACCAAAGATTTCCAATTTGAAAAGCATACGTACTCATTTTAAGAGTATAAGGATAATTACTCATTCCATTATAATACAATTAAAACAATGTAAAAATGTAAACTCAGAGTAGGTTAAAGAAACAGCATTCTTAAATTTTAAACCACCTACTCAATTAAGAATCAAAACCTTAAATTCCATACCTTTCCAACTGCTTCTGATGTTTCTCCTCCCTCGCCTGAGCCTTCATCTGCTGCACTTCAATAGTATCAGGCTTTCTTCTTCGCATGTATAGTTCATGGTTTCCCATACATAAAGCCAAAATCCGTTTATTGATTCTCAGACGAGGTGCATAAAAAACAAAATCCTAAACATAAAGTTTCTGAATTTAAAATCTTCCTGAAGGACAGTCTCTCTCACAATAATCTGTACTAAATTTCAATATGCGGTATGAATTCAAATGTCATATTACACAGTTTAGAAATCATAAAATCTCCTAATTCCTAGTAAGTATGCCGTATTTGCCCATAACTGTGAAGGTTACCAACAAACAAGTGTTTTTAACTGCTCCTTAGGAATGGTGATTATTTTCAATCACCTCCAATAAAACATCATCCACCTTACAGCTGAATCTCAATTAAAGTAAAACTAATATTCACATGTTATAAAAAGATCAGAACCTTGTATTTTTAATAATTCATTATTTTATCAGCAGGAAAGTTAAACTATGGAAAGGGAGTGTTTCTCAGGAGCAAATCAATAAATGAACAATGCCACTATTCAAATGGTATCATAGCAAAGTGACAGAAATTTAAAAAGAGTTAATAGAGAAAACATTTATAAAACAATTTTACTTACAGGTGCCTTTTTGTCGATCGGCTTTATAACAAATTTTTTGTCATTAAATGAAATATTTCTGATTTCACTCCAAGGAAAACCAATTTTTGGTGTTAACCTTAAAAAATGAGAGCATTCCTTTAATTAAAAGCAAAAAACAAAACATAAAATGTGTAACATTTTGGGGCCAAATTAGCTGAATGACCAATCTTAAGAGTGCCAGACTTTCAAATGTATTAGCTTATTTATACTATTGACATTATTATCTTTTAAGGGGAAATTTGATCAATTAAGCCACATAAAACAGAATTAACTATCAAAAAATTTCATAATGTGTCATGAGCCTTGAAAACACTATACTTATTTTCTTAAAATTACCTAGAAAACACTAGCAACCTAGAGTGTAGAACTGAGCTTCTTGGGGTGTTGTACGAGCTCTACTTAGATTCAAGCTACTACAACTATTAGTTTAAATATGTTTAAGAAGGGGGGGGAAGAAGTCTTCATAAGTTTCCATGTGAATTATGGACATGTTACTAAATATAAAAAAAATTTATTTCCTTTCTCTGTTTAGTTTAAAAATGTATTTGTGAGTGACATTAAAAACACTAATTCTCAATATCTTTAAAAGGGTTAATTTTATGGTATGTGAGTTATATCTCAACAGAAAAAAATTTAGACATTCACATACACAAATGTTTGGATAAATGGTAGAGCTGGATTTCCAACTCTAAGAAATACAAGTTACCCCCATTTTGCCACACTGCACACAAAGATTCAAGGAATCAGACTGCAACAGTAATTTTGTTTCTGCTTTTCGTGTATTTTACTGTTTCAGACTACCCATCAAATGTGTCACTATTATCTAATAATAAGTGTGCAAAATGATTATGATACTCACGCTGGCCAAAAGGTATCTTTCTAGTCAGTCTTCTGAGAATAGAGTATGAATTTCTACCTATTGAAAGTTCTTTTAATTCTTAAGGAGATTACGAACTGCAGCACAGCAAACAATTTTTCTACATAAAACTTCCTTTACTCAATATCCATGCGTTATACTGCCCTCTAATGGCGATTCAAATGTCAACGTTACCTGCTTAAAAAGGAGGCTGGCTGCTGGACCATAGTATTTTTAAGGTAATGCTGTACTACATTTACATGTTACTTTGAAAATTCTAAATTTCCTCATATAATTCTCACAACAATCTTGTAAGGTAAGCTTGGCAGTTGTATGAATTTCAGAGAGTTAATAACTTGACCAGGATCATAAAGGCAATTAGTAGCAGAGCTGGTAAAAGAACCTAAGCTTTTAAAGTTGTACCCTTATTTTGATTTTTTTAAAAAATCTTTTGGAGGGGTGCCTGGGTGGCTCAGTTGGTTAAGCGACTGCCTTCAGCTCGGGTCATGATCCTGGAGTCCCGGGATCGAGTCCCACATCAGGCTCCCTGCTCAGCGGGGGGTCTGCTTCTCCCGCTGACCCGCTTCCCTCTCGTCTCTGTCTCTCATTCTCTCTCTCTCAAATAAATAAAATCTTTTAAAAAAATAAAATAAATTAAAAAATAAAAAATCTTTTGGAAATATAATAGATTTTAATTATTTTTTTAAAAATGAACCAGTACAGATAAGACCAAAATCCCCTTTGTCCACAATCTCCTTTATCAGTCCCTCCCATTCTGAGCTAACCCCCTCTCTTTCATATTCCCCATCTTTATCTGTAACTGTATCTATAATGGGTACTCTCATGGAAATTAATTCAGTAATTTTTTAAAGAAAGAAAAGGAAAAAAAGATTTGGCCCACAAAAATTAGTCTCAAAGTCTTTTTTGCTTTTCAAAAACTTCAAAATATTCTCTTCTGAATGATATAGCATTTTAACTCGCTTTGTAAATAAAAAATACGTATCAGAGTAAAATAATTAAAACGTTCTCTTTTGGACTTAGTATGTAGTGTTAGAAATGTGTATCTTATTAGATATTTGTAACAATGAAACTAAAATTCTAGAATTTTAGAATAAAGAGAAATGCCTTACAAGAAGGCATTACTGGCATGGACTTAAACGCTTATGTGGTATAGCAAATAAAGAAAGTATAAAGCAATTGTAGCTATCATTCCTATAAGTATTATAAGAGTCTGACATACTCTGTATTAATATAAAAACTAATACCTTATCAGTTTCAAAACAAAATTACACTGTTCACTATGCTTAACACAGTGATATTTTACTTTACTGATGTCTGAAAATATTCAAAACAATTCCTATGTCTTTAGAAAGTTACAAAAATATAATAAATCATACATCTATTAATTTCATTGTCTCATTGTTCTTGATTTCTTATATATGTTAGTTTCAATTTCACCTTATATGCCAGGCGTAACATTTAAGGAATCATTCTTCACCTTTTATAAAGGGAACAAGTTTTAATTAATTTACTAGACAGAACTCACAAGAGATCAAATAAAAGTGAATCATCCTGTCTGATAAATACATTAAGAAGCACAACGCTAAAGCTACAAAATGGAGACATGACATCTAAAAGTCTATGTGGCATTAACTAATGTTTTAAGGCAGGGAAAAAAAAAAAGCAGTTAGAGTAATCAAGCCAAGAAAGACCTTTTACAAACACAGCATAAGATTAAAGCCATACAGATCACTGGTTAATGACCAGCTCAGTATGCAACTAATTTACTCACTTGTCATCATGCTCATAAATATTCAGACCCAAAGCATCAACGCCTAGCCACAATTCAGTTCCCTTTTTATTTTTTATTTCAAAATAGTTGACTCCATACATTTCTAGATCTTGGGCAATCTTCAGGTATTCCATCATAGAATCTTCCCTGTTAAAATAAAGCTTACTGTAATATCCTTAGGTAAAAGTAATACCAAACAAATTACAAAAATACTTTGGATTAAAATTTAGTGCTTTATATTTATTCATGTAAGTCTAATGATCTTTGGGGGATAATCTGATGTACTAGTGTTATGAAATAAAAATACTTTAATTTGATGAAAAACACTAAGAAAATAGCCACCCAAATACCTCAGCATTCCTCTGTGTTCTTCATGCCAGTTCTGTATTCTTTCTTCCCACTGTTCTTTTGTCAGTTTGTGTTGTTCCAAAACACTGTAAGAAAAAAAAAAATCTATGAAAAGGTTTCTATGATTCAAACTTAATATTCATTTAAAAGTACAGAATCATTCAGTACCTTAACTGTAATGGCTGTCATAAAAACCTATATACATGATAAAATTGCACAGAACTAATACATACGTACACATACACAAATGACTGCATATAAAGCAGATGAAATCTGAATCAGGCTGACGGACTGCATCAGTATCTTGGCTGTGATACAGTACTAGTCATGCAAGATGTTACCATTAGGGAAGGCTGGGAGAAGGACACATAGAATCCCTCTATTTTATAATTGCATGTGAATCTATAATTATCTCAAAATAGAAAGTTTCTAGGATCCTGAAATTATTATTATTATTTTTTTTAATTTTATTTATTTATTTGAGAGAGAGAGAGAGCACATGAGAGGGGGGAGGGTCAGAGGGAGAAGCAGACTCCCCACCGAGCAGGGAGCCCGACGCGGGACTTGATCCCGGGTCTCCAGGATCATGACCTGAGCCGAAGGCAGTCGCTCAACCAACTGAGCCACCCAGGCGCCCCGATCCTGAAATTATTTTAAATAATACATGTTGTTAAGACAGTTATATAGTTTATGGGAATTTAATTGTTTCAAACAAATAAGCTATTGGACCAAAAAAAAGGAAAATGACTTTCTCATTATTAATAGAAAAAATTAGAGAAGAGAGTGAAAATCAAAATTCTTGGGCCTTAATTTCTTCTTTTACATTACGTATTTACTTTTCTTGGTGGTAAATTTAATTTTCTTATTTCTATAGGCAAATACTTTATATAAAATTATACAAGTGGAAAGTTACACTTTTTACCACCCCACATCCTCCAAGTAATCTTTTATTAGTTTCTCTTTTATCCTTCCAGAGTTCCTTATGCAAATGTAAGCAAACATATTTTCTCTACTACTGATATTTTACACCAAATCAGCAAATTCAACATACACACAATTTACTTGCTCTACACACTACAGATTATTTATTTCTCTTCTCTTTGGGTCATATAATGATAATTATACATTTTTCTTTACTGGTGAATCCTCAGATCCTACTTTACTAATAGCAAAAGCTGTGGCATTAGAATATTATTGCTTATGGGGCACTTGGGTGGCTCAGTCAGTTAAGCATCTGTCTTCGGCTCAAGTCACAATCCCAGGGTCCTGGGATCGAGCCCCATGTCGGGTTCCCAGCTCAGCGGGGAGCCTGCTTCTCCCTCTCCTTCCAGATCGTGTACTCTCTCATTATCTCTGTGTCTCACAAATAAATAAAATCTTAAAAAAATATATTATTGTTTAGCTGTATAAAATTTTACATGAAACCTAGGAATGTCTTGGCAGTATAAAGGAATCTCAGAACATAATCTTTCCTTGCACAAGTTACTATTTAGAATGGATTCCTTAATGAGGTCTCAGACACACCATTATGTTCTTACTATGCCCTGCTCCTTTCTCGGTGTATCCTCTTTTAAGCTCTTGGCTTTTTTGGGAGAAGAGTTTTGTCTTCCCCCTTAGAGCACTTAAGTTTCCACGTTTTTCTTGCCTTTATACTTTTTCTTGCTGCCTGGCCTGGGCTGCTCACCAAAAGGAATGCAATCAGCCTTAAGGGCATAATGAGTGCAGCCAATTGCTGGTACCATGATATTAACTAAATCTGAAGGTATGGGTTAATTAAATTGGATGCCACTAAGATATATGTTCTAGCTTTTTATATCCTGCATTTCAAACCTCATTTGTTTGCATTTTACATAATGCACTATTAATCTGCATGACTTGTTTGCAGGCATTCAAAAATTCCTACCCTCTCTTTCTTCTGTCCAGAAGAAGGAGTCCTTCGTGCCTAAGGCTAATCTATTCAACTTGGCTTTAAATCTGTCTATCTACGCCTTTAAAGGACTTCTCCCCTCACTTTCTCAGGATCTATACTCCATCATTTATGACAGGGGACATATTTATTGTCCCTTGCATACATGTATATATTATCATATCTACTTCTTTATGTTACAGAGAGCAAAGGACCACATCCATGTTTCTCGCCATTATATGCCCAGTGCCAGTACTGAAAAGGTACTCAAATATTTTCAGAGAAAATAAAGAAGTTAAATCAGTTCTTTCCCATCTTTTAAAGAACATGTCTATGAACTCATGGTTCCCCAGTTTGTTTTTTTTCTTTTTCACAATCACAACCAAACTTCTTTCGAGAGCTATCCATATTCACTATCTTTCATTTCCAAACCTCACATCCACTGCCCCGAGTCCACCACAATCTGGCTGCAATCACCAACACCATACTGAAGCTGCTTTTACTAAGGTCACTACCAATCTCCTTATTGTTAAACCCAACAGACACATTACTTCTCCCTCATACTCAACCTCTTTGTTACTATTGGACGCTGCTGATCAGTTTCTCCTTAAAGCTTCCTTGTACCTTGGCTTCCATGATTAACAGTACTCTGGTATTATTCTTGACTCTCTGGCCATTTTTTCTCAATTTGCTTTACAGTAGTCTCTTCCCCTGCGCTTAAAAATTAAGTTCCAACAAGATCTGTCCTAGGCCTTTTGCTCATTCTGTATGTACTTTCAGGTCCATCGCTTTCATTCCCTTGGGATAATTATCTATTTGCTGCTTATTCCCAAAACTGTATCTATAGTTCAGACTGCTCTCCAAGATCCAGATCCACGCCTACAAATGAATACTAGCTACCTTCCTGGGTTATGCTGCAGATGTTTCAAACGCAACAGATTCAAAACTGAAATCTTCCTTCTCCAAAACGTATCCCTTCTCCCCTTATCTTGGAAAAAGGTATCACCAACTACCCAGATGCCCAAGTCAGAAACCTGGCACATAAAAACTTATGTCTATCTATCTCTTTTCAAAGGAGTGAGCGATATTATCTTGTGGAGCTGATAATCTGTATCACCAGAGAGCTAAAATGTACTGTGGGAGAAAAGATTGCTTATCTGGGCTTTTCTACACAAGAATTTTTTTTTTTCTATACAAGAATTAAAAGCACCCATCAAAATCATCAAATTGTGTGTAATTTATGATCACCAAATAACTTGATTACTAATTCCCCCCTCAGGTACTTCAGATGGTGAGAAAAAGTGTGCTATACCATACATAGAATAAGTAAACCACTGTGAAGGCATTTCCTCCATTCTAAATACAAAAATTAGCATTCTGATTTTATGAGTAAGCTTAGAGAGCTTCAAATAGTCCTCCAAAGACTACCAACTTGAAGAATACCTATCTGGACCTTCACAATTAAAGACCAAATCTTGAAGAGCATGTGCTATCTTCCTCCTTTTTAAACAAAGTGGGTTATAGCACACATGCGTTTAAAATAAAGAAATTACCACCTCACACCAGTCAGAATGGCTAAAATTAACAAGTCAGGAAATGACAGATGTTGGCGGGGATGCGGAGAAAGGGGAACCCTCCTACACTATTGGTGGGAATGCAAGCTGGTGCAGCCACTCTGGAAAACAGTATGGAGGTTCCTCAAAAAGTTGAAAATAGAGCTACCATATGATCCAGCAATTGCATTCCTGGGTATTTACCCCAAAGATACAAAAGTAGGGACCCGAAAGGCTACGTGCACCCCGATGTTTATAGCAGCAATGTCCACAATAGCCAAACTGTGGAAAGAGCCAAGATGTCCATCAACAGATGAATGGATAAAGAAGATGTGGTATATATATACAATGGAATATTATGCAGCCATCAAAAGGAATGAGATCTTGCCATTTGCAACGACGTGGATGGAACTGGAGGGTATTATGCTGAGCGAAATAAGTCAAACAGAGAAAGACATGTATCACATGACCTCACTGATATGAGGAATTCTTAATCTCAGGAAACAAACTGAGGGTTGCTGGAGTGGGGGGTGGGGTGGGAGGGATGGGGTGACTGGGTGATGGACACTGGGGAGGGTATGTGTTCTGGTAAGCGCTGTGAATTGTGCAAGACTGTTGAATCTCAGATCTGTACCTCTGAAACAAATAATGCAATATATGTTAAGAAAGAAAAAAAGAAGAAGAATGTAGCAGGAGGGGAAGAATGAAGGGGGGGAAATCGGAGGGGGAGAAGAACCATGAGAGACGATGGACTCTGAAAAACAAACTGAGGGTTCTAGAGGGGAGGGGGGTGGGAGGATGGGTTAGCCTGGTGATGGGTATTGAGGAGGGCACGTTCTGCATGGAGCACTGGGTGTTATGCACAAACAATGAATCATGGAACACTATATCTAAAACTAATGATGTAATGTATGGGGATTAACATAACAATAAAAAAATTAAAAAAATAAAATAAAATAAAGAAATTAAATTAATTGTGCTTAAGTGTGATACCAGTGTTTAAAATATTTTTAAAATCACATAACTATTAAATGTAAGCCAATTACTTCATCTGGTGCTCAACCAAACAGCAATCTAATCTCACATTAAAAGAACAACCATTTACGTTATACCTGAGATAAAACCTGCCTATTCTTTTATGAACAACTGGGAAATTTTAAGGGTAATTTTGATTATATATAATATTTACCTTATATGCTGATTTAAAACCTAATCTGCTGTACATTTTACTAAACATAAGTTATATCTCAATTTTGGTACAGAGCTGTGGAATCACTGTACCGTACACATGAAATTCATGTAACATTGTGTGCCAATTATATTTTAATAAAAAATAAGTCAAAACATTAAACCGTAACTAAAAATAAAAACTAATCCTTATCTGAAATGACATTCTACTGTGCCAGTAATCAACTATTTAATTCAATACTTAAAAAAAAATCTGAGACCAAGAGGGGCGCCTGGGTGGCTCAGTCGTTAAGCGTCTGCCTTCGGCTTAGGTCATGATCCCGGGGTCCTGGGATCGAGCCCCACATCAGGCTCCCTGCTCAGCCAGGAGCCTGCTTCTCCCTCTCCCACTCCCCCTGCTTGTGTTTGTCTCTCTGTCAAATAAACAGATTCTTAAAAAAAAAAATCTGAGACCAAGAGCTTGGAGTTGGAATAATAATCAAAACTAAACATACAGGCTAATAGGTATCTCCTATTCCTGATTCTTTGGTGAGCAGTATGCATTATTTTACCTTCTAAGAAAACGATTATTGCAACAGCATTACAGTGTAACAGTAATAAACAGTGTAACATTTAATAATCAAATATTAAAGCTACTGTGCTTAATGATACCTTATAAAGCATATATTAACACAATACAACTTACTACACAAAAATAAACATTAATGCCTACAACCAAAGGAAACTAATAGACATGAAGTAAGTTTCCTTTCTTCATATTTTATGACCTATGAAAAAGAAACTACCATCTGACAGCTTAAATACTATACAGAAGTAGTGCAACAGTGAAATTTTAGGTTAATAATACACAATTTTGCATTTAAACAGAAAATTTTAAAATTCAGGAATTCCGACTAAGAGCAGTAACACCTTCTTTCCAGGTTCTAAAAGAAAGATCTCCATGTACATTCTAGTCCACTACTCTAATTATGAACTGAGATATTTTAAGGTAATATTTGATGCTGTACTTCCTAGATTTCATAAATACTACTACCAACCAACACTTGCACCACACTTTACAGTTAAAACTATACACCATTTAGTTCACGTTCTATAATCATAAACTGTAAGTTAGGCAGAGCAGGATTATTATGCCCATTTTGCATATTCAGGTACAGAGGCTCAAAGATTTCAGGTTATGCACGTACGGTCACATAAGTAGTAAAGGGTAGAAATGACATTCAAATTCTAGGTCTTCTGCCTAATGATTTCTCCCTATGCCATGCTATTTTAAAATAACTATTATAAAAGCAGCAATATACTGCATATGAGAACAGAGCACTAGACTAGGAGTCTGAAAACTGAGTTTAGAACACCTGTTAGAGGGCGCCTGGCTGGTTCAGTCAGAAGAACATGAGACTCTTGATCTCAGGGCTATGAATTCGAGCCCCATGTTGGGTGTAGAGACTACTTAAATAAACATGATAACAAAACAAAACAATAACAACCTTTTAAAAAGTTAGAAACTGAATTTTAATTCTATAGAGGAAATACAGCATGGCACTTCTTATTCTCAAAGCATTTATGAAGCACCTATCTGCCTGTGTGAGAATTTTTACCAAGCAGTGGCAGTCACATCCTCCCCCAAGCCCGAATTACCACTACCTCCATTTACTGCTTACCCTGTGGGAATGAGGAAAAGAGGCAGAAAGTTTAAGTAATTATAGCATATATAAATCCATGTAGCTACCAGGTCATGACTTTTAAAAGTATATTCTCTCTCTAGCAACTTAAAAAAATTGTCTTATCTATTTACAGATTTCTTTTTCAGAGAATTTAACATAAAATCATATTTCACTTACCGCTGGGGTAGGAGTCTATCATTAGCCAGGTAGCCTGGTTTATGAATCTCTTTATTATAATCTCCATACTTGGCTTGGACAGCATAGGAAGCCAAAAGAACTGCAGTTTCTGGCGGACAATATATCTCATCATTCAAGATGGCTTCCTTAACTTGCAAGAAGAAAAGTCTCTGGGTTATTTCTTGAATTAATTCCTCAGAAACGTCTTCAGGAAAGAATTTAGCTCTAAATTTGAACTGTAAAGGATTCTCTTTTTTAACATCTTGCTGTGTCACCTGAAACAGTAATTTCAAGCATAATCAACAAAAATCCTAAGTTCACATCAAATTCTTTTTTAGAAGAAAGTAGCATGTGAAACACAAATAAGATTCTAAATCATAAGACTCTAGTGTGTAAGATTCTAAACTTATAAAAAGATATGTAAGGAAAAAGATTCTATGAGCTAACGGATGTAACCTCTAACTCATAGGTCCTGTCTAATAACTAAGTTGAAACTTCCCTTAAGAAGCTTATCCTGTAGATTTTTGAGTCAAAGTACTCAATTACACCTAATAATATTTATTATGTGTTAAGTTTTCAAACAGGAGAAGTGAACATATCTTTTTTCTAAAATGATGCATTAATGGTAACTTATTGAATTAAAAGATACAACACCTTTAATAACTCAGAGATAACTGTAAAAGGAGGCCTCTGACTGAAATCAGTCAGACCCTGAACTTTTCTAGTACAAATTCATGATCACAATAACTTCAAAGTAATTTAATTATCAGCTGAATTTTATATATATTTTACCTTTTTATTTAGTTTAAGCCATGTAGAATAACCTTTGCTGTCCACATACTGCAGCCCAAAAAACCAGACCTCACGTAAACCAACTGTTTTCACCACCTTAAAATAAAAAAAGTTCAATTTCAGTTCAACATTCACAGTGTAAGTAAATGGTACTATATTTCAAAAGAAAAACAAAACTATATAGGTATTCTAGGTATATTTCTTTGCTATAGAGGTCATACATTTTTTTGCTATAGAGCTCTTTCTTAAATTTAATATATTAATTACAGGAATATTTCTAAAAACTTAAATTCAGGTTTTATATATATATTTTGTAGTGTCATTTCAATCTTGTTTGATCCACTTTTTTTATACCTCTTTTTCTTTCTCATCTCCTGTCATGACCCCAATAGGTAACAAGTCTGGGAAACAGATAAAAAGCTGTCATAATCCCACTTTCCTCCTTCAGTGTACCCCCACAACTACACAACTGGGTAGGCAAGGCAAATAGTATCATTTTGGTGATAAGAGTCTCTGAGGACATTTAAAAGCCATACCCTAGGTTATCCAACTGTTGATTTCACACCCACTTCTACTACCCTTCACTATCAAATATTCTGTTCTTCCCTCACTGAGCAAGAAACCATTCTTGGAACATGCCCAAATTTTACCCTTCTACAGCTCTGTTCATGCCTTTTCTTCTGCCTAGAATGTTTCTTCTGTATTTTTACCACCTGCTGAATAATTTATTCCTCAAGCCCCAGTTCAACTAACATGCTTCTGTGAATGAAGCTATCCTATTATATAGATAAAATTAATCACTTGTGGGACGCCTGGGTGGCTCAGTCGGTTAAGCGTCTGCCTTCGGCTCGGGTCATGATCTCAGGGTCTTGGGATCGAGTCCCGCATCGGGCTCCCTGCTCAGTGGGGAGTCTGTTTCTCCCTCTGCCTCTGTCTCTTCCCCCTGCTCGTGCTCTCTCTCTCAAATAAATAAATAAAATCTTTAAAAAAAAAAAAAAAATTGGGCGCCTGGGTGGCTCAGTTGGTTAAGCAACTGCCTTCGGCTCAGGTCATGATCCTGGAGTCCTGGGATCGAGTCCCGCATCGGGCTCCCTGCTCAGCGGGGAGTCTGCTTCTCCCTCTGACCCTCCCCCCTCTCATGCTCTCTCTGTCTCATTCTCTCTCTCAAATAAATAAATAAAATCTTTAAAAAAAAAAAAAATTAATCACTTGTTCCTTGATGTTCTGTATTAAAACAAAATGAGGGAAGTGAGCCAGGAGAGATGAGAGTTTAATATTTTAAAAGCTTTACATAAAGATTCAACATTATTATTATTTTTTTTTTAAAGATTTTATTTATTTGACAGAAAGAGAAAGACAGTGAGAGAGGGAACACAAGCAGGGGGAGTGGGAGAGGGAGAAGCAGGCTTCCCGCCGAGCAGGGAGCCCGATGTGGGGCTCGATCCCAGGACCCTGGGATCATGACCTGAGCCGAAGGCAGACACTTAACGACTGAGCCACCCAGGCACCCCTAGTTTTTTTTTATAATTTTTTTTTTTAAGACTTTATTTATTTATTTTAGAGAGAGAATGAGAGAGCATGCGAGCAGGGTGGGGAGCAGAGGGGGAGGGAAGAGGAGGGGGGGAAAGAATCTCAAGCAGACTCCCCACTGAGCACGGAGCCTGACGTGGGCCTCAATCTCACCACCCTGAGATCATGACCTGAGCTGAAACCTAGAGTTGGACGATTAACCGACTGAGCCACCCAGGTACCTCCTCAACATTAGTTTTGAAATAATAAATATTCTTGACTTATTTTTTAAAAATATCTAAAAAAACGTATCAGGCATTTGGATTTCAAGATAGCATACCAAAGCCTTTGGAAAGTTTACTTTCCTTCTCTTGAAAAATTTCACTGAAGTTACACACACCAAAAAAATTAAAAATAAAAAAAACATTTAGCTGTGCTAGGAAAAGTTACCATCAAAAGAACAAAAATTGAGAAATTTCTGGATGATATATCATCAGGACTCATACTGATACAAAAGCTGATCAAAGCAAACAAAGAAAACTTCAATGCAGACAAAGAAGATCCCAAATAATTTAACTTTGGCAAAAGACAGGTTGTTCCAACAGAAGAGCCACAGAAAACATTCCAGCTCAGAGTGACAAGAGTAGGAAATTTTCATAGGTCAAGAGCAACTGAGAGAACTCACTATAACCAAGGTAAAGCCTGCTTTTACATCCTTAGATTTGGGCTCAAGAGAAGTTGTCAGGAAATAGCTGTGACTGTAAGAATTAACTGCTTAGAGAGTACTTTACAGATAACAATACTCCTTAATCTAGAACTTCATTTACACTATGAAATGTGTGTATGTGCATCAAATACTGTCCTATGTACTTAACATGGATTCTCATTTAATTCTCACAACAACCTTCTAAGGGAAGAGTGCTATCATCATCCTAACTATACAAATGAAAAAAATAAGGCAAAAAGAGTAATTTGTCCCAAGTCAAACAGCTAGAGCTTGGACTCCAATGCAGGCAGTGTGGCTCTTAGAGCCCACACTTTTAAACTACTACACAGTACTGCACTACAATAAATGAGGTTTCCTTTCTCCTGGTATCTAAACTAAAGCAATTCTACTTAACAAAAAAACAAGTAATTTATTTCTCAGTATACAATACCAAAGAAACCCACTTGCTGATTAGTTTTTGAATACCACAAACATTTCACTCACTATAAATAACATTTCAACTGGTTATGAAGTAAGCACAATGAATGCTAACTCCATTCACATTTTTATTCAAGTAAGACAGATGACATCTTTAGAAATAGGAAGCCTAGAAGAATCAACAGAAGTAGGTCACAATTCACAAGGTAAAATATGTACAAGGTATGTACGATGCATGCAGCTGCTTATGATTTTAAGAATTTGTTCACTCTATTAAAAAACTTTTCATCTTAGGGGCGCCTGGGTGGCTCAGTCATTGAGTGTCTGCCTTCGGCTCAGGTCATGATCCCAGGGTCCTGGGATCGAGCCCCGCATCGGGCTGCCTGCTCGGCGGGAAGCCTGCTTCTCCCTCTCCCACTCCCCCTGCTTGTGTTCCCTCTCTCACTGTGTCTCTCTCTGTCAAATAAGTAAAATCTTTAAAAAACAAAAAAACAAAAAAAAACTTTTCATCTTACAAGAAGACCTTATCAGGGCTTTCAAGATCATCAATTACCTATTCAGGAAGATTAAGTATACTACTTTGTCAGAAAAAGAAACAACTTTCCAGGAATTTTAAAATTTTATATCATATTTTAGATCAGTATGTGATAGTATGACACCTAATAAAACCAAAATATCTACTAGGTAACTTACTGCTATGTGCTAGAAACTGTCTCCTGTTCTCTAAGGTCAAGGAGATCTGACCACAGACTACTACTCTCCTGCCCAAATGTAAAAGTTCATTTAAACATCCTCCCCTGAGTCTCATGCCCCCATCACCTTCCTCCCCCTTATAATCATCAAGTCACCTTCCTAATCACTTGGCCTCAGGGCACCAATCTCTTCCCTCCCCTTCTCAATAAAACATCACTTACAACATTACTTACTGCATCACCTGGGGAGCTTAAATAAATAAGATATTAATGCTTCCAGTAGTCTGCAAGCATTGCCTTTTTTTTTTCAAAAGCTCCACAGGTGACTCAAATGTGCACTCACTCAGTGAGAAAAAAAGACAAGACCAGTAGTCCAAATTCCTCAACATGACACCCATGTTAGCTTATAAGGCGATGACACCGAACTGCTGTCAGGTGCCTACAGACACACTAGGATTCCCTGTGCCTTTGCTCCTGCCATCCCCTCTATCGAGGATCTCTACCCATCCCACTAAGTACAGTATCTTTTCATTCCTTTGAGTCCTCATTACAATGCTTTACTTAGAGGATGTTAAAGAAATACCTGCTGATAATTATTTTTAAAAAGTCCTCTCTCTCCAATCTAGGAATGAGAAAGAATAATAGCTCTACAGCTATTCAAGATAACTGAAAAGGTACCGTGAAAAATTCTAAGGGCCACACTGTTGCAATACCAGTGAAGTTACAGAAAAACGTACAAAGAAGTTGCAATAGCTTCATGTTGTATGTTGTCAGAAGTTGCACACTTCATGTGGTTAAATGATACCTGGTCAAAAAGCTGTTTGCCAGTAGTATTGGGCTGAATGGCAAATTCCAGCTCAGCATCCATGGTGGTTACTCTTACATTGATCTGCAATAAAAACAGAAGGGAAAATCACTAGGAAAGAAAATATACTTATTATTAAACATGAGGCAATATTTTTATCTGATTTATAAAATAAAGTATAATATGTAGGCAATAAAGAGCTACTCCATAATTGTACCTAAGATTTTCTTTATTAAAGTGATAAAGTTTGATTTTAATCACAGGAAATCTTAAATCTATTTTAAAAAGAAAGAGCTTACAAATCCTCTTTTAAAAACGTTTATTGAATACTTGGCATACACTAGGCAGTAGGCCATGAGCTTTCCATGTTCTCATTTAGCCCCTGCAACAATACTAGGAAATACACTCATTTCTATAGAAACTAAAAGAGTTCCCCATTACTTGCCTAATGGCACAGGGATATCAAAACAGGAGAGTAGGTATTTCAGGAGAAACATAACCCCAGATTCTTTGAATGGCATTCACTATTCCGTATTTTTCAACACAAAGTTCAGATACTCAGTTTTATCCTACTGCAAAAGTATTCACTTTATAAAAAGCATTCATCGAATGACCTTGTATTTGTTAGACTCATAAATTCTTTTTTCTATAAATACCTTTCTAGAAAGCTGGACATTTCACCAAAAACTTAACATGCCTTAACTAAAATAATTTTAACTCCACAGTAGCATCTTCAGTTAGAATTCACCATCATGTAGTACAAATCGATCTTTAACTCACACTATCAGAATTCTAAATCTGACTATTTCTCCTTTACATTTTTTTACTCATTGTTAACAAGCATGCCTCTGCACATGTAGCTTTTATCTGAAATACCTTCTTTAATCAAATAAATCTTATAAATCACAAAACCTTCTGTGATATAATAAATATGTATTTGGTCTTCATTCTGTTTCCTGGCAGAGAGCCCCTAAAACCTTTGGAATTTCCTGAGTGACAGAAGTGAGTTGAGTCTTTGTTATTCATAATAAGCCCCTTTCAACCATACCTGAGTTTACACTAATGACTCCTAATGACTCATGATGGACCCCTGACACCTTCAGGATGGGGGCGCACAGCCAGAAGAACCAACCATGTGCTTAGAGCCATCCTAACCTCCAGAAAGAAGAGAAGCTGGGAAGTGAGTTAATAATCAATGGCCAATAATTTAATCCATTATGCCTACATAACGGAAACTTCATTAAAGCCTAAACAAAGGAGTTCACAGAGAGTTTCCAAGGTGGTGAACGCGTCCACATGCAAAGAGAAAGGCGGACCACAAACACTACAAGGACAGAAGCTCCTGTGCTCAGGACCTTTCTGGACCTTGCCCTATGTACCTCCTCTTCATCTTCATCTTTCATTCGTATCCTTATAATATCCTTTATATTAACCAGTAACAATAAGTAAAAGTGTTTTCCTGAGTTCTGTGAGCTGTTACAAGGAATTACAGTACCTGAAGAGGGGATCACGGGAATCTCAACGTGTAGCCAAGTTAGAAATGTGGGTAACATGGGGACCCACTACTTGTGATTGGTGTTTGAAGGGGACAGCAGTCTTGAGGGACTGAGCCCTTAACCTGTAGTGTCTGTGCTACTCCGGATAGCTGGTGTCAGAATGAATTAAACTGCAGAATACACAACTGAGGTCTACACAGAAGTAGAGAATTGCTTGATGTGGAAAACTTACACATCTGTTATCAGAAATCTTGAGTCAAGAGAAAGTTTTCCATTACCCATAAATCTACCATTCAACTTATTAACTAGAAATGGCAAATAATGCTATAGATACCAATGTATTTCTTGTGAATTTCTCTGTCCCAATCCCACAGGTAAGCACTAAGAATAGTTTCACCACAAATGTAGGTCTCCATGTAAAATATTTAGCTTTTCTTGATTTTTAGCTGTATTAAAGTTGTACAGTACTGGCTAAGAAAGTCTTCTTTCTTGATGTGCACAATGGTTGAGCATATTTATTTTATGAAAATTCATCAACTATACACAATACGTTCTTCTCAGTATGTATGTTCTATTTCAATAAAAAGTTTAAACAAAAATTATACCACATGGTAGTTTGTTTTTTCACCATTTCTAAGCGTCATTGATTTTCCTGTGAGTAGTTGCAATTCATTTATTTTTACTGCTATACAACTACTGCTGGGCAATAATTCACCCATTTTCTTGTCAATGGATATTAAATTGTTTCTAATTTTTTGGCTATCAAGAACAATACTGTTATGAACATTCTTGTGTGTGTCTTCTAGTGCATATGTATCTGAGTTTATCTAGAAGCATATACACAGACAAACTCCTGGGTGATAAAGTATACAAGCCTTCACCTTTACCATGTAAAAGTGAATTGTGCTCCAATATGACCGTATCCACTTACACTCCATCAACAGTACATAAGAATTCCCGCTGAGCTGTATTTTCACCAACAGTGGGTATTATCTGATTTTCTAAACATTTGACAATCCAGTGGGTGTAAAATGACATCTCAGTATGGTCTTACTGTGCAGATCTCTGATTCCTAAAGAGGCTGAGAATATTTTCGTATGTGTACAATGCAGAATTCTAATACAGCCCCCATGATCTCCATCCCCTGGTGTCACACTCATGATTATGTTACATTACATGACAAAAGGGATTTTGCAGATATACTTAAGGTTACTAATCAGTTGACCTCAAAATCGGAGGATTATGTGAGTGGAGCTAAGCTATTCACAGGAGTCCTTTAAAAGCAAAGCGTTTTCTCAGACTGGTTGAAAAAGTCAGAGAAATTCAAAGTGTGACAGGAATTTCACATAAAAGAGGTTCTCCATTACTGAGTTGGAGGGGCCAGGGGGCAAGGACCTGACTCCAGCTTCTAGGAGCTAAGAGTGACCCCTGGCCAACAGCTAGTAAAAAAATGGGAACTTCATCCTCCAGTAAAGAAGGATGGATCATTTTTGCAAGAAAATGAATTCTGCCAATAGGAATAAGCTTGAAAGAGAACCCCTAGCTCCAGATGAGAATGCAGCTGGGGTAAACCTTGATTTCAGGCTGGTGAGACCCTGAGCAAAGAACCTAGTTACATCATCCCATATTTCTACATACAAAACTGTGAGATAATAAATGGGTATTGCTTTAAGCTACTAAATTTGTGGTAATTTGTTACAGAATAAAAGAAAACTAATATGGTACATTTATTGACCACTCAGTCTCCCCATCTTTGGGAATGTCTGTTAACATCTATTGCGTATTTTTCTATTGGGTTGTCTTTTTCTTTTTACTATGTAGGAGATCTTTATATATTCTAGATACTAATCCCTTGTCAGTTATTTATATCACAAAAAAAATCTCCCAGTTTGTAGTTTGTCATTCTACATTATGATGTATCCTTCTTCAGGGTAAACATATATTTTTTTAAGATTTATTTATTTATTTGAGAGCAAGAGAGAGCACAAGAAGGGGCAGGGGTAGAGGGAGAAGGGGAAGCAGACTCCCCACTGAGGAGGGAGCCTGATGCAGGACTCGATCCCAGGACTCTGGGATCACGACCTGAGCTGAAGGCAGACACTTAACCAACTGAGCCACCCAGGCACCCTATGGTGAATATATTCTTAATTTTAACATTGAATTTATCAATGTTTTACATACAGGTATCAATTTTTTTGGCCATATTTAAGAAATCCTTCTCTACTCTGGAGTCATAAAGATGTTCTTAGATTTCATCCTAAAGTTCTGTTTCTCATAATTTGTCTTCGATGAGTTTTGCTTATGATTTAAGGTAGAGATCCAATTTCATTTTTTAATCTCTATAGGATAATGATATGGGGATTTAAAATAACTAAGTGATGTATACTGATTAATTTACTTCCCAAAGACTATTATGTCACAGATCAAATGTCTATAAGGTACAGGATCTGAATTTGTGCTCTCTATTCTGTTGCTGTGGTTGACTAACAATTCTTTCAAAACCACACTGTTTTAATTATGACATTTTTAAGTAAGTCTTGCTGTATGGTTGGGAACGTCTCCCCTCATCATCTTCAAAACTTGTGAGCTATTCTTAGCTCTTTGTTCTTGTTCCTGCCTTCACACAAAATCGTAAACTTTCAAAATACCCCACTATGATTTAAATTGGACTACACTGAATTCATCAGTACTTTCAGGGGAGAAATAACATCTTTTCAATATTGACTATTCCTATCCATGACTGTGGTTTTCTCTGTGCATTAATTTGTCTTCTTTAGCACTTTCAAAAAAGCGTTTATAATTTTCTCCATAAAAATCATATTAATCAGGGTGCCTGGCTGGCTCAAGGTCTCAAGAACTCTTGGTCTCAAGGTTGTGAGTTCAAGCCCCCTGCTGGGTATAGAGATTACTTAAAAAAAAAAAAAAAATCTTAATAAAAATCATATTAATCATTTTAGATATCTTTCCCATAGATCACTATGACTTTGTCACTATGATAAATTCAGGTCCACAATCCCCTGACATCCCAAAAGCATCAAAAACAAGTTTAGTAGCTAATTTCAGCAAAACCTTAACATGAAGTAATGTGAGACTATCTGGTGGATTATTTTATCCCATTTCAAATGAATATTTATACAATGACCTATAAAAGTACTAATGTTTTTGAGGTGATACACCAGACCTTGAGGGAAGCTTCATGACATAATGACATATGAACATAATGTATTGTATATTCATCTTTCTGAAATCCAAAAAATTCCAAATACTGAAACTCATCTAGCTTAAAGGTTTTCAAACAAAGGATTGTGAATTTGATGAAACCGCTTTCTAAAATTGTTTTCCTTTTGTAGAAATGCAAGTGATTTCTATATTGATCATTTTATCCGTTCCCTTGCTGACTGTTATAACGAGCCTGTAAATCCTTGTGTTTATTTATATAAATCAGGGGTCAGAAAATTTTTCCTATACAGGACCGAACAGTAAATATTTTAGGATTTGTGGACTGCACAGTCTGTTGCGTCTACTCAACTATGCCACTATTGCCACTACAGCAACAAAGCAGTTCTAGATCACAAACAACAAGCATACCACATTCCAATAAAACTAGTCACTGAAATTTGAATTTCATATAATTTTCACAGGTGAAATATTATTTTTGTGTTTTAATCCACTGAAAATGTAAAAATCATTATTAGCATGTAAGCTGTACAAAAACAGGTGGTGAGCTGAATTTGGCCTATAAGCTATAACTTGCCAATCCCTGATATAACAAAGAATCTTAACATCTTCAAATAGTGTTTCTTCCTTTCTAGTCCTTCAGCTTTTGATTTTTTTTTTTTCTATGCAGGTCTCCCCATTCAATGCTGAATAGCAACAATGATAGCATCTTTTGTCTTGTTCTTGATTTAAAAAAAAAAAGCTCCCATTGTTAATACATTAAAAAGAGCTTTTGCAGTTACGGTTTCTTCTATACCTAGCTTAAGAAGTGTTGGGTTTTTCTTTTTAAATCACGAATAGTTCAATCCTAGAACTCCTCTTTCTGAATTTATCATATGATTTATCTCCTATCAATTAACCATGTGATTGTGGTATAGAGTGCTTGCTATTTGACCACCAAATTCTAACAGAATTATAGTTGGGTATATGGCTACTGAGCTACAGAACATTTCTCAAGGTCTCTTGCAATTAGATATGGCTCTATGACTAAGCTCTCACCCAAAGAAAAGGACAGAAGAGACACAGGCCATTTCTGGGCCTCGGCATAAAATAACGAGCATGCTTCTCTATGCTTTTTCCTCCCTTGCCCCTGACTGACACCCAGACAAAGCAGTAAATTTATTCCTAAGTATTTTATGCCTTTGATGCTGCTACAAATGGATTTTTTTACTTCATTTTTCAAATGCTGCTACTAGTATATAAGAAAGGCTACTGATTTTTAAAAATACAACCTTATGTCCAACAATTTTGCTAAGTTCAGTTATAGTTCTAGTAGTTGTTTTTTAGATTCCTGAAGATTTTCTACATAAACAATTACACCATCTGCAAATAGAAAATTTTACTTCTTCCTTTCTGGTGTTTATGCCTTTTATTTCTTCTTCTTCTCCTCTCCCTCCCACAATGCAAAATCACACTTTGTTACCTACCTGCTGAGTCTTTAAAGTAATTCCAAAGAGATATTCATGCCAGAAAACACCAATAGCTATAACCAATGTTTTTTTTAAAAAGATAACTGGCCAAAAGAAACATTGAAAAAAAACCCCAAAATTGTTGAAGTTTAAAAACATTTATGCCAAGAGAAAAGAAATAAACCTTAGTCAAAAACTACATAATTATAAAGCTAAATAAAATCATACACACTCCCTTAAATTAAAAAAAAAAAAAAAGACTATATAATATCAGCATCAGTATCACTAGCATCGAAGCCAGAGTTATGAGAAAATTAATGCACGGATCCTTCCAACCTCTCATTACTTCTTCCTGTAACAAGAAGTTACTATTTATTGAGCAGTGGATGTGTACCAAATTCTTCTAATTTTCACCAAAGTCCCTTAAGTAACTAATTACATCTCCATTTTTTATAGGAGGAAATTAAGAATTGGAGAGCCTGAAGTAACTATCAAAAGTCACAGAGGGGAAGTAGCAGAGCCAGGATATGAACTAAGACAGTTTGGCTCCAGAACCCATGAATTTTCATCTTCACTGTAATGTTACCTCTACCTCTTCTTCACTGGCTCACAGAGTACTTCGTTGCAACCACATTAATCTAAAACAAGCCATAGCAGTATCAGTGCCTTTTTCTTCCCAATGACTCTACCATAACATTTTGCCTTGTTCCAAAAGGAATTTAATGCTACTGATATTTTATTAACTAAGTAGTGGTAAAAGTAAAATACACTTACTGGTTTCGGCATTGTCCTTCTCTTTTTGATCACCTTCTTTAAAAATTCACTTTTATGAATTCTGATGTCACCTTCAGTTAAAGAAAAAAGAAAGCATAATGGATCTACTACTTTTATATAATGCCTTGATTTTAATATAATTTGTACAGAATAAAAATTAAAACATTTTAAATTGTGAGTTTAACACCGCTCTCTAAAAATAAAAAAAAAATAAAGTAACACAGAACTCTCTTATTCTAATTTTCAATGTCTTTTATTATCATTTCACCTTCTCTAAAAATATTTATAGCTGTGATTTAAAATAGCACACATCTCCGGGCACCTGGGTGGCTCAGTCGTTAAGCGTCTGCCTGCGGCTCAGGTCATGATCTCAGGGTCCTGGGATCAAGCCCTGCATTGGGCTCCCTGTACAGTGGGAAGCCTGCTTTTCCCTCTCCCACGCCCCCTGCTTGTGTTCCCTCTCTCACTGTGTCTCTGTCAAATAAATAAATAAAATCTTAAATAAATAAATAAAATAAATAAATAAATAAATGAATGAAATAAAATAAAATAGCACACATCTCAAACATAATCTAAAGCATACCGATCACCAACCGAAAGTTTTAATTTACTCAGAGACAACACATAGCAAGGAAGCAAGACTGCCAAGGACCCAAATGTTGCCTCTGTCTGCAACCGGTTCACCTCTACACCCAGCCTGGGAGAGGAGAGGGATAGTAAAAGGGAAGATATTTCAAATTATAAAGTGATGAACTCAAGAACACTTTTCAACCTTTTTTCTGTACTGACAAAGACAAAAGGAAATTCTGATTAATGTAAACTCTAGAAACTCTAGAAAATTATCTTTTCTTTGTTTTAAAAAAAGATTTTATTTATTATTTATTTGAGAGAGAGAGAGCATGAGCACGTGGAGGGAGAGGGAGAAGCAGACTCCCCACTGAGCAGGGAGCCCAATGTGGGACTCGATCCCAAGACCCTGAGATCATGACCTGAGCCGGAGGCAGACGCTTAACTGACTGAGCCACCCAGGCGCCCCTTATTTTTTCTTCTTGAAAGTTGAAAAACCCGAGTAAAAATATATTGAGTAGTTTATTTACCTAAGGTGTATTAAACAGCCACAGAGCACACACTAGCAATCTGCATGCTACTCACCAGCAAGCTGGTGGCCTTCACTGAAATTTAGAGTTGTCCTTGAGACCAATGTTAAACTTTATCTTCTCCCTGTAAAGCAAAACAAGTTAATCCTAATCAAAGAAAACCATCATACTATACTGTCTAAGGGTAAATGTTCTTAAAAACATCTAACAAACCAACCAAAAGATCTAACATTCTTAATCATTATTAGTTGTCTAAAAAAATGACAATATTATTCCAATTTGAAAACCTTCAGTGAGGTATATTAAATTATTACTTGAAAATCAGCTTCCATTGATAATATCTCTACCAAGAAAATTCATCCATTATACTAGCTTCAACTAAATTAATATACAATTAATTCTGTTTTAAAACTTCAGTGTCGGGCGCCTGGGTGGCTCAGTCGGTTAAGCGTCTGCCTTCAGCTCAGGTCATGATCCCAGAGTCCTGGGATCGAGTCCCGCATCGGGCTCCCTGCTCAGCGGGGAGTCTGCTTCTCCCTCTGCCTGCCGCTCCCCCTGCTTGTGCTCTCTCAGTGTCAAATAAATAAATATTTAAAAAATAAAAATAAAAAAATAAAAAAATAAAACTTCAGTGTCAACTGCTTTTTAATATGCTACAATAAACCTGAATATTCTCCAAATTGAAAAAAAATGAAACATCATTTCCCTAATCTTTACTCAATCATGTGCCAAATAAACCTCTCTTTAAAAGAAACCTCTACCTGAGATATTTTTTATCTAATAATTGAGCTATGAAATTCATTTCCTTAACTCTTAGCTAGGAAATGTTAACCCTCTCTCCCTCCAGTAAGTCACCTACTTTCATGAACCTAAATGTACTTCAGACCTATCTTCTCATTCTATATCCTCTTTTCATTCCACTACTATTGTCTTAATTCATCCTTATCATCTCAGGTCTTAAAACATCCTCAAAATTGACCTGCTTTTAACATCTGTAAGTTAGTAATTCCCAAATCTGTATCTCTAGAACTTGCTAGGCTAACTTGCCTTGCTCAATGTCTAGATTATCTCAAATGTAACAAAGCCAAAACACTCAAATCTCTACCTTATAGCCAAATTTGATTTTCTACAAGTCTTGGTGACCTATTTCTAGAAGGTTATCACAGTATTCCCTCATGATTTTTTGTATCTACTACGTTGGCAGTTATGATCTTTTCATTCCTAATACTGTTAAATTTTACCTTCCCTTTTGCTTGATTAATCTTGCCAGAAGTTTGCTTAATTTATTGATCTAAAGGCCAGCTTTCAGTTTCGTTGATCTTCTGTTTCTTTTATTGTTCTTTTTTTGTTAATTTCTTTTTCCTCATCACTTTTCGTTAGTTGGCTTTACTCTGTGGCTCATTTTATATTCCCTAAAATTAAAACTTTATCTAAGTAATTCCCAATTTTTTTTCTTTTCTAGTATGTGCATCAAGGTCATAAACTAAATATGTCCAAGGCAGCTCCATATACAAAGTATCCCCCTATTTTGTCGAGAACATTTTAAAATAACTTTTATCATTTGAATATATAATCAAGTATGTATTTATAACATCAGTATATTTAAATATTAAAAAAGATCTATAAAATATTGAAACAATACTTTTGCCTTCATCTGTTATTTCACAGAACATAGAATTTCCTTAAACTCTTCACACAAATGAGACAGATTATACAAGCACTTTTTGAATCAGTATATAATACTATTACTAAAATTTTTATCCCAAACCACACAATCCATTCATATAAAGCACTGGGAATTTCTTTCCCTACTTGTACTGTTGGAGTATATTTTAATATCTACAGTGTAACCACTGTATTGTTTTTTTAAAAACCAGATCTGTTCTAGATTTGCCTCTTTTTTTAATGCTTAAACCACTTAGCAAATGAACTCTGTGAGCTTTCCAAACTCACATGTACTCAAGGCATTTCAGGTCAAAGTGCCTGTTTTAAATAGTACTTTCAAGCCCAAGAAAAAGAACAAAGCAACAACAGAGCTCCTAAAAACACACATATAAATCTCCTTTTCTGGGAAGTATATTTTGAAATGTCTTGTCTTATATTTAAAACCATACCATTTTTCTGAGCAAAAGAAGTCAATCAGAGAAAGACAATTATCATATGATTTCACTCAGGTGGAATTTAAGAAACAAAACAGAGGATCATAGGGGAAGGGAGGGAAAAATAAAGACAAAATCAGAGAGGGAGACAAACCATAAGAGATTCTTAACTATAGGAAACAAACTGAGGGTTGCTGGAGAGGAGGTGGGTAGTGGGATGGATGGGATAACTGGGTGATGGGCATTAAGAAGGGCACGTGATATGATAATGAGCACTGGGTGTTATATGCAACTGATGAATCACTGATCTCTACCTCTGAAACTATTAATACACTATGTTAATTAATTGAATTAAAATAAAATAAAATAAAATACCATTTTTCTAAGTATCATTTTAGTGATTTCCCACACAGGTTTTTATATGTAGTTTTTTCATTGGTTCTACAAGTTTCCCTTTCCAGTTTTGATCTCTAATCATGACTAAGAAATTTTTTTTTTAAGATTTTATTTATTTAAGAGAAAACAAAAGTGAGAGAGAGCACAGAGGGAAAGGGAGAAAGAAATTTTTTTTTTAATTTTCAAATGGAATGGTTACAGGTCTGGGAGCAAAGCGCTTTTTATTATTTATTTCTAACTTTACTATACCATAGTCAAAGAATTCATTAAGACTTCCTTTATGTTTAGTACACGGTCAGTTTAATTTCATTTCTAACTGTTCTGGCTATAAATGACAATAATGTAGGTTTTGCATTTGATAAGTTAGATCAAGCCAGACCAAGTACTTAATGTTTTGTTTATAGTTTCCCTACTGTTGCTCATTTTAGTCTACTTAAGCAACTTGAGAAAAAAATGTATTAAATTTTCCCAAGTATGATTGTGGATGTTAATTTCTTCTTATAAATTGTCACTTTTCAATTTATATTTTTTTAGGCTATGCTATTAGGTAAGTATAGGTTTAGTGAATTCTCCAGTGAATACTTCCTTTTTCAATTAGGTAATAATTTAATTGCATTGAGAATTCTAAATTCTTAGTCCTTCAGCATTTGGAGGACATTATTTTTCTGGCATCTGTTACTGCTGATGAGCTATCTACTGTCAATCTAACTCAATTCTCTGAGATAATCTGCCTTTTTTCTCTGCTTTAAGGAATTTTTGGGGGGGGTAGTCTTCGGATTTGCTTTTATTTATCTTGTTCAGGATTGGATAAGCTTCCTTATTCTGAAGACGCATGCTTTTCTTAAATTCTGGAAAAACATTAGCCATTGTCTCTCTCATTCTCTCTTTTAATTCAGCAATTCTCATTGGACACAAACTGCATATTTTATTCTCTAGTCCATACCTACTTTTTCATATTTTCCATCTCTTTATGTCTCTGTGCAACATTCCTCTACTTTCTAATGTTTTACCTCTTCAATAGTTCAGCATTTTAATAATCCAATGCTATTTTATAATTTGTTTTAAACCTTCCTTTGATCCCTATGTTTATTTTTTGTCACCGCACAATTTTTCTGTTTTCAGTTCATTATGGTTTCTTTATAGAGTTTGTAATTTTGGACAGAAAGCTCGTGTCCCTAACCCACTACCCAATGTAGGAGTCCCATGAGCCCTGAGTTGTGTATATATATCCCTACAGAGGTATTTCAGGTTTGCTCGTACCAGAGTATTAGGAATTAAAAAAAAATTTTTTTTTAAGATTTTATTTATTCATTTGAGAGAGAGAGAGAGAGCACAAGTAGGGGGAGAGGCAGAGGGAGAAGCAGTCTCCCTGCTGAGCCGGGAGTCTGACATGGAGTTCCATCCCAGGACCTGGAGATCATGACCTGAGCTGAAGGCAGACACTTAATCATCTGAGCCACCCAGGCGCCCCTAAAAAAAAAAAAAATTTTTTTTTTTTTTAAGAGGCACCTGGCTGGCTCAATCAGTGGAGCTTATGACTCTTGATCTTGGGGTCATGAGTTCAAGGCCCATACGGGGTGCAGAGATTACTTAAACAAATACTTTTTAAAGGAACTTTAATTGTCCTAGGCCAATTTTTACATTATTGCATTACCATATCTGATTTTGTACTGCATTACCATATCTGACCCCAAAGCTACACACTAAAGAAGTTAGAAGACACTCAGGAGAGCTTCCACAGGTACTGATCATGTTATTTATTAAACCATACAGTTGTTATAACCTTCCTGTGCAATCTCATCGGTAAGGAAGAACAAGGGAAAGAAAGTGAGAATTATATGCCAGACTATATAAACTAAGTCAAAGCACTCAAGTTATAGAAAAAGTAGTTAAGAAACACAGGGCCAGCTGGGTGGGTAAATAAATATCAAGTATGTAGGTTTGCAGAAATTTTCAAGTTATGTATTAATCTAATACTGGAATGAAATAAAGGTAGGTCTTTTTCCTTTAAAAAATGATTTATCCAAGTTTTCAATGTTAGAGTTACTTCAAGTTGTACTCTATAAAAAGGACGTTTCAAGAAAAAAATTGATGTTAAAGTTTTAGGTTTAGTAAGAGAGCTCTGCAGATATAAAAGAATAAAAATATATCATAGGCCAACACACATAAAACCAGGTTTTTTACACAAGCAAACTAAGCTTTTAAAATTTCCAACAAACCTAACTATATGAACTGTGAGGGGGGAGCTAACAAAAGCCTCCATAAATAAGGATATGGTGGACTTCTAAAAATGCATGTTTTCAGACCAGTGTTTCTCTCTCTTAAAGTTCAGGTTAGTCTCCACCTTGTTTTTTGGGTTGTTTTTTTTTTTTTAAAGATTTTATTTATTTATTTGTCAGAGAGAAAGAGAGCACAAGAGGAGCGGCAGGCAGAGGGAGAAGAAGGCTCCCCGCTGAGCAAGGAGCCCGACGCAGCGCTCCATCCCAGAACCCTGGGATGACCTGGGCTGAAGGAAGACGCTTAACCAACTGAGACACCCAAATGCCCCATCCACCTTGTTTTATTTCAGTTAGTTATAAATTATCTAAGAAAAAGAATAAGGTTCTACCACTTAATTTACCAGCTGAACACAATGTGATTACTCAGCAACAATGCCCTGTACTTAGAGAAGACTCCACAGTTGTGTGCTCTTCTTATACATTAATTCTCTACTAACAAAAATCAAAGGAGACAAGACATGTCACACTATGGCTACTTTATAGTTGAAGAAACAAGGTCAACTGTATGTAAGTTTCTTGTTCTCAGTCGCATGAGTAATCACTGGCCAAACGGTCTTTTGACACCTACCCCAGAGTCCAGAGCTATACCATATACCCACCCACCTGTCTTCCCCTATTTGATATTTAAAAATTGCTAAATAATTTCACTTGTGGAAATTTACCCAAAGAAAATAATAACAAATGTGTACAATGGTAGAGCTACAAAGATTTTAGTTACAGTGTTATTTATAAAAGTATATATAATAGGGGCGCCTGGGTGGCTCAGTAGGTTAAGCAGCTGCCTTCAGCTCAGGTCATGATCCTGGAGTCCAGGGATCGGGTCCCCCATTGGGCTCGCTGCTCAGCGGGAAGTCTGCTTCTCCCTCTCATGCTCTCTCTCTCTCTCTCTCTCATTCTTGCTCTCAAATAAATAAAATCTTTTTATTTTATTTTTTAAAAGATTTTACTTATTTATTTGACAGAGAAAGAGAGATCACAAGTAGGCAGGCAGGTAGGCAGAGGGAGAGGGAGAAGCAGGCTCCCTGCTGAGCACAGAGCCTGATGCGGGGCTGGATCCCAGGACACCAGGATCATGACCTGAGCCAAAGGCAGACGCTTAACAACTGAGCCACCCAGGTGCCCCAAATAAAATCTTTTTTTGAAAAAAGTGTATATAATACTGAGATAATATTTAAATGAACCATGGTACATCTGTAGGTTCTGCTAGACCCCAATGCAACCAATTAAAATGTTACAGAAAAATATTAAATGACATGGCAAAATATCCACAAAAAAAGGCAGGTTATAAAACCATACATACAGTATAATCACATTTCTTTTTTAAAAGTATAAATGAAGGGCGCCTGGGTGGCTCAGTTGGTTAAGTGACTGCCTTCGGCTCAGGTCATGATCCTGGAGTCCCGGGATCGAGTCCCACATCAGGCTCCCCACTCTGCATGGAGTCTGCTTCTCCCTCTGACCCTCCTCCCTCTCATGCTCTCTGTCTCTCATTCTCTCTCTCTCAAATAAATAAAATCTTAAAAAAAAAATTTTTTTTTAAGTATAAATGAAAAGATGAATATGATTATACTCCAAAATATTGAGTCTCTATGAATTAACATGAATCTGTAAATTTCTAAAATGAAAATGTAGAGCTTTTGTAATAAGAAGAACATTTTCTTTAAAATGAAAGAACAAAATTATTTTAAGTAAATAAACTGAAGTCAGACCTAGAATTTCACCATAATATTTAACAAAATCTAAGTAGGTGAATCTTTTTTCAAAAAGAGACTTTAAAAATTCTAATTTTTGAGGAAAAAATGACTAAGAAAAATATATGTTATGATGAAAACAGATTAATATATTTTATTTAAAATCCCCACACCCCTAGAACAAAATAAATAGCAAAATAAAAGTAATACAATAGAAAAATATCCAACAGTCATAACAAAAAGTTACTATGGAAAGTAAAGAAATAATTAAATATATAAAGATATCACTCAGACCCCACTCAGTAAATGGTTAAAAGACAAAGTCTCTATAAACTCTTTTACAAAACAAATGCACAGTCTTGCATTAAAACCATAAATCAAGGGGCGCCTGGGTGGCTCAGTTGGTTAAGCATCTGCCTTCGGCTCAGGTCATGATCCTGGGGTCCTGGGATCGAGCCCCGCATTGGGCTCCCTGCTCGGTGGGAAGCCTGCTTCTCCCTCTCCCACTCCCCCTGCTTATGTTCCCTCTCTTGCTGTCTATTAAATAAATAAATAAAATCTTAAAAAAAAAAAAAAACCCACAAATCAAAATGGCTTTAAGGTATTACTGATTATATACTCATTAAACTAGCAAAATAATTCCTAATTATACACGCCAGTACTGCTGAACAAGTATATAAATACTGCTGGCAGCACCATAAATTGGCTCAATATTTCTAGAAATAAGTTGTCAATATTAACAAAAGTTCAATTTCTTTCTGAACAGGAAATTCTGCTTTTGGATTATACCCCCAAAGAAATAAAGAAATACAAAAGAAAGTAATCTGTAGCAAGATATTCTCAGCAGTACTCATTATAGAAGCCAATGATTAAAATTACAATGCTGAAACTACGTGACAACATGGACTACTACAGGTTTTCTGTGTATTATGACAAACTGTGTCAACATTTACATTAGTATAAGTGATTATGTAACCACTCGTTCTAACTATGTAAAACGCAGGTATCCTTACAAATGATATCTTAATATACAGAACTGGGCACTTAATACTAATCAGGGTCTTATTTTTGTTAAGTTCCTAATTTTAAAAATCAGATGAGAATTTTAAAAAAAAAGTATTCCAGTAAATTGGTCATATCTCAGTTTACGAGCTTATATAATATGACATATATAAGAATCCCACCTTAAATTTTTTTAGGATGCAGCTTTTTTAGCCAATTTAGTTATTACTGAAAAATATTTATATCATAATACTTAATATAATATTAATATAATATTTAACCTCAGTAATACATTTCTAGTCCTTCCATGATTGCATTAGTATGTTTTTTCCTGAAACTAGAATTTGTTAGTACCAGAATGGACAATTTAATAAAATGTCACATGAAAAGCTAAGATACCAAGATACCGAGATACATGTCCTGGGTTTCCATCTCTAACTGATTCATCTTGAAATCACTGTCTTTCAGTGTCTTCCTTTCTTCTCTAAAAAAAAAAAAAAAATGATAATATATAATCACCTAAACCATTGCGAGATACTTAATAAAAATCAACTCTTCTCCCATCTACCCTCATAATACATAATTACAGAGAAAAAATTTACTCCCTCCTCTCTACTCTTCCTAAGTTTCTTAAAAGTGGTCTTACCCTACCTCTCTGCCACACTGACTCCCCCAGAAGCAATGAAGCACAATCATGGCAGCGACATACATACTCAAGTAGTTTTAAGAGATCTGCGAGCATACATATTTCCCATTTCCAGAAGATTAACTGTATGGTTATATACTCTAAATACAATGTTTACAGACAAAGCATTCATATGAAATATTCTCTTCTTTGTCCTTTAACTCTGAGGGTGACCCTAAAACAGCCTCTTCTCTACCTCAAACAATGGAAAAACAGCCTCATGCTAAACACCTTGAACTCTAGTAAGTCAGTGGCACGACACTCTTCCCACCTGCCAGGTGGTAAAACAGGTGTTAAGTCTAGTCCATACTGGGCCTACACCGAAGCTTCAATAATTTATACCACACTGCCTAACTCTACTCTTAAGATATCCTTTTCCTCCATGCCTCATTATAATTTTTTTTTCTGTCTTTTGAGACATAGAAGCAATCTCTGAACCAACTGTGGTTTCTCCACAGACCAAAAAGTTACAAAAGAATTCCTTTGCCAATTTACTGGGGGATTAGGAAGCAGTGTAACAAAGACAAGTATAAACTGAATTAATAAGGTAACTCCGGCAGTCAAACCAAAACAATAACTACAATAAAAAAGTTCTTAATCACTTTTCCCCTGCATGGGCCACTCCGGTGAAGCCTGTGAAGCCCTTCTTAGAAAAGCATTTTTTTTTTAAAAGATTTTATTTATTTATTTGACAGAGAGAGAGGGAACCTTGAACAGTACAAGATACTGTTACAGAATCTTAAATTCCTTACTAAAAGAATGAGGATTGTGATACCTACCTATCTTGGGCAGAGGGAAGAGAGTAGTTATGATGAAGATTAGGTAAAAGAGGTAAAGTGGCTGAAGACTGAGTATTCTGCAGGTACTTTCTTCATTCACTACCCTTGTCCTTGGTTTTGGCCTTCTTTATTTGCAAAATGGAGCTAAAATTTTTTGCTCTCTTTGCTTCACTTGAATGACGTGACATTATGTAGCTAAAGGTACATTAATATTGCTATTAAATTCAGAATTAACACTGAGCTAAAAATACAATATAGTTCTGTGTATAGTAGAGGTTTTATAAGCCTTTGTGTCTGAACTTGGAGAGGGAAAAAAGTTGCATCTTTTTTTTTTTTTTTACACATTTTCTTTCATTATTAATGTGGGCAACTGGTAGTATTAGCAGTAGCAGAGACTATTTCCAATAGAAATTGCAGATATTTTCATAGTTTACTGTTACAGAATAACTCATCATTACTTAGAAGTTTAATCATTAGATCCACTGGTAAATATTTTTATTTAAAGATTAATTAAAAAGCACAGATATTACTGTGTCATAAATTTGTGATTTTAATATTTTGATAATTGCATTCCAGTATAATTGGAATTATGCAGTGTTAATGTATTTTATTTTGTGCATTTTAAAATGCTTTTCTACGGGCGCCTGGGTGGCTCAGTCGTTAAGCGTCTGCCTTCGGCTCAGGTCATGGTCCCAGGGTCCTGGGATCGAGCCCCGCGTCGGGCTCCCTGCTTCGCAGCAAGCCTGCTTCTCCCTCTCCCACTCCCCCTGCTTGTGTTCCCTCTCTCGCTGTGTCTCTGTCAAATATATAAATAAAATATTAAAAAAAAAAAATACTGGTATAATCACCTCTGTAAATGGATTTCCTGTAAGGATGATATGCAGTTCCAAATAAGGTATTAAGTAGTTGCTTATGTAGAAAGTGACTTTTGTTCAAGGATATTTTCAAGGAAATCAAATATTCAACATTTTTGAGCAATTTTTACATGCAAAGCAAATTTCTAAACTGTAAATATAAAGCAGAATTGCAATATTAAAAACAAAAGTTTTACAATGAATTCAGATTCTCTTCTAAAAGAAATCTGGAAATTTATTTATTTTTTATTTTTTTTAAGATTTTATTTATTTATTTGACAGAGAGAGACACAGCGAGAGAGGGAACACAAGCAGGAGGAGCGGGAGAGGGAGAAGCAGGCCTCCCGCGGAGCAGGGAGCCCGACGCGGGCTCAAACCCAGGACCCTGGGATCACAACGTGAGCGGAAGGCTGGCGCTTAATGACTGGGCCACCCAGGCGCCCCAGAAATCTGGAAATTTAAAGGAAACACCTTATCTATATTGTTCCCAAGGCGGATAGAAAAACAAATAAAACATTACCATTTGCATTGATTAATTTTAAATGCTAAAAGCTAAGAAAGCTAAATCCAGTCCAAGTTCTTCATTTTACACTTATGAAAACACCAAAAACTAATACATTAAGTGTTTAAAAATGTAAAAACAGATTCATGGAAGTCACCTTAGCAGCAGGAAAGAAGCAAAGTTCCAAAATGACGTGAATCCTGGCATATAATTCTATGCTTTATAGGTTTTGCAACACCAGACATCATAGTAGCTTACTTTCAAAAGAGAATAAAATGTCTTAAATATCTCTTAAATTGGACAAAACTCTCTCATGCAGTCAACAAAGCTATATGGCAGTTCTATCATTAAGCTTCTAATTTTCAAGATATTCAAATCTCCCTTTTAGAAAACTGGAATGCTGTCTGGCTCACAGTAGGCCCTCAGAAGTTTGTTGGTGATTTTATTGGTGAATTAAGTTTACATATAATATTCAATTGTCTTTTTCTGCTGATCATTGTCAAGGGCAATATTTTCCTCTCATTTATGTTATAAGATGACCAAACAATGTATTAATAAGCAACACACTACAAGAGACAGCAAACATGAAAGTGGGGGGAGAAAAAAACTCCTCCCAACTAGGTCTCCCAAGTTCAGGACTCTATCATCTCTATTCAAGACCCTTATCAAATTAAATTTAAAGGCCAGATAATTTGACCCTTTTAATGGTAACTGTAATTATCATGCTGGTTGTTGATTGGTATATATACACCAACTTTGCTTAATAACCAAACTAAAATTTTATAGTTTCTCCAAGTCTAGAGTCCACAAATGTCTTAAATATAAGGAGCCCTGATGATGGCTAACAAAGTTTAATCCATCCCACACACTCAGTAAAAGCCAAACGGTTCCAGATTCAATTAAGCATGGCTGAGATTTCCTGTATTCCCATTCTCCCTTTTATCAAGGGTCCCTCTGTTGCATTCATGTGCCCGCATCATTCCATGCACTAGCCAGGATTTTTGGTTATAAACGACACCTACTCTGTAACTTATTGAAAGGTTATTAGTTAACATACAGAAATAGGAAAATTAAAAAAATAAAGTAGGAAACAACATTCAGAACTCACATCACAGAAGACTCTGCTTAGAACACTGATGCACTATTAACTCCTGTTCCGATACACAAGAGCATTTAAGCAGTTAACACACTTTATAGTACAGCACATCTATATTCCCATTAAAGTGTAACTTTCTCAATATCTTACTCACCAATTTGGCACAGAAGTATAAATGTAGGCATGGTATCTTAAAGTCAGCAAACGTTTTCCCTAAAGGGCCAGGTGAAGGGGCGCCTGGGTGGTTCAGTCGGTTAAGCATCTGCCTTCAGCTCAGGTCCTGATCTCAGTCCTGGGATCAAACCTGGCATAGGGCTCCTTGCTCATCACGGAGCCTGCTTCTCCCTCTCCCTCTGCTACTCCCCCTACTAGTGTTCTCTCTCTGCTCTCTCTCAAATAAATAAATAAAATCTTTTTTAAAAAAGGGGGGGGGGCAGATAAATAAATTTCTTAGGTTTTTCCAAGGCCATATGGTCTCTGCTACAACTACTCTGCTGTTGTAGCACGAAAGCAGCCACAGATAATATGTAAACAAATGTGCTATGATGTGTTCAAATAAAACTTTATTTATAAAACAAAACAAAACAAAAAAAAACAGGGACTAGGCTGCATTTGGCTCCTGGGCCAGTTTGTCAACCCCAGCCTTCAAAGTATTTTAGCAGGAATCAACGCTTTCCATTTCATAATTTAAATAAATTTAGTACCCAAGAAGATAGAACTCACATATCACGCTAGATTATGTACGACAGATCAATACTGGATATAACTTTGGGTGGGGGTAAGAAAGAATCCAAGACACTTGGTATATGAAGAAGGAAAACAATCTAGTGGAAGGAGAGTCGTAAGAAAGGGCAATTCCATTACCCTTACCAGTGACTAGTTAGGTATGGAATATATCCCAATCCCAGCCTATGAGATGAAGACATCTGCTGAGGGGCTTCTGGAAAGGAGAGTCCTTCCCATTTCTCTGGGTACGGCTGTATGGATGGCATGCTAGTCCTGCTGCAGCCAGATTGTAACAAGAGGAAAAGTCTTACTATGAAGCCAATGTGAAAGACCACAGGGCAGAGAATTGTAAAGAGAAGGAGTCCTTGATGTCATTACTGAGCTATTCTTGAGCCTCTGGACTTTATTATGTAAGATAATAAATTTCCTCTTTATTTAAGCCAGGTTGAGAATTTTCTATTATTGAGGCCAAAGTATCTTATGTGGCAGAAGTCCTTGAAAAAAAGATTGCTCACTTCAGTTTGACTGCAGCCAGTTTTACTTAACTTCAACTTTCCACAAATAAAAGAAACATTTAAGGCCCTGAAAGCTCACAGAGACTACCTACAACTCAGAAAAAACTATCTGTTCCAATTACTGATACTGAAATTCGTAACTTTATAAATTCTATAATCATGGGGAAAAAAACAAAACAATGTGCTACCTCCTTCTTTCATACTGTACCTAAGACATTCTTTTTTTTTTTTTTTTTTTTTTAATTTATTTATTTGAGAGAGAGAGACATAGCGAGAGAGGGAACACAAGCAGGGGGAGTGGAAGAGGGAGAAGCAGGCTTCCCGCCGAGCAGGGAGCCCGATGCGGGGCTCGATCCCAGGACGCCGGGATCATGACCTGAGCCCGGGATCATGACCTGAGCCGAAGGCAGGCGCTCAACGACTGAGCCACCCAGGCGCCCCCCTAAGACATTCTTTTGACAAGGTTTTTTTTCTCTAAATCAGCGGTTGGCAAACTTTTTCTGTAAAGGGCCAGTGAGTGAACACTTTAGGTTTTGCAAAATATATGGCCTCTGACATTACAGCTCACAAAAGCAGTCATATACAATATGTAACCAAATGGGATTTCTGTGTTCCAATAAAACTTCATTTACAAAATCAGGAAAGCAGGCCACATCTGGCCTGCCAACTAATTTGTTGACCTCTCCTCTAAATGGTTAACAGCAAAGAGAGCATCCTTCTCAAACAAACCAACTTGACTAAAACTCAAAAACAGTTTATTTCAAATGTCTATAAATTAGGTAGAAAAGTAACCCAGCATGTCTTGAGCATTCTCATCTACATTAGACTGCTTGATGTAAAAAAAAAAAAAAAAAAAAGTCATTACCTTATTGTATATATAACCTCTGCAAGATGCAATTTAGAATTCTGTTATAGGGTAACTGATATATATTACAATAGGAAAAAACAATACAAAACATATGTATATGCAAATTTATAACATTTACCTATTAAATAAAACTAAGTGTTTTAAATTAGTAAATCTGCAAGGATTTCTATACATACTGGTTATTCAAAGAAAATAATTCTATACAACTCATAACCTGAGTGAACCCTTCTTTTCCAGGAAGCTGAAGCTAGAGTTCAGTATTAAATGGAATGAGGAAAGAAGTAAATCATATGGACTATATTTCCTTTCCAAACAGTTCCCAATACAAAGACACATATTTTTAAAGGACACCACTTTTCACTATCAATCATATGCCGTACTCTAGGGAGAAAACAAAAAGTGAACTTCACCTTCAATCATTAAGCAAGAAAATTTGCACAAACACATAAACACACTTTTGAGATTATAGGAAATCACACTGTGTGACTGCATTCAACTGATAAAAATCTGAGAAACATTAATGTTTAACAGTAATAAACACCCTTTCAATGTTTGTTACAAAATAACCTTATTTTTATAGACTTTAAAATCATAAATATGAGATAAAAAGTGTATGTTTATCCTTGCGTAAGTATTGGCATTTTCCGTACAGAAGGAAAGAAGTGCTAATATTAATTAATTACCTATGAAAAACATGAGTGAGAAAGGGTGGGGGAGGGGGAGTTCTGGGGAGTGAAGAGGACTTTATTTTTCCTTTACATCTTTCTAGATTTTTAAAGTTTGTCATAAAATGTATTACTTTCATAGTCTTTAAAAATGGTTTAAAATTTATGTTCAGTATAAATTAATATTAAGAAATATACCAAGAACTAAAATGAGTAAGAAAGGCAGGATTCTGTGAAAGAAGCTAGAAGCTGAGGAACTCTCTGGGGTCAGACTGGCCACTTCCATCACGGTAGAGGTGAGCTTCACTGGCTGCCAAAAGGGAAGATCCCGAAGAACTTTAGCTATCAGTAAAAACACTATGAGGTTTAAAATAACCTTGTAAGAGGGGGGTCAACAGCAACTCAACCCAGTTCTGCTGAATCCAGTACCCCAAGGGTAGTATTAGGGTAGTTACGAAGTGTCCATTAGCTTTTGGTCTCCTGCAGGGCCCGACTTCCTTGAGTTCCCAGATTCACATCGGTAGCATAAAATTATATTAGCTTTACCCTGTCAGGTATGGTCCACTGGCACAGCTCAGTCTTCATAATCTTCATACGACACATTTTTTAGGCTTTGGTCTTTGGGAAATATTGGTTAAAATTTGCCATTTTTAAATCGCCTAAGTTAAAATTCATTAAGTTAAAAATGGATGAAAAAACAAGACTCCCACCATCATTCCACACTGTAGACTCTAATTAGACTATACATAAATTATATTAAAAGATTGAGAATGGGGCGCCTGGGTGGCTCAGTCGTTAAGCATCTGCCTTCGGCTCAGGTCATGATCCCAGGGTCCTGGGATGGAGCCCTACATCAGGCTCCCTGCTTGGCGGGAAGCCTGCTTCTCTCCCTCTCCCACTCCCCCTGCTTGTGTTCCTTCTCCCGCTGTGTCTCTCTATCAAATAAATAAATAAATTCTTAAAAAAAAAAAAAAGATCGAGAACTGAAATTAAAATAAAAATATATAAAGACTTCAACAACCTGCCAAAGAGAAAAATGAATAACAAAATCCAATTCTGCTCTTGGCAATGGTAAAGCAATCAACAAGAAACAACTCCTCCTCCCCTCCCTGAGACTACTGACAGTGAGAAAAAAGTCTGTCATTTCTTACCACCAGAGGAAAAAGAATAATCAATTTAAGTTCCAGTTAAGTAACGACAATGTCTAAAACAAAGGACAGACTCAACATACTTTACCCACACCAAAATTAATTATATTTTTTCTACAAATATTTCTGAGTCTCTCCTACACACTTGTCCATGTGTAGGGATACAGGAGTGAACAAAACAATGTATAATCCACAAGAGCAAGAATTTAACATTTCTAAATGCCATAATCAAATTTTGCCTCATTTAAATAAAACTGTAAAGAACTCCGGGGCGCCTGGGTGGCTCAGTTGGTTAAGCGACTGCCTTCGGCTCAGGTCGTGATCCTGGAGTCCCAGGGTCGAGTCCCGCATCGGGCTCCCTGCTCAGCAGGGAGTCTGCTTCTCCCTCTGACCCTCCCCCCTCTCATGCTGTCTCTCATTCTCTCTCTCTCAGATGAATAAATAATAAAAAAAAATAAAAAAAAAACTGTAAAGAACTCCAATGCATATCTATTAGTTCCTTAATAATAATATATCAACTGCTCATTAAATTCCATCCTACATAAAAAAAAAAGTGATTAAGCAAAGAAACAAAGTCCTACAATCCTTTTTACAGCATTACTATTAACTTCAAAAGTAGTGCTCTACCTTTTGTCATTTGTCACATTTTTGTCATATTAGTCTCTGAAAGATAAACACATCGGTGAAAGCAATGGAGTTCTGAAAATTAAAAAAAAAAAAGTGCAATCCTGAGTATTAATCTCTTCTCAAATCTAATAATGCTGTTTTGGCAAATGGATTAGGCCATTACTTATTTACCAGCCAAATGAACGGGGCAATTGTTCATTCAGAGCTCCGTCTGAAATATAAAAGAGTATTTAGTGCTCTAAAAAATGTATGCCCCGTAAACAATAGATTGCAATGTGGATGTCCGAGCACTGCTTTATCAAATAAACCCTTATTATCGTAGACTTTCGCATCTGCATCATGCCAGCCTTAGTGCCACAGGACTGATTAAAACGTCCTCTACACATTCTCAACTCTATTTTTAAATTTATCTCCGGTGAAACTGACTTCACTTTTCCAATCTCATCACCCCCAGCACTCCGGGGGCGGGGGATAACCAAACACCGGGGCCGGTGAAAGGATCCTGCCGCACCTGCATAGGAAGTGATGCGCTTTGCTGAAACTGAAATCACCGAGCGCCCCTCGCTCGGAGTTAGCCCGGAAATGAAGTTGAGAAGCCTTCCCGGGAGGGGGGCGGTGAGGTCCTCGCCTGGTGCGGTGGGCTCCGAGACACCACGCCGGGCTGCCTGCAGGGCCGGACCAAGTGCCGGGCTCCGAGGCCGCCCGCAGCCGCAGCAGCAGGTAGAGCGGGCCGGCCGGGAGCGGCTCCGCGCCCCGAACCCCGTTAATGCAACATCCTTTTTGCCACCAGGGTGAACGCACGCTCTCTAGTAATTCAACACCCTTACTTTCAAACTGGAAGCCCCGGGCGGGGGGCGGGGGTGGAGAAGTTCTAATAAATCCCCCCTCCCCTACTCTGCAAAATGTAATTCTACCCGCGCTGACTGGATTTTCAGAGCACCCGAAGGGACGGGCCAGGCCGCGCCGGGGCCGCGCCCAGGCGGCGGGAAGCCGCCGCTGCCCCGGGGCTGGGGGGTCCAGGGCCCAGCCCGAGGGCGGACCGCGCGCCCGAGCCGAGCAGAAACGCGCGGCGGCTGCTTCGGGCCGCGCCCCGACGCTCTCGCCGGCTCCGGGGACGGCCTGGCCCGCCGGGCCGCGGGGCGCGAACAGAGAGGCGCGCGAGGCCCTCGCGGCGCGGCCGCCGGGCAGCGCGGGCCCCCGCAACTTCTCGCCGCCACCTCAGCGTCTCCGGCGCCGCCTGGGAGAGGGGCTGGGGGAAGGGAGGGCGCCGGCGGCTTACCCTGAGGGCGAGCGGCTCCTTCCCGCCCCAAGCGCGGCCGGGGCGCTGCGCGGCGGCGCCGGGCGTCGCGGCTGCGGCCGGGAGGGAGAGGCGGCGGTGGGAAGCGCTGGGCCGCCGGAGACGAGAGGCGCCGCCACCACCGCAGACAGCTCCGCAATATGGCCGCCCGGCGGCTCCTCGGGGGAAAGGCGGGGCTGCCCCGCGCCCCCCGCCTCCCCCTGCCGGCCGGCCGGCCTCGCGCCGCGGCCTGAGCGCCAACGCCGCCGCCGCCGCCGCCGCGAGGGCCGCCCGCGCCCCGCCCCCCGCGCTCGCGGCCGCCCGCCGCACGCGGCGTCGCCGGGGGTCGCGGCGCGGGGTGGGGCCGCGCGAGGGTCGGTGTCCGCCCGCGAGCCCCGCGGGAAGCCCTTCCGGGCGGGACTGGGCTGGCGGGATGCGGGCTGTCAGGGCGGCGGGGCCGCCCCGCCCGAGCTCGCAGTGCGCCCGCCGCCCCCCCGCCCCACCACGAGTGGAAACTTGAAACTCCCGCTGGTGCCAGAAAACTCGCCCAGGGCGTTTCCGTCGCCC
This sequence comes from Halichoerus grypus, assembly GCF_964656455.1. Taxonomy (NCBI): domain Eukaryota; kingdom Metazoa; phylum Chordata; class Mammalia; order Carnivora; family Phocidae; genus Halichoerus; species Halichoerus grypus. Next base: position 104,409,234 of record NC_135722.1, on the reverse strand, counting down.
CCGAGGAGGGACTCCTCTTCCCGGAGGGGATCCAGAACCCATCGGGCGCTGTTACTTGGCTGCTCAGCGGGAGAATCCTGGACCAGGAGACAGAAACGGGCCTGTCTTAGAGGAGTTTAGATTTGCCACAGAGGACGTTTAAATGATTGTGGCAGTTTTTACCCAACTAGGAAAACTTGCTTTTTCGGATAGCTCCACCAAAACCTCGATGGTTATGTCCCCAGTCGCAAGTGCAGATTTTTGTTCTTTAGGCAAAGATAGCTGATAATTTTTTATTACCACCGACATTTTTTGGGCAGTTGGAAGGAGTTAATCAAGAAGAAAAAGTTGGAAGTGGGGCCCCCAAAGAGCAGCCAAACCTAAATTATCCTAGAGTTAGAGGTTAGACAGTTGGTCCTAGCCGAACTCCAGGCCGCTCTCTTTGGTCAGCGGCTGGGACTAGACAGACGTCTTCCTAGTCCGTGTTCTGGCGTCCACGCCACGCTCCCATCCTCTCTCCTCGGTGACTTCTGCTGGGATTCAAAGAGCAACACGTGCTATGAGTATATATGAGCCGAAGTGCACAAAACCAGATCAGTCCAGCTCGCCCCGTTTGCAATCTTTGTGTAGTTTACCTTTTATGAACAAACTTGAGATTCAAATAACAAAATCTCAGGAGTGTACTTAACTTTTAGAGAACAGATAATTCATATCCTTCCTGCCTTAGCATTTGTCTTCCCTGAGACAGTAGCTTTTCCAGGAACTGTCTCCCCAGATCACTTTCACCAAGCTCTGAGCTTCAGTGAGTTTCCCCCATTGCCCTCTGCGACCTCTCTGAACAATTAAAAGCCCCAAGAGTTAAACTCAAAGGTCTTTAGATGGCAAATTCCTCAAGGATGAGAATCAGGTGTGTCCTTTTTCTTAACTAAAAGATTATTCCCTGACTTTATCCCCAGGGTGCAAGGATTATCCGGGTAATTGTTCAGCCTTCCACATCAAGTTGCATGCAGAAGATAGTCAAAGTATTACGTAAATTCCTGGATAGTACACTAATCAAGCAAAAGCATGCAGTGTACATACTTAGCAAAAGTTGCTACACTTTTACATACTTTTGCAATGAAAACAAAGGATTAGCTATTGTTCGTCATGTGCCAGGGCACTAGGGTACCAGGCTTTTTACATGAGCATCTCTTTTGATAATTACAAAAACCCTGTGTTTGGGGTCAATATTAACATTGACCCCTTTTTTTTTTTAAATCAGTGAATAAAGAGCCTCAAAGGATTTAAGTAATTTGTAACACAGCCAGGAAGTGGCAGAGCAATGACCAAACCTAGTTATATTTGACTCCAGAGCCTAGATTTTATCCTATACTCTGCAACAGCAAACAAACCAGAAAATGTAACATTTCAGTTGGCTATCATATTAGTAAATATTTAAGTAAAAGATAACATTCAAGGCTGGTGAGATAAAAAGGGTACTCTCAGACATTGTGAGTGGGAGTGTAAACTGAAACAACCTGTTTAGAAAGCAATTTGGCACAGTGATTCAACCTATAAAAATGTTCATCCTCTTGTAACCCATAATCCCATATCTGAGATTCTTTCTGAATGAAATCATCTGAAATAGAGCAAAAGCTTTATTCGTAAACTGTAGATCACAATATTATTTTATAAGATGCAAAAATTAAACATGGAAACGAAATATCTTAAAAGTAGCCATATATGCTCTGTAACATTTTGGGTTAACAACTTTAAATGTTTATGGAATGTGTATAACATCATGGCATATTTTTTTGTAGCATTAGAGGGAGGGAACAAGTTATGAAACTATCCATGCAGTATGATCACATGTATGTTTAAAAGAAACTAACAACAAAGAGGTGCCTGGGTGGCTCACTCAGTTGGGTGTCCAACTCTTGTTTCCTGCTCGGGTCATGATCTCTAGGTTGTTAGGCTCTGCACTCAGTGGGGAGGCTGCTTGAGACTCTGTCTCTCCCTCTGTCCCCCCACCCCCACCCCCACCCCGTGCCCCCACACACACACTCTCTCTCTCAAAAAAAAAAAAAAAAAAAAGTATGAGGTGTTAGAAAAACCGAGAAAGATTGAAACCCAGGGTTGGCTGGGTGGTCTTCTATGGGCAATTTTTTTCTTTATTCTATTCTTCAGTTTTTTCTGTCTTTTACAGTGTTAAAAAAATTATTTAAGTTTAGTTTTACTACAATGTGGATCATCAATTACACAAAAGCCCAAAGCCAGTGTTTCCTAAGTGTGAGGCTATTCTGTGAAAAATTGTGATGAACTGAGCTGGCAGAACTTTATAGTTAGGGGTCAGGTATCTTCATTGTAAATGTCATCTACACACAGCATTGTTTGGTTTTGTTCCTTACGTCAAATATATGCATCTTTAATGTAATATGAGTGATTTAATTGAAAATTTTCTTCTCTGTTTTATTCCAACATTTCAGATTTCACGGGGAAAAGTTCACACGTTTGCTGAAACTACACTTTTTCAGAAAAACAATCTGATGATATTATTAGTAGCTACAAAAAAATTTATATAGCACCTACCTAATATGCATAAAAAAGAAAGACCGGGGCGCCTGTGTGGTACGTCCAACTCTTGGTTTCAGCTCAGGTCATGATCTCAGGGTCGTGAGAGCCTCTCTCTCTCTTTCTCAAATAAATAAATAAATCTTAAAAAAAAAAAAAGACCAAAATCAATCTATTACTAACTCTTCTATGCTACAATCCGATGGTACTCCATGATAACATATTGACTAATTCTGGATTCTGGAATTCCTATGATAGTTACAAAGCATTTGTCTCACTAGCACATATAAAATTCCTTCTTGAATAAAACTCCTTTTTGCAAGTGTGGTTTGAAAATGGAAGGTTTTCCATCTAAACATTCAGTTCCAGGCCCCTTGCTAGTTTGAGTAAGACTAGGCTCCTGCCCTCTGGATTCAGTAATGAGAAAGGCAAACAAACAGTTGTGAAATTTGAGCTGTAATAAAGATAGACACATAGTGTCAAGTGAGACAGAAAAGAAGGGCTGTTAACTTTGCCTAGAGAAGAGAAAGCCCCTGGGCGGGGGGTAGGGGGGGGTGGGGGGGTGGGGGGTGGGGGGGTGGTGGTGGTGTAGAAGGGTGAGTAGAGGGTTCCCTAAGAGGGGAAAAGGGGAAAGGCAATCAACTTTGAAGACTGAGTAGCAAGATAGGGTTGATGTTGAGATAAGGATGTTTATAACCAGAAAGGTAAGTTGAGATCTGTTTGGGAAGATCAGAATTTGCCCTTCATCCTTAAGGAAGTAGGAATCCATATAAGGTAGTAAGAAGGGGGATAATGTGATCCCCTTGTGTTAGTAAAGTAACTGGCAGCCACGTGGATTACTTGAGAGAGTGGTTGCGTGACACAGTGATCGGTAAGATCACCAGGGACAACTCAAGACAGTTTTGCTGTAGAAGTCCAGGTCAGAGAGGATGAAGGACTGACCCTGGGAGGTTTTGAAGATGAAGAGGAGGAAATAGAATCTTCTAAAATTTTTGGAGATCGGCTTCAAGGAGTAAGAGAAAGGGAGAAGTGAAAATGATTTCAGGTTTCCAATGGGTACCATTAAGATAAATAGGGAGTATAAAAGAAGTAAAAGGGAGAGGTCAAGATAATTAGGCAAGTTACAGAGATGCTGATTTGAAGTGTCTATGGGTAATCTAGGAACAAGTGTATATTCAGTAACTGGAAATAAGAACTATGGCGAATGAGACATCCAATAAATTCTCATTGACTAAATGAACATCAGTAACATGCTTAAAACAGGCCTTTTATTTCCAACTGTGTCTGGAAAATATAGTTCTGCTCAACTCAAGGATTTGAATATTAAAGATTATATATTAAATTAATCTAAAGCATCATTATATACTAAAGTGTTTTTCCATGAAAAAATTTTATTCACTATTTTTAAAAAGCTATGAAGATGTAAAATCACAACTATTTTAAAGACCTATACACAGAAATGCAAAAGAGAATTTTCTATTATGAACTGGGGTATTTCATTCCCGATTCCCACTATCTTGCCTATTTAAGTACATATTCACAGTGTGCTCACCAATATAATGGCCCTCAGTAAAAACAAAGTAAATAAAACTACCTTATCATCTGCTTTGTATGCCTAGTAGGCCATACAAATTTAATTGCTGATATAAGCTATAAAATTTCAGTACAGTCAACAGAGGTTTGATGGGTAACGTACCTAAAGGAAGACTCAAGAAACCGCAGGTCTGCTCCAGCCTTTATTCTCTCCCTATCAAAGATCAAATTACATAAGTACATAATTCATAATGTGTTTGCAGATATGAGCATATTAATCTTCAACGAAGACAAGGTAAAAGTTATTACTTAATCCTCTCTGCTTATATAATAAAAAGCCAGTTTAGTTTGTGATAAAAGGCAATAGAATTTCAGAGGTAAGCAACAAACAGAGTGGAAAGAGTCTAAATGAGGGAGTCCATAACCTTGGCTTCATTCCCAATTCCTACAAACAAGTTGCTAAGTGACCTTGGAAGATCCGATAGACTGTTTGGTAACTTACTTGCAAAGAGTGTTAAACAAAGGAGAATGTGACACCCATTTGCCTTTCCAAGAGCTTGTCCGAAGACACCAGGGATTTTCAGGACTGGAAGAAGATCTCAAAGAGCATTGACTCGCCTCTCCAGTAGTATTGGGAAACGGCTACCCCATCAAAAGTGGCTTCCTCCCACTAACTGTGTGAGAGCTCCAGGAAAAAAACATTTTTTAAAAAAATTTGTATCGACTCCCAGTTTTCTCATCTATTAAGTAGGGAGCTGGATTAGACTGACCTTCTCTACACTTTCTTCAAGCTCTAAAATTCTCTGACTCTGATTCACCCATAAAATATTCAATTCCCATATATAACATGTAATTTCTAGAATTTATTCTGTATCTTATGACCCATGCAGAAAGTACTTGTGTACAGAGAATCACTTCATAGTGTTTCATAATTTTTGACCCAAATATCCATTAGTTTATGACTCAATAAGCTTTGTACATTATTAGACTGTCCTTGTCTCATGACAGAGATATAAATAAATAAATGAATAAATAAATATTCACCCTTTAGAACTCTAGCACTGAGTATTCTAGACAGCTGTTTTCTAGTTTATAACACATTAGTTGTATTTTAATTTAGTTGAATGTACACCGCAGTCATTATTTACTATGGAGGAAAGGTGCCCAGCCCTATGTCAAGGGTCCAGCGTAGAAGACTTGAACTTTTCCGTGGTGGCTCTAAAATCCATCCGCATAGTATCTCATACTCCTCCCTGAAGAGGTGGGACCTAGTTCCCCTCCTCCATGAGTGTGGGCTGGATGTAGCAACTTGGTTCTAACAAACAGAAAAGTGGAATTGATGGTATGTGACTTCTGAGACAAGATCCTAAAAGGCACCAGCTTCCTCCTCATTGGCTCTCTCTGGGATCACTTGCTTTGGGGCAAGGCAGGGGCCTCATCCCCAGGACACTCAAGCAGTCTCTGGAGATGCCCACGTGGTAAGACCCAGAGGCCTCCTACCAAGAGCCGGTGAGGACCCAAGGCCTTCCTCTAACAGCTGTTGTGAGTAAGCCAATGCGGAAGCCAGTGAACCTTCCAGCCCCAGGCAAGGGGTCAGGTGACTGCAGCCCCTGCCAAGAACCTGAATGCCACCCCTTGAGACCCCCCCCCATGCCAGAACCACCCAGCTCAGCTTCTCCTGACTCCTTGACCCACAGAAATTATGAGATGATAAATGTTTTTTTGAGTCACTAAGATTTGGGTCATTTTTTTTATGTAACAATAGATAACCAAAGCATTGACCTGTAAGGATTTCCACTTGAGCTGAGGCACTCTTTCTTTTCAAAAAATGACTCAATTCTAGAATACAATCATACAATTTTAAACCTCGATAGGACTTCAAAGAAGAGTCTGCCTCTTATTTTGCAAAAGCAGAAATGAGGATCTGCTGAGTTCGTCTTGCTCAAATCTGATGTGCTTCCATTATTCCTGATCTCAACCAGAAATGCAGGAGCCATCCTAACACTTGCTCTCCTTCACCTCCTTCATACCCAACCTATTGCTTAATCCTATTGCTCTTACCTCCTCTTGCCTTGATCTAATTTTTCCTATCTCTACCACTCCCAACCAGATCACGCAATGGTTATCTCTTCTGGACCAGCAATAGCCTTCTAACTGGTCTTCTCATGTCAGCTCACGTGCCCCCTACAATTATTTCTCAATATTGAATCCAGAGTTAATTTGTTGAAATGTAATTATGATTATCTCACATCTCCTTCCCATCTCCTCCCCGCCCCAGACCCATTTGTTGACCTCCTATTATTATTGGTCATGGTTTGCATTTATTCTCCAAGCTCAAGCCATTCTGACCATGTATAATTCCTAGAATATGCCAGTCCCTTCCGGGCCACTAGGACTTTGCATATACAGTTCCCTCTGCCCCATTGATCTAGTTGACACTGATCATCCTTCAGACCTCGGTCACAGTCAAGCCTGCCTGGACCACCTGCTACCGGGCACAACTCCATGTCACTCGTCCTGGTGGGACTTCAGAGCACTTGTATTGTTTGTTAATTCATAGATTTTTTTTAAATCGATGTCTGTCCTCTCTATTAGACTACAAGTCTATAAATGTAGATACAGTGTCAACTTCTTTTCATTCTTGTGCCTTAGTACTTACCAAGGTGTCCAGAGCATTATATAGTGTTCAATAAATATTTGCTGAGTGAATGACTGAAATGACCCAAGAAGTTAGTGTGAGACTAAAATCTAGGTTTCCTGACTCCAAATTTCATGTTAATTACAACGTGCTGCTCTCAATTTGGGGCACTCAAGTCTGAGTCCCAACACAATGCATTTATTAAGTGCAAAGAAAATCGCTGATACTTTTCAAGTATTGTTTCTGGCAACACTAATGGTATATAATATCTAGGCATGGTTACTGTATTAAAATGACTAAGTCCTCCTCCAGGCTTGTTAACTTTGTGACTTTGCCACTTATTTCCTGAAATACATCTGTGATGGTTAATTTTATGTGTCAGTTTGATTGGTTTAAAGGATACCCAGATAACCGGTTAAAAAAAATATTTTGGGGGTTATGTCTGTGAAGGTGTTTCTGGAAGAGGTTAACGTTTGGTGCAGTGTACTGAGTGAAGAGATCTGCCTTCACCAGTGTGGGTGGGTATAAAACAATCTCTCAGGGGTCCAAATGGAACAAAAAGGTGAAGGAAGGGCTCCTTCTCTTTCTTTTTCAGTTGGAGCGTCCATCTTCTCTCATTCTTGCCCTTCCGAGCCCCTGCTTCCCAGGCCTTCAGACTCCAGGACTTAGGCCAGTAGCCCCTTCGTTCAGGCCTCTGACCTCAGGCTGGGAGATACACCACTGCACCCTGAGTCTCAGGCCTTCAGACTCAGACTGAATCATACCGCTGGCTTTCCTGGCTCTCCAGCTGGCACACAGCAGATCATGGGACTCCTTGGCCTCCATAACCGCATGAGCCAATTCCAAAATCTTCTCAAATATTTATCTGCTGGTTCTGTTTTCTCTGGAGAGCCCCGACTGGGTACAACCACCATTACTTGAAACAATCCAAAAGCCACTTTCACTGTCAGTTCCTTTTACACAACATTGAGAGCTAATGAGTTAGTTACTGAAGTCCATCCTCATCCCTGCTGGGCAGCCCATGGCCTGCCAGGTCTCACTCGTGGATCAGAGCTCTCTAGAAGCCTCACCCAGAGGCGTGAGCAAGGCTTCAGTAGGCTTGTGGACGGGAGCTTCTAGACACTCCAGGAAAAGAAAAGAAAAAAAAAACAAGTAGTAATTGGATGTATGAATGCTTTTTTACTTAAGAAGATAATATGTCCTATGTAATGATTACAGAAAAGTTGGAGAGACGGTCCGAATTGGCTGTTACGGGGAAATCCCTAGCTGTTACTGGTAACTATGTGTGAAGAAAGGGGGGAGGGGGCAAATGCAGGCCCTTTGCAAATCCACTTGGGTCCTGGATTTTGTCCAATTATTAATCTTGGGAGTACTTTCCAAATAGGGCTGTGCCTCTATTCCCGTCCTCAGAATTCCTTCTTTGGGCATTGCGATCTGATTCGAAAAGAGGGTGACCAGTGTGGTCCTGACGCATTGAGGTGGTGACCAGCCGCTGCTCTGACCTATCTCAGCTCTCTGTGAGACACGGTGCTTCCAGGCGCATGTGCTGGATGCTAGGGTACGTTCTTCAGGGGAAAAAAAAAATAAAAGAATGACTTTCCCAACTAGTGAAGGACCTTTTGGCCCAAAGGTATGCTATAAACTACTTTGGAGTTTGAAAGGTGTTTTTCTCTTCTTCCTCTGGCAGTGACTTTGAAGGGTGGCTCGATGCTGAGGCTAGCCAGCAGAAGCTCATGGAAACATAATGGACTCCACTGAGGGTACTCTGCAGCCAACCGAGGTTTGTAAACAGGTTTCCATTGGAACATATACTGGGGTTTCAACTTGAGATGACAAAAACGTGCACCCTTTTTGACCGATTGAAATTCATTCATTTATTTAACTGTCAATCACTGACCCAACACTCATTGAGCATTGACTATCTTGTAGGCTCAGTTCTAAGTTCTGGGAATATAAGATTAGCAAGACTATTCCTCCCCCAAGAAACTCAGTCTACTGGGAAGCACAATGTCACAAACAAAAAATTACAAAATCATTTGACAGGTGCTCTAACTAAGCCTTCTCTCCTGAGCTCCAGTCTCATCTATTCATTTCTTACTTAGCATCTCTACTTGGTGCCCAGGGATACCTCAAATTTAACATGCCCAGGACCGAAGTCATCATCTTCTCTACCTTCTCTACTAAACCTCCTCCTTTCTCCTTCCTTCCCCTTCTCCTTCATGTGTGTTCCATCTCATTGTGAAACCATCTCCTAGCCAGACCTCAATCCTAGAAAACTGAAAATAATTCTGAACCCATTCAGCCCCCGCTTTCCATCAGTCATCAAGTCCTGCAAATATTATCTCTTAAAGAGGAGCCCCTGGGTGGCTTATTCGGTTCAGCGTCTGCCTTTGGCTCGGGTCATGATCCCAGCGTCCTGGGATCAAGTCCTGCATGAGGTTTCCTGCTCATCGGGGAGCCTGCTTCTCCCTCTCCCTCTCCTGCTCCCTCTGCTTGTGCTCTCTCTCTCTCTCTCTCAAATAAATAAATAAAATCTTAAAAAAAAAAAAAAAAAGGGTCCTACGGCCCACCCCCTCCTCCCTAACTCTGCCACTGTCTTAATCCAGGATGCTGGTAAACTTCCCATCTGGAATCCCAGGCCAGTGTTCTGACCCTCTCAAACATATCCTTCACAGAGTGTGATTGCCTGGGTTTTCTAATTGGAGAGCCTAGCACAGAGCCTGACCCACAGTAAATAACTACTGTAATTAACACCAAGCATTAATGTAGATGAGAAGCACAGACAGGTCAGCTTTCTGAATGGAGAGTGTTTTGTTTGTTTTATGCTAGTGTGGAATGTCAGTATTCTGTTATCTCAAAGGTGACCAGGTCACTGGACATCTGGCTCACAAACCCTAAATTTAGAAGAGATGATACAATGTAATGGTAAAAACACTGAAGTCTGGATCCAGTCCTGCCATGTAATGCATCTGAAATAACATCTGATGCTGTTTTTTCTTCCTTTCCTTTCATTTCATTCATATGGAATGCCAATTTTCTACTTGAACAGTTAGGATTCAGTTTAGCAGACAGTGACAGAAAACCCCACATAATAGTCCTTTAAAAAGATAGAAACTTTTCTTTCTCAAAATGATATCCACATAGGCAGTCTAGAGCTGGTGTTGTGCCTGCCCATTCACCAGGGACCCCAGCTCCTGTAGTCTTTGTGCTCTGCCATCTTCAACATATGGCTTCTACTTCATGGCCAAAAGGGCTGCCCCAGCTCCAGCCATCATGGTCACATCAAAGGAAAGACGGGTAAAAAAAAGAGAAGAGCATATCCATTTTTAGGGGCACCTGGGTGGCTCGTTGGTTAGGTGTCTGACTTCTGCTCAGGTCATGATCTCGGGGTCCTGGGATCGAGCCCTGCACTGGGTTCCACGCTCAGCGGGGAGTCTGCTTCTCCCTCTCCCTCTGCCCCTCCCCCTGCTCATGCTCTCTCAAACAAAATCTTAGGAAAAAAAAAAAAAAGAGAGAAAGAGAAAGAGAAGGGCATCTCCATTCTTTTAAGGACCCTTCCCACAATAGGGAAACCCCAGCAAGGGAGTCAGTGGGCAAATGGCACAGGCACGAGGGCGTCACCATCCCGTGGCGTCTGCATGAAGTCCGAGGTGTGCAGAGCTGGTCCTGCAGCAGCAGCGGGGCGCACACAAGAGGCCGAAGTCTGAGACAGGAGGCTGAATGATCTCGAGTGTCACCTAAGAGACGTCTGATGCCACACACATCTCGCAGTCCCCACCACACTCCGCCGAGCGTGGGTGAGCCTGTCGCCGACAAAGCCAGCGTGCCCGGGGGCATCAGTGCCTGATGCGGGGACACTTGCACAGCGGAGTTAGCAGCAGCAACACCTGCTCCAGGCCAGCTGAGCTGCTAAGAGCGTCACTGTCACTGAACCCTTCCAACAAACGTGGCCGGAAGGGAGTATTTCTTCTTCTTCTTTTTGTTTTTGTTTTATGTGTGAGGACACAAACGGAAACGTGAACAGGACTGGTAATCCGGGAGGTCAGGATTTCCACTCGGGAAATCACCCAGGGCTTACACGCCGCTCTGCTGCAGGGCATGAATAATGAGAAAGTTGTAAAAGCAGGGTGGGATTTTAAAAAGATACTTCTGGGAAAGTAAACTTCATGATCTTAAAGAACATGTCAGTATCTGATGGAAAAACCTAATGATTTTTTCTTCTCCACTGTAGAGTTCCACCCATCATTCCTGCCCGGAAATGCGCAGTGCCTTTGGTGGCCAGGTTCTCCTGCAAGGGCAGAGGCCTGGGGACATGTCTCCTTGCCAGGCTGGCTCCTTTATTCATCCTTTCCTCCCAGAGGATCCAAGTGTGACCCTAGCTTTCTTCTAGCATCGCCCCGCATTCCCCAGCTGAGCTTTCTTCTCTCTTTGGCCCTGAAAACAGTGTCATTGTTTCTCTCCGCCTTCTTCCTCTCTGTGCCAGAAAATGACTCTGAGTGTTTCTGAGGAATTTTACAGCTTTCAAAAGAAGAAAAGCATATAAGGGGTTGAAATAACATCACAGAGAAATTTCAAACTTAGAAGCAGCCTAAAGAGCTTGATCGTAAACCACTTACTCATTTTTCCTGGGAATGCAAATATAACTAGGTCAGACTGTCTAAGGTTCCTTCTTTCTCTGGCCCATCATTTTGGTAAACACTGGATCCAGACAATCCAGTTCCTTGATCTCTCATTTACTCACAGGGCTGGAGCCTCTGAGATCTGCTTCCTTTGATGGGGAAGGCATCATTCTTCCCACTTCACCCGATCTCCTCGGGAAGTCTGCCTGGGGAAAAGTACAGATACTGACGAGGAGGCTTGACAAAGGCTCAAGTATGTTTTAAATTTCAAAGAAAACTCAGACTGCTCATCTTTAGAGTGGTCACGTCATTCTTCACACCAAAAGCCACGTCAGGCTGTTGTGACAGTAACATCCCCATCCAAGGTGTCTTTCCCTGGTGGTGTTTTACTCTTCACCTGTTTTGACTCCGAGGTAACATTTAGCAAACAGCCAGGCACCGGGCGTTAAGACATTTGCACGTAGCCTTTCCATACCACTTCTCATCATCTCAACACATTTTTATAACATCCTGCAATATCTAACGAATATGCATTATTTACCCTTAAATCACAGTTTAGATCATTCCTCTGAGGAGGCTCCTGTAGACCTCATTCATAGCATATTTATCCACTCTTTGGCTTCAAATAGTACAACTTTTTGTCTGCTTCTTTACCATTTTTCTTCTTGAAGACCCCCACCGAAAGCTGATCTAACATTGACCTCTGGATGTTGGCCCTGCCCGAATTATCTTGAGGGCCAAGGGCCCTAATGCATCACAGGCTATCTGAGGCTAGACCATTCATTGGTGCTAGACCAGCAGGAGCACATCAAGCATTTGGGTAAAGGTCAGCATCATCAAAGACCAGAAGACTCAGCATCTTGTAGAATTCACGAAAATGAAAAGACCCTAGCACTTGACCTGTGTCTTAGTTTTGTCCCTGATACAACACAATTAAAAAACAGGGCATCTATTTTTTAGATTTATCTAAAAATAGATTCATCTAAAAATCTATTTACAGGGCACCTGGGTGGCTCAGTCGGTGAAGTGTCTGCCTTCGGCTCCAGTCGTGATCTCGGGGTCCTGGGATCGAGTCCCACATCGGGCTCCCTGCTCAGTGGGGACCCTGCTTCTCCTTCTCCCTCTGCCGCTCCCCCTGCTTGTGCTCTCTCTCTAATAAATAAATAAAATATTTAAAACAAATAAAAATCTATTTACAACAGGGATCTAAACAGGCTGTAGATCCTAGAATGACTGTTCACTGTTTTAACTATTCATAGTATATAAAATTATACTTGATATTTTTTTATTTTATTTTTTTTTTAAGATTTTATTTATTTATTTGACAGAGAGAGACACAGCGAGAGAGGGAACACAAGCAGGGGGAGTGGGAGAGGGAGAAGCAGGCTTCCCGCTGAGCAGGGAGCCCGATGTGGGGCTCGATCCCAGGACCCTGGGATCATGACCTGAGCCGAAGGCAGACGCTTAACGACTGAGTCACCCAGGCTCCCCTTGATATTTTTTTAAAGATTTTTTTAAATTTATTCGACAGAGAGAGAGACAGCCAGAGAGGGAACACAAGCAGGGGGAGTGGGAGAGGGAGAAGCAGGCTTCCCGCCGAGCAGGGAGCCCGACGTGGGGCTTGATCCCAGGACCCTGGGATCATGACCTGAGCCGAAGGCAGACGCTTAATGACTGAGCCACCCAGGCACCCCTATACTTGATATTTGTAGCTAAGTAATTGTCACTTCTTACCGGGTGACAATTTCTACTAGAGACCTATAATTAAGTGAAAAAGAAATAAGCCAAACACATTACATGAAAAAGAAAGAAGTCACCATTTCACACATTGTGCCTTAAAAATCTTACAGCCTGGGTGGCTCAGTCAATTGAGCTTTAGACCCTTGATGTCAGCTCAGGTCTTGATCTTAGGGTCGTGAGTTAGAGCCCCATGCTGGGCTCCACGCTGGGTGTGGAGACTACTTAAAAAAAAAAATCTTACAAAATTTTTATGTGTTCATGTATCAGGATCAAAGACTATTTATAGCAGGTAATTTGTATATTAACATTAAGAAAAATTGTGAGATTGACAAGAATTGTAATGCAGTGTTAATGAATGTTAATGACTACTCAGAGTATCTCATAAAAGTAATGCGTTGGTTTTTATTTTTTTGAAAAGCTGACTCATATCTTTTAAGAAGGATGTCATATCAAAATAATAATTTCCTTCAAGGAATTTCCTTGTTTCCTTAACAATGAGGGGGGAAAATGGTGTTAAAATGTAGAAGCTGTGTAAGGTTCAACACTTTGGAGGATATAGTAAGATATGCTCTCTTATATACTTTTATATATTTCCAGTGGAGATGTAAGTTGGTACAATGTTGCTGAAAAACAGTTTGACACCATGTCAGGAGTCCTCAATATATTCTTACTCTTTGGTCATTAATCCATTTCTAAGAGTTTATACTAAAAAATAAGGAAAGGGTTTAACACACACACATACAGAGATCTTTAACACGGCATAATATACTACTGCAAACCTGGGGACAACCTAAATGTCCCCAAACAAGGAAAGTTAAAGAAATTATGGCATGCATATCTATTACAAGGTAATGTTTATTATACAATAGAAAAAATTTCATTTTTGACAATTACAAGTAAAAATGCTTGTAATGTAATGCTACAACCAGGATACAGAACATGACATGCAATTTAATCCCGATTAAAAAAAATTATTGTTTATATATATGCATAAAAAGTCTGAAAACAACAATAGCAGCTGCTACTCCTAAGCGGTAAGAAATAATAGTTAAGAAATATTTTCCACGTTTTCTGAAGTAACTTTTAATGATAAAATATCATTAAACCACATTTTGACCCCTTAAATATATTTTTAACTTAACAATACAACTATCATTTAAATACTGTAAATATAAAATTTTGAAATGTTGGGTGAAGCTATGCTAACATCACATAATTCATAAGCAAACTGGGAAGAATAAAAAGAACAGAGTTCAATAAAGCATTTTCTTTTGCTTTGTTGAGCTATAATTTCCATATGATAAACTGCATGTATTTAAAGTATAAAATGTGATGAGTTTTGACATATTTACACTCTCATGAAACCATCACCACAATGTGGATAAGGTGTGTTAATACTATCATCCCAAAATGTTTCTCTGTGCCTTTTTATAATCTATTCCTCCCTTCCCCCAACTGAGGTTCAGGCAACCACTGAAGATTTTGTTGCTATATATTAGTTTGCATTTCCTAGAATTTTATATAAATGAACTCACTCAGCATATACTCTTTTTCTTTTTTTTTTGGCCATGCTTTCTTCACCTTAGAATAATTACTTTGAGATTCATTCATGCTGTTACGTGTATGAATAGTTTCCTTTTGAAGGCTGAATAGTATTTCCTGTATGAACATATCAAAATTTGTTTATCCATTCATTGTTGATGGATATTCGAGTTGTTTCCAGTTTTTGGCTATTACAGATAAAGCTGCCATGAACATTTATACATAAATCTTTGTGTAGAATGTACTTTCATTTCTGAGTAAATGCCCAGGAATGGAATGGTTGGGTCAAATTATAGGTATAGCTAATGAAGAAACTGCCAAACAGGTTTTCACAGTGATTGAACCCCTTCACACTTCCATCAGCAGCATGTGAGAATTCCAGTTGCTTCCCATTCTCACCAACACTTGATCTTGTCAGTCTTTTTATTTTTTTTTAAAGATTTTATTTATTTGTTTGACAGAGAGAGAGAGCACAAGTAGGCAGAGCGGCAGGCAGAGGGAGAGGGAGAAGCAGGCTCCCCACCGAGCAGAGAGCCCAACGTGGGGCTCGATCCCTGGACCCTGGGATCATGACCTAAGCCAAAGGCAGATACATAACCAACTCAGCCACCCAGGCGCCCCGTCAGTCTTTTTAAGTGTTGCCACTCTAGTGGTTGTGTAGTGTTATCTCATTACAACCTTAATTTGTATTTCTTTAATGGCTCATGATGACCTTTTCATGTATGGTCATATATCTTCTTGGCTAAAGTGTCTGTTCAAGGGCGCCTGGGTGGCTCAGATGGTTAAGCATCTGCCTTCGGCTCAGATCATAATCCCAGGGTCCTGGGATTGAGTCCCGCATCAGGCTCCCTGCTTGGAAGGGGGCCTGCTTCTTCCTCTCCCTCTGCTGCTCCCCCTGCTTGTGCTCTTTCACTCCCTCTGTCAAATAAATAAATAAAATCTTAAAAAATAAAATAAAATAAAAATAAAGTGTTCAATTATTTTGCCCATTTTGTAAGGGTTATCTTCTGATTAGTTTATAAGAGACGTTTTTATATTCCAGTACTTTGTATGATAAAGGTTTTATGAAGATTTTCTTCCAGTTTGTGGCTTGCTGTTTCATTTTCGTGGCAGTCTTTTAAAGAACAAAAGCTTTTTATTTTGACGAAGTACAACTTACTAATTTGCTTTCTTTTTCACTTTGTGCTTCTTGTGTTGTTTTTAAGAGTTCTTCAACAAACCAAAGGTCATTAAGATTTTCTCTTCTAGTTTCTTCTAGAACTATAATAACTTTAATTTTACACTTAGGTCTATAATACAGTTCAAGTTAATTTTTGCATATGATATGAAGTAGGTTTGAGGTTCATTTTTGAGGGGTATGGTTATCCAATTTTTCCAGTACTATTTATTAAAAAGATTTTCCTTTCTTCACTGAATTACCTTGGTACTTTTGTGGAAAACCAGTTGAACTTATTTCTGGACACTCTCTTCCTAAATGTCTATTTTATGCCAATTCTACACAACTTTGATTACTGAAGATTTATAGTAATTTGGAAACCAAATGGTGTATATCCATCAACTTTATTCCTTGTCTTGATTATTCCAGGTACTTTGCATTATTATATGAACTTTAGAATCAGTTTATGAATTACTGCAGAAGAAAAGAATCCTGATTTTGATTGGGATTTCACTGAATTTAAAGATCAATTTCAGAAGAATTGATATTTTAATACTGATTCTTCTACTTTATGAAAACACTTCATGTCTCCAACAATTTAAGTCTCCCCTAATCTCAGCAATGTGTTATAGTTTTTGATGTATAGGGGTTTTAACATGTTTGGTCAGATTTATCCCTAAATGTTTAATATTTTTGGTGCTTTATAAAAGGCACTGATTTTTTAAATTTCAAGTTGAGATTGTTCTTCACTAGTATATAGAAATATACTTGACTTTCACATATTAATCTCATATCCTGTAACATTGTTACACTCAATTATTAATTATAGCACTTTTTCTTGTGATTCCATAGTATTTTCTATAGGTGATCATATGTTGCCTGCAAATAAAAATAGCCTTACTTCTTCTTTTTTTGATCTGTGTGCCTTTTATTTCTTTTTCCTGCTTTATTGCACAGCCTAAGATCTCCAGTACCATCTTAAATAGAAGCAGTCAGAACATATATCCTTGCTTCATTCCCAACGTTAAGGGAAAAGCATTCAGTCTTCACTATTAAGTATGATGTTAGCTGTAGGCTGTCCTTTATGAGATTGAGGGAGTTCCTTTCTATTTGTATTTTGCTGAGAGTTTTGTTAGGGATGTTGGATTTTTAAACATTTTGAGCATTATTTGAAGTTTGAGCAATTAAAGGGGCGTCTGGCTGGCTCAGTCAGGGGAGCATGTGGCTTTTGATCTCAGGGTCCTGAGTTCAAGCCCCGCATTGGGCATAGAGCCTACTTAAATAAACAAACTAACAACTAAATAAACAAACAAAGTTTGAGCAACTACTTTAATATAACCTCAAATTTTGTACCAAATACATATAAGAGTAAGTCATGTCTTAACGTTTTTGGAAATTTGTTTTTAAAGATTTTATTGATTTATTTGTGAGAGAGAGAGACTGAGCAAGCAGGGGGAGTGGCAGAGGGAGAAGCAGGCTCCCTGCTGAGCAAGGAGCCCAATATGGGACTGGGATCGTGACCTGAGCCCAAGGCAGACGCTTAACTGACTGAGCCACCCGGGCATCCATTTTTTATAAATTTTCAATGGATTTATAGTATCTTCAACTAGTAAAAACGAATTTTCTCACTAATATTAAAAAACAAATTCTCAGCTTTGTGGCACAAATTCTCAAATTTGTGGCAGCTTCAATAATAAATAGAACCTTAAGTGATCTGAGATTGAGGACTATTTTCTTCCCACAACAAACAATTAAAATTTTAGCTTGGATATACTGTGACAACAAGGGAAGTTAATTAGGCAGCAATTATTGCAACGTGCTAATAAATACAGATACTTGGTTTCAAAGACATATGCGTGTGACCCTGAGGTTATGTATGGCTGTGTGGGTAACAGTGCTAGCTCGGCTCCGCACTCCTCTGAGTGGAGACCAACCTGCCATGTAGGCATCGTGGCTCTCTTATTTATTGTGATGATTGTGATGGGGCATCCCAAGGCACATACTTCGAGGGACTTGTACTAAGTAAGGTAAATTCAACCTTGATGTAGACCAATGAAGTCAAAAGAACCATTGAGAATAAAATTCCCCAAACACCCAGAATCAAAAAGCTGATACCAAAGGCCCATTGTTTCTTATCATAGGTGCATAATGTACCATGATAGGATCATAACTTCTAGGCAGATTGTCAGGAAATCCTCTTAAAAAAAAAAAAAAGTAAGGAAGAAAAGAGCCACACCTAGTTTACTATTATTTGAAAAACTCCATTGGTTTGTGTGATAAACCCTAAAATATACTGATTATACACCTGGCTAGGAGCCAAGCCATTCTTCTGTGAACTCTGAGATAGTGGACCTTCATTGTTCTGTTTGTTATCATTGCCAATTCCTGTCAGACTGGTCTTCAGCAGTTACGTGGGCTTCTGCCATTTATCAAGTCTGAGGCTTAAAAGTCTCTCTCCACTTGTCCAAAACAACAATTCATTTGTTTGGTAAACATACATTTGATAAAACCTGCAAGGTTCACCTGTAATTGGTAAGCCTCCGCTATTTGTAAATAGAGGAAAATGTTACAATTTTCCCTCAGGCAGTATGGTTCTACATAATAGTAAAATAGTTCAGATCAGCTACATTTATCTTTAGGAGAGACATCTCCTCCCTTCTTTAATTTGGCAATGAATCATTTTAGATTTCACTAAAATACGAATCTTCTATTATTTAAAGGAAGTCATGTTTAGTAAAACGTAAGATAACAGTCCAGCACACAGAGTTGGTGACCGTGTTACAAAATTATAGAACCTTAAAGCAAAAGGGGACCTGATTTCACGTAGGAATAAGTTCTTGCCAAAGTCCTACACCAGCTTCTGTCTTCTAGAGGTAAAGATGGCACTGTGTCCTGTGGTCTTTGGACTGTTTAACTTCTGCACTACCAGGCTCAGGAAAGTTCTTTTGCCAAAATTTCTTTTTGCATTTTAATCACAAAACCCTCCAGTTCTGCCCTTTTTAGGAATAGGAACGATTTTCTCCGAAACTGCATCTTTACAATCTCTAAATGTGGATTTATGAAATAATGATAACATCAGCTCGGAGATTATCCCATATATACTTGTGTGTTTCCTTTAGATTCGGACACATAAATCTACATTACAAACTAGACTGCAAAGGAGAACAGTGAAAATAGGAAGACAAATAAAGCTTGCATTCAGTTTCTGAATTCACTTTGGAAAGCTATTCTGAAAAGTGAGCACAGAAATGAAAAGTAACGAAGGGAAAGACAGGAAGTAGGAATGTAAATATTTACATATTAGTCACAGAAAACAATAATAAATTTTTGTTAATGTTATACTTTACTTGCTTAGATTCTGCAGAAGAGGTTAAGGGAAGACAATACATAAAATCTTAATGCAAAGGAAGAAAATGTATTTTTTTCTAAAGCGAGGAATAGACTTCTAAAATGTCCCTTAAACTCTGGCAATTTGAGAGTTGTGCAAGTGGCCGTGTGTCCCTTAGAGTATCCGGGCACTCTCCGTCTTTGAGAACTTTCTCTGGCTTCCTCCAAGCTCTTAAAACACCCCAGGAGGTCACAGCAATATTTGTCCGTGAGTTCCATGGCTCATCTCTGGAGCTGAGTCCTGATGTTCTCCTCAAGGCTGTCCTGTCCAAGACCTCGCTCCCTGGGGAGGAGGACAAGGAAAGCGCAGGGCCGGAACGGGAACTGGGATCACGTGAGAGGGTCTGGTTAGGAGGCCACGTTAACAGCCTGAGCAACTGTGGGCGCCGCTTTTGAACTTAGCCACTGTCCCCGGATGGGTGCCCACGGACGGGTCACCCACCTTCCCATGCCTCCAGATACCCTGCCGTGGAACGTGAGGGATGAACCTTATTGTGGTGACCATTTCACAATATATACATGTATCAAATTATCATGTTGTACACTTTAACCTTACACAGATGTGATACGGCAATCGTATCCCAACAAAGTCGGAACAAAATAAATAAAGGCACTGAAGACTATTTATTTCGGGGGCTGTTCTCAGATATGACGACAGGATTTCCTGTGAGAGAAGACAGATGCTTTTCTTTAGAATAATAAACATTCCACAATTCCATAGAGGCCATCCTTTGTTTGTTTCTCCTGCCCGGACAATGGGAAGTCACAGGCCTCAGGCCCAAGGCCACGGTGCAGGCACAACTTCCAGGGAAAGCGCAAAGGAAAGGTAGAAATCCCTAGGAAGGAAGGTCGAGCGTGCCCTGTAGCCCAGGACCCCTCCCCGTCCCACTTCCTCGCTTTGCTCTCGGCTACAGGGTTCCTGGCTCTATGGCCACACCCATGGCCACGGCCACGGCCAGGGCCACCGCGTGCGCCGCCAGCGCATTTCTACCATTTAGCCTGATTGACTGGTGGGAAGTCAGTTTTCCTCTTGGTTCAGCTGGGACTTGGTTGGAATTAAAAATGAAAACAAAAGGCTGAAGGAAAAGAAAGCAAATAGAAGAGCAAAGAAAGGGATAGGTTTACACAGATGTTTTTTTATCCAATCTCACTGAGGTCCAGGCTGGTGGCCTTGGCTCTGTTTGCGGAGTTTGCTGAGCTTCAGTGCTGTTTCCTGGCCTCCACACTGTCTGGCCAGATAGCATAGATGCTGGACCGAGCTCCTCAGATTTCTGGCCCAATGTTGCTTTGTTGTTTTGGTGGGTTTTTGTTTTTTTGTTTTGTTTTGTTTTTGGCCCAATGTTACTTTGGAACAAATGATCTCTGGTGGAATCTCAGGAAGGATTTTTGGTTCCTTCTGGAACTTGCTTTTGTGTCTGTTCTCGGGGATCAGCCCCAGGATTGTCAGCTCCAGCTTGAGGCTCAACTGATTTTCCTTCACACACCATGCCCCCCAGATTCTGTTGGCCCAGCTTTGCTTCTCTTTCTAAGCAGAAAAAGCATTTACCTCCCTGACCTGCAAGGATCCTGCTCCTGATCATTAGGCATCTATGAGCAGCACTGCTCCTCCAGTTAATCTTTATGACTCTGGCCCTTGCAAATCCTGCTTTGCTCTAATCCCTTCCTTTCTGCTTAGTTGGCTTATCTCGAGTGGGTTGTTTGGGTGGGGTTTACTTTACCCTTTGGGTGAAAGATAGCATAGTTTCTAAATTTTACTCTAAGTCACCATCTGTAGAATGTTCTCTTCATATCAATACAATCAAGTTGGGTGGTTGTTCTGTTTACGTCTTCTGTACCTTCACTGATTTTCTATCTAGTTCTATCAGTTCTTATGAGAGGAACACTGAAATCTCCAACTGCAACTGTTGGATTGTCTGTTTTTCCCTTCAACTCTGTCAGTTTTTGCTTCACGTATTTTGGGGCTGTTTTTAGTTATTATCCTTTTACAATGATTACATCATGATTGACTTATCAACCCAGGGTCGTGAGAAATATTTTTCTTAAGGCATATTTTGACTGATATATCCAGTCCAGCTACCTTATAGTTTGTTTGCATTATGTATCTCTTCCCACCCTTTTGCTTTCAACCTTTTTGAGTCATTGAATCTAAAGTGTCACAAAGTTGTCCACACTGAGACAGAGACAAAGAGAAAAGCTTCTATAATTTTTCCTTCCTCAAGTGTTTCTCCTTGCCTAGGTATAGACATCTTTCTGTTCATCCTACTTAGGATTATTTGAATTTCTTGGATCTGCAGATTAATGTTTTTCATCAAATTTGAGAAGTTTTGGCCATTATTTCTTCAAATATGTTTTTCTGCCCTATTCTGTCTCTCATCTCTCTCCGGGATTCCTATTATATGTTTGAGGTTGTCTCACAGGTCTTTGAGGTTCTCTTTATTTTCCTTCAATCTGTTATTCACTCTGTTCTTCAGATGGAATAATTTCTGTTGTTCTCTTTGTAGCTCACTGATACTTCCTTCTGCCATCTCCAAATCGGGGGTTGAGCCCAGCTAGTGAGTTTTTGAAAATGTCAGTGCGGTTTTTCTCAACTCTAGAATGTGTGTGTATGAGTGTGTGTGTTCCATTTCTCTACTGATATCCTTGAGTTGTTGAATTGTTGTCATAATATTTCCTTTAATTATTTGAATATATTTGTTATAGTTTCTTTGAAATCTTTTCTGATAAAGCCAACATCTAAACATCTTTTGTCACTAAAAATCAGTTTCTATCAACTACTTTTCTCTCTCAAGTATGAGTCACACTTTCCTGTTTCTTTGCACATCTCATAATTTTTTTTTGTAGAAAACTGGACATTTTAGCTAACACGTTATAGCAACTATGAATTTTGACAAATTTCTTTTTTAGTACTGCAGAATTTATCTTCCCCACAGTATGCAGCTGTTGACGTGTCTGCTGAGATTTTAATTGTAATTTTTATTTCTTTCAGCCTAATCTCCTAGGGTTTACTTTTAGATCTGCATAGCTGAGTAGCCAGCCAGCAGACAGAGGTTGTTGTCAAACTGCCAAAGGCTGCGAGGCTCCCCCACGCTGCTGATCCATCTGTGTGGTAGGTCAGGAGTACAGTGGAAGCTTGGCCAGTTGTCCTGCATCCCCTGGATTTGCCTTCTGCTGAGCCCTCTTGGGTCGTCTTTGTGCATCCGTGTAGCTCCCCAGTCATTCAGGGAACAGCTTCCTTGGCACGCTGGAGATGAGTAATGCCTCAGTGTCACACTCAGATGCAAAAAGAAGTAAAAACCACAGACGCATGAGACACTGATAGAATCGTAAAGAAGTGTCTTGGGAGAGTCAAAGCTGAAGAATGACTTATCAAATATAACTGGAAAGGAAACCACCATGAGGCCACTTGCTCAGGTCCTACCAAGGTGGTTTGCAGGTATCTCTTAAAATGCGATGCTTACCTTATCGTATTGTGACCTGCTGGTCCTATACATAAAGGCCAACTTTTTAGTACAGCATGAAATGCCCTTTAGTATCTAGCACAAGCTCTTCGGATCAGCCCTATTTTTCACTCTGCATCCATGGTCACCCCTCCATGCGGTCCCAAGCATCATCTCCTGTGCTTCCGTAACTTTCCTCACATGCCCCTACTTGCCTGACCACTTCAGAAAATGAGAGAAAATGTTATACATTTTACAATTCCACTTCTGATTTCTGGAGGCAAAGTACACTCAACTCCCTTGTGTGTGGCAAACAAGAGAGAAAGAGGGGATGGTCAATAAATGATGCATCTTTGGCTGGCCCTCAGACTGAGATTCAACTCATAGCCTCGTCTTCCTTCACACAACAAAATAAATATTTAATGGGCTAAAGATGAAATTTTAAAAAGTACAGAAAAAACATAAGAAGGGTTTTGGTTAAATATGATAGGCTGAACAAAAGAAAAGACTTAAGTCTTTTCTCCTGAAAACTCACTAAAATCATTTAAATGCCTACAGGGGGAAGGTATAAAAGAAGTGAAAGAGCTTCTGCCCTTGAGTTTCAGAAACTTTCAGCGTGCAGTCTTCAGCAACATTTGGAGGCAGGGGTGCAGCGCTGGGCTGAAAACAGGAGAGTTGTTAGAACGGAGCAGTGGTACATCACATCTGTTCCCCTACCCTAGGACTCCTCCCTCACCTCCGCACAAGACTGGAGTGAAATTCACTCTCTGGAGAAACTGAACCAGACAGCCCTTGAACTCTGGAACACTAGGCATAGCTGAAAGTCGGGGTGAGCCACCACAGACTGGAAAAGGCATGTGTGGGGGGCGGCAAGTTAAAGTCTCAACAGTAATTAGTGGAATCTCCCAGAATTCTGAGAGGCAGGCTTACAATATACCCTTCAGACCAGAGACTGGAGGGTTTCTTTTATGTGAAACTGACCAGCTCTATTTTTTTTTTTTGATTATTTATTTATTTATTTGAGACACAGCGAGAGAGGGAAAACAAGCAGGGGGAGAGGCAGAGGGAGAAGTAGGCTTCCCGCCGAGCAGGGAGCCCGATGTGGGGCCCGAACTCAGGACCCCGGGACCATGACCTGAGCCAGAGGCAGCCGCTCAGCTGACTGAGCCCCCCGGGCGCCCCTGACCAGCTCTAAGCAAAGGACTTTTATCAGATGACGTAGAGGAGGCTCCCCAGAGAAAGAGCAGAACCCCTACTTGTTTTGAGACCCATCCATTGACAATCTTGCCTCAGCATGAAGGGCTTCGGATCAGCTTTTCTTGTTCCTTGTTTCTCTTCTTTCTTATTTTTTCCCCAGCTGACCTCTAGAAATTATTCTTCATTGAGTAAGTTTTTAAAATGTAAAGCAAAAGAATATTAATTTTAGTGCTGACCACAGCCCAGGCCTTGGGGCGTTACTCAGCCTGTCTCCCCTCCTGAAGGGGTTCGGTGAAGAAGCGTCACTTACCAAACCTGCTTCCAATCTTGTTAGCTGGAAAGAGGTGACGCTTCAGAAGAATCGAATAGATAATCTGCCTTTGCAGGATAGAGCGTTCTCATCAGAATTATTATTCCAAGTTGCCTCATTTGTGATCTAAGAGTTTCCAGGACGTAATTTACTTGTAATAAATAATCCATTCCCTGTGCAGAAATGTCATCAACGGGTGTAAGAAAAATCCTCAAACTTGAACAGCCTCATCTTCCTCTGAGAAAAGGAACACGGAGGGCATCCTACTTTTCTGTTGTTCGGGGGAAAAGCAAGCAACAGACAGCAAAGGCCGCGGAGGTGACAGAGCAGGCGCGGCAGCTGGCAGGTGGCAGCAGACATGATCACCCGGCGCCGGTGGAGTGGGCGTGACAGTCGTGACTCCAGGAGCCACGGCCGCGGAGGCGGCTGCCTCCCAAGGACAACAGCCCTTGTTGGAACGGGACGTGTGGCAGCGTTTGAAAGAGGACACGGTGAAGTGGCTGCGACTACAGGAACGGAGACCCCTTGTCTCAGCTCCCGCGGGGAACACCGCTGCGGGTAGACACAGCCCACTGTTTCTCGTGGCCGTGAGCTGGGCACGGAGCTCCTCCCAAAGTTCAAGGTAAACAGTCTGTTCAACTCTCCGCTGTTTGTAGGTGAACAACCTCTTATGTGGCCCAGAAAGCTGGAAAATGAGGAGGGAGGAGGGACTGGTTGCTAGAGGCAGGAACCGCAGGTCTATGCGGGACCTCAGTATCAGAGCTCCAGCCTTTGGGTTCCTTTTCCTGGTTATTCTGGAGGACAGCTCCCCATTCTGAATGCTCGTGGGTGGAACCAGCACTGCCGTCCCCTCGGGGCCAGACGTGGAGGGAGAAGCAGAGGGACGGTTGATGGGGATGGAGACTGCACAAGCAGGGGCCACAGACTCAGCAGAGGCTGGCTTTTTCCATGTCCTCTAACACTGTGACACTCTCCTCTGTGTCACTGACCAATTCCCCAGTGAATGGCGGTAAACCGGGTCTAGCCAGACACTTTCTTGTCTTTCAATCACCCAAGGCTGCATATCTTCAGAACGTATCCTCTGGCTCTTCCCATACACGGTGCCCTTCATTCACACACGTGTATGCAACCACCGCATTCTGGCTCCAGAGAAACGGCTTCACTCCAGTCCTAATCCTCCTCCTTTCTGCATTTGCATCCACATCAGCTGGGGCTTTCCACATGGCTCACCTAGTCCTACTCTTGAAAATGAATTTTTTGAAGTTGAAAATACAAATCAAGTTTGCTTAATGAGCAGGCACGTACATGTATTTATTGACAATGACCCGTGGAGGCAGGAGATAGCGATGGTGACTTGCAACCAGGTAGCTTCGGGCCAATATGGTCTGTGCCATATATTTTTGACCCAGGATAAAATCAGGAGGAAAAGGCTGTCGGGAAATAAGGGCGTCACAGTGAGCCAGACTGAAGGCCCTGGACCTTCAGAAGAGAAAAGAGCCAGTGTCCAGGCAGCTGATAACCCTGGTCCATTAGTTGAGAGCCACCCCTCTGCAGACAGCCCTACAGACAAACCCCCATCCTTTCCTCATTCAGGAACAGACATCACCTCCCTCTCCTCTTTCCTACTCCCTACAGAGCTGCCTTTCCTCTCCCACTGCACGTTAACCAACGCAGCCCCAGAGTGAACGACCAGGACATAGGGCTGAGATGTGCTAAGCCTCCCGAACTCCACATGCCGCCTTGGAGACGGGGAGGGAATAGAAAGAACTGAGCATACATCCTCATCGCCACAATCTTTAGCTTATCCCACATTTGAGAACATTTCCCAATAGGAAATAAAAACTGACATGAAACTGAAGTGCCTTTTCAATCACCGAAAACACATTTTGCAGAGGTAAAGGAGGTGTATCCCCCTCCCAAGGTGGGATGGAAAGAACCAGCGGGAAGTTTCCCTGGGCACTGGGCTAGAGTTGGCTAGACGGCCCTGTCATTTGTGTGGGCCTTACCTGGGTTCTGGACGGTGTTATGGTCCTGCTCATCTTCTACACAGAGACAAGTAACTGGCCTTCTGAGCTCTGACCTGTGAGGTTTTCAGTCACGTTTTGTTGTTGGACTGATGTCTGTGTCCTTCTCGCAGTCGTATGTTGGAAGCCTGCTTCCTGGTGTGAGGGTATTGGGAGGTGTGGCCTTTGGGAGGTGAGTGGGATTAGAGGAGGTGCTGAGTGGGGAGCCCTCATGAATGGGAACAGTGGCCTCGTACAGTTCATGAGAGAACTGAGGACACAGTGAGAAGGCAGTAGTGGGCAACCCAGAAAAGGACTCTCCCCAGAGCCACACTGGCTCCCTCATCTTACACTTCCGGTCTCCTGAAGCGCGAGAAATAACTGTTTATTGTTTATGGGCCACCCAGTGGGTGGTATTCTGGGATCGCAACCTGGGCTAGACATCGTTAGAAGTCGTGACTGGATCAGATTGCAGACTGGGCTCAGGAGGTAAGACTTGCAGCACAGCTCTCTGTACGAGTTTGGCCCGTCTGACACAGATCCCCAAAAATGGAAACAAAGAAATAAAAATTCACTTAAATCTGGACAGCTTATCAGACCGTTAATTCAGGACATGGATATTTTAAAATACATACATACCTTTTCTGATATATATTATTACTTTTTTTTTTTAAAGATTTTATTTATTTATTTGTCAGAGAGAGAGAGCACAAGCAGGGGGAGCGGCAGACAGAGGGAGAAGCAGGCTCCCCGCTGAGCAGGGAGCCCGATGCAGGACCAGATCCCAGGACCCTGGGATCATGACCTGAGCCAAAGGCAGACACTTAACAACTGAGCCACCCAGGCGTCCCTATATTATTACTTTTGAAGTAAGACTGATGACTTATATGGAGACATACAAAAGCAACAGGAAAATAAACCAAAAAACACAAATAAATGCAAAAGAATGTGAATTATATATTTGCAAACATTGCACCATAACAAATAAGGCCTTAAGGAGCTATTTTCTATCTCAAATATACTCCAAAGAAGTGAATCTGCCATCTGCTAGAGAACTGAGGAACACGGAGGCTGACAATGATATACCTCTGGGTCTCCTTCAGAGACTCCACTGCATTCTCCTCATATTGTACTCTCTAGTGGCAGTTCAAAACACAAGTGTTATAAATTTGGGAATAATATTGAAATATCTCAGTTGCTAAATGTCTAATAGCAGATCTCAGGGCTTTCGGACTTTAAAATACCTCTGCCCTGTTTAACTGACTTTTAATTTAATACATAGGCCATTTTAATAGAATTTGGTACCAACACGTAAATAGGCCACAAAGGGAGATATAAGCAGTACAGTCAAAGTACATGTTCTGGCCCCTCTGGTACCGGGCGTGAGCTGAGGGATTAGCGTGTGTGCCGAACTCCTTGGAACCATGGCGTCCCTTTCCCTCGCACCTGTTAACATCTTCAAGGCTGGAGCTGATGAAGAGAGAGCAGAGACTGCTCGGCTGTCTTCTTTTATTGGTGCCATCGCTATTGGAGACTTGGTAAAGAGCACATTAGGACCTAAGGGCATGGATAAAATTCTGTTAAGCAGTGGACGAGATGCCTCTCTTATGGTAACCAATGATGGTGCAACTATTCTAAAAAACATCGGTGTGGACAATCCAGCAGCTAAAGTTTTAGTTGATATGTCAAGGGTTCAAGATGATGAAGTTGGTGATGGCACTACCTCTGTTACTGTCTTAGCAGCAGAATTACTAAGGGAAGCAGAATCTTTGATTGCAAAAAAGATTCACCCACAGACCATCATTGCGGGTTGGAGAGAAGCCACAAAGGCGGCAAGACAGGCTCTGTTGAATTCTGCAGTTGATCATGGTTCTGACGAAGTTAAATTCCATGAAGATTTAATGAACATTGCGGGAACAACATTATCCTCAAAACTTCTTACTCATCACAAAGACCACTTTACTCAGTTAGCTGTAGAAGCTGTTCTCAGACTGAAAGGCTCTGGTAATCGGGAGGCAATTCACGTCATCAAGAAGCTAGGAGGAAGTCTGGCAGATTCCTATTTAGACGAAGGCTTTCTGTTGGATAAAAAAATTGGAGTAAATCAACCGAAGAGAATTGAAAATGCTAAAATTCTCATTGCAAATACTGGTATGGATACAGACAAAATAAAGATATTTGGTTCCAGGGTAAGAGTTGATTCTACAGCAAAGGTTGCCGAAATAGAACATGCCGAAAAGGAAAAAATGAAGGAGAAAGTTGAACGTATTCTTAAGCATGGGATAAACTGCTTTATTAAGAGGCAGTTAATTTATAATTATCCTGAACAGCTCTTTGGTGCTGCTGGTGTTATGGCGATTGAACATGCAGATTCTGCAGCTGTGGGACGCCTAGCTCTTGTCACAGCTGGTGAAACTGCCTCTACCTTTGACCACCCAGAACTAGTGAAGCTCGGAAGTTGCAAGCTTATTGAGGAAGTCATGATTGGAGAAGATAAACTCATCCACTTTTCTGGGGTGGCCCTTGGTGAAGCTTGTACCATTGTTCTTCGTGGTGCCACTCAACAAATTATAGATGAAGCAGAAAGATCTGTGCATGATGCTCTTTGTGTTCTTGCCCAAACTGTGAAGGATTCTAGAACAGTTTATGGAGGAGGTTGTTCTGAGATGCTGATGGCTCATGCTGTGACACAGCTTGCCAGCAGAACACCAGGCAAAGAAGCTGTTGCAATGGAGTCATATGCTAAAGCCCTGAGAATGTTGCCAACTATCAGCTAACTAGCTGATAATGCAGGCTATGACAGTGCGGATCTGGTGGCACAGCTCCGAGCTGCCCATAGTGAAGGCAATACAACTGCTGGACTGGATATGAAGGAAGGTACCATCGGAGATATGGCAGTACTGGGTGTAACAGAAAGTTTCCAAGTAAAGCGACAAGTTCTTTTGGGTGCAGCTGAAGCAGCAGAGGTGATTCTTCATGTGGACAACATTATCAAAGCAGCACCAAGGAAACGTGTCCCTGATCACCACCCCTGTTAAACATTCCCATGTGCTGTTGAGCTCTGGACCAGTTAGTTCATAGCAAAGTTGTGTTTGAAAGACTTCGACCTTTTAAAGAAGACTGTGGAATCGAAGTTTATCTGTGGCTCTTATATCCTTAAGTTTGGACATTTAACTGACCTTCTATTTTAACATGGGTCTAATTTATTTGCTGTTTCATTATCCATAAAATTTAGTTGATTTAAAAGTTCATTTCTCATACTATGCATCAAAATAAAAATTTGAACAATTAATTAAAAAAAAAGTACATGTTTTGAATAATTTTTATACTTAGTGACAGTAATGACATGTTGTCCAAAAGAGTCTTAAAGTTTGAACTTTATATAAAGACCTGAATATAGATATTTTGACTACATATACAACTACGACCATACAAAAGAGTCCTTCCAAAGAGGAAAAATGGTCAACTACTCAGTATGCTGTTTGATGTACGCACACATTGAAAAGGAGCAACTTTGATATCAATTCTCGTCTTCTATGGACCTTGACAAACAGTCTCTTGGACGATGTAAGGTTTTCCTTATACAATTTTAGGAAAATATTTTCAATTGACTTTAGAAAAACATATACTATTTCATACTCAGATCTGCACAAAGAGAGGAAGACCTCTGATATAAATGAAGGTAAATATAAAAATCTTTTTTTCCTTATCTTAACTTCCCTAAAAGATAACGGATTATCTAAAACAAAGATCAGTTGTATCAATATATTTTGTTTTTACAGCATATGTAGAAGTGCAACGTATGCTACCTATAGCCCAAAGGATGAAAGGGTAGAATTGGAAATACATTGTTGTAAGGCCCTTACACAGTATATGGAGTACTATAATATTATTTGAAGGTGGACTCTTATGAATTAGAGATGTATATTTAAATCCTAGGGTAAGCACCTAAAAATTTTTGAATTTTTTGAAATTTTTTGAAAATGAGGTAAAAATAATAAGTCTGTAGTAGTTATAAAAAACAAAACAAACAAAGCAAAAAAACAAAACAAAACAAAAGAAAACCCCTCCACACTCAAGTAATCCAAAAGAAGGCAGAAAGAGATGGAATGAACAAAACAGCTATAAAATGGTAAATTTTAATCCCCATATCACAATTACATTAAATGTAAATGGCCTAAACACACTAATTAAATCACAAAAATTACTTGGATAAAATGAAAAGATTAGAGAGAAAACCAATACCCAAGAATACCAAGAATATACTATCTATAAGAAACTTACCTTAAAGACATAGGTTAAAAAATGAAGTCTAGCTTACTCCCCTATGTATGTATTAGGGCAGACGGAAAGTCCAGTGCTAGTCAGGCAGTATTGCCGTCCCCTCTCCACCCACAATCAGATCGCACACAAACGTAAGAACCTGTAGGTCAACAGGAGGCCTGGCCCTTGGTCTACACGGTTGCCAGAGCTACACTTGCTCCTTCTGCTACTACATGATGCCATTTTCAGTCACTTCTCAGTTGTCTCCAAGCATTCAGCGGGTGGGATAGGTACCTTTATCATGGACTTCTTTACTGACCACAGACTTAGCTACAGAGGATCCTATCTTTACTCTCAGGACTGTGGCACTTGGTAACACGGGTAACACCCATCTGAGGTCCTACCCCTCTGGGTACTGTGTGGGAGCCACTTGAGGCCCCATTCTTTGTAGAGCCTAACGGTTTCCCAACCTTCCCAATCTTGGGACTCTTTTTCTTTCCCTGGATCAGATCCCTCCCTTTTCTTGAATAATTCAGCTCTATCCTCCAATTAGCCTATGTTAAAAAATAAAAACATTTTAGCTCTTTCATGGTGACCAAGAGGCCCTGAGCTTTTGCTTACAAAGCTCTGAAAAGGGGCTGTGATGTGGTGAGGTGGTACCTGTTACTTACGTTCACCCATAAATAACAGGAGAACCACCTACAGCCACTGGAAAGACAGAAGCTTATTTTTCTCACTTAACAAGAAGTGCTGGCCTTGGTTCTCCAAGTTGGTGATGTCAGGGCTGATGTATTTGATTCTTTTGACCTTTCTCTTCCAGTTACATGATGACACGGTAGGTCTAGCCATCAATTTTGCACTCGAGAGAGAAAGCAAGGGAGAGACAGGAAGAAGCAATGCTGGTCTCATCTGTTTCTTTCAGGAAAGTAGAATCGCTCTCAGCCACCGCTCTCCCTTGACCAGCAGCCCCAGGCGTGCCCCATGGGCCAGAACTGGGTCCCAGGGCCTCTCTGGATGCACGGAATGATGGACAAGCAAGGATGCTGCTTTGCAGGCTGTAGAGTGAAAGGCACAAATGGACAGGAGGTTCGGGAGAGGCCTTTCAGTAGCCACTTAACATTATCTTCCATAACCTGTCATCTTGCTTTATGAGTAGGAAGCAAGGCAGAGTGAATTTCTCAAACGCAGCACCCCGGTATTCGGACCACAGCAGGTTATGACATAAATGTGATGTCCAGGCACTGCAGGTCACGCTACTCCGGCAGGCCGCATGGAAGAAAGAGCAGAACATTCTGTGCATCAGAAATTGGGGGCAGGCGGCCAGAGGAGAACAGTGTTTGGAGGGCCAGGAGCGAAACAGGGTGGGATGGCAGAGACGCTGAGATAGAGACGTGCACAGACAGCAACAGCCTGAGGGCCCACGTCAGAGGCAGGAAGGGGGGTGTCAGATGCTGTGCGGTACCCACAGGCACACAGCTGTGGACTGCCTCCCCCCCCATGGGCCGAATGAAGGCCTGCTGTGGGCCAAGTCAAACTGATGCTGCTTGTTAATGGTCACTCTGACCGTATCATGTGCCTGTCCTGCAGTGGGGAAACAGAAGTTACACAAGTAAATCTGATATGTCCATAAAGTTGTGCCCGATGAATATAGTTTCTTCATAGGCTTTAAGAAAAGATACTTTGACATAAATATGAACTGATAGTTGAGGGGTCACTAAGAGTAAAAACACAGAAGCCAGAGAAATTTAGGTAAATTTGCCATTTGATCCCATGTCCCAATTCCATAAATTTCAATTCTGTTTATGCTATTAATTACATTCTTTTTCTTCACCTGAGCCCACATCACTGGGAATTGTACCTGTGCATGTGTACATGTGAATACATTTGATAAAACTTGCTTTCTTGCTCCCTTTTCTCTTACCGACTAATTTATCAATTCAACAAATATGCACAGAGCACCTTCTCTCTCCTTATACCTTTCCTATTTCCCACACTTCAGAGCTGAAGGCAGTCATGAGGAGAATGACAGGTGGTAGTTCGGGCTGAGGAGATGCAAAACATATCCACTCTGGACAGATATGCAGAAACTTCTCTCCCCCTCACCCCCTGGAAGCAGAGATCAGTAATAAATTAGGAGGATCAATTGCATGTCAAGCGCTGCTGCTATCATGCTGCGCATGTCACAAGACCTCTCTGTTTCACTGCCTTTTCCCTAAGACAACACTGGTATTATTCCTTTCCTTTCCCTCTCCTTTCATCTCTCTTGTCCAACTACCTACCAGATCTGTCATACAGATAAATGGGATATTGCTGGTCACATTTCTCTGGGAAAAGCAAAACCAAACTATACATGAAAAACATTTTTCTTCAATAGAACTTTTATGTTTACCCGTCATGGGTCAGCTCAGAAGGAGGGGTGAGCAACTGTCTTGAGACTATTAGAGAACTCTGCTATCCACACTAGCACAGTGGCCTCTTCTATTTATAAATGTTCACCAGAATGCGTATCTGCCTCTTTCCCTGACACCTCACTCTATGTTATGTCCACGTACGATATCTTACCATCCCCTGCAATTTTCCTTTTTACCATCATCACATTCATTTATGTAACCTAGATTTGAAGAATACTTCCAATGTGCCAGGCACTCATTGTTCTAGGCACTGAGAATACAAAAGTGAATGAGACAAAATTTCCTGTGCTTTTGAATCTTACATCCTAATACAGACACACAATAAACACACACACATTAAACACACGCACATGTGCACGTGCACATGCACACACACACAATGTGAGGGGTTGATAAGAACTGGAAAGAAAACAAAGCAGGTCAAGAGGGTTGAGAGAAAGAGATGGGGAGGGAGTGCTGTTTTAGTAGTTTAATTTAGTAGTAAGGAAAGTCCTCTCTGAAAGTTGACATTTGAACAGAGACATGCATGAACTGAACTGAAGAAAAGAGCCATCATAATATCTAGGTGAACAACATCCTAGGCAGAGGGAAGCAAATGCCAAGACCCCAAAATGGGAATGTACAGAGCAAACTCAAGGAATATCAAGAAGAGTAGGAGGGAAGGTGAGCAGAGAGGCAGGTGAAGACCAGATCATATAAAGCCTTTTATGCCACGGTAAGGATTTTACCCTAAGTGAGACAGAAAGCCATCAAAAGGATATAAACAAGGAAATGACATAATCAGACCTATGTTTTACAAGGTTCTCTCTGACTGCTGTACATACTAGAACAAGAGTGGAATCAAAGAGATCAGCTGGGAATCCACTAGAATGATCCAGATGATAGAAAATGGTGTCTTGGACTAAGAGAGTAGTGATGAAGGTGGTGGGAGATGGTGAAATTGTGTTATAGGCTGAAAGAGAATCCAACAGGAGTTTTTGTTAAGTTGAATGAGGAGTATGAAGGAAAAGAAAGCTATGGACAATTCCAAGATTTGTGGCCTGATCGCTGAATGAATACGGGTTCCCATTTAGTAAAAGAGTGAGCACTAGGGAAGAGGTAAGTTTGTGTGGAGTAGAGAAGGGAATTCAGTTTGGGGCATGTTTAGTTTGAGATGCTATTACATATCTGAGAGGGAATGCTGAGTAGGCAGATAGACATATGGGTGTCAAATTTAGAAAAATGACTGGGGCCGAAACTATGAATTTGGGAGTCATAAATGAATTTAGGGGTTACAAAGTTTAGAGTATACCACGGAATTGGAAATCAACTGAAGAAATGTTTATAAAAGGAGGGGGTGGTCAACTATATCAAATCCTTTTGAGAAGCTGAGTAAGATTGACCAAAACCTGACCATTGGATTTAGCCATTCGAAGGTCAGTGGGGACCTTGATCCAAATGGATTCAATCTATTATTGGGATCAAAATCCTCAGAGTTTTGATTAGACATTTATTATATGAAGACTTGTTATGTTGATCTTTCCAGTTGGAGTGCAAACTTCATTAACGTAAGGATGATGCCTCTTTCAGTCACCATTTTATCTCCAGTGTTTGGTCCACTGCCTGGCACACAGTGAATGCTCCACAGATATTTGTGGGATATCCCATTCTGTTCAGATTATTGTAAAGCAGTGGAGTGCTAGAGATTCCATTGAGGTTGTAGAGTGTTTGGAGATTTGTCGGTGATTGTAATGAAATGGGGAAGGGTAGTTTATGAAGCCATTAGAGGACCCCTCTTTCAATTTGATAAATACTGACTTTCTAAGTTTAAAATGGCGAATGTGCTTCAAGAGTACACTGTGGACAAGAGATGCCTGATATGTGGTAATTGAGATTAAAAGTGCATGTTTTAACTATCACTTGGTGTGTAAAGTAAAAAATTAATCCTGAGAAAAGCCATGAGGGGCAAACAGAATTTTTCCTTAGGTTATTTTCCTTGGAGAGGAAAACAGCAAATTTCAGTGTTCAGAGAGCCAGGCTTGTGTCTTTGAGCACATTTCCTGTACACGCTCACTTAATCAGGCAACATTATTGATTTTAGAACAGGTAAGATCTAAGATTGTCCATTTGTTCATATTAGCTCAGATCTTCCCTTTGACTAACTTCCTGGAAACAAATTAAAAACCATGAGAAACTCGGCAATTTTTTTCTCAGATCACTAAGGAACATTTGGTAAATTACTGCTTTAGTACATAAAATCGCTTCCACTATCCCAAAAGCTTTAATGTAGCTCCCCAATGGTACCTAATTTGCTCTGAGTTTGTGGAAAGAAAATCTGACTCAGTGAGTAACTACACTGAGCGGAAAGCTTGATGTGAGTAGTCCCATGCCCGGCGAAATCATCATTAGAATTAGGCCAATCAGATACAAAAATGATTGAAACACACTCAGGATGAAATATGGACCATTTGGAGAAATCATGAGACTCCTGCCATGTTAAGTATACTCTAACAATGATGGTGGATAAAAATGGGCCCCTTGGAAAAAAGCACCTTTGAGAAAAAAGAAGGAAGATGGAAATTTCCCAGAATTGTACATGCTATTAATATACAGTGCATTTACAAACAAATTATCATACCTTGGGAAAATGTTAGGGGAAGGAAGAACTCAATCAGTGAGTGACTGAAGTTTGTAATGAAGATGCAAACTGACATACACCAATAGTACTGAACTCCTCCAAGCCTTAATGGTCACTGAAGCTGCCAATCCTGAAAAACGCACTAGAGACTCCTGTTGTGTGTTTGTACAACTTCTTCTCGCCCTTTAAACAGAAGAGAGGACAATCACGTGGTCAGCGTCAAAGGTGGAAAAAGGCCAACTGGTTGTTACTGGTTGTCTTTTTGGACCCACAGGCCTGGAAGCTGACCTAACCTTTCCCCCTTAAATACTGGGTCTGAAAAATAGTTATATTTTACATGTTCTAGGGAATAGAATGAATTCTGGCTCTTTCTAAATGCTTGTGGATATAAGATTTAGTTATTTAGGGTAGAGTACATTTAGAGGAATAGTTTTTCCATTTAAGGTCTGTGGCTGAGGGGCGCCTGGGTGGCTCAGTCTGTTAAGCGCCCAACTCTTGGTTTCAGTTCAGGTCATGATCTCAGGGTTGTGAGATTGAGCCCCGTGTGGGGCTTACACTCAGTGCGGAGTCTGCTTGTCCCTCTCCCTCCCCGTCCGCTCCCGCCCCCCTCCCCACCCTGCTCCTCTGCTCTCTCTCCCTCTCAAATAAATAAATAAAATCATAAAAATAAATAAATAAGTAGAGTCTGTGGCTGAAAGTCTGTTCATTCTCAACCTGCCTCTAACACTGGTGATTCATCAGTATTAGAGGTAAATCTGGTAAGCAGAGACAAACACGAACCCATAATGCCGACAGAATGTTCTAGGTACTCCAAGGGAAGTAGGAAGGAAGTCATCAGTTCTGTTGGGCATATACTCATGAGGCTAGAGAGGACTATTAGGCTGAACTCCTAGTAGGTGAGCAGCCATGGAAGGAGGAGCACAAGACGCAAGTGTATAAAGGTGGAACTCGCATGGCGAACTGAGGGCCTATGAGTATTGTAGGGCAAGGAGAGAGAGCTCTCAGGGCCTGGATGCAGGGGTGAGGGAGGTTGGAGAGAGAGAGCAAGATGAAAAGTAGCAGATGCTATAAACTCCTCTGCAGAACTACTGGTAAGCAAAAAAATGTGTCTTTCTCTTTGAACCTTGACCAGACTTTGTGGTTAAAATGGAAATATACTGACATGTTAGTCAGTCTACTTCCTGGGATTTGTAAGCCAAAATGCATTTATACTATCTTAAAAAAACAAAACTGATCTTTTGCCCTCTACTTGTTTTTTAGCTGGTCGGGCCTCTTTACTCATTGGACCGACCCAAATTTTTATTTCCAAGGGATCTGAGCCCCGCCTGTGTGGTGGTCTAAGCACGCCCTGTTGACTTTTAGCACTGCCATGGAGTTATGAGGAGTTTCTGCTCCTGTTACACTGCAATACCTCTCTCTCCCTTTATAATCGGAATCAATCACCCAGCCTACACCTGAGCTTTCTTTTCTGTGCGCCAAAAAAAACCGGCAAGATAAGAATTTCCTTTTCCAATTCAGTGGAATCGTTAATGTGTCCCTTAACTGAAGCCTTGGATTCTAAACTCTAAGGCCATTGCTCTTTCCAGGAAGGTGGGCGAGGAGATTTGTTTGTTTGTTTTTTAAGAATAACATTTTTCTTTTCTTTTCTTATAATTTACTGATTTTTTAAGGAATCTCTACACCCAGCATGGGGCTCAAACTCACGACCCCGAAATCAAGAGTCACACGCTCTACTTACCGAGCCAGCCAGGCGCCCCTGCACTGCTTGGAATGTTAACCCTAGGAAGATGTTCCTTCCAATTGTCCTTCAAGGCTATCCCTACGTGGGCGGACCCACAGCAATAACTGTGCTAGTGTGTGTGTATCAGGTAAGAGCCACTCTTGAACACTTTCTTCTCTAGTCAGCAAGTCACGGGGTGTCTTCCCCCGCTACAAGGCCATGACGCGTGGGCTGGGGGAGGACCAATCTCTTCCAGCTCCTATAGGAGGAGGCAGTGTACCCGGTCACACCAAGACCATTTGCAGTGACGGGCCGAGTGTCAGCCTTCAAGGCCTCCTTCATTAGGAAATTACAAAAACATTCATTGAAGAGTTTTCAGTGCTTTGTGATTTTTAAAACACTTAAATCTTTATTTCATCTGGAAGTTCAAGGTAGGGATCCAGCTTTGTTCTTTTCCCAAATGACTAGCCAAGATATCTGAGTAACACATTTCTTTTCACTACTTTATTATATAACCAAATCCCGTTCCTATTTGGATCCGCTCCTGTGCTCAGTATTTTGTTTTATTGATCATCTGTCTGTTCCTGAAGCAATATATGTCAGTGGTAAATACTGCAGTTTCAATGACTGCCAAAGTCCTCCAGAATATCCTTGTGTATTTGGATCTTCCTTATATATTTTTATTCTTCCAAACTTTAAAATTGCTTTGCCAAGTTCCAAAAGAATTCCATTAGAATTTTTATCGGACTGTAATAAATTTATAGGTTGGTTTTAGGAAAAAGTGACATCTTTACAATGTGTGTCTTCCAAGCCAAGAATATGACATGGCTCTTTATTTATGGAAGTGTTCTTTCTCACTGGACACTGAGTCTTAGTGATATGAACTAGTTTCTTCTCAAGAGACTAGTTTTTTGTTTTGTTTTTGTTATCAATCCTGCTGTAAGACACGAGTTCAACAAAATGTAATCATTTCATGTTGGGTCACCAAGTACTCTTGACTGTTAGCATAAACACATGGGTGTATTGTTGAAAACTGTGTTGTGATGATTAACTATCCAAGATTCCAGGTTGGGATTTTTTTTTTTTTTGAACTGAATATAGAGGAATGGCCAGTTGAAAAAACTGATTGGAAAATTCAAAACATCCAGAAACCACCAATGTGTATTTTTGTTATTTGTCTATGAAGGATTTCTTTTATTGAAAAGTTGCATCATTATTCCAGAGCAGGAATGGAGGCCGTAATGTTATCTTGGCCACATATTTGTGGCCCATCTGAGAATTGTTTGCATAAGTGCATTGGCTAGAAGCCACATCTCCTGGTCCAAAACCCATTCTAACATTGAGAAGACAATAAAGAAGAACGGTGCGTGCCAAGTTATTTAACAGAGCTTGCCACGGGAGTTACCATGCCGGCTCTGTGTCCTCAATGCCTCGTATATAGTTGGTGCCAAACTATTTACTGAAGGAATGAATGGGGTCTCTAGCAAGGGTTTAGACGTATGCTTTTTTTTTTTAAGATTTTTTATTTTTTTAAGTGATGTCTACACCCAGTGTGGGGCTTGAACTCACAACCCTGAGGTCAAGAGTTGCTCGCTCTACCAACTGAGTGAGCCAGGTGACCCTATATGTATGCTTTTTAAGGTAAAAACTTGAGTATACTCTGTTGCCAGCCTGGCTGCCACGGAAGCAGGAGCAGCTTCTGGACTGGTAGCTGAGACTGGTGAGCCCGCCTGCCTGTGCCTCATCTAATTTCCCCAGGCCCTGCCTGTGATGCTTGGTCAGTGCCCCCCAGTCTACCTTCCATTCCACCGGTGGGTGGGCCCAAAGTGCTGGCTTCTGTTTTCCTTACCACCCAGCCTTCTGTTACCAAAGATCCTTCGTGCCTCATACCAGCCAAGTCACAAAACCTTGGACAACCACACTAACATTTTGTTGTTGGCACCGTAATCAGAGAGTACCGTGTTACAATCTGAGTGTTGGAACAACACATTAATGACAGACTTTGCCTGTTCTCCTTTTCAGGATGAGTAGGCTGATGGGTTAAAAATGACTCAATCATAGCCAGAATGGGGCAATGAAAAGAATTTTTTACCCCCAGTTGCAGATAGGGCTTATGAATGGGAATGATGTTAGGTCAAAGAGAATGCAGAGGGAAAGAGAGGCACGTCCACCCGAGGTAATCAAAGCCCGGAGTCTCTGCGACTGGTATTAGGAGCTGGACTAGAATGCCAAGAGATTGAAGACCAGAGCCTGTCGAAGGAAATAGCCAAGCCAGCGACAGCCAAAAGCTGAGCTTTTGTTTACTCTCAGAGATACATGGCAGTCTGAATTTATTTAAATGTCCGAGGGTGGAGCAGACATAATGGAGAACGATCATTTAAAATGCAGGTATAAGCGTTAGGAGCCTACGGCGTGTAAATGAGAATTACTGAGAGAGTAGGAGAGTTAGTGTGTGAACACAGAGGCCGGAACAGATTCTAAAGTCACAGCAGAAACAGGATTAGTGGGAATGAATGGTTGCACAGTCATAAGTCGTGAATTCTAGAGGTATTCACTGGGACAGGGAGAGAGTACAAACAGACAAGACTCATGGTAGAACACGGTCCATAAAGATCAATAAGCATTGAGAAAATTTGGATAGTGCAAGAATCACTCTCATGGGTCTTTTAAAAATTGACTATTTAGAACGTATTATCGTTATTGTTCATCACAATTCTGTAATAGTGACATCCTTTAAAATTGCTTCCGTCTTAACAGTTCTGCGAGTGTGACTCATCCGGGTTTACGGAGCAGCTTGGAGGCATATCTGTAAGAACTTAGGGCTTTGGATTTCCAAGTCCTGCTATTGGACTCCACTCCTATTTGCAATTCAAGGCTCACAGTCCTAAGGTCCAACCTCAATTTACACACACACACACACACACACACACACACACACTCATTCACTCCTAAATTTTAAGTGAGTGCTGAGACTACAAAGTGATTTCTCTATTATCAATACTTCCAGATATAAATAAGTAGATAAATAGATAAAAAAGGTATAAATATTGTTAAATAGCTTTGGAACTAGGCAGATGACCTCATTGTTATACCATTTTCAGAAACTCTGGAGTGACAAGAGCACAGATTTCTCCCTTTCCTCCTTCTTCCTTCCAACTTTTTTCCAGCAAACATTTATGGAGTGTGAATGATGTTCAGCTCATGCTCGGCTCTGAGAGCTACAGATATAAAAAGATGGGGACCCCTAATGTCTAGGACAGGGCAAGTGAAATTTGCATGATGCCCCTCAGAGACGAGTCTAGGGTGCTTGGGGAGGCTTTGAGGGCTGAAGAGCCAGCACTCAGACACCAAGATGAAGAAGGATAAGGACCTCCCAACCTTCCCAATTCTGGCCGGAGGTGCCTGAGACGGGTGTGGGGGGGGTGGGGGGCAGTGAAGGGCATGGGCCTCCTCGTGGGACACAAGGTCAGGGTCAGGGAGGAGGAGTAAGAGTACAATGGAGGGTTGTGTGACA
This sequence comes from Halichoerus grypus, assembly GCF_964656455.1. Lineage (NCBI taxonomy): Eukaryota > Metazoa > Chordata > Mammalia > Carnivora > Phocidae > Halichoerus > Halichoerus grypus. The sequence continues at coordinate 104,368,618 of NC_135722.1, read as the reverse complement.
CAGACAGGCAGCCACCCCCACCCCACCTCCTCTCCAGCACATGAGGGCTATGAACTTGAAAGAATCGAGTGTCTCCGTTTGGCAGGCCAAAAGAGATGCATCCGCTTGGAGGCCAGATCATCAGAAATGGGCTGAGAGAGCTGTCCTACTTAGGAGGAAAACCTTTCTCTTGGTTGTGGAAAAGCTGCGCATTGGGGTGGCGGGGTCAGAGGAGGATTTTTCAAGTGTGGCTAATGAAGTGCTGGGTACAGGGGCCGGGCGGCAGGGAAGAACAGAGTGCGAAGACCAAGATCTCAGCTTTGTCTCCACCACTTACTAGCTGAGCAAACACCTGCTGTGAGTGAGCTCTAGTTTCTTCCCCTGTAAAAATCCCGAGTGATAATGAGTCATCCCATTTATTGAATTATGTGGATTTTTAATCTTACAACAACCCTATGAAAGAATTATTACAATTCCCATAACACAGATGAGGGAAACGAGGCTGAGGGAGGTTGAGAACACTTTTAAAATCTACATATCTCGTAAATGGCAGAGCTGAGATTTAAACTCATGTCTTGATTGAAAACCCTGTCTTCTTAACCATTACATCTTCTGCCTCTCCTCCATGGGTTTGTGTGAAGGACGAAAGGATGTCAAGTTGTACTGAAATGTTGGTAATTAATGTGACTATTAAACGCCTAATTGTTCTGATAACTTTCAATCTTTGTTTTATTTAGAGAACAGATTTGAGTCTGTGTATTTACGTTATTTTTTAAGTATAATTACTTTAAAAATTTTTTTCCTTCATTTTTACATTTTTTTGTTGTTCAGTTTGTCACATAATTGCTGTTTGAGAATCATTTTTTTTTTTTTAAGATTTTATTTATTTGACAGAGAGAGTGAGAGCACAAGGAGGGGCAGAGACAAAGGGTGAAGCAGACTCCCCACTGAGCAGAGAGCCCTAAGTGGGGCTCGATCCCAGGACACTGGGATCATGACCTGAGCTGAAGGCAGATGTTTAACTGACTGAACCACCCAGGCATCCGGAGGAAAGGAACATCTTTTGAATATAGTTAGAAATAATTAGCATACTCTTGTCAGGGCAGTATATACCTTTATTAACTGTGATTATCCATAAATGGCCATTCATTTCTTGCTTCAGCAGTGACATGGAAAAGGGCTGTGGACTGGCTTTTAACCCAGGGTCTGGGTTCATTGTCCTGTGTTTATCTTAGGCCAGATACACTCTTTGGCTAATATCGCTTCATGTTTAAAACAAGGGGATTAAAACACGAGGTGGCTGGCAATCCCTTGCAGCATGAATAGCCTATGATTCCTTGTCATTTTAGAAGAGGAGGTAATTCAGAAGAATATAATTTTAAATCAAATTCTACTGTAAGACTATTAATAATATATGCAGGGGCTCTAAGCAAGTAATAGATGAGAAAATGAAACGGTGAATTAAAGAAATTTGGGTAATTTCTAAGTTCTTTCTATTTTTGAAGTTCTATCATCCAAATGATACTACATTGTAATCTGAGCGCACTCAAATATTTCAAAGGACTTCCCTTTGATCGATCCTTTCTGATCTTCACACAGACAATATGAAGTAGCGAGGAGAGTGATTTTATCCACTCTCGACCGAGGAAGGAACTAAAGATGAAGTGGTGGCCAGGTCACTAGGCTAGTTGGGGACAGAGCGGGGAAAGACAGACTTTCTGACCCGTGCTCTGTCCACTACACCACCACATTCCCTGGCTCAATAAATAAATACTAACTGTTAGAGAAGGTTGCTTAATACAAACTGCACATTATTCTACTTTGACAGATGAGTAATCCTCAGTGATGAATTCCTTTTTTTGAAAGTTCAAAGTCTTTGGTTCATCAGTTTTTGAGCCATTTGTAGGATCAACAGGGTTAGGACACATGATACTTGCAACTTTTCATAATTAGAAAAACTGAAGAGTGGGTTTTACTTTTTCTTTCCAACTTAAAAAAGCCAAGCAGATAATATGTTAAGCTCTCTTTGACCTAAGACACTTTTCCTAAAAACCACGAGCCTTTGTATACATTTAGCAGCTATGACTAAGCAACTCCCTCTTTCAATTACATATGCCTATATTAAGTGTTATTGCCGTGTTTGTGGAAAAGATTCATCTAGGCTTTTTCCACTCTTCAAAAAATTAATGTATCTACTATTATTGAAGTAGCTCATTTCTATTTTAGAGTTTTAATATTCATGTAATAAGAAAAAAATTTTATCAGTACGGAAGAGTATAAAATAAATGTGATCTCCACTCCATACCACTCCAGCCCAGGCTGATGCTCTCCATACAGGCATCGTTAACAGCTACTGCTATTAGGTCATGTAGCAGTTACTATTATAATTTAAAAGAATATGCTTACAGCTCTGTTTCTCAATTTATCAGCTTTGGAAAGTGTCTACTGACTTCTATCTATGAAAGATAAGGAAGAATATTTATACTTGCTCCCAACTTCTCTACCTCCTAATTTTTTTTTTTTTTTTAATTTTATTTATTTGAGAGAGGCAAAGAAAGAAAGAGAAAGAGAGCGCGGTGAGAGGGGCAGAGGGAGAAGCAGACTCCCTGCTGAGCAGGGAGCCCGATGTGGGGCTTGATCTGGGGACTCTGAGATCATGACCTGAGCCGAAGGCAGATGCTTAACCGACTGAGCCACCCAGGTGCCCCTCTACCTCCTAATTTGTGTTAGTTATATTATTTATAATCCAGTTGTATTTCTAATTTTTCTAAAAACTGTATTTTAAATTATTCTTTGTCACTTTAAACAATACCCAAACTTCTACTTCTGGATTTATTTAGATAAGATGCTCTTGATTCCCAGTTACGTAAGAGGGTCTACTTCTAAGTTTTTGTTTTACGGATAGATTTACACATAGACATCCCTCCATATATACGTGGTCATGGTTTACTATATTTATATTCGGCTCTGTAATTATAATGAAGTCTTTGGAAGATTAAAAGCGTTAATCCATATAAAGCTCACAGCACAGTGCCAGGCACATAGGTCATCCGTAGCCACCAGCTGTTATGAACAACTGAGTAGTGTAGAGGAACCTCAATTGAGAAGGAAATGTAATGCTATTTAAGTGAAATTTTGTGGCTTAAGTGAGATTCTTCTCAACCTGAAGAACTAATAGATCCTTCCTCCCTCTTGCCCTTTCCTCCTTTTCCTGCTTTCTTCACTTCCTTTGGGTCATAGTCAGATGGCATTGCTTCTTGTTTTCTTTCTTGGATTACAATTTGTTGGATTACTTCTTTGAGCTTTGGTTTTGTATTGTACAGGAAGTAAGCTTCCTAAATCTTGAATGTCTAAAAATGGTCTTTTTTTTAGCACTCAAATTTGCTTAGTAGTTTGGCCAAGTTTAGATCCATTTGTTTCCCCTCAGAACCTGGAATACATTCTGCTAACGACCCACCAGGGAAGGACTTTGGTCTCTTTGGTTCCCTGATACATCACAAGCACCCAGAACGGTGTCTAGCACGCAGCATACACTCTCTATACGTTAGTTTTATGGATGATCTTCTAGTGACTAGTACTGCTGAAAAGAAATTGCAGGGATAGTCCGATTATTGTTCTTTTATTTGCCCTCTCTCTGGAAGCATTTAGGGTTTTCTTTTTGTTCTCAGAAATTCTAAAATTTCTAGATGTACTTTTGTTTACTTTTCCTGCTCTGTAATGGTTGGGTTTTGTCAATCTAAAAACTCTTGAGTGTAAATAAATTTATTTCATTATTTTCTTGACTATTTCTTTTTCTCCATGGTCCCCTCTACCTTCTAGAATCACCTTTAGAGAAGTATTAGATTTCTTAGAGCTAACTTCCATGCATCTTAATTTTTTCTCATATTTTCTGTCATTTTACTTCTTTTATTTTACCTTTCAGGTAACCAACTTGATCTTCTATTGTATTTATATTACTACTTAGAAATTCCATTGAAATTTTGATTTTTACTTTCCAAGAACTCTTTCATGTTGTCTGATTGTTACCTTTCATCGCAAACTATAATCGTCTTAAAAGAATGCAGATTATAAATTCTTCTGATATGAATTAGCATTTTTATTGCTCTTACTGAAACTGTTTTAAATATTAATTGTATTAACTGGCTAATACAGGTGTTAAGAATGTGAGTGATCTGTGCGTGCATTCATTAGGGTTGGTTTTTTTTCGTAAATACTCTTTAAGTGCGTGGATTATCTTTTTCCTCCAGCTTCAGTTATTTATTTTTCTAAGGCTTTCCCTTTTGTGTTGTTTTTTTCTCCCAAGTCTGAGGTTCCATGCTGTCCTTTTATAGGAATGAATGAAGAACTACACAAACACCTTAATTTAGTATCAGTAGCTTGTGTGGGTTTCCTTTTGGGGGTTTACGTTTGTTTCTCTAAGCTTTTTCACTCAGAACAGAATGATTGACAGCAGTTTTTGTATAAGTAGGTGGAGTTTGTGGACAGGAAGGCTTCCCAGTAGGGTTTCCTGTGGGCAAAGCACAAGCGAGCAGATCCGGAAGCCCGGAGGTTTCCGGGTGGAGGGGTGGAGGTGTATTTGAAGTCTGGTGATTTCCAGTCTGAGTTTACTATAGAGATTCAGAATTTCTTCAGTATCTCCTCTTAGGCCACACAGTCCTCACTGAGAATGCTCTCTGAGAGACAGCTTGCTTTCTAGAGCGCCTCGCTGGCTTTTAGCCTGAGGGCAAAAGTCTCAGCAGCCAAGCTCTGTTTACACAGGTCGGAGGAAAGGGGCCCAGCTGTGCGGAGGACTGCATCCCGCTCCTTAATGAAGCCACTGATGATGGCCTCACAGCCCATCATCGTATTGTATTGTCCTGGGAGCAGGAGGTCCCTTCTGGGGCCCCCTTGGGAAGACACGTGCTCAGTTCTTATGCCCGGGCCTACAGTTTTTGCTACACTTTCTCATCAGTTCATCTATCTGTTTTTTCTTTCAGAAATTCTCAAAACTTCTGGTTTGCTGATGACGCTTTTTCTTGTTTCCTATGACGTTATCATATTCTCTTCAAAGAATTTTTTCTGTTACTTTGATGGGGATGTTGGAGGTCAGAGAGGTAAATGCATATCTTAATCTACCACTGTGTATGTGTATTCACACACACACACACACACACACACACACACACACACAGCACATATGCATTTGAAAAGATATAATAACACATCCAGTCAATCCTTTGGGGGAAGATGCAGTCCTATAAATTAACAGAATACAATCCCTGAATTCTTTAGTTGGTCTCAGTGTTTTGCCCAGTTTATGCTTATTAAAAAAATCTAATACTGAACAATGTGTCAGGAATTACAATTATAAAGTCTGAGAAAAAAAGGTTTAAGGTGACATTTTAGAATATTTGCTATAATTATTTGTATCTAAATTGGAATATTTGCTCATTGTTGCTTTTCCAATTCCTCTACCCTTGGATTTAGACTTGAATACTGCAACTCCATAGTAAATATGAGGGACCACTTGCCAAGGCATTGTTTTATTTTTTTTAAGTAGGCTCCACTCCCAGTGTGGAACCCAATGCAGGGCTTAAACTCACAACCCTGAGATCAAGACCTGAGCTGAGATCAAAAGTCAAACGCTTAACTGACTGAGCCACCCAGGCGCGCCCCCCAGGCACTGTTTCAAGCATAATACTGAAAGAAGGGCTGTTCAACTCTTATATTCTCCGGGCATAGCAATGTCATTTGGATTCTCCTGATTCAGATTCCTTTCCTTAGAAATTCTTCAAACAAGTGTTTAACTTAATAACAATAAAAAATGTTTATTAAAAAAAACCCGGGGACTCCTGAGTGGCTCAGTCAGTTAAGAGCCTGTCTTCAGCTCAGGTCATCATCCCAGGGTCCTAGGATTGAGTCCTGCATTGGGCTCCCTGCTCAGCAGGAAGCCTGCTTCTCCCTCTGCTGGCAGCTCCCCCTGCTTGTGCGCTCGCTCTCTCTCTCTCTCTCTCTCTCTCTCTCGGACAAATAAATAAAATCTTAAAAAAACCAACAAAACACACACACACACACACACACACACACACACACACACACACACAAAACAAACAAAAAACCAAACAGACCCCAAACTCTGAAATTAGCAATATGCTTCCCAGTAGTAAATCCAAGGTTGAATCTGGGCTCTACCAGGCACTAACCCTGCCCTCTGGGCAAATGATTTAAAACTTTCTAAGTCTTACTTTCTCAACTTGTAAATGACCATAATAATAGTACTTGTATCTATACAGGCTGGGTTCCAGAATTAAGACAACGTACACAATTCCCTTAGCACAGTTCCTAACACGTAGTAAGGCTTTATTAGATAATTCACATCTACATTACAGAACAGTTCTGTAATAAAGATTTATTTGAGAGAGAAAGGGGGGAGGGGCAGAGGGAAAGGGAGAGAGAGAATCCCAAGTAGACTCCCTGATGAGCACGGAGCCTGACCTCAAAACCCTGAGATCATGACCTGATTCAAAACCAAGAGTCGGATGCTCAACCAACTGAGACACCCAGGTGCCCCCAGAACAGTTCTGTAATAGACAATCAACCTGTCTCATTAAGATACTGATAAAATATAGCAAAGTATTAATTCCTTGTTCTATCTGGTTGGTCTTTTGGCACATGCTTTTTTTATTGTAGTAAAATATATATAACATTTACCATTTTTATGTGTACAGTTCCGTGGCATCAAGTACAATCACATTGTTGTGCAACCATCACCACCATCCATCTCCAGAACTCTTCATCTTCCCAGACTGAGACTCTGTACCCATTAAACAACTCCCTATTTCCCCCTGGCCCCAGTCCCTGGCAATTACCATTCTACTTTCTGTCTCTATGACTGTGATTACTCTGGATAACTTGCGTCAACGGAATCATACAATATTTGTCCTTTTGTGACAGCCTTATTTCATTTAGTAGAATGTCCTCAAGGTTCAATGTAGCATGTGTTAATTTCATTCCTTTTTAAGACTGAGTTCTATTCCATGGCACCTGGCTGGCTCAGTCCGAAGAGCATACAACTCTTGATCTCGGGGTCGTGAGTTCGAGTCTCACATGGGGTGTAGAGATTACTTAAATAAAAAACTTAAAAAAAAAAAAGACTGAATACTATTCCATTGTATGTATATGCCACATTTTGCTTATCTGTTCATCTGCTGATGAATACTGGTTACTTTCACCTTTCAGCTATTATGAACGATGCTGCTATGAACATGGTGTATGCATCCCAGCTTTCTGTCCTTTTGGGTGTATATCCAGAAGTGGAATGCTGGGTCATACAGCAACTGATGTTTTTATTCACTCTTGTCATTTGGTAACTCATGTCAGTTTGCATTCTTGTGTTTGAGAGATTTATTCTTGTGTTTGAGAGATTTATGGCACATGCTAGTTTTGTTTTCTTCTTTGTTTCACGACAAATATGCTGACACAGCTTTTCAAAGAGGGGAGACAGAGTCCTTTCCTGGGACAGAGTCCATGATGATTAGGCACTGGGCGGGATCCACTCACCAGCCCCCAGGGCTCCTCTGGTGACGGGGAGTCATCTCCGTGGCCCTGTTTACTTAAGACAGAGCCCCCTTTCTGCTGGCCACCAGAACCAGCTTCACGAGCTCGGCAGCAAGGGTACAGCGTGTTTGAGGCCTGGCCTCCCAGTTTAGTGGGGAGTTTATAGGCACCCCCCACCCTCGACCCCCCTCAAATCATAGTTAGAACTAGACTGCCTCACACAACGATAGCAAAAAAGTTGTCAAAGAATATTTTGGTGTGCTTTGGCAATGGGAGATCTGGGTTTGGCAGGTTCTGTAACGGGATAATTTATGGGCCCTGTAATTTAAAATTATGAATTCAAATGGGATACATTTGGAAAGGGATTAGTTTCAGGGAGGGGGAGGCCCTGAAGCATAAGCTTTATCAACCGCACAGTAAATCTGCTTCTGGATTTGGAGACTATTAAAAAGATCCTTTCCCCCTCGAGCTCTGCTTTAGTAGTCCTATTCTCTGTCATTATTTTCATTCCACAGTTCAGACATTAAAGAACTTGGTGAGACTGGAAATGTCTGGGTGCCAGATGACTCTCAAGCCCACACCATCTTCAGCTTTCCGGGGCCAGAGGAGGCTGATGGCAGGGAGGAGAAACAAGGTTTTGAAAAACACCGTGTTCATTGCAGAACATTGGGAGGCACCAAGGGAAAAGCAAATTCACCTACTAACTGCCCTATTACCCAGAGATAAATCATTGTCAACATTTTGGTGAATTATCTTTCCAGCCTGCTTCACATCCCCTCAAACCGGTAACCTGCTTTTTGTATACAACACTCAGGAACATTTCCAGGTCATGCATTTTCTAAATATAATAAACATTTTAAGAATTTTTTTCTTATGAAAAGGAAAAATAAGACATCCAAACACTATTTCTGAACTGACCCTCCAGGCCAGGCGGTTGGATGGCGTCCCCCAAAGCGCAGATGCTGCCACCTAAAGGAGAGATGCTAAAAATACTGCAGTGACATTTTAAGAGGATGTTTGATGTGTTAAGCTGTGCTGGGAAGGGGGCTAATTTTGTTTTGTTTTGTTTTAAACTTTCCTTCCTCTTGCCAGACTGGTTTTCCTCCTCCCTTTAAAAAGTCATTCGACTAGGTAATACATTTACCAGCATAAAATTTTAAATAACAAAATGGTAGAGAGTGAAAAGTAGGTCTCTTACCTAACCCTGCCCACCTGACCACAGTTCCTCGCTCTAGAATCAACCACTATTAGCAGTTTCTTGTCTCTCTTTCCAGAGACTGTACATACACAAGACTCAATGTTTGTGCAGATGCATGGACTGATACACAGATGTCGTCCCCCCCGCCCCCACCAAATGGTGGTACTACTGTAATATTGGACCCACTCTTCCCCACCTTGATTTTGTTTGCGTGGTATTTTTGTATACACTCTCTGGAGATAGTTCATGTCGTATATACCAGGTTGACTTTTTTTTTTTTTTTATGCTTGCATGATACCCCATTTAACTGTGATTCGTTTAACCTGTTCCAAAGGATAGGTATTCAAGTTGTCTCCATTTTTGCTATTTCTTGTTCAATGATGTGGTGACCCTCTTTGTACATATGTCAAAAAAATAGATTGAGGGGCGCCTGGCTGGCTCAGTCGGTAGGGCGTGTGATTCTTGATCTCAGGGTTATGAGTTTGAGCCCCACAATGGGTGTAGAGATTACTTTAAAATATATATATATATTATAATATATATAATACATATCACAATATACTATATAGATTACAATCTTGGAAAGGAAATTATTGGAGTTTTTCTTATCTGACTCTAACGTTTGCCACTTCACTCCCTGCCTTTTGCCAATATGGTGACATCAAAATCTCTAGTTTAGTCAAAAGTCAGTGTTTACATAATTAAGACTGAAATATTACTCACTGCTAAACCAAACAGTACGATAACTGTATCTTCTGGCATTAGTAACCGCTAATCACTCTTACCCCCGGCCAAATTGCTTCCTTTTCTATACATCATCACCACTTTTCCCCTCAAATGATCCAACAGACTTGGAAAACTTTTAGTAATAATTTCCCCCCAAACTCTCAACACATGGAATAATCTATCAGTTCTAAATTTCTCTCCTTAGATGTCTCCCTTTCGCACTGGACACCGGCGTCTGTTCTCGGGAGGGTTGCTTGTCAGGCGTGATGAATACCCAGCATCCGAGCACTGCCCCTCTGCCACTCCGCTGGGTGCATCCTCTGTTTTTTTCTGGATCCCGTGTCGCCTCTTCCTTGTTTACACCACACCGTGGTGGAACTCTGCCCTTTGGGAGCTTCCTCCTACATGATGATGCACAGTAGCAAATAATTTGAGACTTTGCATGTCTGAAGATACCTTTATTTTCCCCTTACACTTGTTGGGGAGTTGGCTGGATACAAACTTTTCCGTGGTATTTTATTTCTGAATTTTGAGGGTGTTGCTCTGCTGTCTCCTAGAATCCTGTATTGCTGTTGGAAAGTCCGATGCCAGCCAGAGTGCTGATCTTTAGTACATTACATGGCCTGCTTTGAATCTTCTCTTTATTCCCAATCTTCTGAAATTTTACGAAGATGTGCCTTAGAGAGTGTGGTAGCCATCAAAAAGCATGTCTTCCTTCCATGGTGCAGAGTGGTGGAGGAGAATCCCGTGCTCAGCCCTGCTCAGCATCTCCTACCCCTCTGCATTTAGGAAGAACCTTGTGACTCATTCTCTCCAACAGAAGGAACGTGAGTAGAATATACGTGTTGGCTCATGTGGTGGTAGGATCAGGGGACAGAACTGGGGTGAGGAAGGTGAGAAATGGGGATACACTAGCTCCTGGCTGACCAGTACTAGAGAAGGGGGTGGGGCAAGGGACCAAGGTTTGTGTTCCTACCTCCACTCTGTCTCTAGATTCAGCCCTGCTCTTCTCTTCTGCCCTTGCTTGGTCCTTGCAGACCCTGAGTCTGACCTCTCTGGGAGAAGCATCTGATGCCTTGATCCCATCTTCTTCTCCAGGGTCTCAGGCTCCATTGTTCTCTACTCTGGTAAGTAGGTCACCTGTCATCATTCATTCATTTCCATCTTCCAAAAATTTACTGAAGTTGCTTTCTGCCGCTCTCCTCATCTTTATATCATTTTCCCACCCGTAACTGTTACTTTGGTGGGGTTTGGATGGAGCCAGAAGTGTGCTAATTTCCTGGGGCTGCTGTGACAAATTACCACAAACTTGGTGGTTTAAAACAACAGAAACATATTCTTTTACATTTCTGGAGGCCAGAAATCTGAAATCAGTCTCACTGGGCTGAAATGAAGATGTCCGCAGGACCACGTTCCCCCTGTGGGCTCTAGGGGAGAATTCATTCCTGGCCTCTTCCACTTCTGGTGGCTGCCAGCATTCCTTGGCTTATGGCCACGTCACTCCACTCTCTGCCTGTGTGGTCACATCTCCTCCCTCCGTCTCTCCTACAAAGATGCTTGTCGTTACATTTAGGGGCCCCACAGATAACCGGGGATTATCTATTTGAAGGGACTTAACTTAATCATATCTGCAAAGTCTCTATCATATCAGGGAACATTCACAGGTTCTGGGGATTATGGCCTGGACACATCCTTGGGGGTCATTGTATAGCTTAGCGCAAGGAGAGAAGATAAAGGCATATGGTCAGTGTACCATGTTTAATGGGGGTCCTTTCTATGTTTTCTTCTAGTACCTTTAGATTTCCTTTCATACATTAAGATCTTTGGCCCAGTTGGAATTCATTTCGTAATGGAGCTTCTTTACTATCCCAAACACTAATTATTAAATACCTGTATTTCCCCCATAAAGGGGAAACAAAGGTGACTAGCTCTTAAGAGAAAAAAATTAAAACACGTTTATTTTCCTATAGTAAGTACAGAAATATGAAAAGAAAAGAAAAGAAAAAGGGCGCCTGGGTGGCTCAGTCGGTTAAGCATCTGCCTTCAGCTCAGGTCATGTTCTCAGGGTCCTGGGATCGAGCCCTGCACTGGGTTCCACGCTCAGCGGGGAGTCTGCTTCTCCCTCTCCCACTCCCCCTGCTCATGCTCTCTCTCAAATGAATAAATTTTAAAAAATCTTAAAAAAAAAAGAAAAGAAGTAACTAGATATAATTTTAGAGAAACTCTCTCTGCTCACTTTGGATTCTGAAGAGGGTGCATGGAGAACAGAAAGTCCCTTCCCCTGAATCACTCCCCGTCTGATGAGAATACCCCCGCCTCAGGCAGCAGGATGGAATAGTCTAGGCACCACAGCGGCGGGAGAGGTGTGTGGTGCAGGGCGGACACCCTTACCTTCCTTCTGACCTCCCAGCCTTTCAGGGAACGACGCACTCGGGGGCCTGCAAACCTGTCACTGCAATGCATGCAGTAAGGGGTAAGGAGACACAGCGAGCTAGGACTCCAGTCACACTTTCCAGGGACCACAGGCCTGGCTGATCCTCAACCTGAACTTGATAAACAAGTGCAAAATGTTCACATTTTCACCCCGTTTTGGATACATGTCGAGGCAGTTAGCCAATTGCCTCCTGGGGGCTTCTACACAAGCTGTGCATGAGGATTTTTCTGTCATGGCCTTCTTTTCACTTATTTAAGGAAAATTTAGAGTATGCCAGGGTAATCGTTTTGTATTGAAGCACTGTAATTTAGCTCCTTTCTGGACTTTGTAAGCATGAGTCACTTTCTGCAGCAGTGCTAGGAGATGCAAATAGAATATTATTTCCAAAAATTTGAGATTTTAAGCTGGGTCTTTTACTTGTATTCACTTGTTAGTTTTAGTCTTAATTGTGACACTCATATTATTGAAAGAATGACAGAATTTGAATCACATTTTGTCCTGAGCACTAATGTAACAAGCTGCTTCTCAGTTTCACACGATTTCTTTTACATGTGGGTCATTATTGTTCAGTGTTGTTCTCTTCCACTCCTGCGCGCCCTGTCTCCCACCCACATATACACTTCCATCTCTGGATCCCAGATCTTTCTTTATGGGCCATCTAGATGTTTGTGCATTCTACTTTGCTACTTTTCATACCTTCTAAATGTCCCTCTTTGTCTAAGTGTGACTACCTTACACTTGTCCAACACCGGATCTTCCTTCTTGCAATGATATAGTCACACGGTCTACTTTTTTCCCTTTTTTTGAGTGTGCCCAGAGAGTGAAGAAAGGAGACAGTCAGTTGGAAGGAAGCATGAGCTGTGGACAAAGAAAGGAGAGGAGGAGGTATGAAGAGAAGATCCTACGTCTTCTCCTTTAAATCTGGATCCAGTCTCAGAAAGCATATTTCATTTTGAACTATATGGAATGCCTGGTGCAGGAGCAAATGTTGGAGCAATCACAAAGCTGAGTGCTGCAGGCCATCGCCCGGCATCTCCTACTTTCCCCCTTGACTTTCCTGTGAAAGCTTTACCATAATGCACTACTGCTTGCTTTACAAAACGTTTGTTTGTTTATGAAAGTTGTGTAAGGTGACAGCAGAGATTTTAGAATCGGAAAGACTTGGTTTTAATGCTCAGCTTTGCTATGTGACCTTGGACAAATTATACAGCCTCCGGAAGCTTTAGCTTTTCCACAGTAAATGTTTATTTCATGAGAGATAAAGGAGAAAATGTAGGTAAAAACCTTGGCATAGTGCCTGGCACTTCAAACAACCCAGAATTCCAATTAATCCGTTCAACAGATATTTCCCGAACATTCACCGCGTGCCGGCGCCCGTCTGCTGGGTGCTGAGCATGCTGTGACCAACGGTCAGGCCCGAGGCCTGCCTGTCCGGGACTTAGGTGCTAGCAGGAAAAGCAGATAATAAACATGCAAACAAAATGTAATTACAGAGGCTGATTAGCCCGGGAGTAAATAAACAGGTTGCGTGGCTGGGGGGGCGCAGGGAGGACCTCTCTCTGCCAGGAAAGCCATGGAAGGCTTCACTGCAGCCCGAAGCATGAGAAAGAGCAGGTGGAGCCTGGAGCTGTTTAAGGCAGAGGCACTTACATCACTGGCTCAGAAAGAGCCCGCCCACCTCCCGGGTCAACGGACTGGCGAAGGGCCAGAGCCCTGGGTGGCTGCCTAATGGACTCTGAGGGGCTGGAATCCACAGAGGAGTCCCACTTTCAAATCCCTCTTTGTGCGGTTTTGCAACCTGCCCGACTGTTGTCTTTCTACTCTGGCTCCATCTATTGAACGAAAATGACCAGTGCTGCCTAAATTTGTCCATTGTGGCTTTGTTCGCAATCTTCTAATTAAGTGGAAACTGAATACACTTTCACTTAACATTGTACTTAGTTTTGACTCTGTCAAGCTCTATTTCTGGACAGAAGAGAGTTTAATCATTCCTTCTGAACACACTTTTTTTTCCATAGCAAAGTTCCAGTGTCCTTTAACAGTAATTAATTACGCTGGCTCATGTGGGCTTATGGAAGCTGCAACCTTCCATTCATTTTGTTTAAAAGAAAACCACAGGTTTAAAATGGAGTCACTTTTGGGGCACCCGGCTGGCTCAGTCAGTGGAGCATGTGACTCTTGATGTCGGGGTCGTGAGTTTGAGCCCCACACTGGATGTAGAGATTACTTAAAAATAAAATCTTAGTAAAAAATGGAGTCACCTATGTCAAGGGCTCCATATGAATAAATAAACCAAGACGTACTATGCCAACCTGACTGCAGTTTCAACCCCCCAGGCATGTAGCCTTTAATGGTCCACATGCATTTCCTGGTCAGCGCTAGGAAATTTACTGATAGGCCCTTCTGCTCCCCTTAGAAGGGCGACCTTGCCTGAAACAATGTACTCTCTGCTAATAATTTCCTCTTTTTGGCTCCCTCTCTTCCTTTAAAAACTTTTCCTTTTCTGCAGCTCAAAGGAGCTCCTTTCTATTTGCTAGATGGGCTGCTGAATCATTCTGATGCGGGAGCAGAAGGCTCGCTGAGAACAAAGCCGAAGCTGACACCCCACAACCCGCCCCCCCATGTGATATGTGTGACGTTCAGCTCCAGACTCCACCCCACTGAACCTCACTTATATTCTAAAACTTCATCAATTCGATAAAGCCAATTTGATCTTTTAAGCTACTCAGTTGAATTTCTGTTGTTTAATGATTTTCACTGATCCTCAATTACTGTTTTCAGTATGTAAAAGTTGCCTTTCCAGCAGACCTTCCGTTGATAATTATTACCACTATTAGAATCCCAGGGGCTGACCTGTGTCTTGCACACAGCTTATGTAGCTTTCTAGTCACTGTGACCTCTTTATTCCAGGGAAATCTGGCCCACCAGGCTATCCACATATTTCTAACACTTGGATTTGCATTTCTGGCTGTTTCACTTTACTTCTACTCTCAAGTCCAGGGGTATTTTCAACTCATTGATTCTTTCAGCTAATATTTATTAAATGCTTCCTATGGGCAAAACATTGATTTATTTAAATAAGAGTATTTACTATACTCTTTTGGGAGTACATTAAAGTCGCTAACCTCCTGAAGAGAACGTTCTAGGAGGCGGGGGAAGGGTGGATATGGAGACAGACAATAAACAAGTAAGTGAAAATGTGCGAGATAGGGGTGCCCGGGTGGCTCAGTTGGTTGAGGGCTGCCTTGGGCTTGGGTTATGATCCCAGGGTCCTGGGATTGAGCCCCAAGCCTGCTCAGCGGGAGCCTGCTTCTCCCTCCCCCTGCTCTTGTGCTCTCACTTAGTCTCTCTCCCTCTCAAAGGAGTAAAATCTTAAAAAAATGTGTGAGATAGCCAATAAATGCTGTACAGCATAGGAAAGCAGGGAAGAGGAGACAGGGAATGGGGAGTGGGCAGTTGCTATTTTATGGTTTGCAAAGGCCTCACTAAAAAAAGTAACCTTTGAAAAGACATCTAAAGAAAGTGAGGGAGTGAGGCATGTAGCTGTCTGGAGGGAAAGCCTGATTTCAGGCACAGGGAAGAGCAGATGAAAAGGCTGAGTGGTAGGAAACAGGTGAGAGGTAGGAAATGCGATCAGGGAGGCAGAAGGGACAGGTCCTACAGGGTCTCGTAAGCCATTGTAAGGCTCTTTCTTCCTTCTGCACTGAATGAGTTGGGAAGCCATTCAAGTATTTTGAACAGAGGAACTGTAACCGAACTAACGTGAGTTCGCTCGTTGGTGAGTCACATATAGAAAGAACACCAGATGGAGTTGTCAGACAAAGAAAAATATTTGCAGCAAATAAGGGGATCCAGGGAATAACTTCCAAAGCCGTGACTCCCCAAGGAAGGGTGAATAGTTTCCTTTTATTTCGGGCTAGGAGGAATATTTACAAAGGGGAGCCCAGTCATTGTATTTAGAGGCGTGTGTAAGGTCACGCAAGGACCTTCAGGAAACAGGCCTAGCTGTAGGTTATGTAAATGAGGCTTGTGCTCCTCCTTGGGCGGAGATTTTAGTATGGTGATGACGTAAAGGAAACTGTCCGTCACTCCATGGTCCATCTGTGCAGGTGTGAGTCTGGTGCTGAGCTCAAACTGGTCTGGGCGCTCGGGCTGCAGGAGCTCTCCCTCTGGGGAGGAGTTACTGCTTGAGGGATAGTTGCGGGTTTCCATCAGGGATGCTGTGCCCCTGGGGCCTTTAGTCTGAGTTAAGAGATAAGCTCTGGAAAGAGCTTAAGGAAAAATGTGGGACAAAGGTGGGTGGGTATAAGCAGATGAGCAGTAAAGGTGAGGTCTTGGGGTCCAGCTGGTGACAGAATGACATAATCTGACTTAAATTTTTCATAAAATTTGTGTTGAGAAGAAACTATAGGGAGAGCAAATGCAGAAGCGGAGAGATACAATGGGGAGCCCACTGCAATAATCCAGGCAAGAAATGATGGTGGTTTGCCTCCAGGGTGGTAGCAGATGGAAGGGAAGAAGCAGTCTAATTTTAATATATCCCAAGGGTAGAAATGACAGGATTTACTGACAGCATGATAGGATGTGGGATGAGAGATTAAGCAAGGCCTCAAGGATGACTGCAACGTTTTCAGCCTGAGAAAAGCGGAGAACAGAGTTGCCATTAGCTGAGACAGAGAAGGCTGTGGGAAGTGAAAGTTTTGTTCATGGAGGATATTGAGAAATTGGTATAGTTGACCCTTGAACAACATGGGCTTGAACTGTGTGGGTCTACTTATGTGCAGATTTTTTACAGTACAGTACTGATAAGAGTGTTCTTTCTCTGGGTGCCTGGGTGGCTCAGTCAGTTAAACGCCTGCCTTCGACTCAGGTCATGATTCCAGGGTCCTGGGATTGAGCCCCGCGTCCGGCTCCCCACAATAACATTTTCTTCTCTCTAGCTTTATTGTAAGAATGCAGTATATAATACACATAACATACAAAATATGTGTTAATCAACTGTTCATGTTATTGGTAAGGCTTCCACTCAACAGCAGGCTCTTAGTAGTTAAGTTTTCGGGGAGTCAAAAGTTCTATGTGGATTTTTTACTGTGCAGGGTGGGGTGGCACCCCTAAACCCCACCCCCAATGTTCTTCAAGGGTCAACTGTAATTCCATTTAGCACATACTAATTTGAGAAACCTATTAGACATTCAAATGGAGATGTTGAGTAAGTAATTAGAAAAACAGATTTGGAATTAAGACTAGAGGCCTGAGCCAGATATAAATTTACGCTTTAGTAGTATATAGGTACATATATTTTAAAGCCAGGAGCCTGCATGGGATCTCCCAGCAGAAAGACGGAAAACAGAAGGTTTGAGGTCCAGTCTTCAAACTGATTTGGGGACATTTAGATTTGGGCACATGCGGATAAACCAGCAAAGGACACAGAAGGAGCAGAACCAAGAAACGTGTCCTTGAAAACAACGGAATGAGGCATTTGCAGAAGAATATTGACATGACAAATGCTGCTTGCTGACCCTGAAGTAAGACTGAAAGTTGACAGTGAGAAGGTCACCATGGAGGTCAGTGATGACCTTGACTAATAATAATAATCCCCTCAAACAAAAAAATAAACTCAAAATTGAATAGAGAACTAGATGTGAGATCTGAAACCATAAAATTCCTAGAAGAAAACATAGGCAGTAATGTCTCTGACATCAGCTGTAGAAACATTTTTCTAGATACATCTCCTTTGGCAAGGGAAACGAAAACAAAATTAAGTTACTGGGACTACACCAAAATAAAAAGCGTTCACACAGTGAAGGAAACCATCAACAACAAAAAGACAACGTACTGATGGAAGAAGATACCTTCTAATGATATATTAAATAAGGGGCGCCTGGGTGGCTCAGTCGTTAAGCATCTGCCTTTGGCTCAGGTCACGATCCCAGGATCCTGGGATCGAGCCCCGCATCGGGCTCCCTGCTCAGCGGGAAGCCTGCTTCTCCCTCTCCCACTCCCCCCTGCTTGTGTTCCCTCTCTCGCATTCTCTCTGTCAAATAAATAAAATTAAATTAAAAAAAAATCCAAGATATATAAAGAACTTACACAACTCAACACCAACCAAATAATCCAATTAAAAAATAAGCAGAGGACCTCAACAGACATTTTTCCAAAGAAGACTTACAGATGGCCAACAGACACGTGAAATGATGCTCAACATCACTCATCACCAGGGAAATGCAAATCAAAACCACAGTGAGATACCACCTCACACCTGTCAGAATGGCTAAAATAAAAAACACAAGAAACAACAGGTGTTGGTGAGGATGTGGAGAAAGGGGAACCCTCATGCACTGCTGGTGGGAATGCAAGCTGGGTATGGTCACTGTGGAAAACAGTATGGAGGTTCCTCAAAAAGTTAAAAATAGAACTACCATAAGATCCAGTAATTCCACGCTAGGTATTTATCCAAAGAAAATGAAAACACTAATTCAAAAGTTATATATTACTGCAACATTATTTTTAGTAGCCAACACATGGAAACAGTCCAAGTATTCATCCACAGATAAATGGATAAAGAAAATGTAGTGGGTATATATATATATATATATATATATATATATATAAAATGGAATATTTCTCAGCTGCAAAATCATTTTAGGATGATTTTAAACATGCAAATGTTTATATGCATGTGTTATATATATATTATATACCATATATGTACATAACTTATGTTACATATAAAGTTATATATACATAATTATGTATATATAAAATATATAATCATATGTAATTATATATACTATAGTATATAGAATATAGTGTACAGTATATATAAAATTATATATTTCATATATATAAGTACATATAAATTATATAAGTTTGTATATAATTTATGTAATTCTAATATATTATGCAATATATATTACATAATATATACTATATATTTATATGTATCTGAAAGAAATTGGTTTCTTTATGTGAGGCAAACCTTTTCTAACCACCAATTAGACATCAAGGAATATGTTAGCATACACAAAATAATTAATATACATATATTTTTTAAAGATTTTATTTATTTGAGAGAGAGAGTGAGTGAGAAAGAGAGAACACAAGCTGGGGGAGCAGCCGGCAGAGGAAGAAGCAGGCTCCCTGCTGAGCAGGGAGCCCGACATGGGGCTCGATCCCAGGACCCCGGGATCATGACCTGAGCCGAAGGCAGATGCTTAACCGACTGAGTCACCCAGGTGCCTCCAAATAATTAATATTTATTTATAATCTGTTGGATCCTGTGATGACACCAAAATCAAATCTGATTGCATACATGAAACTTTTTTCCTTTTCTCCTATCCAAACACATCGGGCTATATTCTTTTCTTTGCTGTGCAAAGGTTCATATTGACTGATTTGCAAGTCAAAGCAGAAAAACTAGTACATTTAGAGGAAAATCAAGTGCATGAAATCTATGGATTATTTAGGGATGGAGAGAGATTTTAAGTAAGGAAACCTAGATTGAGGTCTTGACCCATTGCTTGTAACCTATGTGTCTTTGGGCAAGATACTCAACCATTTTCGCCTACCTCAGATCTCCATCAGTAAAATAAAAGCAGTAACAACAATAACACTCAGGGAGCACACATTAGGTGCCAGGCTAAGTCCTTTACATGTGTTACCTCATTTACTCTTCACATCAACCCTATGAGGTGAGTACTACTATATTCCCAACCTATGGACAAGGAAACAGAGACTTGAGAAGTAATTTGTCCAAGATCACACAGCAATTAAGAAATGAGGCAAAGACTGAAAGTCTAACTCCAGAGCCTGTGATCTTAACTATTACACTACACTACCTTATCATAATATAACGTGACAATCAAAGTAGTTAATATATATTCAAATGCTTAAAGCACTTGACACATGTTATTTTTACCTCATTAGAGAGGGTATCACTATAATTAATAGAGAGCATCACGATGTAAAGACATAAACGCTGAGATTGTTAATTAGGGGTCCAGGGATTCTCGTCCTGACTTCTCCATAAATTAGCTGAGTGACTGTGACAAGTCACTTAACATTTGGGGTCCAAGTTTTCTCAAATGTATACAGATGTATACATTTAAGTACCATTTAGATCCTGCTGGCTAGAAAATGATACTGTTTTGCCATTTTATGCTCTTTTGGATCCAGCTTCCTCTAACGTTCTGGCTCTAAGTTTTTTCTCACAGGACAAATGTTGCATTTTTCTCCCTTGCTCTGGCTTCTAACTGCTTTGAGTTCACACACAAGATTATCAAAAAGTATAACATGCTCAGAAAAATCAGTGAACCATGGAAAGAGGACTCTTGTTTCTTTTCAAAGCTTTGCTTCATTTGTTTTGTTCTGTTTTGAGTAGGTAATGCATGGGCCTTGTCCAAAAGTTAAAACCCTATCACAAGGCACACATTGAGGAGTCTTGCTCCCTCCCCTGACCCTGTCTACCCTGTCCCTACTGTTCCGTTTCTTTTTTTTTTTATTTATCCTTCTGGTGTTTATCTATACAAGTTCAAGCCATATGAAAGTAAATTCTTATTTTCTCCTCTTTCTTAAACAAAAGATGATACATTATATTCACTTCGTTTTCTTCACTTAACAATATACCTTGGAAATCTCTTGTGCATCAGTACACAAAGAGCTTCATTTACTTTTTTTTTCAGCTGCGTATTATTTCATTGCAGGGTAGTACCATAGTTCATTTAATCTCTGAATGAAGGACACTTGAAGGGCATTTTTAATATTTTGCTAATACAGACAGTAATGCGAATAAATAACACTGTTCACACATCATTTCATACTATACAGCTATAAACACAGGACAAACTCCCAGGAGTGGAATTCGTGGGTTAAATGAATTTATAATCTGTATAAATATTATCATATTGCCCTCCACAGAAGTCAGACCATTTTACACACCAACTAGGAGTATATCAGATGCCTCACAGACTCACTAACATCGTGTTGTCAAATGTTGGATTTTTATTTAACAGATCATTTATCTGTTAGGGAAAATGGCAGGCAGAGTGATTTTAATTTGCTCAAAGACAAAGCTTTTATTTTTTTATTTTTTTATTTTTTTAAAGATTTTATTTATTTATTTGAGAGAGAATGAGAGACAGAGAGCACGAGAGGGAAGGGGGTCAGAGGGAGAAGCAGACCCCCCAGCTGAGCAGGGAGCCCGATGTGGGACTCGATCCCGGGACTCCAGGATCATGACCTGAGCCGAAGGCAGTTGCTTAATCAACTGAGCCACCCAGGCGCCCCAAAAGACAAAGCTTTTAAAAAAGAGTTGGGAAGCTGAAAAGCTGGCAAAAATTTAAAGTTTGGTAGAAATGGATTCTTCAAAGCAGACCCCAAATCTGAGGCTACGCAACAGAGTAATATTCAGAAACTCCTGTAAATGACGACTGACATTGGAATAGAACAAAAACAATTTTTTGTAACCCAAAGCTGTGTGTCAATCAAGTCCAAGGAAATCTGGCAATTGCTCTCTAGTTACTCAATCTTAATCCAAAGAAATCACTTGCTGCCCTACTGGAGCCTGGCTTTAAGCTGTCCCACAATACTATTAACTGAGTTTTTTTTTTTTTTTTACTGTTGTTTTTTACTCTAGTCTGGCCTGTGCGGGAACCAAGGGCAAGCCAGCCCCAAATGTGCCACTCTGGCACGCAGATGATTTCAAGCTTTCTTCATTAAAAGACTCAGGAAGAAATTTTACTGCCTAAAAGAATTTATTTATTTATTTATTTATTTATTTATTTATTAAAAAGATCTTATTTATTTATTTGACAGCGAGAGACACAGTGAGAGAGGGAACACAAGCAGGGGGGAGTGGGAGAGGGGGAAGCAGGCTTCCCGCGGAGCAGGGAGCCCAATCTGGGGCTTGATCCCAGGACCCTGGGATCATGACCTGAGCCCAAGGCAGACGCCCAACGACTGAGCCACCCAGGTGCCCCTTCCTAAAAGAATTTATATCGTGGACCTACCTGCTCTAGGAAGAGAACTATCACCATAGATACCTATGTTGTAATATGAACTGGGTATGGTAGACAGGGAGCAGCCTAGCAAGGTCTGTTTCATCAAAGTCCTCTCTTTGTCCCATTGTTTCTGAATGGTCCAGAAAAACATTTGTTTACCAAACATTTATTCTTTTTCATCTTCCTGTGAATTGTTTTCTTTCCCTCTAAAATTCCAGACCCCTTACCCCCTTTTCCTTAGTTTAGGATGACATATATACCTCATTTAACTGTCTTTGGAATCTTATGTCTTTGTGGATTCCCTGTAAAACAAAATTAAATTTGACTTTTTTCCTGTTGATTTGTTGCATGTCTATTTAATTTTTAGATCAGCCAGAAAAACCTTGATGGATAGAGTAAAATCTTTCCTCCCCAACACCAGCATATTAACAACTCCAAATTAACATCTGCATATTAATTCCAAAGGCAAAATATACATTTAATGTTTTGAACAGATATCATAGAGCAAAAATGGCAGGAACAAGATGAAAAATAACTGGAAGAAATCCCTTTTTATACTGAGTTAATCTCTCTTTTCACACATACATAATCATGTACACAAGCGCACATACACACATCAGCACATGCATTTCTTTCAGATTCAAAGAAATGAAAATGTATAGATTCCATTCTATTTTTTTCTCTCAAATCTAAAGGTGAAAACATTCATTTTTGATAGAATGTAATATAAAATATGTAGTACATTTTCTGTGTTTGTATATTATAAAAACCACTATACTGAAGGCCATCTGGTATCATTTCTTTTGGTAACACCCTAAACCTTCATTTAATTTAAATGTAAACTTCAACAAACTTCATTCATCAGTAAAATGGTAACGATGCTGATACCCACCTCATAGGGTTTTTGTGAAGATTAAATAACTCAAAACATGTAAAGCACCTAGAAGAGTACTTCGAGTAAGCATTCAATAAATGTTAACTATTATCATATTTATTCTCTTGTAATACTTTTCAGTGACTGTAGAATCTTTGGTAGCCACAATGATAGGTACAATACATATTATTTCTATATGTTGAGGAAAGTCTTGAAACTTTAATTAATGAATAGCGATCAGAATCAGCTCAGATAGTAAGAGTGATGATGGAAAGGATCCTCTACTGGTTAGTGTAAATGCCGAACTTGTTTGATATTTAAACTCAAACGTGGGGGCAAAATAATGGCCCATGTATATATGTCCATGCCCTAATTCTTGGAACCTGTGAATATGTCACCTTATATGGCAAAAGGTATTTTTCAGACGTGATTAGAAGTAGGGACCTTGAGAATGGAGATTACCTTAGATCATCCAGATGGGCCCCAATAAATCACATGAGTTGTTAAAAGTGAAAACCTTTCCTGCTGAGGTAAAAGAGAGATATGATAAAGAAAGGTCAGGGAGGGGCACCTGGCTGGCTCAGTCAGAAGAGCATGCAACTCTTGATCTTGGGGTCCTGAGTTGAAGCTCCATGTTGGGGATAGAGATTACTTAAAATAAATAAATAAATGTTAAAAAAAAAAAAAAAAAAGAAAGATCCAAGAGATGTGATGATATCAGGACTCAATCAACTGACCAGATGTTGCTGGTTTCTTGAAGCTAGAAGTGAGCCCAAGAATGCAGGTGGGGGCAAAAAAAAAGGCGCCTGGGTGGCTCAGTGGGTTAAGTGTCTGCCTTCGGCTCAGGTAATGATCCCAGTATCCTGGGATTGAGCCCCAAGTCAGGCTCCCTGCTCGGCGGGGAATCTGCTTCTCCCTCTGCCCCTTCCCATGCTCGTGCTCACTCTCTCGCTCTCACTTTCTCTCAAATGAAGAAAAAAAAAAAAAGGAATGCAGGTGTCCCTCTTGAAGCCAGAAAAGACAAGGAAACAGATTCTCTCCTATAGTTCTATAAAGGAATGTGGCCCTACTGATGCCTCAAGTTTAGCCCAGTGAGTCCCATTTCAAATCTGACCAACAGAATTGCAAGATAATAATTTTGATATGGCTGCAAAAGAGAACTAATACATAAGGTAGCAATCTTATGCAAGGACGTAGTATTTACAGCCATTTACTACGTGTTTTGTACTAAAAAATTTAAAGTGACATATTGTGAATGAACAGTACCACAAACCATACATTCTCCTGGCTTAGACCCTTTGAATTAGGTGCACAATAGGCCAGTCTGTTGTTCTACAAACATTTAAGAGGACTTAGTCCAGGCCTGAGGCTAAAGAAGACTTTTGAGCTATTGGCAAGAAAATCAAACCCCTGGTATCACTCCAGGGCATTGCTCAATCTGTCTCTGCCTCACACATATGTGTATAAATGCACTGGGTGATTTTCTCATGCCTGGTGAAACTAGATCTTTGGAAACTTTTGGCAAGAAGTAGTTTGGCCCAAATTTCAGAAATTAAAAACATAGCCTACACTGCATTTTTTAAATTGTAGAGTTGAAAGAATTTCTGGCCATTTTCTCCAACTTAAAACTGAATGAAAATGAGTTAACATTGTGCAGCTCACCTTTTTCAATAATAGCGTGAATAAAGCGCTACCAATCTATGTTACTGATCTCTACTACAGTATGGTCCTGAAAACAAAATATGCCAACACTGAAATATCAGAATTCTATAAATATCTCAGAGGTAGTTAACCTATATGTAAATCCAATTAGAATCTATCTTCTGAAGTACTTAAATTTTAGAACAAAGTAAATAACCCTTATTTTTATTTTCAACTACAATGTGGTCTCTATATCAATTTTTTAAGATTTACTGATACTTTATTACCCAGGACACTGTCAATTTTTATGTGTTTCCTCTGTACTTAATTGGAAAATTAGATTATTTAACTAAGTATGGGTTACCAAATGTGTCAAGTTTATTAGTCTTACTGAATATTTGATCTGTTAATTACCAAAAGAAGTATGTTAACAATCTCCCTATGTGATTGCATATTTGCCCATTTTCCCATGAAATTGTTTTATATAAAACATATATTCATAAATATATGCTGTATTGTTAGAGACTTGTAAATTTAGAGTTGCTGGACATTCCAAATTAATTTAAATGCTTAGCATTTTTTAGTGACCATATTTATCCTTTATAATGCATTCCCACCCACATCTATTTAATTGGCTTTAAATAAAGTCCCTTTAATTGGACAGCAATACAGCAAGCTATCTTTTGATTGTATTTACCTGATATTTTTTTTATCCTTTTATACCTTTTATAATTTTGATATATTTCTTCTAAATGTCATAGAGTCAGAATTTCTGTATCCTCAACAAAAGTCTGTCTTTTCATTGGTGTATTTAATCCATTTACTTTTGAGATATTGGAACTTATTTTCAAGATTTCATTTTATTCTTTTAAAATATGTGCTTTTAAATTTTTTTTTTTCCTTTCTTTTATTCTTTCTTTTGGAGCTTAAAGGATGTATTTGTCAGGATCAAGGCTAAGCTGTGGTAACAAAAAGTCTTTAAAATAAGTACCTTAAGGAGCATCCATGTCAACTTCTCTCCCGTGAAGCATTTCAGAAGCAGGCTGGGCTTGCAGAGCAGGCTGCAGCAATCAATGCTGGGAGGCAAGTCGGCCACATGCAGTCACACGGGAACCCACGCTGGTAGACCGGCTCTGACCGTCTGTCATCTCTAATACTTAGCTTCTGTGTTTGCCTCCCACGTGATCACCCTGGTTGCTGAAAGGAAAACAGACAGAAAGGAAAACAAAGAGCTTCCTTTTAAAAAGACTATCTGGTTGCACACATCACTTCTACCTCCATGGCTTTCGCAAAAGCTGTTACAGGGACACACTTACCTACACAAGCAACTGGGAAGTGTGGTCTCTGGTGAGTAAGGCATGTGCTCAGCTAAAATGCAAGATGTTCTGTTACCAAAAAGAAGAAAGGGAGAGAGGATTGTGTCAATAACACTTTTGGTCTTATTACTGATTACATATTGGTTCAATAATATAATTCTATCTTGCTCTTATTTTTATCTTCTCATGAGATCATAGTTGGTGTTATTATTTTACAACCAATTGTTATTTAGATTTACCCACATGGTTGCCAATTTTTTGCTTATCATTTCTTCTTGCCTCTTAGTCCTTCCTTTTGGGTTCAATTTCACTATTCTTTTTTTTTTTTTTTTAAGATTTTATTTATTTATTTGACAGAGAGAGAGAGAGAGAGCATGCACAAGCAGGGGCAGAGAAAGAGGGAGAAGCAGGCTTCCCGCAGAGCAGGGAGCCCGATGCAGGGCTTGATCCCAGGACCCTGGGATCATGACCTGAGCTGAAGGCAGACGCTTAATGACTGAGCCACCCAGGTGCCCCTCAATTTCACTATTCTTGAAGAACATTGTATTAGCTATCTATTGCTGCATAACAAATTGCTCCAAAGTATAATGAGTGGAAACAACATTTACGATCTGTTTCTGGATCTGGGGTGGCTTCGCTGGGCCCTCTGCTTCAGGGTCCCTTAGAGGCCACAGTCAGGGTGTCAGCTGGGGATTTAGTCATCTCAAGGCCCCACTGAAGAAGGAGCTGCCTCCCAGACCACTCACATGGTCGTTGACAGGATTCAGTTCCTCGTAACTGGATAACCGGACAAAGGTCTCAGTTCCTTGCTGGCTGTTTGCTAGAGGCTGTCCTTAATTCTTTGCCACGTGAGTGTCTCCAACCCGCAGCTTCTTCATCAAAGCACATAAACCAAGAGGGCAACAGAGGAAGAGAACCAGTAAGACAGAAATCAAAGTCTTTTGTAACATAATGCACAAGTGACATGTCGTCATTTTTGCTGTATCCTATTTGTTAGAAGCAATCGCTAGGTCCGGCCCACGCTCAAGAAGAGGGGATTACATCTAGGTGTGAATCCCAGCAGGTGGGGCTCACGGGAGCCATGTCAGAAGCTGCCTACCAAATACCCTCTTTATATAAGTTCTTCCAGTGAGTCTGAGAGCAAGAGCTCTATTAATTTTTGTTGGTTTAAAAATGTCTTAAATGTCTTCATTTCTGTCCCATTCTCTTTCCTTCTGGGACTCCAAACAGAAGTGTGTTAGACCAGGGGCGCCTGGGTGGCTCAGTTGGTTAAGCGACTGCCTTCGGCTCAGGTCATGATCCTGGAGTCCCGGGATCGAGTCCCGCATCGGGCTCCCTGTTCAGCAGGGAGTCTGCTTCTCCCTCTGACCCTCCCCCCTCTCATGCTCTCTCTATCTCACTCTCTCTCTCAAATAAATAAATAAAATCTTTAAAAAAAAAAAAAAAAAGAAGTGTGTTAGACCATGTGATATCATCTGACAGCCCAACAATGCCGTGTTCTTATGGTTTTCTAGTCTTTTTTCTCTTTGAATGTCATTCTGGAAACTTTCTATTGCTACGTTTTCAGGTTCACTGATCTTTGCTTCCGCAGTGTTACTGACTTCCAACCTTTGTACATTTAGACACTTAAAACACCTCCAAATGGCTCACCATCAGAGGAAAAACAGCATGGAAATCTGATAATACTTAAACCAAACAATACAGAAAATATCACGTTTCAAACTCTTGACATAGCCAAACACACTTAGAGGAACCTTAAATACTTAGAGAAATTAAATACTTCTTTTAAAAATCAAATTGAAAACTAATAAACTAAGTATCTAGATCAAGAAGTTAGAAAAAGAACAAACAAGTAATCCCAAGAACATAGAATGAAACAAATCATAAAGATAAATGAATAAGGGGCACCTGGATGGCTCAGTAGGTACACTGTGTGATTCTGATCTCGGGGTTATGAGTTTCAACTCCACACTGGGTGTAGAGACCACTTAAAAATAAAATCTTTAAAAAAAAATGAATAAGATTAGGGGTGCCTGGGTGGCTCAGTCGGTTGAGCATCTGCCTTGGGCTCAGGTCATGATCCCAGGGTCCCGGGATCGAGCCCTGCATCGGGCTCCCTGCTCAGCGGGAAGCCTGCTTCTCCCTCTCCCACTTCCCCTGCTTGTGTTCCCTCTCTCACTGTCTCTCTCTCTCTCTGTCAAATAAATAAAATCTTTAAAAAAAAATGAGTACGATTAGAAAACAAAGATATAGCACAGAAAACCACTGTCCAAAGCTGTTATCTGAAAAGACCAATAAAACAAACTTTTGCTAAGATTATTCAAAGGAAAAAGACTCAGAAAATAATATAAGAATTATGAAATGTAGTTATAGATATATCAGAGATTTTTTTTTTAAAAAAGATAAAACTAGGACAAAAATTTATGCCAACAGATTTTGAAAATCTAGGTGAAATATACTATTTATTAGAAAATTATAACTTTTTTTTAAAGGGGGGGGTAGGGCAGAGAGAGAATCTAAGTTCCACGCCCAGTGCGGAGCCTGAAGTGGGGCTCAATCTCACCACACTGAGATCATGATTTTGAGCTGAAATCAAGAGTCAGATGCTTAACTGACTGAGCTACCCAGGCGCCCCAGAAGATTATAACTTTTAAATCAGCTTTTGAGTAAAGAGAGAACATGAATAAACCTGTAAGTATAGCAGATAAATAAAGGGAAACAAGTCTTTATCTTGCCTTTCCCATACAGGTTCAGAGGAGATCTGAATAGAAGATGAAGGCAAATCTGTCTAGAGAAGTAGTCTAGGTGATCAATGGAGAAGGAATGATAGGATTAGAACACCTGCATTTTGCAACCCCAAGCGAATTGTTCATCACCAGTGGCTCACGTGACAAAAAAAGACAACCAACTATTAACATTTGAAGGATAGGGGCGCCTGGGTGGCTCAGTCATTAAGCGGCTGCCCTTGGCTCAGGTCATGATCCCGGGGTCCTGGGATCGAGCCCCACATCGGGCTCCCTGCTCGGCGAGAAGCCTGCTTCTCCCTCTCCCACACCCCCTGCTTGTGTTCCGTCTCTCGCTCTTGCTGTCTTTCAAATAAATAAATAAAATATTTTAAAAAAAATTTGAAGGACACATTAAGAAGTTAAGAAGTATATAAAAAGTAATCTTAACAAAGAAATGGGACTTGAAACTGAGCAAGTCACTTGATCCAAGCTCTTATTTGCATGTAACAATTTAATTGTAAGCTGTGACAGAGGGATTTCTAGTGTGTAAGGCTCCCAAAGGTGCGTGTGTCAGAGAACGGTTCCTCTAAGAACTGGAGTCCTGGAGACCGGTTCTAAGTCAGCCAGGTTCAGGCTGCCAACATAACCTGCAGAGGAGAAAGGCCTGATACGGGACTGATGGGCGGTGGAAGGCAGAGTTTGAGGGGGGTTGTGTGTCCAGCTGGGCAGTTTGTTTTATGCTATAAATAAATGGTGATAAAATGTCACTCAAGGATTTTCAAGAAAGTAACAGAATCATACCAGTATTTTAATGGGATCAGCCTACTAGCAGTATGGAGGATGTCTTAGAGCAAGACAAGACTGCAGGCAGGAAAGTCAATTAATTTAAATATCAATTATATCTTTATATTTAGGAACCATACCAGTATCATCAGCCATATTAATAAATCACCTGGGGGTAGAGTAATTTCTTGTGATGAAATCTACTTAGGTCTAATTTTGTATTCTTTTTAAAAAATTAGATAATTGCTGACCTTATTCCTAACTTATAGGGACCCTGTAGACTCTAAAGCATCTACTATCGAATATAGAGTTGAAAAATGTGACATGTAAATACACATTAATATATAATAATAGGGGTACCTAGGTGGCTACGTCAGTTAACTGTCCAACTCCTGATTTCAGCTCAGGTCATGATCTCCGGGTTGTGAGATCGAGCCCCGTGTCAGGCTCTGCACTGGGCATGGAGTCTGCTTGAGAGTCTCTCTCTCCCTTTGCCCCTCCTCCTGCTCTCCCTCTCTTAAAAAAAAAAAAAAAAAAAAAATATATATATATATATGATAAAATTATATGTATAAATACATAATAAAATATAGTAAGAATAAAAATATCATTTCTTGTGTTTATGCCCGGACTTGGGACCAAGAAGACCTAGATTTACAGTTTGGATCTACAGCTCACTAGCAGTATGATTCCAAGAAAACCATCACTGGGCACCTCAGTTTCACCTGTAAAGTAAGAGGGGAGGGATTATTTTCTTCACTGCTGTGTCTGCGGCACTCGCATGGTGATCTACACATTGTTTATGTCAAAAAATATTTTTTGATTAAAGGCATTTATTAATTAAAGGCATGTCTACTCTACAGAGTTGCTGTGATAATGAAAGGAGATACACACTGTGAAAGGTCCTAACACAGCTCTTAACAGAGACGTTATTAAATGGCCGCTTTGTGCCAGGTGCTGGGCAGACGAAGATGAGTAAGACAGCATCCTTACTTCGGTAAGCTTCTGCCTAGAGGGGCTACATAAAGTATGTACGATGGAGCACACAGTACCATGAAGTGCAGAGTAGGTGCTCAATAAACACCGAATCTGAATTTTTATGACACTTTTCAGTTTACAAAGCACCCTCACGAACATTCCTCTATTTGAAATAACAGGTACTATCAGTTTTACAAGAACAGACAGAGGTCTTAGGCATTCAGCAGAGGGGAAGGATGATCGGTTGGGATAAACAGGCACAACTTCATGGGAAAGACATAATTTGAAATGAGCTTCAAAATATGGACAGATTTTGACAGGAGTGAAAGATAGAGAGGTGGAAGCTTTTTGTTTTTTTAAATAGGCTCCAAGCCCAAGGTAGGCCTTGAACTCATGACCCTGAGATTAGGAGTCATGTGCTCTACGGACTGAGCCAGCCAGGTGCCCTGGGATGGGAGTTTTATAAGATGGAGAAATACATAAATCCCCTCTGGAATACTGCTGAGTTGATATTTGTAATCTTTGGAATCAGGCCTTATCCATCTTTGAAAATCCAGAGAACATTTTTCCATCTTTAATTTTCAGGTACATGCTTCAGGAATTGTCATGATTACTAATGGAAGTTACACGACAACATTCATTTATTCGCAAATCTTTACTGCCCACTTGATATGCTCAAAGCCACGTCACGGGTAGTATGAGGGCTACTAAGATGAACAATGTATATAAATTACCCCACAAGGCACAAAGCTGGAAGCACTAAAACCCAGCTGAAGCTGGATCTGTTGAGAGAAGAGAGAAGAGAGAACATTTGCACTCCCTGCCCCTCCCGTTTTCTTCCTACAATAAATTCATCTCACTGAAGATTTGATCTTATAAAAAAAAATGAACTGTTCTTTAGAACTTCCTCTTTCCGACTACTTGTCGGGTTTGTTGTGCCCTTTCCAGCCTGAAAATCTTTCTCTTTATGGGAAGATTTAGACAATCTGGGAGCCAAACGACTGCCCTCCTTCTGCCATCAGGTTCAATGCCCAGCACACCTTGTCTCAAGAAACTTTACTCAGGTCTATACTCTCTTGTTCTGAATATTCTTTAAAGTATCTTTTATTGTGTTCAGCACAATTTCTGCAAAATCCACTTGACTATGATCTTTAGCGTCTTTAAAGATGGCTTTAGGGAGGGGACCCAGGAAGTTATCACATTAATGTTCGTGACGCACTATGTATGCCATTGTGCGTTTTTTCTGTAACCCTCAGAACGGCCCTGGAGACTGGAACATCTTATCAGCGTTTAAGTGTTTTGGAAACTCTGATCCTCGAGGACAATAATTCATCCAAGGTCTCAGAGCTCAGGAGTGGCAGACCTTGGATTTGAACATTGCTATTTCTGACCTCAAAGCCCATGTTCTCTCCACCACAACGTATCAATCATGATAACGTGTATTTTTAATCTCATCTTCCTTGCGTTTTGTAGAAGCCCCTAAGAAAAAAAACTCAGTTCATCAAAAAGTTTCCAAACACATGGATTTCATGTGCTGAACAAGCATTTATTTACCCTGGATTATTACCTTTCTCCAGTATCCCCGAGTTTATTCATTACTGCGACCTTTATAACCGTACAATCCTAATCGTTCCTGTGTATCACGTCTGTCGGCACCGTGAAATTTCCTACTGTCCTTGTTTGACAACGCCCAGACTTCATTTCCCCCCCCAATCTGAACTCCAGGATGATGATCGCCCACACTGGTTTTTGTTTTGAAGAGGGAGAAGGCGAGAGGAGCGAGGAACAGACGCGGTTTCGTTACCTGCGGGCCGTCGCACCTCCCCTTTCCGTCCCACGTTCGGCTGCCTCGTAGAACTCACCGTTCCCGCGCGCCCACGCGGACGCAGCGGCAGGGCGCCGGCCACCTGCTCGGTAGGCGCGCCCACCCCGCGCTCAGCCCCGCCCCCTGGAGGCCACACCCGCCCGGGAGGCGTGGGAACGGGCAGGGGGAGGCGCCGCACTCGGGGTGCCGCCGGGTTTATAGGTCACCCGGAAGGCGCGCGCAGCCCGCGGCCGCCGCACGGAGCAGGCCCTCGCCGGGACCCCAGCCGCCGCGCTCCTCCCCACGGGTCCCCGGGCGTCCGGCGCCGGCACAGCGGCCCGTTCGCGCCCGCCGAGCCTCTCGCGGCCGCTGCCGTGCGGCCTGCGTCGCTTCCGGTTGTTACCCGACCACCGGCTATGGCCGCCGCGGGGGGCGCCCGGCTCCTGCGCGCCGCGTCCGCGGCCCTGGGCGGCGCGGCCCGGCGTTGGCAGCTCCTCGCCGGACCCCGCGCGGCACCGGGCCGGGGCGGCGGCGCGGGGGGGCTGGCCCGGACGCTGAGCGTGTCGGCGTCGGCGCCGGCGCGGAGCAGGTGAGGCGCGGCCCGGCGTGCGCATGCGGGCGGGGGTCTCCCGGCGCCGCGGCGGGCGCGTCGTGCGGCTTCTCGTTCCGCTGCCTCTTCTCGGGCGCCTGCGTCCCGGGCGCTGCCCGCGATTGCTCGCCCTTCGCCCCTCGGGGCCCTGTCTCCCTTGCGTCGCCCCGCGGTTTCCTTTCCCAGCCCCCGACGCCTGCGGGCAGCGGGGCCCCGGGACCCCGGCTCTCCCTTTCCCCGCGCCTCCGGGGTCCTCCAGAGAGCCGCGCGCTCTGCCGCCGCCCTCCTCCCGTGGTTTGGCTCGGCGGCTGACCTTTGCTTTGCCGGGAGCCTGCAGTGACCTTCATGAGATGTTCCCCACGGACGTCCTGGCCAGCAGTTCTCGTCCTGGGCCTTTCCCCGGCCCTGTTAGGACATTGTGTGTCCAGTTCTCTGGCAGGGGAATGCCTGTTTGGAGTACACGCACTCTGTCCCCTGTGCTTCCCTGTCCGCTCTCGGAGCTGGTAAGAGGGCGGAAAGCCTAACTTCCTGCATTACTGTAGGTCTCAGTTTCCCCACTTAGAAATGGAGCATAACACCAGTATAGGCCTCATACGGTTATTTGAAGGGTAAGTCAGGTAGGACAGGTGGTCTTGTGCTGGCAAATGGGCAGGGTTCAGGGGATGCCACTTGGTAGCTGCTGAGGCCCACGGTGTTGTGTTCTGTACTAAATGTTGAAAGAGATGGGAAAAAATTTTCCCCAAATACGTTGAAGTTTAATATTCTTGGGCATATTTGTTTTTCAAAGACACAATCCCCTGCGATTTAATAGAGTTAAAATGTACTCATCATTTCAGAGTGTAGCAGTGTAGCCTTATGTAATCCAGGTCTCTGAACAACTCTCTGACCCCTTGCTGTCCCGGAGCAGGATGCAAGAACTGGGGGGAGAGAGTGTTGGATTTGTATGCTGCCTTGTCTGGTTTCTTCTTGGTAAGGTCCCCAAGAACAGAGGCTAGGACTTAATCATCTTTCCCCTTCATCCTGTTATGTAGTGTGTGCTCAATACATTTTTGTTGCGTGGACTGTGAGGGAGATACTGGAGAAGGCAAGCCAGCTTTATTTGTCCCTATCTCCCTGACATTTCCCTGCCTTGACCTCTCTACATGCATATGTCTTGCTTTCTGCAGAGGATGCATTCTTGAAAAACCGTGTATAAATTGGGACATATATTGAGCATATTTACGAAACTAGTATTTAAAGAAAATGAGTGCTTTTGTAAATGGGAATTATGTCCCCCAAATTTATTAAGTTTGAACTTGGTTAAATCAAGTTGTGTCAGAGGGAAGCACATCTGTTCCATTCCCTCATAATCCTGCTTTCCTCCTCTTGGCACAGTTTCAGTGGGTGGCCTTGTGCCTTGTATTACAGACTTTGGAGCTACAACTAGATTTTCCAACTCTTACTGTCTGAGGCTTGTGTTTTCCAGTTTGGATATGACTAACCACATGTGGCTGTTTAAGATAACGTACGTTAAATACAGTGAAAAGATTCACTATTCCATTTGCACTGGCCCATGTCAAGTACTCAACAGCCGCGTGGGGCCAGTAGCTGCCGTACTGGACGTTGCAGGTACAGAGCGTCTCTGCTAGTGCAGAAAGTTCCACTGAACAGAGCAGCCCGAGGCTGTAGTCCCGTCCCGGGAAGTTTAACATGTAGCTAAGTCATCAGTAATTGAGAGTTGAAAAAACTCCTTTTGCTCCAAAATATCCTGACAAAATACTTTATATTTCGTAGTGATTTAGGTTCCAAAGGGCTTTCACAAAAATTGTTGTACTTCACTCTCAAGAAAATCCTGGGAGGTAGGTGGGATAGGGAATAAAAATTTCGTATCAAGTAGTTGGCATACTAGGAATACAACTCAAGTCGTTTTCGCTTGTTTTCTTGAGCACGGTAAGCGTTGATAATTCTGTAGCCCATAGAGTCATTTGGAAGAGTTTAGGTGGTTATGGAAGTAGGGAGCCCTAGAAGGGGCCCTCTCCTTGGACCAAGTGCCCCAGGGGCCCCCCCGTATGGTGAAAAGGTGGGCATGAGCAGCTGTCACTTCCCTTCCTGGGAGAAGTCTGTTACAAACTTTACCACCGCCTTCCCTTTTGTTTTTTTTTTTAAATTTAATTTTATTGTGTTATGTTAATCACCATACGTCACATCATTAGTTTTTGATGTAGTGTTCCATGATTCACTGTTTGCGTATAACACCCAGTGCTCCATGCAGAACGTGCCCTCCTTAATACCCATCACCAGGCTAACCCATCCTCCCACCCCCCTCCCCTCTAGAACCCTCAGTTTGTTTCTCAGAGTCCATAGTCTCTCATGGTTCGTCTCCCCATCCGATTCCCCCCTTCATTTTCCCCTTCCTACTATCTTCTTCTTTTTTTTTTTTTAACATTTAATATATCAGAGAAAGACATGTATCATATGACCTCACTGATATGAGGAATTCTTAATCTCAGGAAACAAACAGGCTTGCTGGAATGGTGTGGGATTGGACGGATGGGGTGGCCGGGTGATGGACATGGGGGACCGTATGTGCTATGGTGAGCACCCTGACAACTTCCTTAAAATACCTGCTGTGGTTGAGCAGAATAAATGACAGTAGGAGAAGGTAACAGGTGAAGAAAAGAGTGGCGTGTGGTGCTGACTGATTAATTGATGGTAGAAGATTTAGAAGGACTGTATTTCTCAGTGCATGAAATCTTATCCTGGGGAACCGCTCAATGCTTTTGGCTAGTTCTCAGAATTGGGGAGGAAATATAAAACCCACCAATACTAATTACTAATAGCAAACGGAGAAAGTTATTTGGGTAACATACATGTGTATAATGCTTTAAGGAACAGTTTCCACAGACTTTAATTGTCTCAGCCGCTTGGTGAAGTCACTGTTGTCCCCATCTTCCCCCCCCCCGCCCCCCCGCCAGGAAGTAAGTGGCTTCCCATGGTCTTCTCATGTGTGTGTGTCAGAAACACAGCTAGAATCTACATCTGATTCTTACATCCCATAGTCTGTCAACTGCGGATTACCCTTCCTCTCTCCTTTCTGCATCCTCTCCGGTCCTTTGGCAAACCTTTCATTGCTCTCACTCTGCAGTTTTTTCTGGGGACTGTACACTTTTAATACACAGCAGTTTAGGCTTTTTAGCAACAAAAGGACTGAGGCCTTAAAGTTATTAATCTGTGTTTGTTGAGTGCTCCTCTGCGTTAGGTATTTTCCCTCCATTGTTAAAACTAGAATATAAATGTTACCCTGATTTTACAGAAGAGGGGTCTGATATCAGAGATTTCTGTGCTGTAAGCTTAGCTGTAGAATGATCCAGAAGAAGAGCAATCGTAAAACCTCTGGCTTTCAGTGGTGCACATACATGATGGGATTCTTGCTCTTGTCCTTCCTGCAGCTTTAGCTCCTGGGCGTTTGTGCACGTCAGATCCCTAGACCGAAGTGCTGGGCTCAGACCTATATTTCCATCTGGCTTCTGGACATTCTCCTCTGGTTTTTTTCTTTTAACTCAATTAAAACAGGTTTAGACTTGAACTCATTTCCACCTTCCCCAAAGCTGCTCCATCTCTGTTAACTCTAGGTTAAACTGGACCCCCTCATTGCCTGAGCTGCAGATTTCAGCATTGTTTTTTCCCTCTTTCCCAATCTACCTTGTATAGATGGTCAACAAAACCTTCTGTTTCTGCCTCCTGAATATCTCTGAGGTCATTGTCTCCTCCGTTCTTTCTTAGTCTGTATTCTTTTAATAACCTCCAAAGTGGAGTCCACCCCTGCCTCCAGAGTATCTTCATTCGCAG
The DNA here is from genome assembly GCF_964656455.1 of Halichoerus grypus. Lineage (NCBI taxonomy): Eukaryota > Metazoa > Chordata > Mammalia > Carnivora > Phocidae > Halichoerus > Halichoerus grypus. The sequence continues at coordinate 104,332,208 of NC_135722.1, read as the reverse complement.
CCGTTCTGCCTTGAAGAGATGGCAGTTATCTAGTTGAAAATCATGAATAATGTTCAGGAGTACTTATTTCTAAAGTATTTTTTCGCTGTGAAGAGAAGTTGGAGAGCACAGGCCCTTTTGGAGAGACATTCTCCCTCCCTCTCTCTTTCTCTCTCTCAGACACACACACATAGGTGGTAATTTTTAATTCTCAGAATTCTCTTTTTCTAGCATTGAATTATCAGGGAGGGCATTACTGAAAGGGGCTTTCACTTGCCTCATTTGTTAAATAAGATAATTTACTTGATAATTTGGGGTAATATAATTCTAGGTTATTACTTACATTAAAGTTTTCTTTGCTGGATTATTACCATCCATTGGCAGTAGTGAAAATTACAACCAATTATTTTAGCTGAAGTACATCTTTTCAGTTGTGAGGTAAAAATTAAAAATGACCAGTGGTAGATGACAAGCATCTCGTTGCTAATATAATTTCTTCTCCCAAATAGTGGAGTGATGTTTGTGAGAAGGGAAAGAAATTTAAGTCAGTCACGAGCTAACTCTGATGGATAATATAATATCCTATAATAAAACACATAAGGAGGCCTTATATTTATCTTCCCATGGATTCAAATAAATACAAATCTACACCAGTCCCTTTGATATTTGAGTACCTGGTGTGGACCAAAGTGAGATGTTTAAATGCTCAGAAAACGACGGGACCGCAGCCTCCCAGCAGTACCTCCCAGACACCTGCACGACAGGGGTCTCACTGATCGCAGAACCAGGGGCCTTTTCACAGCTCTCCACAACCGTGGTCTCGTCTTTTAGGGACTCTACGTAGAGACGTTGCTTTTCAGAGGGCTGTGGGAGAGCAACATAGATTTCCTGACTGATGAGGATTGCCAGATGTTTTCACATGACTGTGACCTATGACCGTGACCCCTGGGGTGACATAACAGGTGGCCTTGCTAGCAGTGTGGTTGCTCTTTCCTTTAAGGTGGTGGGTAGAGCTTCCACTCTGGTAGATGGATAGATAGACATGCCTCTGCTTTGTGATGTCTTCTTCTCAAACTTTGGAAAGGAAAGAAAATACTATAAAAAACACATTGGGGCACCTGGGTGGCTCAGTCGTTAAGCATCTGCCTTCGGCTCAAGCCATGATCCCAGGGTCCTGGGATCGAGCCCCGCATCGGGCTCCCTGCTCCGCGGGAAGCCTGCTTCTCCCTCTCGCACTCCCCCTGCTTGTGTTCCCTCTCTCGCTGTGTCTCTCTCTGTCAAATAAATAAAAATCTTAAAAAAAAAAAATTAAGAAAAAAAAATAAAAAACACATTTGTGTGCGTGGGTGTGCCTCCGTACACGCACATCCTATTTTCTTCCACCTTACAAGTTCTGAAAACAGTTATTTTAAAGTATGCCTTGAAATGATTAAAAATAATAAAGCACTGCTTCCTTTTCCAGCTCAGAAGATAAAATAACAGTCCACTTTGTAAACCGTGACGGTGAGACATTAACAGCCAAAGGAAAAGTTGGTGACTCTCTACTAGATGTTGTGATTGAAAATAATCTAGATATTGATGGTTTTGGTGAGTATGGAACATTCCTTAAAATTTATAAGTGAAACCATTTAGGAACTTTTGGGGTTTTTTTTGCAGAATTTTAACCTTTAGCATGCTAAGTAAAATATTAAAATTCAGGATGTGTTAGTGTTAAATTCTCATTTCTAAAGAACATGAGTGACACCGCGTTTCTCTTCTTTGTACATTGAATTAACTATGTGCCCCGAAGTCTGTTGCTTCATTACCTTACCGATGATGACTTGTGTGCCACTAAGCTGGGAGTAGTAACCGGAGTTGAAAGACACCAGGTTAGAGATAATGAATGTCATATCACGGAAGAGTAGTTAGTTTTGACTTAGTTTTTTGGTTTTAACTTTATATTTGGAAATATCTTCGACGTAGAGAAAAGAATTTTCCTGTATAATCTTCACTAAGCTTCCCCTATGATTAACAATTTACATAACTGTGGTATAATAATCAAAACCCAGAAATTAATGTTGGTTCAGAAACTCAAAAACTCTAGACTTAATAGAATTTTCCTATGACTGTCTTTTGTTTTGGGATTCGATGTAAGAGCCCACGTTGCATTTAGGTATTCTTTCTCTGTAGTCCCCTTCAGTTTGTGACATTTCCTTAGTCCTTTCTCATTTTTCATGACCCTGATGCTTTCGAAAAGTACTGGTATGTTATTTTATAAAATGTCTCCCTCAATTTGGGTTTGACTGGTGTTTTCTTGTATTGATAGAACTAATGCATTATTTTAAGTGTGTTTTATTTTGCTTACTCTTTTTCTAAATCTTATTTTTATTGAGCTGTAATTGCCATTTAATGTTATATTAGTTTTAGGTGTATCACATACTGATTGGATATTTGTTATGTATTGCAAAGTGGTCACTGCAACACGTCCAGCTAACCTGCGTCACTACACAGAGTCTTGAATGCCCTTTCTCCTTCCTCGGAAGGGCAGTTTATCTGCCTCTTGTTAGAGAAGGAAGTGTTTTAGTTGGAAAGTTTTTATGTCTAGATCTGACCATATTCTTTATCCACTCACACAAAGCAGGTGTCCCAGAAACTGCCTTCTTACAGCTTAGGGATACGCAGTCTGTCACTTGGCAGTTTTGCTCAAGCACTCTCTCTCTCTGGAGTGGTGGTTCTCAAAGGGGGTTCCTTTTACCATTAGCATCAGTGTCACTTGGGGGAATGCAGATCCTGAGGCCCCACTCCAGACCTACCCAGTCAGAAGGGCTGCAGTAGGGCCCAGCAATGTGTGTTTTAACAGGTCCCCTGTGTGATTCTGATGTATGTTAATGTTTGAGAACCATTGGTCTGCAGTAAGGCCCAAGGAGTGTATCTGACTAACATTCTTTCAAGGCACTGTTCACATTGCACTTTTAAGAGCCCTTTGCACATCAGAATTATTTCTCCTCCTCTGTTTTCCCATCATATAATAAATATGCCTGTCTGTGTTAGTGCTCATCACAGTTTTCCTTTTTAGGGAGAATGCCTCTCTCCCGTATGAGATTATGAGTTTTTGCTCAGTTACCTCACAGAGTAGATTTTGTCCAGGGTTGACAGTGCATCATATTTGCTGAATTCTTAAATCTAACGTCAGTTTCAGGGCAAATTATAACAACTCCCATTTGAGTGCATATGACATTCCAGCATATGTTATCTCTTCTTGTAACAACTTTAAGAACTAGATTTGTTTTTTAAACTTCTATTTTATAGATGAAAAAAGTAAGGTTCAGAGAAATTAATTTTCCCTGGGTCATACATGGAGCAAGTAGGAGGTCGAGGACTCAAGTCTCTAACTCCCAAACCTCGGGCTTTTTCCTTCCTACCATTTTCCCTAAGAGATGTCCTTCTTGTGTGAACACCTGTCCCAGAAATAGTTGATACAATTCTAATTTTAAGGAGTTTTTTGGTCTAATGTAGTGGTTCTTGGCTGGGACTGAGTTTCAGAACCTCTACAGAGCTTTAAAAAATGCAGACGTCTGCGTTCCATCCTAAATAGTACAGGGAGAGATGAAGTTGTGCAGGTAGAATTGTAAAAGTTGCACAGGGTTCAGATCTATAACGTGGTTAAGAATGACTAATTTAGGGAAAGAACTCATTGGTAATTTATTTAAAATATATATTCTATAAAATTTATAATTCATCTTCCTCATGAGTTCATATTCAGCTACACCTTTAAAAAAGGTTTTATTTTTAAAGTAGGCTCCACATAGGCTCTACACTCAGTGTGGAGCCCAACGCAGGGCTTGAACTTACGGCCCTGAGATCGTGACCTGAGCTGATACCAGGAGTCCGATGCTTAACCGACTGAGCCACCCCAGGCGCCCCCATATTCAGCTACACTTTTAACTAAACTTAGTTTCTCTGAATTTTTCTCCACAAATGAAAAGTAGTACAGCGCACAGTAATTGAGAATAGACTGGAATCAGATTATGGTTCATAAACCAACACTAACGCTGCCTCTTAGAGCCATGAGACCTGGAGCAAGCCACTTGAAAATCTGTTTGCCTCAGTTTCCTCTTCGGAAAAATAGGATTATAATAGTTCTAGCCTCCAGGGTTGTTGAGGATTAAATGGGGTGTTGGAAGCGAAGTGCTTAGCACAGCGCCGACCTTGGTAAGAACAGTAGCATTTTTGGCATTTTAACTTGGCCTTCCCACATCCTCTCCCCACTTCTGCAGTAGCCTGAAAACTCTGCAGCTTCGGAACTACGGGAGCTGTGAAGACCAGCAGCCTCGTGGCCACTGGGGAACAGATGGGGTTTGAACTCCTCAGGAAGTCCAGTCTGCTGGACGCGGGCACCTGTCCCACAGCTTCCCGGGGGAGCTCCGTCCCAGGGCTTGTTCTTTGGCCTGCCTCCGAGACGGCTGTGTGCAAGAAGCTCTGTCCCTAGGACTTTAGTCTAAAGCAGTCACCTGCCATTGTCTGCCGACGCTGTCATACCAGCTGGGCAAAGAAGAGCCCGGCCAAACGTTTAAAAGGGAGATCCGGGGAACGAGATGTTCCGTAGTGGGCTTTGAAATGCCCTGGGGACCTGGAAGGCTGTGCACATGTGTGGGACTCGGCTCACGCCTGGGAAAGACGTGACAGGGTCCTAGCCCCTCACCTCGGCTAGTCTTCAGGTCCCCCATGGTGAAGGCTGAGACAGACATGTAGGCTGCTCGAACGTTGAAGGTGAGCACACCACACACACACACCAAGCTCATCAGCAAAGGGTAGAAGACTCACTGGTTCCAAGCATTGAAGGACACCCTGCCCGGTCATCTGGCTGACCACCAACCTAAGCAAGCAGAGACCTCTGGCTGCACACAACAGGGAAGACAGACTTCAGAGAATTAGAACAGGAGAGTCACCAGGAAGCACCTAGCAGCAACAACAAACCCAGGGCACAGGCTGGAGGTCCTCATTTCCACAGTTGCCACATTGTATTATCTCCAGTGTCCACTTGAAATAAAAAAAATTCAAGCACCGAAAGAAATGGAAAGTGTGGCCCATACTCAGGAAAAAAAAAAACAGTCAATAGAAGCTCCCCCCCCCCCCCCCCCCCCCCCCGAGGAGGCCCAGGTGGTAGACTTTCCAGACAAAGATGTTACACCAGCTGTTACAGAAGTTCAAAATGCTGAGGGGAAACTACGTGGAGGTGTTCTCTGGCATCTTCACGTCGGAATGTGGAGGCCATCGCCACTCTAAGTGGGGATCCCATAAATGAAATAATGAACGTTGTTAATGCCCTTGAGAAAGCTGAGCTTTTGAGCTCTGAGAAAGCTAATGTGGAGGCTGCGACCAGTAAATCGATTTTTATAAATTTCTCCACAGATTCGATCATATGCACTAGGCCTATGCACTGGGCTATTACTGCAGAGATATTTGTAATAGCAAAAGATTTGAAACAACTGAATGCCCATCAGTAGAGGGCTGGTGTATAAGTTATACAACAGGATATTATATGTCTGTGTTAAAAGAAAAAGTCTCTGGAAGGAGCCTTAAAAACAAATATCAGTGGTTACCTGTTGGTAGAAGGGAGATTTTCATTCTACAGCTTTTTTTTTTATAAGATTTTATTTTTTTATTTACTTGAGAGAGAGAGAGCTCACAAGCCAGGGGGAGGGGCAGAGACAGAGGGAGAAGCAGGCTCCCCGCTGAGCAAGGAGCCCAATTCGGGACTCGATCCCAGGACTCCGGGATCACCACCTGAGCTAAAGGCAGACGCTTAACCGACTGAGCCACCCAGGCGCCCCTCATTCCACAACTTTTTATACTTTTTGAGTTTTGAACAGTGTGAATGGGTTACCTGTCTTCAAAATGTAAGAAAAAACTGAGAGGAGACAACCTAAATGTCTAACAACAGGAACTGTGTAAGTCTGCGACGGCATTTCTAAATTACAGTGTGTGTCTGCTACAAGTAACGTGCCCGGTGTGTTTATAATCATATGGGTAGATGCTTGTCAGTGGAAAACACAATGTTTTTAGTTGCTTTCTATTTTTCAGAATGCACTGAGAAAGATACTAGAAGATGTTCAGTGTTGATTGTCTCTTCTTGATCTGATGGTGAGGTTTTCATCTCTATTCCACTTTTCTCTGTGTTTTAACTTTTCCTGTAATGACTGACTTGAATACCTATGACTTGGGTTAAGTCACTGGCCTTACGTGTGCCTCACTTTCGTTATCTATCAAATGAGGGTGATGGTAGTAATCACCTCGGAGGACTTCCATAATGATGCAGTTAATATTATGTCTGAGAATATTATGACAGGAAAATGTTATAAATATTTGCATTAGTCTATTTTATTATATAAAAATCCATGTAGTGACGAGATACCGCTTCACGTCCATCAGGATGACTTCTGTCAGAAAAGTGAGAGAAGAACAAGTGTTGGCAGGGATGAGGAGAAATTGGAGGCCTGACGCATGGCTGCTGGGAACGCAAAACGGTGCAGCCACGTGGATAGGTACACAGGGTTACCATGTGATCCAGCAATTCCATTCTAGGTGTGTCCCCAGAAGAATTGAAAACAGAGACTGAAACAGATCCCTGTACACCAGTGTTCACAGTGGTCACAAGGTGGAAACAACTCAGGTGTCCACCAGGAGATGAATGGATAAACAAAATGTAGTGGACAGTTATTTAGCCATAAAAAGAGCTGCAATTCTGATATAAGCTGCAACATGGATGAGCTCTGAGAACACTGTGCTCAGTGCAGTAAGCCAGACACAGAAGGACCGGTGCCCTGTGATTCCACGGACATGAGCTACCCAGAATGGGCAAATTCAGAGGGACAAAGTAGAATAGAAGTTACCAGAGACTAACGGGAAGGGAGAATCTGGGCTGAAGAGTATCTTCTGCAAATAGACAGTGGTGATGGTTGTACAACATAATGAATGTACTGAGCACCACTGACTTGTATACTTAAAAATGGCTAAAGGTGGTAGATTTTATGTTAATGTTATGTTTTACTACAATTAAAAAATTGGAGTAAGAAATAAAATCTATATAAACACAGAAAATAAAATTTTTTTCTGATTAAAAAATCACTGCATATTCATTGTAGAAAACTTTGGAAAATTTAATAAGCCTGTAAAATATAATTCATCCATTCTGTTCTCTATAACCACTAGTAACATGCCTATGCTTTTTAAAACCTGCATTATGGTTACATTTTATGCAAACATGAATTAGATAAAATAAGGGCAATATGAAACTATTGAAGTTTCATAATCTAAACAGTGTTTGAAATTGTGTGAATCTGTCCACATTTTTAAGATGTGAAGAGATTCACTTAATTTTAGAGCTGACGGTCATGGAGAATTACACCCTGTGTTTGTGCTAATGCCATATGGTGGAGCCACTTCAGCAGATAAATAGAAGTGCTTCCTGATCTTTGACAGCAGCCTTGGAACTTGGGACTGTTACGCTGTTGAAAAAATGGAAACCTGACTGTCCCGTAGCAGTGTTCACTAGCTCACCCGGCGATGGCGTGGCGCTGGAGTACACCCCCGAACCAGTCACTGTGACCTAACGCTGTAAGATGAAGGTTAAACAATCGCCCTGACCTTCGGTGCTGTTAACTGAGGAGTAGATACTGTATAAGCAAAAGTGCTTAGAAAGTAGGATTTTAAAAAAGCAAAAATATTTGTAAGCTCAGAAAAATCTGGAAATCAAGACCAGGGTCCGAGTTGTGGGCATGCCGCCGTGGGCCCGGGCCTCTGTCTGAAGCAGCTGCTGCTTGTGGGCTGGAAGTGGGGACCAGCACTCCTGCCCGGCCCCTCTTGGCATTTGTTTCCATGAGAAAATTTGTCTCAACTTGAGTTTTGAATTCTGTGAGAATTTTGGGACTAGCATCCCTTGCATAAAAAAAGATGATTGGTTTTAAATGTGTTGGGTTTTTTTCCCCATTGAATATTCTATGAGAGAGTATCTGACATTATTCTTTTGTAAACATCGTTCAAAATGTCTGGGGGGGCCTGGGTGGTGCCGTCAGTTGGGCGTCTGACTCTTGGTTTTGGCTCAGGTCGTGATCTCGGGGTCATGGGATCCAGCCCCACGTCGGGCTCCGCGCTCAGTGTGGAGTCTGCTTGGGATTCTCTCCCTCCCTCTCTCTGCCCATCCCCACTTCTGTGCATGCTCTCTCTCGAGTAAGTCTTAAAAAAATAAATACAATGTTTATATGTTTTCCTGTTAATATGGATATGCCATGACTTATCCATCTCTTTCTTTGGACATTTATGTGGCTTCCAATTTTCAACTATTGTAAATAAACTTAAGGTGAACATCCTCAGAAGTACTTTTTTATGTATATGTTTTATAATCTCCTTGCAATAAATTCTAGGGATAGAATTACCTAGGAGAGTTTGTTTTATAAATTGTTTACTCAAATTATTTGCCTGTTTTTCTGATGAGGTATTATTTGTTTTCTTGGTTAGCAAAAGCTGTCTTAAAAAGCTATTTGACAAAAAAAATCATAAAAATGAAAACTAACTTTAAACATTTATTTAAATGGTTTTCAACCTCTGTTAATTGAAGCCACGGTTTTTTCTGAAAGCATTATAAATGCTTTATTTGCAGTAGATAATTTTCTTGAGTTGCTTTTCATTAATTCCTTCTAAATCAAAGCAAGCATAAGTATTGTGATCTTAATACCTCAAAGTATCTTTTTAAAAATTTGAAAATATTTCATCATTAATGACTGTGTATTGCAGTACGCTGTTCTTCAAACTGCAGGTTGCAACCATTAGTGGATCATGAAACCAATTTAGTAGTTCCCAACAAGCATTTTAAGGAAATCAGAACAGAATATATAAAAACACATGATCTTTTGCAAGGGTATTATTTCATGAACTGTTTGTTTAGCTATTTTACAAAGTATATGTGTGGTGGGTCATGGTGTAGAATGGAATTCATACTGAGAGTCACAATAAAAAAAATTTTTTTTTGAAGGCCATTAGTTAGAATGGGTAAGAATAGAGTCTCCGTGCGTAGGTTTGATTCTCAGCTCTGCCACGTCACCAGCTTTGTGACTGGGGGTGAGGAACCTAACCTCTCCATACCTTTTCTTTCTGAGGGTAAAGTGGGAATAATGTTAGTATCTACCTTATGAGGCTTCTGGAAAGATCAAATGAGCTAATCAAAGTAAGTGCTTAAAGTAAACATTAGCTACTATTGTTAATAAGGTTATTAATATAGGTTCATTGTTCATTATAGACCATTTAAAAAATACATCGGAAAAGGTTCCCCAGGGGTGCCTGCGTGGCTCAGTCGGTTAAGCGTCTGCCTTCAGCTCAGGTCATGATCTCAGGGTCTTGGGATCGAGCCCTGCATCAGGCTCCCTGCTTGGGGGGGAGCCTGCTTCTCCCTCTACCCCCCCCCCACTCATGCTCTCTCTTAAATAAATAAATAAAATCTTAAAAAAAAGATTTCACATCCCACTGAGGTAACCACTGGAAGAATCTTTTCCCATTACTACCCTAGGAATATAGAAAATTTAATGACACAATCTTTAGTGGTTTGATGAGAATTCTGCATTCACTTATGTGGTCTCAGGAGAAAAACTTTAAAGATCAACGACCTGAACATGTCCAGAAATTTGGGCATGTAAATATAAACTTGAGATAAGCTAAACCGGGTTCACTAATGATAGAGTGAAGCCTAAGCCACTTTCTTGAATAAAGATGAAGGAAATGGGGTCAAGAAGTCCGGGGGTGGCTGTTTGGTTTATTCCTAATGTTGAATGCGGAGATCCTTTCAGTGTTGCCCTCATAAGTCCTACTCAAGGGAGGCTGACCAAGTACAGAGTCCTTCTTATAACTTCTCCCCAGGTCTCCTCAGCCCTTCTGTGACCCTAAACCCCATGTAGATGCCCATAAATTCTTGCATTTACCTTGTTAGCTCCCCTCTCCCCTGAGCCCTGGACTTACAGATCCAACTTTCTACTTTCCTTCTCTTCTTGGAAATTGCACAGGCCTTTTAAAGTCAACATACCTAAATAGCATTTGATCTTTTCTTTTCACCACCGAAACTAGTTCTTCCTCGGGTCTCTCCTGCCGTCAGTGAGCATCGCTCAGCTGCTGGAGCCCAAAACTGGAGAGTGTCTCTGGCTTTTCTTCCTCCTCCCGTACCCGCAGTGCCATCAGCAGCTCCTGTCAGCGGTGCCTCCAGACCGTCTCCCCGCACCCCTGCATCCCTGCAGTCACCGCGTGGGGCTGGCCAGCCGCTGCCCGCTGGCAGCTGTGCGGACCTGCTCCCGCTCTTGAGCCCCACACTTGGGGTGATGTGTCGTTAACACACAGCAAGCATGTCCCCCGACTGAAAAGCATGAGTAACCTCCCGTGTCACTTAGGATACAAATCCCACTCCTTACCCCCGCCTAAGAGGCCCCACTGCCCTTCTTCTACCAAATTTCTCACCATTCTTTCTCTCACTTTGGCCCCACTGGCCTTTTCTCAAGAGCTGACCTCACCCAGAATTTTTACTTTGAGACTTCATACACACTTCACATGTTTCTCTGCCTGGGACACCCCCTCTGTCCTTTCTCCTGTACACGGGATTTTCATCTGCCTAGGCTCAGGTTATGTGTTACTTCCTCAGTGACACTTTGCCCAACCACCCAGTCTCTCACTGCCCTGAGCCCTTTAGTCTCCATCACAGCATCCTGTTTCTTTCATTGCATTTATCACAATATGTTCATTATATATTCCTTCGTTTGCTTCCTCCTCAAAGACTGTGATGGACGATAAAATCATTCCTGTTTTATTCCTCTCTGTATATGAAGTAATGAGTAAAAAGGAAAAAAAGTGGTAAATTTTGGAAGCAACACTCTTAAAAGCCTGCTTATTTCCAACTTTTTTTTTTCTTTTTTTTTTTTTACTTTCCAGTTACTGATCTAGATCTTTCAGAGGATCTTTGAAGTTTTCAGAGTGTATTATCATATTCCATCACTAGGGGGCAGTTATACCTCTCTGATCAAATTGACCTAGTTTATTATCTCAGACCTTGGGTTTTTCCCGCTGTATCATTTATTTCCTTCATGTCTCTTTTGAGGGAAATTATTCAAATTGGGAGATCCTGATAATGTTCACATAAATCTGTATGTATTCTGATTATGTTTATTGACTCCCTATTGTTAATACTGTATTACTGGCTATGCTAGATCAAACTTTACTCTAGAAAATTAGATTTTATACTTATATATGTTTCATATTTTTATTTTTTTTTATTTTTATTTATTTTTTTTTTTTAAAGATTTTATTTATTTATTTGAGAGAGAGAATGAGAGACAGAGAGCATGAGAGGGAGGAGGGTCAGAGGGAGAAGCAGACTCCCTGCCGAGCAGGGAGCCCGATGCGGGACTCGATCCCGGGACTCCAGGATCATGACCTGAGCCGAAGGCAGTTGCTTAACCAACTGAGCCACCCAGGCGCCCTGTTTCATATTTTTAATATATAATAGAGTTATTCTCTGGACTCTTGAGGGAAAGGGATTAGGTCGAGGTGGGCAGTCTTCCTTGTTAGCATCATATCTCTACAAAATAATCTTAATATAAGATACACATGTGCACACATGTATGCAAAATGATCGTTTTCCTGTTGGCAAACACTCAAATTATGTGAAAGGAAAGGAGCAATAGTCTGTAGATATCTTTCTCTGGGAATTAATATGGCAAGAATTTCTGAGCATTTGCATAAGAACTTAATATTAGCTTTGTAAAAAAAAAAACCCAAAAAACAAAACTCAATCCGGGGGTGCCTGGGTGACTCATTCGGTTGCATCCAACTCTTGATTTCAGCTCAGGTCATGATCTCAGGATCATGGGATCAAGCCTGGGCCTAGAGCCTGCTTAAGATTCTCTCTCCCTCTCCCTCACCCCCTTAAAAAACAAACAAACAAAAACCAAACTCAGAAATTTTATTTATTACCAACCTTGAGATTAGCCAATAACCATACTTACTTACTCTTAAGATAATTTTTAAATTATGTGAATTTGAAATTTTGCAGATGAACAGTATTAAGGGTCTTACTTTAGCAAAATCAGAAGTACTGTGAAAACTGAAAGTTTGTCACGAATCCCATAGTTTCCAGGTGATAGGCTGTGTGAACTGTAAATTTTACATTTGTAAAATGTAAAATGTAATGTAAAATGATGGCATAGCTAAAGTGATGCCATCCTTAGTCACTATCATGTAGACTGCTGTTCATAGAATCTGAATGTCGGTATGATTTTGTTGCCTATAGTGCTGATATTTTAAACTCTGGTTATAATTGAATATTTTTAAAGCCTATAACAGTTTCAGCCAAGCATTCATTAAGTGCTAATGCTGAAAAATGCATCTGAAAATCAGTTATTGTGGAATAGAAGTTAGATGTGACGAAAAGCTATGAAGAAAGCCAAAAACCTGTCATGATACGTGTTACTATTAATTTAAGAGAACTCTTAATTATTAGCCAGAGTGCTGACAAAATAAAAGCAGCATAAAGAGTGCATACCTTTAAGTTCATGAAAATTGCTGTATAACCAGGCCAGGATGACAGATAAAATGCTGGCACCAGGGGCTAATACCAATGTGGCTATAATGTGTCCTTAAGTCCAGTTATCGTCTATGCTAAGTATTTTTGATTATTTGAAAGGTGGAGATAGTAATGTAAAAAGTTTTATTTGAAATGTTCACCTAAGTATATTTTATTATTACTATTTTTAAAGATTTTATTTTAGAGAGAGCTTTTGTTTGGGAAAGTCTTTGTCTCTCTTTCATTTCTGAAGGACAACTTTGTCAGAGTATTTTTGGTTGGAGTTTTTCCTGTCAGCACGTCGTATATGTCATCCTGGTATTTCTGGCCTATAAGGTTTCTGCTGAGAAATCCACTGATAGCCTTATGGGGATTCCCTTGCAAATTACAAGCTTTTCTCTTGCTGCTTTTAAGATTCCTTTTGTCTTGGTTTTTGGCAGTTTTATTTATATAATGTGTCTTGAAGAAGATCTCTTCAAGTTGGGTTTGTTTGGGGACTTTTGAGCTTCATGAATTTGCATGTCCAAATCTCTACCAGATTTTGGAAATTCTTAGCCATTATTTCTTTAAATAAGCTTTTTGCTGTCTTCTCCCTCTCTTCTCCATCTGGGACTCTAGGAATTCATGGATTGTTCGTTTCGATGGTCAAAACACCAGTAGATCACATAGGCTTTCTTACGCTTTTCCATTCTTTTTTTCTTTTTTCCCTCTGACTGGAAAATTTCAGAGGTCCTATCTTCTGATTCGCGGATTCTTCATTCTGCCTGGTCCATTGTGTTGTGAATGGTCTCTATTGCATTTTCCATTTCATTCATTGTGCTCTTCAGCTCCAGAATTTCTATTTGGTTCTCTTTCATGATTTCTAGCTCTTTGTTAAACTTACCATGTTGTTCATGCATCATTTTCCTGATTTCATTGAATTGTCTTTCTGTGTTTTTTCATGGCTCATTGAGTTTCCTTGAAACTATTCTATTTGGAATTCTTTATCAGGTAAATAGCAGATGTTCTTATCTTTGGGGTCAGTTACTAGAAGATTATTGTGTTCTCTTGGTGGTGTCGTGTTTCCTTGATTTTTCACGGTCCTCAAAATCTCGTGTTGCTGTCTTCACATCTGCAGATAGTCACCTCCTCTAGTCTTCACTGACCGACTTTGGGAGGGAAATTTTTGTCAGCCCTGCTAGGGATTCTGAGGCTTTCTTGGGCCTTCAGTGGATTTACCTGCATGCTTGCTCCCTCTTGTGGCACATTCTTAAGTTTATGTGCCTTCTCGCAGATTCTGCAGCGCCAGGTTGTGTGCTGACAACTGCCCTTTTACTTTTCCAAGGGCAGTCTCTCCCAGGCCCGCAGATTCAGGCTGGCTTTGTGTGCATGCTTACTAGTTGTATGCATATGCTCACTCTTGGTACCCTTGGGAGTGTGCACCAGGAGTTGGCCACAGGGTCAGAGGGAGCAGTAAGTAGGAATGAGTCGTGGGTGCACGAGACCACTTAGATGAGTCTCACAGGCATTATGCTGAGTGAAAGAAGCCAGTCTCAAAAGGTTACATACTGTATGTTTATATTTATACAACATTCTGAGAAGACTAAACTATAGGATAGAGACCAGATCAGTGGTTACCAGGGGTTAGGGATGGGGGAGGGTGTGACCCCAAAGGAGCAGCCAAGGGAATTTTTGGGGGTGATGAAATTGTTCTGTATTGTGATTGTGGTGGTGGTTATACAAACTAAAAATGTGTTAAAATTCATACAGCTATATCCCAAAAGGGCAAAAGTCAGGTGCTTACTATTTGGGGGACTACCTTTAACTGTAAGACCAGGAACCTATTAAATTGGAAGAAATTGCCATCAAGAAATAATTTTTTATGAGATGAAAAAAGAACAAAAAAAAGGAGTAACCTTTTCTCTAAAATAGCCTCTTGTTCTTCTCACAGTTTTAGGCTTTTTAAAAAAATGTATTTTTTCCTCCTAAGTACTTTTTTCAGAGACATGTCTTCACTATTTTCTATAAGTTTTCCTGTTTTTTTTTTTTTTAAGTAGTACATATAGGATAAATCTCAAAAAAAGAATACTGCTCAGATTGTTTTATTATATTGGGGGTTTTGTAGGATTGTTTCTTCTAATAAGTGATTCACGAGGCCTTGTGAATCTTTGCTGTAGAATTTTTTTCAAAAGCGACACTTAGAGCACAACGTGACTGTGTGTTTGTCTGGTGCAGTGTTAGCCGTCTGATACGGGCTGAGTTGATTTCATTCTGAGTCTAAGGGTCTCTATTATATTTGATTTCTTCCTAATCGAAAGAATAAGAAAAGCACACCTGTTGACAGCTTATGGCAGACAAAGTCTGGAAGAGACCATAAAATAAGGGGTGATCATGAATGTAGTGCATTGATTTAAAGAGTAAACACAAGACTAGAATGTATAATAGGAACTTGGCTCGTAGGAACCAAAAGTTTAATCTTCTGTATATACGCAACGTTTGTCCAATCCTTGTTAGAATCCTCTTCAGGTCTGAGTTTGGCAACTTAAGCAAGATGTGGAAACAGTTGGCAAATTTCCTGAGAGGGCAATGAAAATTATACTGGAGAATGAAAATAAAACCTTTAAGAGAAGGTTAAAAGAATTCAAGTTTCCTAGGGAAGAGAGTTGAAAGCATATGAAGAGCTGGAACATGGTTGGTAACTCTTCATTTCATCTGACCAGGTGGTGCAAAAAGGAATGTCCTAAATTTTTCCAGAGGGATTTATTGGGCATATGAACTTTGCTCTCCATTCCAAGATGATTGAGACCATATTGTATGCACTCTCCTCTTCCCTGGGCTTTTCTCACATTGCACCTCTCTGGCTCTCTCTCTACTATTTGGAACATTCTTATTTTGACTCCCTTTCTAGGAGGGGGTCTCTCCTTGGCTCTCTCTACTTCCTTCC
Organism: Halichoerus grypus; assembly: GCF_964656455.1. Taxonomy (NCBI): domain Eukaryota; kingdom Metazoa; phylum Chordata; class Mammalia; order Carnivora; family Phocidae; genus Halichoerus; species Halichoerus grypus. The sequence goes on along the minus strand of NC_135722.1, from coordinate 104,316,732 downwards.
ATCTTTTTACCCTCCCCCTGGTGAAATCTCATGGTTTTTGCTTCTGTCTTACTCATCTCATATCCATCCTTTACACACAGCCACCAGTGAGATCTCTCCAAAATAAGACATGCCACGTCATTTTCCTGCTCAAAATCCTTTAGCAGCTTCCCGTAACCTACAGCAGAGGTTCACAACCACCACCTCTCCAGGGGCTGGATCTGGGAGAGGACAGGTGGAGGGACAGGTGTCCATAACCCCCTAGCCACTCTCATCTCTGTGGCAACCCACCATGAAAGATGTTTGGTTACCTGAGCATGTCAGCTACCTACCCAGTGTGTCGGGAGACAAGGTGGAGAAGAATAATGGGCTTATGGAGCAAGTTCAAGCTCCTTAGGAGAACATGGGAGACCTTCCATGCTCGGTCCATTGCTTCTGCAGCCTCCACACACCTCATCCTGCCCAGAACTGTGATTTCTGTTTTCTTGCATCTTTTGTCACACATGGCCTTCCATTGTCAGGATTCAGTTTTTTTTCAATAACATAACTCTGAAGGGAAGTATAAGCTTTTTAAATTAAGAAAGTTGCTTGAAATATCTTGTAAGGATTGTTTGACTTACATTTTAAAGACAAAAGGAGGCTGGATTTCCTGATTTTTGTCCTACAGTATCTCTAGAGGGATTTGCCATTTTAGTTTTGAGTTTGTCTCGACTGGGTATCATTGAGATGGAAAGAGGAATCAAGGTAAGTATATGTTTATTGAATACTACTGAACAAGCCATTAAGAATTGTAGTTCTTGGGTGCCTGGGTGGCTCAGTTGGTTAAGCGACTGCCTTCGGCTCAGGTCATGATCCTGGAGTCCCTGGATCGAGTCCTGCATCGGGCTCCCTGCTCGGCAGGGAGCCTGCTTCTCCCTCTGACCCTCCCCCCTCTCATGCGCTCTCTCTCTCTCTCTCAAATAAATAAATAAAATCTTAAAAAAAAAAAAAGAATTGTAGTTCTCTGTGGGGTCATAACATATTGGAGCCACAAGTCCTTAGAAATCATCTACCTCAGTCATTATACAGTTAAAAAAAAAAGGAGGCCCTTGAGAGAATTGTCCGGGATACAGGAGACAGTGTGGTGGGTCTTCAGGGTCACACTATAGCAATTTTCCTTTCAGTGCAGGAATTTTTGAACTTGAGATATATATATATATGAAGCCCCCCTCTCTTTTAAGTAAAATAGATCCATTTACTTTTTTGTGTGAAATGTTTCAAATTTACACAAAAATAGAAAAGTCAGCTACTTGTTCAAATAACCAATTGGTGTGTGTATATATTTGTGTGTGTGTGTGTGTATGTGTATATATATATTTTTTCACTTGAGAGAGAGACAGAGAGAGAGAGCATGTGGAGAAGAGGGGCAGAGGGAAAGAGAAACTCAAGCAGACTCCATGCAGAGCACGGAGCCTGACGTGGGGCTCGATCCCACAACCCTGAGATCATGACCTGAGCTGAAACCTAGAGTTGGATGCCCAGCCGACTGAGCCACCCAGGCGCCCCATGTATATGTTTATTAGGTTATGTATATTTAATATTTCAGGTGACTTAGGTTATGGAGTGGCAGGAACTAGTTATCTTCAACAGCGGGAAACAGTTGAAGTTGTGACTCATCTCTAACTAGCAATATGACCTTTAGTATTTAACTTCTTGGGTTTAATTCCTGTTGTATTTAAAAAGAAAGTTGAATTAGTTTAAGATTCCTTACAACTTCCAACTAACAGTATTAACACATAATAATAATACCAATGCACGATTAATAACAACAACAACAATAATACACTTGTATCGGGCTTACTACCTATCTATCATGGCTGCAAGCACATATGTTAAGTAAACACTCGTATGTGATTCTTGCAACTACCATGTGAGGCTGGTATAGTTACTAGGGAGGGAACTGAGGTGTGGAGGGTGAAGTAGGTCGAGGTGATGCTGGAATTGAAGCCTGAGAGTCTGGCTCCAGAGCCCACCCGTAACTCCTGTACTTCACCATGTGGTCTCTCTCTACTTAATCCTGTTGCTGCTTTGAATTAGATTTGGTAAAAATGGGAAGTCTCTCATTTCTTTCTTGATTTTTTTTTTTTTTTAGATAATAAAGTGAATGACAAATGCTTATATTATGAGGGAACAACTCTTGTTAAAATGATTCATTCATTCGGAGGAAAATTAAGCAGGTTACTCGTTATTGATAACAGTTATATATTTTATGTATTGTTTATTGACCAAAAGAGAATCTAAATCAAACTGAAGTTACTCCTAGGACTCTAGGAGTATTTAAATAACTTAAAAATTATTTAAAAAACAAGCCAGAATAACTTTTTCAGGTGGAATTTAACCAGAACATGATTCTGTGTAATTCTGTTTTGTCAGATCCTTCTTTGGACTCCCATTTTTGAAAGACAAGCTCAACCAGACTGGGGGAATGGGATTTAGAGCTGTTTTTATGTAAGACAAACTTGAGGTAGCTAGGTATGCTCAGCCTGGAGAGGGACAGTCTCAAATATATGAAAAGCTATTGTTTAGAAGAAAGATTCACTAAATGAACTGTTAATAAAATTCTCACAGGAACAGAGTAGAAAAGTGGTTGCCAGGGGGTGGGGAAATAGGGAGAGGTTGGTAAAAGGATACAGACTTGCAGCTGTAAATGAATAAGATCTGAGGATTTAATGTGTAACATGGTGACTATAACTGATAACAGCTGATAACTGACATTTGCTAAGAGAATAGAGCTGAAATGTTCTCACCAAAAAACCACAAAAAAGATAGATCTATGAGGTGGTGGGTGTATTAATGAATTAGGTGGGGGGGATCCTTTCACGTTGTGTACATATAGCAAATCACGACGCACAGTGGGGTGGGTGGGGGGAAGAAGGACTGGACTCTATGGGGTAGACTTGGATCAGTAGCTAGAAGTTACAGCGTGACAGGCTTCGCTGGGCAGAAGCCCAGTGCGGAACTGGCTGGCTGACACTGTGTAGCTCTGTCAGGAGGTTTTCAGGCAGAGGCTGGGTAACCCCTGCGACAGAGATGTTGTGGAGCAGATCCGGTCATGGTTTGGTTGCACTCGACTTTTCAGTTCCCCTTTCACAGTCCTGGCATGTAATAGGCACTCAGAAAATAACTGGCAAATTAATAACTTAAAAACAGGACAGGAGAAGTAGTCTTATCTCATTATTTTAAAGCCAATATAATTCTTAAATGACTTACTTGATTCTCTCTTGATTACGAGGAGAGATCGAGAGGGAGAAATATTTAATTTGATTTAGACATAGGTTTGGTTGCTTTCTAATTCCTCTCATACACCACAAGGCTTCATCAGTTGTGTTCAGCTCTCCAGAATAAAGGTAAATAACTTACACTATTATATAAATTATTATGTAAGTTTAAAAATGCATACATTGTTCTATGCATGCATGTCTGAGTTTATTAACTTGTAAGCCCTTTGATCCTAGCACTGTGTATTTTTGTGTTTCCCTTCACAGCACTTAGCTCAGAACCTTTTTGAAACCATATATGAAAGTGATTTCAAATTGTGTGTGTGCTCAGGGCAGGAGGGGTGGCGGGGTTTTCTCAAAATCTCATTATTATTCAGAAATAAAGTCCTACCATTTCTGTATGCTAATGCTGATTCTAAAATTTAGCAATAATTAGTTCAAACTAGATCTGAATGGTGTTTAATGTAGGGGGAGTGTGTTCAATATGTGTTGCTCTCGTAGGTGCGTGTGAGGGAACCTTGGCCTGCTCCACCTGTCACCTCATCTTTGAAGAGCACATATTTGAGAAGTTAGAAGCAGTCACTGATGAGGAGAATGACATGCTCGATCTGGCGTATGGACTAACAGATAGGTAAGATTTTAGGACCACTTCAGCTATACTAATAATCTGGGAAGATAAAGTTTTGAGTAGTTCGTATCTGAGACCAGACCCACGCATGGAAGAGTGATCTCCTGGCACAGATAGATAACAGTCACAAAGTTTGAATATCAAATGTGGGACTTTTTTTTGTTTTTCTCACTCTACAATTTTCACCTTTTTGAAACTTTCCTTTCTGCTAAAGTAAAAAAAAAAAAAAATCCATTGAAGGTATAGAAGGTGTAAGTTCTAGATCCTAATAAATCTTCTTTAGTCTATTTTTATTCCAGGGATTAATATTTATCACAATTTAATGAGTTGGGATTCAATTTAATGCTTTTTATGGTGTTCTTGAAGGACAGATTTGATAATTGGATGAAATTATCATGGGAAGTTTTACCTACTTGAAAGAATTTTTAAAGAAACTTCATATATAATAGTAACTATATTAAAATGAATAGTTCTGTTTCTAAGTGTACCTTAATAGTAATTTAATCAGAGCTTATTCTTGATATTAATAATAGGTAGAATACTCTTAAAAGTAGTAAGATTTATAGTAACAAGTGATATTGAGTGATACTTTATTTTTAAAGATTACCTGTCTTTTGGTTGGAGTCAGAGGAGGTAGCTAGTTGAGTTACTATTTCAAGGGGGCAAGATCATGAGGACTTAATTAAGGTTGGCTTTGGCGTTTGACCATAATTTGGTGACCCTCATGAAAAATAATTGTTTAAGGAATTAAAAATAATAGTAATAACAATAGCTTGATATTGTATATATTATATAATCATAATTTTGTTAAATCCTTAACATCAACCATCTTATTTAATCTGCACGAAAATGTTTAGGTCATTAGTATTTATTTAGAGGTGAAGAATCATTTTATTCCCTTTTGTGGTTCATTTCCCCGTTGGTGGCAGTGAGACTGGTACCCCAGCAGGAGAACCTGGGAAAACAGGGTCTCTTTAGGCTTCAGAGCAAAGTGGACTGTGGCTGCCACGTCCCCGTCCCCCCTTCCCATCTTCAGGTGCCACATTCTCTGTCGACACCTGTTTTCGGGAGGAGTAGCACACAGAACGCACCCAACGACTGTCGTGGGGAAAGAGAACACCGCTTCTCACAGGGAGCACTTATAAATCACTGGGGCATATCTGGAATGAAAATAAGTTTGCTCAAAGCCAGTAACCACATCTAAATGATTTCTGGGGTACCACAGAGATCCAAAACAAAGACACAAGGAAATTCTGTCTTTTGGTTCCTGCAGGTCTTTTAAAGTTAAGTGCTATGTAAATGTCTTTAATTTTTAAGATAAAACACCTTTGTTTAATGTTTATTATAGGGTATTCTTCACCTTGATTACTGATGGACTGGTGACACACGGGCTCACAGGGCACTTATTATAGTGGTTACTGGTCACTTTTTTCCTGTATCTCCAGGGCCTGATTCACCGTAGGGCATCCCCAACTAGTTGTGAAATTAATGGTCGATAGGAGGAGAAATTCAGGAATTTACCTGTGAATCAGCATTTGATGATAGTCATTGACTGGTGCCACCCGTTTCCAGGGGTAATGTGCACAGAGGCCTCGGTTTCTGTAGTTGTAAGATGAGGATGACAGTAGTACCTGCCTCGTTGGGTCGTCGTGGGAAGCTCTTAGAACAGTGTCTGGGGGAGGAAGCACTCGTTAAGTAGTTTTTAGCATTGTAATGATAAAAATAGCAGTTTATGTGCCGGATGCTTACTGTCACGCCCAGGTACGTGACGGTGATCATTCCTACCCTCAGGGTCAGGCAGTATTATCACCGTTCCGTAGGCAGAAAAATGAGGTCTAATTATGAGATCTGCTTCAGGCCACACAGCTAGAGAGTGACAGAGCCTGGTGTGAATCCGTTATCCCGAGCCCACAGTCGTTGATCTTGTCCTTCTCTGAATTGAAAACCAGCCCTTAGGGGTAAAGTCACCCCCACCCCCAGTGTATTTCCAGTCGGGTATAGATGGCAAAGGGCACTGGGGAGCATACCGTCCAGGTTTGCACAGTGTCAGAATTTTTTGGAACTCCGGGTGAAATCAAGGCCACCTGTGGTCTGTCTCCTGGTCTGCAGGTATAGACACTTTCTCCTGGGGCTGGACGTCCAGCAAGGGGGGGAGGGGGAGGGGAGAACAGAGCCGCAGGGCACAACTGCCTCGTCTCCCTGGGTTCCGTACACGCTTCCTGTTCTCTCTCTGCGCTTGCTGTAAGCGGCCCCTTCACCAACAGCTGTGTCTCCATCGGTCCCGCTTACTCCATTAAAAGTGCCTTACTGGCATTGTCTTGTCTTGATGGGAACACCAGGAATAGCCAGCAGTCTCCCGAGGACTCGCCACAGTCGCATGAATTGTCTAAATTGGCTCGCCACATTTCTGTCCTGCAGACAGAACTAAAGGCATAATTGAGTACTGTCAGGGCTATTTGTAATCAGCAAATAGGAATTACTGGTAGAAGGGGATTTTTTCTATCAGAAGTCAGTATTTCCTATGGTCATACGTACTCCCTTGCTCAAAAACTTCCCAGTGGTCCCTCATTGCTCACACTTTCATTGGTGTTCAGAGCTGTCTGTGGCCTGGCGGCCGTTCTAGCCCATCACCCTCCCTGCACAGTAGCCAAGCCAAGTGGAAGACCCACATTGCCTCAGACATGCCCTGAATCCCTGTTACCCTTGCCGCACATGCCTTCCTCCTTTAGCTTTTATTAAATATTACATCCTCCCCCTTTGTTAAAGCCCATTCTAAGTACCATCTCCCCTGGCCAGAAGGAAGTGCTTTCTTCTTTCTTCTCAGACCTTCTGGCTTTCTCTCTCTGTAGCATTGGTCACGATCTCACAGGTTAATTATCTGCGAATGTGTCTCATCTCTTCTGATTGATTGAAAGTTCCCTCCTTCATACTGATATTGGTAGTTAATTCCCACAGCAGTCCTATGAGGAACCTGCTTACTCTTCAGCTTTAGGATTAGGTTAGGAAAGCTGCCTGTGAATGTGCCCTGTGCAGCGCTGGGTTCTGGCCCACTGGCTGGTCGGCTGTACCCCGCTGCCGCCTCCTTACCGCATCCCGGGCACCCCCCACCCAGCGATGGAAGTGAGGTGCTGTTCTTTGCACACCCACTGATGCTCAGTAAATGCTGGATGGGTACATTAATGAAACCAAGACCTGCATGCCGTATTCCATCAAAGTGTAGGCAATTTGACTGTAACACTAATATATTTGTTTTTATGTGCCTCAAAGAGAAAAGCACTGCTGATTGAAATACTGGTACAAAGTTATCACTTGACATTTTGTGCATATTAAAAGAGCTATTTATACTTATCTAGACATACCTTCGTACATCACTGTTAAAAAAGTAAAATATAAATAAAATAAAATTGGTAGTAATTTTGAAGGAAAAAAAAATGGTATTACAGTTCTTTCAATGACACATACTTGCTTTACTCATACCAGATTTATGTCCTGCTGTGTATGCTTCTGTATTTGTAACTTTCATTGTCTTTTTGGACTTATTTTGAGTGATAATTAAATTCCCACGTGGAGTATGAACACCCTTCCAACAACTCAGTTGAAAAGACACACGTCAAACACTGAGTTCGCAGCTCTGACGGGACTGCCGCCTCCCAGTGCAGCTGTGATCGTCAGAAGCCACTGATTTTAAGACGCATCTTAAAATGTGGCAAAAATATGCATCTGATAATTGATGACTTAAGTCTATGTATTTATTTCAAATTTCTTGTTTTAACGGTTTTACAAAGGGTAGCTTTCTTTTCTCGTCCATATGGTTTCAATCCCCTGGGATTGATGAATCATTCTCCTGGTGTTGCTCAAACCTCTGTTCTCTTCTCCACTGTCGGGCCTTCTGATGATTTCATGGCTCATCAGCCCTTTCACCGAAACACAGTAGCTGTAGGAGATGCTAGAGACTGAAGATGAAAATGCTTCAGCACACCGTGCTTTGTGTTCTGTTTCACATTGACATTTCCATGTAGCCTCTAGTTTTGAAAGGGTTGGGTATATGTGTTTCGACGTAATGGAAATTTAAAAGGTAAGTAAATCCTTCACTGCTTTGGGTAAGAAAATGTCCTGTTAACTGCATTGCCTTGTGAATGATACATGCTTAATCCTAAACCATACTTCTCCCTTTTTTATGCAGATCTCGGTTGGGCTGCCAAATCTATTTGACAAAGTCTATGGACAATATGACAGTTCGAGTACCTGATGCTGTGGCCGATGCCAGACAAGCCGTGGATGTGGGCAAGAACTCCTAAGCAAGAATAAATTGGAATATTTTCACAAAATTTTACCTATTTTTATAATTATTATTTCTTAATGTAATTACGTGAGAACATTGGTGAAGGGGTTTATTATTATGATTAGCCTTACCACTTTAATTGACCTTCCATAACTACTGCATTTTGTAGTTCTAAAAGTATGCAGTCTTTATTTTGGTTGACTTATAAAAAGCAAATCAAATATTAGAAAATACTTAGTATTATAGAACCTTACATATTTTACCTTATGTTTATTTAGCAACTTTAGCAAGATATTTTTACCTAAATCTTATGCCTAATTACATGTAAGTGAGGTTAAAAAAAGGTATTATTTTCCCTGTTAGATGTAGATGAAGGCAGAGATCTAAAATGGCATATCTAGAGCCATAGACCAAATTAGAAAATATGTACTAGAACCCATATCTTCTTACTCCAAGTTATGTGTTCAGACTGAAAGTAGAGAAATTAGGAATATAATGGACAAAACTAATCGCTCAGTAAACCGCTCAATTTCAAAGACTATTACTGCCTTCTAAATAAATATTTCAGAATTTTGATCCAGTGAAAAGTGCTGGGGGCTGATTTCCAAGAGCCAGCACCTGCGAGGGGGCTCAGGGGCCAGGCAGAAGCAGGGACTTAGTTCTGCAAGTCACGCACTATCACTCCTGCCTCTTCTTTCCATGAACAGTGAGGCACTGAGTCTGGCCCATCATTTGAAGAGAGGGTGTCAGAGAACTTGGAGACATGGTGAAAGTCACCACAGTAATCCTTACTTTGAGGTTAGCTTCCTGGCGCATTACTGCCTGAGAAGACTGGCCTTCTAACAGTGTTCTAAACGTTTCAAGAAGGGCTGGATTTCGCTCTACATTGCATTTTGAAAGATTCTTTATTATGATGGTTCATTGGTTTTACTCTATAACTCCCAACAGTTTTCTTCCTGACAGTTGGTTAAAATCCGAGAGAATAGTGATGGGTTCCCTTTCAATGCTGTATAATTTTAGTTAACATTTCTCTGCATTTTGCCATCAAGAAAGGCAGCTTCCTTTGGCATAACAGTATATATAATTGTTGGTTACAGGCTATCACTTAATATTGTATTTGGTTTTCACAAATAAAACCAACCTGTAATTAACATAAGTAATTCAGAACTGCTGAATTAGTTTTTCAAGTGAACGATTCTAAGAATTTTGAAAACCTCTTGCCTAACTTGCGCTGTGAAAATATTGTCTAATTTTTGTCTAAAAGGACAGTTTTCTTATTTTCTTTATAACTACTTAAATATGGTGATCCATGTGGTTTCTATCGTAGTCATTTAGCATTTATCAGAACAATTACATTTTGTTTAAAAAGTTGTTTTCTAAGGGGGAACTTAGATTCATTATATGTTTTCCCATCTTTTTCTTCTTTTTTACAACTATTTTAATTGGTGTCCTGCTCTTAAACTCCCTCAAATTTTGTGGTCAACCACATTTTGGATCAGAATTTGTTAGATGGATTTCTTATTTATAGGCTAACTTATCACTCTATAAATTAAAAAATAGAAATAATGTGTTGTATGTACATTTCTAAAAATAGTACATGAAACTTTATTCTAAGTGTAAACTATTCAAAGGTATTCAAACATTATACACAAACTTTGTTTCCTATTAGAGAAATATTTAAGAATAGAAATATGATCTTGGTTAAGCAACAACAGGATTCCTTTCATGTGTCAACACATCACATGATATCAAGTTGTTTTTATCAGATTTTCTTTTGTTTATGTTTCTAGAAACTTAAAAATTAGAAAACCAGCTGGCAGGAGGAAGACATGATCACTTGCAGACACAGAGTGGTTATTTCAGAACAGAAACGGGGTTAAAAGATAATTTAAATCTACCAGAGGCCATTGAGGAGCGAAGTGGATGGGAAGGATCTCTGTAGTGAGAGGCGTTACTTCTGCAGAGACTGTTAGTAAGAAATCATCTAATCAGTGACTTCATTCCTCTTTCCTTCTGACTCTCATCTGCCCATCTTATCACCTGAATGTCTTGTCTTTTAATTTTTAGACTTGGTTTGATGTTATAAAATTAAGCAGAGCCACGTGCCTTTCTGCTTCCCTCGTCTATGAGCCGTGGCTGAAACCATGACCCCTCAGCTTGATTCACCCAGTAGTCTTTATCTCTCCCTCATCTGCCCAAGGCCTCTGCCTCAGACTGCCCTTTATAGCATTTCCTACATATGGCATTATACAGCTTTCTTACATGCAGCACTTATTACGTGTCCCTTGATAGATTAAGTTTTTAAGAATAAGGACTGGGTCGTGTTCAGCTTTGTAACTGCAGTGTCTTAGCGCGGTATTTATCCCACAATAGGTATATAATAAATACTTGAGTTGAACAAAACGGGATCTTAAAAGAATATGCTTCCAGCATCTTGCTCCGTGGCAGTCTCCTGTTATGGATGAGACTGCATGAGCTCAATATAGGCCTATGTACTGAGCCTGCCTCTTTACTCCAACTTAACAGAAATCAGTACGTACCTGTTTTCCTGAGAGATCAGATAATTTCCACTATATTAAAAAGGATTGTTCAACTTGTCATCTTTTTAAAACATACCTTGAATGAAATAGCTTTTGAATGAGCTAAAGTCAGGTTGCTCTGCTGGTCTTAGATCTTGTAGGTAGGTAGTTACTGAAATACAAGTGCTGAGATCCTATAGGTGGTATATGGTCTCTATCCCCTTGAGTCATGTGACACCGTCATGACCAAGCCTCCAAATGGGCGCTCCTCCATCTTGGGAATGTCTGCCATCATGTATTTTGGAAGGCCTCAGTGATTTCTCATCAGCCTTAGGCTTCTCATTGGTCCTAATGAGGATTCCTTAAGGTAATGAAAAAGGGATAGGTAGTTAGTTCGCAGACTATTTTCCCAAACCAAGCAAACCAAAGACTGAGAAAATTGAGAAAGACACTCTTCTTAATAGTTTTATTTTAATGTCGTATCTTTAATAGAGTCTTACTTTGTTTCCTAACTGAACTCCAAAGACTGAGTATGCCTCAGAGAGATAGCAAGGTAAGGTCTCCTTTGCAGTGAGGGAAAAGCATGGGGTTTATTGTTTGAAGACCTGGATACTGTTTAAAAAATTATCTAAAACCTGGAAATAAAGCAAAAAGATTACAGCAGGTCACTTTAAAGTGGTACTTAGAGGACTGTCTACCTGGGCACTGAGGATCACCTGATCTTCTAAGATAGGGGCATTAGCAAACTATGTCCTATAGGTCAAATCAAGCCCACCACCTGTTTTATGTCACTAAGCCTTCTTGGAATGCAGCCATGCTCATCTCGTACTTATTTTCTTTTTGGTAGAAAAGGCAACAGAGAGTTATGGTGTCTTGCCTTGTAGGGCATCATCTTGTCTTACAGCTGCCTGAGCAGTCCCCTTCCGTACTCTTTTCCACCGCGTGTACATACGTGTGCGTGCGTGTAGTACTTTCTCATGCCCTTCTTTGAACCAGCTTTGTCATTCTGCTGGTCCCCTCATTAATGAGTTAAATAAATCTTTGACATGTGCTCACCATGTATTTGTATGAGAATCCTTTATAATTCATAGAAAATTATACAAAGACCTCTTGAGGCCTATCTGCGCCTCCTCACAAACGTTCCATCTTGAGGTAGTCAAGCCTCTGGTTACATAGGTGGTAAGTAGAGATAATTATACCCAGTACCTCAGCCAAACTACTCTCTCATCCGTGTAATAATATCCTTTGGACAACGTTTTTTAGTTACTTAAAAGATGAGGTGTGTAAACATCTTTAACTGTAAGCACTGTGTGGAGTGTAAAGCAGAGTGTTAGTGTAAAACTCTGTAAAACTGTGATTGTTGATTATCACTTCTTGACAAAATCTCCACCTTAGGTAATAATGCAGAGGTAGAATTCTTATTATGTAGGAATTGCAGACTGGGGCTCGATTCTTTGACTTTCCCACTTAGAAGACTTATTTTTAAAAAGCACATGTATACAGGGGATTAATCTTAAGCCTAACTATGATGAATGCGCTAAAATGAACGTGCTTTATTGTAATCTTTTATGTTAGAGAAACAGTCCATTGATAACCACCTGTATTAAGACCTTGAGAAGTAGCGATGGGTTGACAATTTCTAGCCTGTAATAACTACAAAAGGAAGCAGATAACAATACAGCGATGAATGTGGGCTAGAAATAACTCACTGCCTTTTTATTGAAAGAAAAAAATAAGGAGCAATTCTAATAAAAGTAAAAGAAGGAAAGTACCTGTCGCTGAAAATGGAAATACAAATTGTTTACTTTTTAGAGCAACATCAGTTCTTTCGAACCACAGAGTTCCTGGTAATACTCTAAAACACACTGCCACATGGAAACCTGTTCTGAAAGGGAGAATAGCCCTCTACCATGATCAGCTTACCTGTCTCCTGCTAAACTGAGATATACATAGGAATTTAAATACGTTTTGTTTATCAAGCTCAAAAAATTTTTTTACATATTTCTAGATAGCCCAATCTGGTTTTTCAAGTATGATCATTGGCTATATCTTGCATGATAGATAAACCATTTCTTGAGCATGAGAGAAAACACTTAGGAGGAAGTTTTAATAATCCCATCAGGGTTCCATTTAACAGAACTCTGCTGTGGGGAAGTAGCACACTCTGGCTGCTCAGTTTTGAGCTGTGTCCTGTACGACCAAGTGAAATTGCCAAGAGGATTCCCATATGTACAGTAATTTCAACTGATGTGGTCTACCTAAGATCAGATTTGAATTACAAAATCAACAGTGATGGCTCCTCCTTTTATTAAAATCCAGTCTCTCCAAACTATGAGAGACGATGGACTCTGAGAAACAAACTGAGGGTTCTAGAGGGGAGGGGGGTGGGGGGATGGGTTAGCCTGGTGATGGGTATTGAGGAGGGCACGTTCTGCATGGAGCACTGGGTGTTATGCACAAACAATGAATCATGGAACACTGCATCAAAAACTGATGATGTGATGTATGGTGAGTAACATAACATAATAAAAAAAAAAATCCAGTCTTTTTTTTTTTTTTTAAAAGATTAATTTGAAGACAAGTTTTATTTGATCCATGGTATAGTTCTACATTTATGTCTTTAATTTCTCTCAGCAATGTTTCATAGTTTTCAGTGTACAAGTCTTGCACATAACTTGTTAAATTTATGTACAAATATTTCATGTTCTTTGATTTTTTTTTTTACTTTTTTTTTTTTTAAAGATTTTATTTATTTATTTGAGAGAGAGAGAGAATGAGAGAGACAGCATGAGGGGGGGAGGGTCAGAGGGAGAAGCAGACTCCCCGCCGAGCAGGGAGCCTGATGTGGGACTCGATCCCGGGACTCCAGGATCATGACCTGAGCCGAAGGCAGTCGCTTAAGCAACTGAGCCACCCAGGCGCCCTTTTTTTTACTTTTTTATTGTGATGTTAATCACCATACATTACATCATCAGTTTTTGATGTAGTGTTCCATGATTCATTGTTTGTGCATAACACCCAGTGCTCCATGCAGAACGTGCCCTCTTTAATACCCATCACCAGGCTAACCCATCCTCCCACCCCCCTCCCCTCTAGAACCCTCAGTTTGTTTTTCAGAGTCCATCGTCTCTCATGGTTCGTCTCCCCCTCCGATTTCCCTCCTTCATTCTTCCCCTCCTACTATCTTATTCTTTTTTGTTTTTCTTAACATATACTGCATTATTTGTTTCAGAGGTACAGATCTGTGATTCAACAGTCTTGCACAATTCACAGCACTCACCATAGCACATACCCTCCCCAGTGTCTGTCACCCAGCCACCCCATCCCTCCCACTCCAGCAACCCTCAGTTTGTTTCCTGAGATTAAGAATTCCTTATATCAGTGAGATCATATGATACATGTCTTTCTCTGATTATTTCGCTCAGCATAACACCCTCCAGTTCCATCCACGTCATTGCAAATGGCAAGAGTTCATTCCTTTTGATGGCTGCATAATATTCCATTGTATATATATACCACATCTTCTTTATCCATTCATCTGTCGATGGACATCTTGGCTCTTTCCATAGTTTGGCTGTTGTGGACGTTGCTGCTATAAACATCGGGGTGCACGTACCCCTTTGGATCCCTATATTTTTATCTTTGGGGTAAATACCCAGTAGTGCAATTGCTGGGTCATAGGGTAGCTCTATTTTCAACTTTTTGAGAAACCTCCATACTGTTTTCCAGAGTGGCTGCACCAGCTTGCATTCCCACCAACAGTGCAGGAGGGTTCCCCTTTCTCCGCATCCCCGCCAACATCTGTCATTTCCTGACTTGCTAATTTTAGCCATTCTGACTGGTGTGAGGTGGTATCTCATTGAGGTTTTGATTTGGATTTCCCTGATGCCAAGCAATGTTGAGCACTTTTTCATGTGTCTGTTGGCCATTTAAAAATCCAGTCTCTCTTCTCCATGTTATATTCCAAATGCCTGGAGGAGTCTCCGGCACACAGTAGGTGGTCAGTCAATAGTAGTTGAATTTTTTATATGAATCTCCTATGAAAAGACTTACTGGCTTGCTCACCACTGTTTCCCAAAAGGTTTCTGGGGTAAAACAGCAGGGGCTCGTGAGAGGAGAAAACCCTGGGTTAGAGCCTTGGATTAATAAGCGTAATTATGTTAAATGAGCCACTAAACTAAATAAAGAAAGGCAAATAGGTTCTATACCATCGACAGCTTCCAAGGTTAAAGGCTTAGGTTATAGCTCTTATCAGGATGATGAGGAGACAAAGTTTCAAGTGTTTTTAAGTCTTCGTTACTTTTGCCAGACAGTTGAACTCTTTAGAAGGGCAAGATGATTATTTCTTTTGAGAATGCTGCCAGATAGCACGAAACTGAAAATAAAGTGCTCATGTACCCGGCAGGGGGGTGGGCATACTTTGACCTGGCGCCCACCTCTCCCAGCTTCTGCTTGTGTGTCCTGCATAGTGCAGTGCTCAATGATCAGACCTTTAGAGTATGGAGGTTTCTTTCATTGTAAAGGGCAGAGAGAGCATGGCCCTAGAAAGCTGACTTTTCTGGCTTTTTCTTACTCTACCAGAGACTAAAATGTTCATCTAACTTGCACCAGCTCTCAGCCGACCAGCTGGTTGCATTTGTGTAGGAATCATGCACAGCCTTGGAGCTCTGCCAGAGCCCCGTGAAACCCCATCCTTGGGGGGTCAGAGCCTCATCTTGATGTGGTTAATGTGCACACTTCAAAATATCCAATATCAAGCCCAGAATACATGCCAAGCAGCAGGATAACAGAACTTACCACAAGGCATTAGATTTTGAAACCACCTGTTGGCACTCATTTGTCTCCATTATTACACAACGTTTTTTATGCCGCAAGTCCAAAACAAAAGTTGTTTGGAGGGAGAGCAAAGGAAAAGCTAAACAGGAAATAAGTAAGCCAACAGTCATCACCTAATGCAACTGCACAGAAAAGTTGAAAAATATTTTAAGTGTTTTCAAAATGTTTGTAGATATCAAAGAGCCAAACCATCTGGGTGAAACATTCCATTACTCTTCACTTTTTTGTAGTTTTGAACTAGAAAAAGCTCACCCCTGCCCAAGGTAACATACTTTGCACTTAACACCTCATTCAAAACTTCCAAGCATGTTAAGTTCTGATTAGTAATAAAATTGAGAAGTGCATGGCTATTAATGTTTTTCTTTTAAACACTTGTCCGTGAGGCTTGAAAAGGAGAGGGAGTTTCTCCCTATCCAACTCACATGGCCTGCCAAGATGTAAATTCTGTTCTAGCTCCTCCCTCTGTCCTGCCCCTCCCCCTTTCACGTCTTTCCCTTTTTACATTTACCCAGCTCCTTCAAGCCTCGCAGCCTTGAAGGAGCTGGGTAATAGAGGAATTCTGATTCTCAGGGGTGCTCTGCCTACCCCCCGCCACCTGACCCTACCCTTCCCTCTGTCCACCTCTTTGTGTAGTACCTGTTATGTCCCTCTTCTCCAAGATGCCTTCCACATCCAATCAAAGACTAGCACTGAGTAATTAACAGGAGAGTTTATTGGTGGAACTTGTTAGTCTTGAAAGAATTGGCTAATTTGGTCATCTGATAAACCCAGACTGGAGATGAGGGGCTATGGTTTTGGACAAGGAATGCTTCAGGTCAGTTTCTGAAGACTCTGGGGTCACCTGGAAAGCCCCACATAGGGACTGGCATATGAGGCCATGTCCCATCTAGGGGGATCAGGGGCCCAGGGTGGGGGGTAGCAGCTGCTATTTCTCTCCAGCCAGTTGTTGCCAAATAGGAAGACAGGCTGGTATTTTCAGATTTTTTTTTTTTTCCCCAAGAGAAGCTGGGACCCAAGTTTTTATGTGAAATCTCCTGATTGTTACATGTTTGCAAGGATTTTAAGTTTGGTTTGTTTTTCATGTTATATGGGCTGAATAAAACAGCCACGAGCAGCAAGAGTGGATTCTCATCTCGCAACCTCTGGTCTAGAGAACCCGAGAAGTGGGCTGGCTGAGTCCTAGATTATTAGCACTTTATACTTAGAAGGCTCTGACGTGTCCACATGGGTCTCCTTCAGTGAATTTGATTTTCAAGTTTCTTCAGAATTCATCACCTGCTAAGGGATTCTCTGGGCTTTGGAGGCTGGCCAGACCTGGGGTGAGCCTGTAAGCTGAGCATGGACTGGAGTAGATGGCCCAGCCGCTCTCAGGTGTCTGCCTGATTCTAAGATGGCCTCCAGGCTGCAAGGCTTCCTGAAGTGTCTGCATCCTCTCCTGCACCACATGGAAAGGGCCCAGTGTGTCATCCAAGATCTCACCAAGTCTTGCTTTCATAGTCGTAAGAACCCTTTAACAAGCCTGGATTAGAACCATCGTCCATTAGGATGATCAATCTGGAAACAAACTGAATCATTTCACATTCCACAAGGGAAGTCTAAGCCCTTTCCTACAGCACGTGAGAGATCCTGAGATCCTGGTCTAGGAACACAAAAACCCTTGTGGTTCCCTGGATACATCCTGCAGTTTTGTAACTGCGTTTGCTTAGCCTGATCCCCGGAGCACGCTCCTACCTCTTCTTGGCTTGGCTAACTCTTGATCCTCTTTTAGACCTGTCTGGAAGTGCTCTCGGAACTCCCAGTGGGGGCCCCCAGGAGATGGTTCCCTCTTAGCATTTACCACAGTAGAGTGTACTGAGATTAGCTGTTGACTTTGGTCTCTGCCGTTGAGCTTACGCACGTCCTGTGGACCATCCTGCCCAGACACGGTGCCTGACACGCACCTAGACAGTCAGCAGACACTCCTACTGAAGGGTTGGAAAGCAGGTGTCTTTGTGTGTAGGGGACAAGCCATGTGAACACACACACACACACACACACACACACACACATGCAGTGAACATATAAAGTCCTAGATATTCCAAACTCAGGAAGGAGTGAGATGTGGAAAAGGGGCCCCAGTGACTACTTGTCCCCGGTTTGAGCATGTTCTTTGTCTTGGAGTCCTTTAAATGTGCTTCATGGTTTCTTATAGTTAAATTTTTTCCTTGGGTTTTTTTTTTTTTTTTTCATACTTTGGAAGGGCAGAGATTTCTGATCTAATAAAGTGTGTGACCTTGGAAGAGGAAAGAATGGAAGAAGGTAATATCTACCTATTTAACAAATTTTCATTGAGCATCTACTAGGTACTGTGGATTCAGCAAAGACAAAATAAAACAAATCGCTGTCCTTACAGTTTACTTTCCAGTCGGAGAAATGGAAAACATATGAAAGTATAGGGTATTTTCAGTGGTAGGTGCTTTGGAGAGCCATAAAACAGAGAAGAGGGATGAAGGTGCTGAGTGGGGCAGAGCGAGGAGTAAGGATCGATTTTTTTTTTTTTTAAGATTTTTTTTTATTTATTTGACAGAGAGAGGGCACAAGCAAGGAGAGAGACAGAGGGAGAAGCAGACTCCCCACAGAGCAGGGAGCCCGACTTGGGGCTCGATCCCAGGACCCTGAGAACATGACCTGAGCCAAAGGCTGAGGCTTAACCGACTGAGCCACCCAGGCGCCCCAAGGACCCATTTTTAAATAGGGTGGTTTCTGAGGTGTAACATGCTAGGGTAGACAGGGCCTAGGGAGTGGGCAGAGACCAGGGGAGGCCTAAGAGGGTGGTCAGAAAGGTCAATGAGTGGAGAAGGGGAGTTTCCAGGTGGTGCAGGCCCCGTAGGCCATGGTAAGGACTTGGTTTTCCTCCATGGAATGGAAGCTGCTGGAGGGTTTTGAGATAAAGTGGGATGTTCTGACTTACCTACCAAATGTCCAGCACTGTCCTAGGTGTTCACATAAGCTACCTCATTTAATCTTGTACAGTACCCTGCAAGGTGTGGTATTCTCATCAGTTTGTGGATGTGGACTTACACGACCTTCTCCAAGGTCAAATAAGCAGTAAGCTGGGGAGCCAGGAAGACTTACCCTCTGTAAGCCCTGGCTTCGCCCTCCCTAAGATAGGGATACCTGTAAGCCCTATACAATTATTGTGAAAATCAAATGATAATATATATAATAAAACTCAATAAATGTTAATTTCCTTCTTTATCCCAAGGTCATGCACACAAGAGTAAAGGGAACACTAGGGGCGCCTGGATGGCTCAGTCGGTTAAGCATCCCACTCTTGATTTTGGCTCAGGTCATGATCTCAGGGTTGTGAGACTGAGCCTCCACATGGAGCTCCACGCTCAGCGGGGAGTTGGCTTGAGATTCTTTCCCTCTGCCCTTCCCCCCACTCATGTGCCCCCTCCCTCCCTCTCTCTGTCTCAAATACATACATAAATAAATCTAAAGAAAAGGCAACACTAGATAGGAGACCTCCACCTAGCAGCACATTCATGCACTTAATAGCATTTCCTTCTCTCTCCTTTTCTCCCTGCTATCTCTGGGTTTAGTTTCTTTATCTTTATATTGAGCCTGTCCGACTGCTCTCTAAGGCAATTTCCAGTTAGAAAGTTCCTTATTGGTTCTACTTTGTCTTAGACGTTTGTTACACCCTCTTAATGACCCATGGAAGGTTGTGCACATGTCGGGGGGGTTTCCTCAATGCCCAGTGGGTGATCTCGGAGGTTAAATGCCACTGTCACATTCAAGCTTGATCGGGTCAGCGGTCTTGCCAGAGGGGCATGCTACAGTGCATCAGGGAAGGTCTTGGGAGTTTCTGAAGATGAATGTAAAATAGAAAACGTCACAGCTTCCCAAGCGATGCTGGAGTGATCCCGCCTCAAGTATGTCAGCCTTATTACTTTATAATTACCTTCTGACCTTTACTGACTCTGACAGTTGTGAATCTTTTAAAAAAGAATTCAAGAATATTACCATCATGCAGTTGCCTGGAAACAGGGCCTAAAATACATCTGGCTTTAATAGAAGAGCTAAAATGAGTTTTCAGTTTTTGGCATTGTCTCTCTTTCTCTTTTCCCTCCCCACTCCTCCCCCCACCCCACCCCTTTTTTTTTTTGTATCAACCACGAATTGCAGTCGAATTCCCCTCTAATCCTTTCTGAACTGTCCGAGGCCAAAATACTTAACAGAGGGAGCATTTTTCCATCACGGGGAGCTTTAGCTACACTGACTTGGCATTACGAACCCTCATCCTTCGCCTACGCCGCGCGGGACGTATAGAATAAGTGTTGTCAAATCCCTCACCACTCTCCTGAGCAAGCTTTTGCCAGCACTGCTGGGAACGCTGCGAGGAGACCGTGTTTGTCTCTGCAACAAGCCATGTTCGACTGCAGGTTGCCAAATGGCTGCAAACATAAGTTTCTGACCCATAAAAATCTGTTCACCCCTCCTTACCTCCAGGCTCATCCTCACTTCTCCTTCTACTCCTCTCACCCCCGCAGTGGTCAGTGTAGAGCTGGTGGGCATTGCAAACACAAGCCCTCATAACCTCAGGAAAAGGGAAAAAAGAAAAAAAAAAACATGAACAAGAAGGAGACACAGAACATAGTCCATTTCTTCCATTGTCTGACATCACCTCCAGGCTGTTTTGCCAAATTTGCCTGATCCCGAGAACCACCTGAGCGCTGTTGAAAAGGACTCATTCCAAGCCTCTCCTCTGAAGACCGATGCAGGAGGCTTGGTGTAGAACTTGGAAAGCAGCTTCTAGCCGTCACTCTGTGTGATTTCTATCGGGAAGGTTTAGGAAACACACAGGCCAATGGGGTAGAGCCTGGGCACCTCAGAACTGCAGACGAAGCTTTCTGTGACCTCGCTCCAGACTCCACCATCTCTTGCTCACACTTTTGGCTCCAGACGCACCCCCGCTACGCACCACCCCACTGCACGACCCCAGGTTTTCCTGTGCCTGCTGCATGTGACCCCACAGGGCCGCACATCCTCTTCACCAGGCTTCCTGTGCATGAAGACTCAGTTCAGGTACCCCTTCATTGGTTTCTGAAGCACCTGCCCTGGCCTCTACCGCAGGAACAGCACCTACCAAAATGTATCAGTTACAGGCTCACCTGCCACTATCCCATGTCCTGCTTTCTCTAGCTCACCTTTACCTCGGACTCCTCATTTGAAATGCGAGGGACCTTGCCTGTTCTACATTCGTGAGTGCCCGGTCGAGACTCCTGCCAGAGAGCCGGGCACGTGATGGGTGCCCCTAACTCTTTGTCGATTAGCCTCTGTCTGCGACTGGGATCTCCCGGACAGCTGGGTCTTTCACCCCTGCAACCCTAGCACCTCATTCTGTGCCCACCACTCGAATGTCAGTTGAATAAATTATTGAGAAACTTGACTTTATAACCAGGCGTGCGTCCACTCAGGGCTCTTAGAGGAGGGGGCATTAAGCAGATGCAACTTTGCAAGGGGAAAATGGGGCCAAGTAGGGGTAAACCACAGAAACCTGTTAAAGGGTAGAGGGGAAAGAGACACATAGAGAAGAGAGAGGCTAAGAGCACAGGCTTTGGGAGGAGATAGGTGTGATTTGGAGACGCAGCTCTACTCTTCCTAGATATGGGACCTCAGGCAGGTTACTAAGCTCTCTGAGCGTCACATCCTCAAGTGTAAAGTGGGGATAATGGCTACTGTTTCTTGAGCATTTACTATATGCTGAGCACTTTGCACCCATTAGCTTGTTTGAGCCAGACAGCCATCCTATAAGAATACTAGCCCCATATACCGATCACCCAGGTTCAACAAATGCCAGCTCCTAGTGATCATTGCTTCGTCTATAACCTCAACCCCTGCCTTCCCCCTACCTGCCCACCCCACACCCTGCTTCTTGTCAAGCAAACCCCAGATAGAATATCACTTCATCTGTCAGTATATTTAATAAGGTTTTGGCAGCTTCATCTGCAGTTATTCTAATAAGTAAACAAACTTGGTTCTGGAAAGGAACACGGTGGAACACCTTGCCTGTTGTTGCCATTCTTGTCTTCCAACTTCTGAACCGCTTTCTCAGCCCACCGATGAGCTGATACCCTGGCCAGCAGGCGGCCCTGGGGTGGGCAGTGAGGCGAGGTACCCTGGGCACCACCTGAGAAGGCTAGGCCAGCGGACAGCGTAACAGGAAATTCTTTCACCTTGGCCTTGTGCGGATTAACTGGATCAGGATGCCCGTGATGATCACAGCACGCCACAGCCAAGCCAGGCTCTCCCTGAACGCACCGGCCACCATGCCTACGACTGACCACATGCCAACCAGCCACCGTTGCTTAGCAGGAAGCAGCATGCTCTTCTGGGGACTTCTGAGACCACCAAGACCCCTTTAGAACGGGTCTCCGTTAGCAGGAATGAACTCCGGCAGCTACGCAGGCAGAACTGCAGAACCATCTTGACTAAACTGTTGCTGGATCCTGCGACATCAGGCTGTCGTTCTGGCTGACTTGTCAAAAGTTCTTTGCATCCTAAATCTGAAGGAATTCCAAAATACCTGAGCGCTAAAGTGAGCAGACAACTGTCCTGAATATTTTTCCTTCTTTTCGACATGGATGCCTTTGCCATTCTGAGTCTAATGTGCTGTTTAAAAGTTCCTTTTCTTTTCTCCCAGAGCTCATGTTGCTACTTAAGCAATTGGTTCTAAATAGATTGGGTCACCGCTGCTCCAAAAAGAGAGCAATCCTTGTATAAAAGGAAATACGGTCAAGCTGCAACTTCCAAATTCTCTCTGTAGATGAGTATCGGTTCCTCTTGAAGGGGACTCCGACCCTCCTGGAGTCTCCTAACGTACTCTTTGGGATGGCTGTGAGGCAAATGTAGGTAAGCCTGGAACCAGGGAGAGCTTTACTTCTTTGCTTATTTTTGGTAGTGTTGCTGATATTCCTATTACACTATAATTTCTGAGGGAGACCGTATTATGTAACCACTGCTTCAGATAAACACCACCTCCAGTCTTTCTGCTGAGGGAGGGCTGCTCTCTCCTCCTTGGAAATGAGCTGGAGATTATCCCTGGTGAGCAGGCAAGTGCCACATCGCTTTCTCTTTGTGGCAGAAAGGTTTTGACATCACCCCTTGGCGTGAATGGGAAACCAGTAAGCTTCCTTATCTGGGCTCTGCCTCAGGACTAGCAGAGGTTTCTATACCACCATGTCTGCACCCCAAAGCATGGTGAACAAGTAGGTGATAAAGTTCTCGTTTAGAGGGATTGCTGAAATCCTGTTTCTTTTTTTTTTTCTTCTCAAAGATTTTAGGTATTAGAATGAGAGAGAGAGAGAGAAGGCATGAGCAAGGGGGGCGGGCAGAAGGAGAAGCAGACTCCCCGCTGAGCAGGGAGCCTCACTCGGGGCTCCATCCCAGGACCCCACCACCTGAGCCAAAAGCAGACGCTTAACCGACTGAGGCACCCAGGCGCCCCTGAAATGCCTGTTTTAAGACATCATTAATCTGCTCACAGAAAGGCTGCTTCCACTACCTTTGGGTACGGTTGTCTGGGTGGTGTCTGTGAGCTGAGCTTCACTTTTAGTTCAGAAAAATCTAAGGCAAAAAGGTGGCCCTGGTGGCTCCTTCCAGTTTAGTTAACAACACCTGAGGACCGACAGCCCGACTTGTCCTGATTCGGCTTTACCTCAAGAGACTGCTTCTCACCCGCGCTAGGAAGGTTGATTACATTGACAAAATTAACAGTAGCTGTCCTAACAGACAGACCCTAAACCTCAGTGACTTAACACAAAAAGGTTTCTTTCTCATATCCATGAAGCGCAGTGTGGGTCTGGCTGCCCCCTCTGTCCTGCAGCAGGGCCACCTGAAAAAGGGGCTCCCAAGGGAAGAAGAAGATGGAAGAGGAGCTTGGCTCACCGTCCATGGCCACAGTCACCCCCCACCTACCTTCAAGGGAGGCTGGGAGACAAATCCTGGGTGGGCACTGTTTTTTTCCTGTCACACTGACTATCTAATTCCATGATTTTTCTGTTTTCTAGCAAGTCACTGACACAAATGTTGAACAAGTTAAAGTCAGGACAACAGCCCTGAATACACCATGAAGTATCTTCCTTCCTGTTTTTTGGTTCAGAAAGCACCACCGTCCGTACTCCGAATATCCAGCTCCACTGTGGGCTGCAGGTTAGGCTCTGGATCCTGGATCCGGGCAGGGGGACTGTCAGGGAATGCCAGGGCACTTGTCCTAAAGGAATGCTATTCTGCACAAGACTCAGGGCAAGAAGAATGCTTTCCTTTGCAAGTAACCAAAACCATTCCTAGAAGGAAGGGACTATGAAAATAGGCTGGGATAGTTCTCTTTTTGTGGCCATCATGTATATATGCTCATTTTGCTCCTCTCTTGAGGTAGGGTTCTAATTCCTCACTGGAGGATGCATTTTGTCATTCTGTGGCTCAGTTCCTAATGGACACAAGGAAGGTAGTAGCTATAGAAAGTTCCTCACAAGGCAAAGGAACTACCAAAAATAAAATAGAATTCTTGACCTATGAACAGTCTTTACTCTGGCTGAGATTGAGGCTAGCCACATAAAAAAGTACAGACAGGGAAAAATTTAGCAACTGTCAGAAGTCCAACAGTCTTTTCTACAGCTTGAGAAGCAAGTAGAGACAGGTAAACTTCTTATCTGGTGCAACTTTGTGTGAATGATAAGTGAGAGGAGTATACCCTCCAAGGGTATACCATTATCTTGGAAGGATGATGGTTAGGGGGATGAAAGATTTTTATATCAATCGATGTATCAGAAAAGAACCTAAATTTAAAAAGAAGGAGGGGTCCCTGGGTGGCTCAGTCAGTTAAGCATCTGACTCTTGATTTTTGGCTTAGGTCATAATCTCAGGGTCATGAGATCGGGCCCCACATCAGAGAACCTGCTTAAGGTTCTCTCTCCCTCTCTCTCTGCCCCTTCCCCACTTCATGTTCTCCCTCTCTCTTAAAAAAAAAAAAAAAAGAAAAAAGAAAGAAGGAAAGAAAAATGGGAGGATGAAAAAAGACAAGGACTTCTGTAACTTCATAGTTAGCAAGCTTTCAAACCTGAGTATGATTATAAGAAGTGCATATGTATCATTACTTGCTAGGAAAATGAGTTGCGATCCAATGCTATAAAGCCTCATATCACGTGGAGTAGGGGTGAACAGATTTTCTGAAGTGTGGTGGCTGGACTTTTATCACTTTTAACATTCCAGATCTGAGGTGACATGGTGAGGGGGCTTTCTTTCTCCTGGAAGAGGTTTTCAGTCTATGACCCCAATGTTACTAGAAGCACTTCTGGCCCTTGAGATCTAGGTAACATCTTTCCAGAACATGTTAACATACTAACAACACAATAACATTTGTTTTGCTGCCGATGGAGGGCCACTGAAAAATTTCTACCAATTCTTAGGGACTCACCTTCCCATAGTCCTATGCTCTTGTCTCTATGCATGTTGCTTTGGCCCTTACCATGTTGATCAAAACATGAAACTTAGCCCTTTCAACAGTTTCCAAACACACACACACACACACACACACACATACGCACACATCACAAAACATTTATGAGCATGTATTTATAATTTTAAGACGTCACTGAAAAACTGGGTACTGAAGTGAATGCTCACCAAATAACACTTAAAAATCTGTTCTGTGGAGAGATATACACCATATTGTTAAAATGCCAATTCTCCCTAAATTGATCTATGGATTCAACACACTGCTAGTCAAAATTCTAGGAGGCTTTGACATTTTTTTTTTTTTTGGTAGACATTCACAAGCTGATTCTAACATCATATGGAAATGCAAGGGATCTAGAATAGCCAAAACAATTTGAAGTAGAACGAAGTTTGAGAACTTACAGTATCTTAGTTCAAGATCTATTATAAATCTACAGTAATCAAGACGTTGTGATACTGGTATAAAGATAGCAATATGGATCAATGAAACAGAATACAGAGTTCAGAAACAGACTCACATGTATATGGTCAACTGATTTTGACAAAAGTTACAAAGGCAATTTGGTGGGAGAAGGATGATTTTTTAACCAATGGTGCTGGAACAATCAGTATCCATATGCCAAAATATGATCTGTGATCCATACTTGCTGTGTGCAAAAATGAATTCAAAATGGATTATAGATTTAAATGTAAAACCTAGAATTATAAAACTTCTAGAAAAAAGAATAGGAGAATACTTTTGTGACCCTGAGTTAGGCAAAGATTTTTCAGCCATGATACCAAAAGAATGATCCATAGAAGAAAATAATAAATTGTACTACATCAAAATTAAGAACTTCCACTTCGAAAGATAACGGTGAATAGAATGAAAAGTCAAGCCACAGTTGGAAGAAAGTATTTGCAAATCACATATCTGATAAAGAACTTATATCCAAATTTACAAATAACCCAAAACTCAATAAGAAAATGCTAATGGACACTTCATCAAGGGAGATATATGGATGGTAAATAAATACATGAAGAGATGCTCAACTTATTTTATTAGAAAAATGTCAATCAAAATAAATGAAATACTACTACACATCTTTCAAACATTAAAAATTTAAAAGACTGACAATACACGTGTTGGCAAGGATGTGGAAGAGTCGGAATTCTCATGGTTTCTGATATAACCACTTTGGAAAACAATTTCTTAAAAAGCTAAACATAAAATATGACCCAGCCATTCCACTAATAGTGGAAAGCATATTCCATACAAAGACCTGAACAGGGATGTTCAGAGTAGCTTTATGTGTAATAATCCCAAACTGGAAACAACCTGAATGTCCATCAACAGGTGAATGATAAAAAAATTTGATATATCGATACAATGCAATACTTCTCAGAAATAAAAAGGAATAAATTATTGATAGGCATTAAAACATGAATGAATCTCAAAATAATTACACTGAAAGACACCAGACAGAAAAAGAGTGCATACTGTATGATTTCATTTACATGAAATTCTAGAAAATGCAAACTAATCCATAATGATAGAAAGAAGATCCATGGTTGCCTAGGGTGGTGGGGGATTACAGAATGGCATGACGAAAGTTTGGGGGTGATGGATCTGTTCACCATCTTGATTGTGGTGATGGTTTCAACTTATCAAATGGTACACTTTAAGTACATACAGTTTACATCAATTATACGTCATTAAAGCTGTTGTTAAAAACCCATTGTAGACTTTCCTGTTCTCCAGAGTCCTATTTTAGGCTTCCCCACAACTGGGGAGTTCTTCTCTTGGCCTTTCCCACATCACTCTTTGACTCTTTTCTCCTCCCCTCCGTTCCTTCTCCCCATCCACTTCCTTTTGCTTCAACCATGAATTTCTTTCCCTGTCTCATGCTGAGCACCCTGCCCTCATCTCTGAACTCTCAACCTGGGACTCCAGCTCAGACCTGAGCCCTTGGCCTTGCCATCCATCTCATGGAGGTTCAGACTTCAAGTTCTTGGGCCAGAGTGCATGGATTTACAAACTCTGCTCTCCCGCTTCCTAGCTGGGAACTCAGGCAGGTTACTCACCTTCTCTATATCCAAGTGTCCTTATCTGCCAAGCGGCAGTGAAGTCAGCAGTACTCTTGTAAGATTCGCTGTGAGGATCAAATGAGTTAATAAATACAGGACACTTAGAAGAATACTTGGCATCCAGTCACTATTCAATACATGTTAGTTGTTATTATTATGTCTAGGACTTAAAATCACTTTTCTAAGTTCAGACAATTCTTTCCTTAAGAGGAATTAGAACAACAAAGAAGGAGTTAAATAAACAGTGGTCTATCTACTCAGTGGAATATCACATGTACCCTTAAAAATTATCTTTCCTATGAGTCTGTAACAATTTGGGGGACATGCTTGTTAAATAAAAATAAAGTAGGCTTCATAATCCTTCATGCAGTGTCATCTCAACTATACTCAAAAATCAAAATGAAAATCATGCAGAGAGTAAAGAATGTAAGGGATTATACTGAAATGTTAACAGTGTTGTCTTTCATAATGGAAATGAAAGAAAAAAAAAAAGACTCTTCCAGTTACTAGTGAATACCTCTGTGGGGGTGGGGGGTGGGGGCTGTGCACACTATATACTTTGATTAGTTAACCGCTTATCTAGCTACACCCTGAGCATGAAGCAGTGCCAGGCAACCCAGGGTGGAGGAATGTGTTAGAATGGGAAGGGAGAGGATACGAGAAGAGCTACGTGAAAGAGGACACTATAGGGAAGATGGGAAATGCCAAGGATATGTTTGCTTTCCCCTTGCACTTGGAGCCAGCAGCATTCACTGCCATGCCCCACCTCATGCTGGCCTGGCCAACCAGCCTACTGCTGGAAATCACCCCAGTGTCATCTTATGTGGAGACCCGGTTATGCCATGGTGCCCACTCTCATATTTCTCTTTAACTTGAGGTCTCTGACTATGGGAAAAGGTATTGCTCATTCATGATGATAATTGCCGAGACCATGATTAAATTATTAATAAGCTGCTCAAATCATTTCCTGATCTTCCATCCTGAGCAGAAATTCAACTTTTGTCACACTGACAAAATTTTGATCCTAGCTCATGCTTTAGTTATATATATTTAATTGCAGGGAGAACACAACCTTCCTCTTTTCTCCTTTCCTGATCTTCTCTTATTTGGTCTGTGATTTTCTGGGGTGAGTAATTTCTTTGCGTGATCACATGCAACTCATGGGATGAGGCAATGCAAGGAGTGATCTAAGTTCTTGGGTGCCGGGTTCTTTGTCACCTGGAGGGGTTCTTAATTTTAGCTGGATGCCTCCCTTCATCATACTAATTAGACCCTCAGCACTGTGGGTGGCGCACATGGGCCATGAACTCATGTCTATGAGTTCTGCCAGGGACTCTGGGTATCAAATTTCTGTCTGCTAACTGCACCTCCAAGGCTAGGAAACTGGAGACAGCCCTAATGCCCATGGGCACCCATTCACTTTTGCTCAAGAAATCAAGAAAATAGAGTTACCATTATATAGGCTGTAGGCTAGGAAATGTGGCCTCACTCTTTGAGGGAGCCAACTGATAAAAAATATTTGGAGCATTCCCTTGGGGGTAGCCTGGATATAAACCCTCCAAAGAACCCTGGAAGCCAGCCTGAGATATGCCTACCTTTTCTGCCTAGCTGGAGTGGGAAAGTCCAGGCTGGGGAGAGGGTGCTCCTGGTCCCCACTCTGCCACCACACTGAAGAGAAGTCACCACTGAAGGCAATCTGAAACAGCACGCTTTAAACAAAGTTATTTTAATTCTGCCCTCTTGTTAAAACATGAAGGTGCATGGAATTGGAAAATACAGAAGTCACAAAACAATATTTTGGAGTATTTTCTTTTATTATTATTTCATTGGCCTTTTTTATATAGTTGAGCACATATGATGTATCCGACTCTTATGTCCTGCTTTTATTACTTTACATGATATTTCTCTATAGTGTTGAGAATACTTGGCAACCATTGGTTTTAATGATTGTTTAGTATTCTCTCCTCCTCTAGTTTCTTTAGCCATTCTTCAATGGCTGGGCATTCAGGTTATTTCCTATTTTTCAGTATTATGAATAGTATAGCAATGAACACATTTGATGATAAAACTTTTTCACATTTCAGACTATTTTGTTAGCATAGAATACCAAAAGAGAAAGCTAGGACTGGGGATAATAAAATGCGTAAGTGTCAGACACTTTATATTCATTAGATAATTTCATTCTCAGAATGCTGCAGGATCTGTATTATTATTTTCATTTTACAGATAAAAGAAGGCTCCAAGAATCACATACCTATTAAGTGGCAAAATTGGGATTCAAATGCTGGTTGGTTTAATTCTAAAATGTATTTGTGATGGCTAATTTTATGTGTCAACTTGGCTGGGCCCGAGTGCCCAGATATTTGGTCATTTTTCTGGATGATTCTGTGGGGGTGTTTTTGCATAAGATTTACATTTAAATTGATGGACTCTGAGTAAAGCAGACTGTCCTCCATAATGTGGGTGGGTCTTATCCAATCAGCCAAAGGCCTGAATTGGGGAGTGGGTGGAGAATGACCTCACAAGCAAGGGAATTTTGCGGCAGATGGCTTCTAACTTGAATTGCAGCTCCTGGCTCTTTCCTGGGTCTCCACACTGATGACCTTTGAACTTGAACTGCAGCATTGGCTCTTGTGGGTCTCCAACCTGCTGGCCCACCCTATAGACTTTGGACTTGTCAGCCTCCATAATTGTGTGAGGCAATCCTTCAAATAAATGTCTTTATATGTATGTACACACACACACACACACATACACACACTCTATCAATTGTCTGGAGAACTCTAATAGGACATTCTCTCACTAGCATATTTTTAAAGTTTTTGATAGTTATTTTCAATTTGCTTCTAAAAAGGCTTAACAGTGAATACTACCCCCAGCCATGTATGAGAGGACATGAGCTGACAATTCACAAAGAGGAGGAATACAGTGCATGAGCACCTGTCTCAGCACAACATTGGGCATTCATCTTTAAAAAATCCTATTTATATACGATATGAAAAAGGACATTTCAGTGTTGCTTGAATTCATATTTTCTTTCCTGACTGATGTAGTCAAGCATTTCTTTATAATTTTTTGAACAGATGAATATTTACATATACTTTTTTTTTTTTCTGTTTTTCTTTTTTAAGGATTGAGTTTTTTTACACTGAAATTGCTGGAGTTTATTTTGGTGTAGAGCGCATGATGAGGATCTGATTTGGTTTCTTCCAAAATGGCTCATCTATGGATCTAATACCTTGTATTGTCTGATCCACTGGGCTTCAGTTTTCCCATCTACACAATGAAAGGGCGGGTCTAGACATGGTCTTCAGCTCTTACTGCACATTAGAATCACCTGGGGTACTTTTTAAAAAGCACAGTTGCTTGGGCAACTAGAGTTTTTGTTTCAGCTGGTCTGGGGTCTGAATTGGAGATTTTTTTCCCCCTCTTTTCTGGTCTTTTACATTATTTAATGTGTAGCCAGGTTTGAGAATGACTGAGCCACGGACCATGAGGTCATTCCACCTCTAAAATCCAGATTCAATGGGAAACCACTGTGACACCAGGGGTCCCTGCTCTCCAGGCTGGTGGAATTTGGAGAACGTGGTGGGAAATGGGGACATGACCTCTCCCTCTTCCTTGCTCCCTGTGACACCTTCCAGAGCCTGCCGGTCCACGAGGACACTGGCCCAGCTCTGCTCCCTGTGAAGACTTCCAAGCATAGAACCCAATGATTCCTCAGACTTGGATTTCTACAAAAACTTTGCCACAAAGAAATCAGGAGCAGAGCAAAGCCGTGTATGTTTCCTGTAGGGAAAAATCAGGTTCCGGTTGATTTTGCTGCTGATTTTTGGTCCATTGCCTGTCCTTGCCCACCTTTGTAATCCAGGGATTGTCCCTGGTCCAGTATTTCTGCCATCCCTCACCCTCACTCATCCCAACTGAGACACAGTCTCCTTGGGAAGTGGTTCGCAAGCTTGGTTGCACATCAGACCCTGTGGGAAGCTGTAAAAAATACTGATGCTTGTGCTCTCTCCCTGTCGATTCTGAATTAACTAGTCTGCGGAGGGCTAAAAGCATCAGTGTTTTTATAATATTTCTCAGGTGCAGTCACATTTGAGATCCACTACCTGGCAGGTGGTGGTTGAACTCAAGCTGCATTTAGAGAAATATTCTTGAGAAAGAAAATCCTAGTCAAATTAATTTTTGTTTTTGGCAACATGGGGAAAGGGGGGTGAAGTAGATGGCCTGGTGTGGATAAACCAGAATGAAGGGCCATCCAGAGTACCTCCTGATGGCAGGAGCATCCTCTCCGTGCCTCTCTGCTCAGGGATACAGGGGGCGGGGCAGGTCCAGGAGGACAGATCAGATCTGCAGTTCATACACTGTGGGAGCAGGGTCTAGAAGTGGGGAATAGCGGCATGATTTCTGCCAGACTACTGCTTCCCCTAATCTTTGGGGTGGGCAGATGGCCATATTCACTCCTCACTTCTCTCAGCCACCCCCAGCTTCTGCCCATGAGAGTGGCCCCTGAAAAGAGTTCCTGAAAGGGAAGTGCTTGGTGTTACCTGTTTGGACATTCACAAAAAGAGGTCAGCAAACCCTTAAGGAGGCAGGATTTTCCTTCAAATGCACCTGAAAAGTGTTTCCAGTGCCTTGATAACAGTTTGCATCTTAGCCAAATATTTCAAAGATTGCCTTTCCAACTTGGAAGAGGATTTCCTTAACTTAGGAAAGCTGGAATGAGCTATTGCCAAGGCAACCAACAGGCAACCCTAATATTTGGCCTCAGCCACTTTAACCATGCCCAAGTCAACTGGAGGGGTCACAGGGAGGAGGGAACCAGCCCTTCTAAGTAGCTCATCTCTGCTTCCATCCTACCACTTCCCTTCTGCTCTTCAGATAAAGGCCATTTACTTCATCTGACAGCTGGTTCTGCAGCTGTGGTGCAAACAGGCCCTTTCCTCTTTCATCTCCTGGTCTGAGACCGCTCCCTTATTAACTACATGCACTGAGTCAGAGAAAGGGAGCTTTAAAACTGGCTTTCAGGCAATTTCATAGAAATCAATCTTTCCCATCAGCTCTTCCTGGATAATGGCAATAGCATTTTGACTGGCCTCTCTGCTTCCATGTTTACTCTCTTACAAGCCAGGCTCTTCACGGCTCAGCCAGTGAAATTTTAAAACAATAATCATGTCATGTCACCCCCTCTGCTTAACTATCAGGTTTAAAAATCTCGATCAAGATAAAATCCAAGCTTCTTATGAGGGAGGCCCATGGGGCCCTGTGACCTCAGGCCTCACTGGCCCTCAGCCTTAGCTCACACTAGTCCCCCCAACTAGCCCACTCATACCTTCCTTTCTGTTCTTTGTGATCCTCGTTTGACTATTTCATCCAGTCCTTCCTGGCTCCCCGATCTGAGTGCTGGTGATGCTGCGACAACCTCACTCTCTTCTCTAAACAGATTAACTCAGGTATTTCATGGAAAAATCCAACATTGACAGATATGCCCAAGTCTGTAAGATGACACAAAACATGGCCTTAACATTAGATCATCTGGTCCTGGGAAAGGTGGGAAAAGAAAATGGGGAGATAAAATGGGAGGCCTGGGGGAGAGAAAAGTACAGAAACTGGGTGCACAAAAGATACGAGGAGAGTTACTGATAATATAATATTGTTGTAAGATTTAGTCACTATGTATGAAATGGTAGATTAATTCTGGGTAGACTGTGATGAGAAGCCATATTGTATTCCTTACATCAATCACTTAAATATATACAACAAAAAAATATAGGTAAAAAACCAACAGAAGAAATAAAATGGAATAAAAAATTATATTAAAAATTAAAAAGACAGGAAAGTAGGAAAAAGAAGTAAAGAACAGATGGGAAATAAGGAAACAAAAACCAAGATGGCAGACCCAAACTCAACTGTATCAATAATTACAATAAATGTGGTGTTAGTTTCCTAGCACTACCATAAAAAATGACCACAAATTAGGTGGCCTAAAACAATAGAAATTTATTCTCTCACAGTTTAGGTGGTCAGAAGTACAAAATCAAGGTGCTGGGCACCACTGGCTCCTGGGGACTCTGAGGGAAAAGCTGTCCCATGCCTCTCTCCCCGTTTCTGGTGATTGCTGGCAATTCTCAGTGTTCCTTGGCTTGTATCTGTGTCACTCTGATCTCCTCACATAGTCTTCCTCTCTCTGTGTCTCTGTGTGTGTCCTCTCCTTTTCTTACCAGTCATTGGTTTAGGGCCTGTTCTGATTTGGAATGATCTCATCTTAACTATCATCTGCAAAGTCACAATTTCCAAATAAGGTCACATTCTGAGGCTCTAGGTGGACATGAATTTTGTGGGGACACTATTCAACCCACGTAAATATTAATGGGTTAAACACTGATTAAAAGGCAGAGACTATCAGGATTAAAAAAAAGCAAGACTCCACCATTTGGCACTTAAAAGGGATATACTTTAGGGGCACCTGGGTGGCTCAGTTGTTAAGCGTCTGTCTTCGGCTCAGGTCATTGTCCCGGGGTCCTGGGATTGAGCCCCGCATCAGGCTCCCTGCTCCACGGCAAGCCTGCTTCTGCCTCTCCCACTCCCCCTGCTTGTGTTCCCTCTCTCACTGTGTCTCTCTCTGTCAAATAAATAAAATCTCAAAAAAATAAATAAACAAAAGAGATATACTTTAAACATAAGGACAGATTAAAAGTAAAAAAAAAAAAGGGGGAAAAATACCATGCAAATTGATGTGACTGTACTAATATTAAAAAAGTAGTTTTCAAAGTAAGGAATATGACTAGAGATAAAGAGGGATATTTCATAATGATAAAAGGGCCAATTCATCAAGAAGACATAAAAATACTAAAAGTGTGTGCACCTAATAACAAAGCTCCAAAATATGTAAAATAAAAATAGATGGAACTGGAGAAAATAGGACAATCCATAGCTGTAGTTGGATATTTCAGTACTTCTCTCTTAGCACATTATAGGAGACGAAACCAGTAATGATATGGAAGATTTGAACAATAGCATCAACCAACTTGTTTTAATTATTATTTATAGAACTTTATATTCAACAACTGAAAAATCCAAATCTTTTCAAGCACACATGGAACATTTACTAGTGGACCTGGGCCATAAAACAAATCTCTTTATTTTTAATATGTATTTTTCAACGACTAATAAGACTCAACAGTTTTTCATATACCTTTGACTATATTCTCTGGAAAACTGTATTTTTGTGTCCTTTTGCAAGTTTTTTTTTTTTTTTTATTGGATTCAAACTGCATTAACCATAGGATTTTGAGCTTGCCACTTTGTCTGAATCTCAATTCTTTTTTCTATAAATTGTACGCTCATTCATTTATTCTTCATTCCTGCATCTGGCAAATATTCACTGAGTACCAATATGTGCTTCTATTCTAGATGCTGAAAATACAACAGTGAGCAAGACATAAACATCCTTTTTCTCATCAAGCTGACATTCTGATGAGAAAAATCACTGTCTATCTCATAGGGTGATGTCATGTACATGAAAGCACTTCTGCACTATAGAGAAAAAATATGAGTGGTTATGGTTGTTACTATTTTATCTTTCAACAATGGTGTGATTAGGAGGACACTAAAATATTCTCTGTGTCTCTAAATAGCAACTCCAATGTTCTTGGACTTTATATTACTGATGTCTTTATACCAAATCATTTTATATAAGAAGAAGGAAAAACAAAATTTATTAAGATTACTAGCTTATTAAATGAACAAGTCATCCAACAGGACTCTTAAGGTACTTAGGTATTGGTTGAGTTTAATTTTTATGTCAAGAGAAGGGTCAAAAAAGGCAAGAACATGGGGAAATTGCCAGTGGAGACCAAGCTGAAAACCGAGGCAACACCCACCCCCTATGCTGAGAACTGGGACTGAAGAGAGAACAGAAGACAGAAATCTTTATCCTCAAAAACCAAAAACCTCCACTGGACCCTCCAGTGAGACTGCAAGCCTGATGAAGGAACAAGATGGAATCGGGTAGATCACTGTATTCCCAGCACCAGCCACAGTGCCTGGCATACAGCAGTCGCTTAACAAATATTTGAAGCATTATTTAAGTGCCTCCATTCCAGGTGTTATAGTTCAGCTTTAGCAGAAATCCCCCCATGGTGCTTATGAGGGGAGAACAGATAGGACTTACTTCGTATCAGACTCCAGAAAACTGCACATGTGAACCAGATAACCAGCCTTTCTGGAAAAGTACAGAAACTACAAACTATCTTTAAAAGGCCTTTCTATTTTAGGGTCAAGTGTCTGAGGAGGAAATAAATTTCCAGAGACCCAGTGACATCAGAGATAGAATGAAGTAGGTCCTTAGGACCCAGGAATTGAGTTTAAGAACAGATCTCAGAGGAATGTAGTTTTTTTTTTGGTTCAGTTCCATTAGGTTCCATTCACCACTATAAACACACACATCAGGAATACTCAGTAAGAGGGAACTCATGCTTTGTTGTTCACATTTTAGTGAGAAAAATTGCCATTCGAAAGTTGTTAGCCACTTTTCTGCATTAGTAAAGATAAATCCCCTTGGGAAGAACCACTTGAACACTGACTTTAAATGATTCAGTTATAAATTATAATGGGTAAGGAGACAAACTTTCTTGGTAAGTCAACAAAGTCTGTCCCAAAAGACTCTAGGGAGTGAGTGGGCAAATTTGCATAAGAGCCAAGGAGCTCTCTGGGAGAAATAATTAGAAAACTTCACCCCCCCCCCTTTTTTAATATAACAGCTTTATTGAGCTAGACTTCACATATTGTAACATTCATGCTTTTAAAGTATAAAATTCAGTGGCCTTTTGTATATTCACAGAGTTGTGCCACCATCACCACAGCCTAATTTAGAGTATTTTCAATACCCCCACCAAGAAACCCTATACTATTAGCAATCCCTCCTCTCTCACTCCCCTTTGCCCTAGCACCAGGTACCACAAATTTATTTTCTCTACCTATAGACTTGCCTATTCTGGACATTTCATAAAAATGGAATCATGAAAAATATGGTCTTTTGTTTTCTTGCTTCTTCAACTCAGTATGCTTTCAAGGTTAATCCATGTTGTAGGATGTATCAGTATTTTCTTTTTTTATAAAAATTTCTTTACTTTTATTCACAGTTTTATCAACCGAGTAAGAAAAGGACTACCTTCCCTAGACAATATTGTTTTATTTTGCCTATTTTTTTTATTGTAAAATATAACACAACTTAGAAATGACCATTTTAAGTGTATGGTTCAGTGGCATTAAAGCACATTCAATTATTCAACCATCACCACTATTCATATCCTAGAACTTGTTCATCATCCCATACTGAAATTCTCTACCCATTTTTTTGAGAGAGAGCTAGTGGGGGAGGGGCAGAGAGAGAGGGAGAGAAGGAATCCCAAACAGGTTCCACACTCAGTGCAGAGCCTGATGAGGGACCCTGCACTCATGACCTGAGCAGAAATCAAGAGTTGGATGCTTATCTGGCTCAGCCACCCAAGTGCCCCAATGCTGTACCCATTTAATAATAACTTCCCATTCTCCCCTCCCTCCAGCCCCTGTAACCACTGTTCTACTTTCTGACTCAGTATATTTAACTATTCTAGGTACCTCATATAAGTGGAATCATATAATATTTATCCATTTCTGTTTGGATTATTTCCTTTAGCATAATGTCTTCAAGGTTCATTCATGTTGTAACATGTATCAGAACTTCCTTCTTAAGGCTGAATAATATTCCATTACGTGAATATACCACATTTTGTTTACCATTTATCCATTGATAGGCATTTGGATTAATTCCACATTTTGGCTATTATGAATAATGCTCTAATGAACATTGGTGTATAAATATCTGAGTCCCTGCTTTCAATTCACTTGGGTGTGTATATATATATATATATATATATACACACTAAGGGAATATAATTTATATATATGTGTATATATATAATTGCTGGATAATATGGCAATTCTATGCTTAATTTTTTGAGGAACCACCATACTGTTTTCCATAGCTGCTATACTATTTTACATTTCCACCAGCAATGCACTCCACATCCTCACCAATACTTGATATTTTCTGATTTTTTGGATAGTAACCATACTAATGGGTGTGAAGTAATATCTTATTGTGGCTTTGATTTGCATTCTCCTAATGATTACTGCTGTTGAGGATATTTTCATGTGATCATTGGCCATTTGTATATCTTCTTTGGAGAAATGTCTATTCAAGTCCTTTTATCATTTTTGAATAGGGTTCTGTTGCTGTTGTTGAATTGTAGGAGTTCTCTATATATTCTGGATAGCAATCCCCAATCAGATATGTGATTTGCAAATGTTTTCTCACATTCTGTGGGTTGCCTTTTTGATAATGCCTCTAATGATAGTGTCCTCTGATGCACAAAAGTTTTTAATTTTGATGAAGTACAATTTTTCTACAAAATTTTTCTCTTGTTGCCTTTGATGTCATAGCCAAGAAATCATTGCCAGATCCAATGTCATGAAATTTTTCTTGAACGAGTTTTGCAAAGTCTGTGTTCTCTGTCATATGCAGCCACTGAACACTCTGCTCAGTTGTCTTAGTGCTCAGCTGATTGGGCAAGTGATTTCCTTAAATGCCCCTTTGTTGAGTGGTTTTGCATGTATGTTGGGGCACACATTCAATGATTATGCAGGAAATTTACAACTCTGCCTTAGCTTTTACTTCCTGCTTCACAAAGCCTCAAGGTCAGCTAAATGTGAGAGATTAGGGTCTTCTCAGATCTTTGCTGAGTATGCTCATAGCCCTGAATGTGTGTATGGCCTTCTAGATTCTCAGGAATATGCTAGGAGCTTTTCAGAGGCTGCTGTAGACATCTCACTCTCCAGTTTTTCCTTTTGAGATTTTTGCTTAGGGTCTGGTTAGTCCCAACTGGTATCATCTCCTCAGATAAGGACATTGTTAAACAATTGCTGCTGATTTTTTGGGGGTGGGGTAGGGTGGGGAACAAATGGCAAGGGATATGACTGTTTTCAGAGAGAAAATTCTGAGTTAAGTCAAATAAAGACGAGCTCTGAGAGTGGAGTGTTTTAGGGAGCTGCCAGACAAATAAAGTAGTGACAATTCTCTGGGGATGGAGCTTTTGGGAAGTCCCAAACCCTCTCTTCCCTCTCAAGTGACCCACAGGGTGGTTGCTTTTAACAACTGTGGTCATTACAAGGGCATTGGTTTTCAAGGTTGAGTAGCTGGGAGGCAGAGGGTGGGAATAGAGCTAGTTAGAATGCCACAAACCTTGCTGTTCTTACCACAACCCAGCCTTTTTCTTTTCTTTTCTTTTTTTTTTTTTGGAATAAATGCTCCTTGGAGTGTTGCAAAACCTCAATTAATTTCTAGAGTCCTGGAATAGTTGGTTTTGCACATTTTTTGCCAGTGTTGTTTTTGCTTTTAATGGAGGAGCAGAATTTCAGAGGCCCTTACTCTGCCATTCTATGCATGTTTCAGCCCCTCTAGTTTTTAGCTTTGATACAACGCTGAGTGAAGAAAGGCATTATGAAACCACTCAAGGATGCTTCCAGGGGGAGAGGAAAGTTTGAACCAGTGATAAGAGACTTAACTCCAGGGTGTCACCGATGCTGGAATCCCTTCTGGCTCTGGGCACTGTTGAAGACAACTGGATGTGTAAACACTAGAGTCTGGTGCTATCAGGATTTTGAGTAATGGATCCCAG
The DNA here is from genome assembly GCF_964656455.1 of Halichoerus grypus. Classification (NCBI taxonomy): domain Eukaryota; kingdom Metazoa; phylum Chordata; class Mammalia; order Carnivora; family Phocidae; genus Halichoerus; species Halichoerus grypus. The sequence continues at coordinate 104,277,940 of NC_135722.1, read as the reverse complement.
CCTGGGGTGAAGAAGTAAACCACCTAAAGGCCAATATACATAGGCCATGTTTAGCTCACTTCCGTAACATCAAGGGACCTTGTATAATCCCTGGAGAGAATCAGGCCCATAGAAACCCATCTACAGCTGAATCAGCCTTGTCAGGCAGGAGACCTGAAGATAGGAAATGAGTCTCTTAAGATGACCACTAAAAATGTAGAACCTAAATCAATAATTCTAAGCAGAAATCCAATAAATTTAAACAATTTTAGTCAGAACCCTGCCAGTGAAGATTAAATAGATAAATAACCATAGTGCTTAGAAGACTATTGTTTCCTCTCTCGATGTTTTTGCCTGATGACACTTTACAAAGTCCTGGAGCCTCTCCAGAGTTGACCGACGCCGTGTACATGTGGCAGTGGGCCAGAGTTTGGCCATGGACAGGGGACTCGTATCATAGCGGTTACCACCTGCTCGTCCTTCCTCTGTTCCAGATGCTGTGCTTCTCACAACAGAATCTGGGATTGGTGCTGATCCATGATCTGTTTGTTAATGGTTCCCGACAGTAAGTATAGAAATCAACAATGAATATTTAAATATTTTTGTAGCAATTTGACACTGCTGCCATTTCCAAGCATGTGATCATTGTTTAAGCATTTTATTTGTGTTGTATTTTATAAAAGTTTCAGTCTAGGGTTGGAAAAAAAAAAAGAAAACTCCAAAACTGGTCCTTCATTTCAGATAGTTGAGAAACACTGTTCTATAGTGTTATTTGCATATCACAGACGAGGAAACAGAGAAGCTCAGAGAGATGAATTACTTGCCCCAGGTGACACAGTTAGCAGGTGCTGGGATTTGAACCCAGCTGATTTGACTTCAAGGCTGAGGCCTCAGGGACCATGCTGTGAGCCCCAGGACGCTGCACTTCACCCCATCGACAATGGACAATTGTTTGCCCTCTGGTTGTGGCAGCCCTTAGGAACCCCCCCCCCCCATTTAATGCCTCCAAAGCCCCGTATAGAACTTGAGCTCACCTATCACTGGGCAGGAGGTAAGCAGAGGGCTGCCAGCAGGGCCTGGCGCTAGGGTGGAAGGCTGGGGCATAGGTATTTGTGTTATTAATCACTTGTGGCCAGGAAGCCAGGGTTTCCAGCCACAGAAATGTGGGTCTAAGCACTTCACACTAATTACCATGGTTTCACAGCTGTGATCAATTCACATTTTCTCACTTTGTGCTTGAGCCTCGTCTGTGGGGACTGATGTGAAGAGGTGTAAAAATAAGTTCTGTTTCCAGCCAGATTAATTACGGGCTCGGCTAAGGCCCCAGAGCAACTGCCTGGGCTGTGAGATTGACTCAGCCCCAGGTCCAGCTGCAGGAAGGCCACGCTGGCCTGAACCAGGCTGTCCGAGGAGGGAAAATGGGGGCTGAGCCGTGGCTAGCTCTGCCCAGCACCCAGTCTTGGCTCTCTCAGTGCTGCCTACACGCAAGTGCCCTTCCTCCCTTTCCCCACCCACCCAGCTGAATCATGGGCTGGGAAGATGAAAATGGGGCAAGGTCTGTAAAATGCCAAGGCCAGGATGTGGAATGTAGTGGATGCTCAGCAAAGGTAGGTGTTATTGTTATTAGTGTTATTTATTTTTATTGTTACTAATTTTTGTAAACATCTGTCTTCTACTCAACTCTGAGTTCCTTGAGGGCAAGAACTGTTTCTTATTTTCTTTTATTGCTGGGACCCAGCATGGTCCTAGGCATGCTGTAGATGTCCTATAAATGCTTGTTGATGAATAAATTACTTGATTAAATTGAATCCAATTAACATTATTTCCTCCTTATAACTAATTCATTTCACTTGTTACTGGCTTCCTTCCCCATAATATCCATATCCTGTAAATAGCTAATTAATTCCCAGATGGGCTTGCCCCACGATTTGTAGAAAGCCAAGCTCAAGTCCGTTGGTTAAGCAAGACATCTTTCAGTTCAGTGGTGGCCCCTCTCCCCTTTTAATTCATTCTCACACATTAATTCAACCCATAATCATTGAGAGCCTGTTTGGATCGGGCGCTGCGTCAACAGCAGGAAGGACAGCTGGGAAGGACACAGTCCCAGACATCGAGTTGTGATCTGATTGGGGTGAGCACACAGGAGGGCCCTGAACCGGGGCTTGAGGGGCTGAGGAAGAGGTCCTGAGCAGAGAATGGCTCTGCTGAGTGTTGCTGGATGAACTGGAGGAGGTGAGTGGGGCTGGGGAGGTGAGCGGGAGCCAGGCAATGAAGGCCTTTGTAAATCTTGATAGGGAAGTTGAACTTCATTTGGGGACAATGTGGAAAGCTGGAGTGGTGGGGATGGGGTGGGGAAAGGTGGGAGCTTTACACTCTTGGATTTGAAGTGCAGATAGCTCACTTTCACCACAAAATAAGGGATGGACTGGAAGGGAGAAAGCCTGGAGGGGAGACACAAGTTTTGTGAGGTCAGCTTTAGTAGGCTGGGTTTGCTTCTATAGAAAGCCTGAAAATCCAGCACCCTCTTTGTTGCCACGGCCTGAATTCTGACGGGCCCTTTCTACTGAACAAACAGCTACACAAACCTTGATCCAATCCACAAAAGGCTTAAATAAATTATGTATGTCAGTACTCCAAAAACTAGCAATATGGCCCTGCGTATTTCACGAGGCGGTGAGTGAAGGGGGATTAGAGGAGTCACACTGTGTGTGTGTGTGTGTGTGTGTGTGTGTGTGTAAGCACGCACGTGGATGAACTTGTGTCTACAGAGGTGGGGAGGTCTCCTTTTATGAAGGAAGTAGACAAATCTTGGAGACAGTGGAATTTATTGCATGAAATCTGGAGAAGGGGCAGGCAAGAGTGCTGAGAGCTCATCAAGCTAGCTAAGGACATGTTGAAGACTGGAGCTTTCTGTGACACGGAGGGCAATGCCGTGCTGTGAAGTCAGAGGGCTGAGCAGGCACGGGGTGTGTGCTGGGGGCAGAGCACAAGTCAGTGTGTACTCTGGATAAGTGATTTTCAAGCTGCTAACTGAATTATGAAGTTAAGAAATGACATCTCTGAGAAACAGCTAATCAGGCTTGCACATTTGACCTAGACTCAGCAGAAGTCACAGGTGGTGGGTAAGGGGTGAGGCTGAGTGGTATCTACGGTCTCGTGTGCAAAGAAACAACTGTGGGTGAGAGATGTAAATGATGTTTTCTATTCCTGCTGACAACCGGGGATCAATACACTGAAAATGCAATTGTTGGGATGAAATGTTTTTGCTGAAACAAAGTCTTCCTAGGAATTCATGAGGGTTCCCTCAGGGTGTCCCAAGGGAGCAGCTTTCTGAGAGCAGGGGTCCTCGGCCCTGCTGGGAAGGAACCCAGCAGGATTGGTGGCCACAGACCCTGTCTGAGTGGTCAGGCTCGTCCAGATCACCTTGCAACAACGTGGTCCCACCTGAGCCTGCAGGGAATCAGCAACCATCATAGCCAGACACAGCGGGTAGGGCACCTCTGAACAAAGGTTTGAGCTAGCCAAGAACGGGAGCTACCATGATGATGAAGACGTCCTGAGCACCAGCTGTGGGCCAAGCACTGAACTAAGCGTCTGCCTTACCTGATTTTACTAATTCCTCAGAACAACCTCTTGTGGTCAATACTAAGGACATCCCTGTTTTGCATATGAGCAAGCTGAGGCTGAGATAAGGTAAGTAGCTATTCAGTGTCACTGAAGGAAATACATTCTGGGGTATCTGTAGCCCTCAGCCTCAATTTCCTCCTCTTCACAGCCTATGGAGAGATGCTTTCATGGGGGAGGGTGGGACTGGATTTTCTGCAGCAACAGCTCCATCCATGGCATAGATTTCAGGGGCCATCCTGGCTCTTGTCCTGATGTCCTAGCCACTGTGCAACACCCACCCAATACATTTCCTTCAGGCTGGAGTTAGCCAGAATCGGCTTCTGCCCTGGTGACATAATCACGGGCTGGCGAAGCATGGGGACTCGGGTCCAGGCAGCCCGGCTCCAGAGCGCGTCCCCTCAGCCGCTCCAGACTGCGCCCGTGGGCAGTGGCAGGCACCGAGCTGCTGGGGAACTTATTCTAACATTCTGGGGAACACGCAGCATGGACACCAGGGACTCTGGAAGGGGTGATGAGGCCCACTGAGAGGTGACTGGGAGCCGCTGCTTCTCTGCCCAACAGTGTGCATCAAGGGCTAAGATTCCATGTTCCCAAGTTCGGCGCTCACCATTCCAGCTGTGTTGACATCTTCTGAGAGAAGCGCAGACGTGGTGACGTTTGTTCCATGTCCTGATGCTGTGGGAGTGCTCAGGCCAGGAGTTCAGCTCCCAGGGTGGTCCGTGGAAGCCACAACCACAGCCCACCCTTTCACCCCTCTTGACTCTAACTAACCTGCTCACAGACTCCTTTGGCTCCTTTGCTTTCTCCCTCCCGCTCCTCGAAGGGCCTGATACCAGCCACACAAGCTGGGGTGAGGTGCCATCCATGGCCATGCTTTCCTCTCTGCAAATTTGTCCTGGGAGGAAAGGTTCCATTCCCAGGTAAAGGACGGTGAAGCTTCAGGAAGTAAGTGAGCGAGACTGGGTGGGGCTGGGCACTGCAATCACATTTGTCTGGGAGGCCTTGGCCCATGTCTCCCTCACGATGGCTACCTCCAAGCAATTGTTCTCCACTGATCTTGGCTTCTCTGGTTCCCCTGAAGATTGTTCCGCCTTATTGGCCAGATCGGCCACATAGGCAAGCCAATTTGGTCAGGAAAATGCCAGCCTGATCATTTTCCAGTCTGGTGTGTTTCCTTGCCCAACCAGGGTTTCTTCCATCTGACTGCATTTTTTCCTATTTTTCCTGGCTTGTTACATGGCTCTCTGGCCCATCTTGTGGGCATCAGGCCTCCTGGAGTCCTGAGTTCAGTGCCCTGGGAAGCCAGTGAGGGGGCCCCGGGGAGAAAATGGGGCTTTTAAAAATATTTCTGTACTTTAAGAGAGAAAAAGGCATAGAATTTGTGATTCAGTGAACTTATTCAGCAATGTGGAAGAGATTAGTTTTTAATTACTTTAAACTTGAAAAGCAAAATAAATATTAATAGACCAAAGCAATCAATTCATTAATCTTATAATGCCAGGGCGCCTGGGTGGCTCAGTCGTTAAACGTCTGCCTACGGCTCAGGTCATGGTCCCAGGGTCCTGGGATCGAGCCCCGCATCGGGCTCCCTGCTTCGCGGGAGGACTGCTTCTCTCTCTCCCACTCCCCCTGCTTGTGTTCCCTCTCTCACTGTGTCTCTCTCTGTCAAATAAATAAATAAAATCTTAAAAAAAAAATCTTATAATGCCATTTCTTTTCACTTGATACAATATAATTGATTACATTCTAGTTATTTTTTATTTCATTTTTGAATAGGTGATATATGCACATGGTTCACAAACCTGTAAGTATAAAAACTTACACAGAGATATGTTTCCTTCCCAACCCTGCTCCTATGTGCCTTTCCCCATCAATAACCACTACTTAGAATGTTTTTAAATGACTGAAATCAATCTTGCAAACCAATATTCATCCTCCCCTAGGCTTAGTTTTAACTTAATTTTATCCCACAGATTTTCTTATATTATCTTTTGAGATGATCATTTCTTTAAAAAAAATTAAAAATACATGTTACATAACTAAGACTGTGTTGCCGTCTTTAAAATTCTTGTCTCTGTTTTGTCTTGTTTTGTTTGTTTTTTTTTACAAGCCATTCTCCACTGATTTCAGATGATCTGATAAGAGCTTTTGTGTCTCAAAATCCCAGAAAGATTTGTTGAGTGTCAACTTGGATCTTAAGATACATGTAGTAAATGATCAATACCATGGGAAAACTTATCCAGGGTGGCATTCGAATGTTAAAAACCCTAAAAAGAATTTCTGGCTAGGCATGCTCCTTGTCTGCACAGGGTCTCAAACTGTCAGTTGGAGTGTGTTCTGTTAGACCAAACAGAAAGATATCAGGGGCAATGGTCTCCTTGGGAAACACTTTCAACTCAGATCAGCACCACCACATACCAGGTGCTGTGCCAGGTGCTGTGAAGGGGAAAAAATGATTTTGAGGTAGTTCGACAGCTGGATATTTTGACTTGGGGTGGCCATGTAGAGAAAGAGAGAGAATGTTAGAATAAGAACAATAGAAGAAACAATGTCCAACTCTAGCCACATCTTAGAGTCGCCGAGAGGAGCTTTCTAAAAACCACTGGTCCCTGAGCCTCACATCCTAGATTTCTGATTTAGTTGATTTGGAGTGGAGCCCAGGTATGACTGTGTGTTTTTTAGCTTCTCTAGGTGACTCTACTGTGTAACCGGGTGACAAACCACTACTCTAAGCTCATTCAAGTCCAAAATATTCACCTTGGAACTGCACTGAGATACAAAGACATGGGAATACCACTTGTATACTGCAAGTGTCCTATTAAAGGCCTCAATTTACTTTGCTATCAGAGAGTAAAAGTGACCAAGAAAAATGGTTTTCCCCTGATGTATCTGGATAAAGCCATCTACTATTGATTTGAACTTGATTGTATACCCTGGAGCCACAGTTAAAACTGAATCAAGCAGTGCAGGACCCAGCCCCCTTACAGTTTGGCATAATAGGGGTAGTCCTGAGCTTCATGGCTCTGTGTCTTGCCTCTGGACTTCTCTCTCTGCTCTCCTCTTTAAAATGATCGCTACTTTCTTCTCTTTCCATCTGAAAACAAATTTTCTGTTCAGAGTTCCCAGCAGCAGAGGCAGGACACCACTTCCTAAATTTGTCCCAAAGTCACATCATCTTACTCTATGCATGGCTCTGAGGAGATAAATAAAGTGTGTGACTTTGTTTAATCCAGGGTTTCCCAAGCTTATTTGACCACATAACACTTTTTGTGTTCAAGAAAGTGAAGTGAGATGTTCCAGAGACCCCAGCTTGCATCTTGAATGAAACTAGTAGGTTAGCAATCTCCAAGGTGACCCTCGATGATTCTCACTTGTGATATTTGTGGCCTGTGTAGTCTCCTCCCATGCTGTGTGACCAATGTGAAATTGAGCAGGTGGTGGTGTGTGACTTCCCAGGCTAGCTAATAAAGGGGGTTGTGGCTTCTGCCTTATTTTCTTGGGCACTCACTCTGAGGAGAGCCAGTTGCCATGTTGTGAGGATACTCAAGCAGCTCTGTGAAGAGTCCATGTGGGAGGGAACTGAGGCCTCCCATCAACAACCAGCACCAACTTGTGGGTCAGCCACCTTAGAAGTGGATCCTCTAGTCACAGTCAAGCCTCCAGCAGATGGTAACCCTGACCGACATCTTGACTACAACCTCATGAGAGACTCTGAGCCAGAAGTACCAGCTAAGATGCCCCCAAATTCCTGACTCACAGAAACTGTGAGAGAGAATAGATGTTTATTGTTGTTTTAAGCCACAGTGTTTTGAGGTAATTTGTTATTCAGGATTGATGACTAATAAAATTGGGATTTTACCCTTGGGTCCCAGTTTCCTCATCTGTAAAGCAGAAATAATAGTACCTTCTTCGTACAGTTATCATGCCTTTTTTTTTTTTTTATTGTGCCAATTTTTAAAGGAGAAAATGCTTGACTGATAGTATGTGATCAATAATTGGGAGCTATTTTTTATTAACTCATTCAGAACATTCTTTTTAGTTTCTATCCCCTTAAAATCTCATTCTATCATTTCATTTTGCTATTTATGCTTATATTAGCTGTTCCAAATAGATGGAAACCTCCTCCTATTTCTCGTCTCACCTGACAACAGTTTGAAATGGTCTTTCACATTCACAATATCAGCAATAATAGGTGGCCTCCAAAGGCTTGTGGTGTTGTGTCCTGGAAGTGTCTCCTTTGGAGATCTTGCTGATGGCCACTACCCTGCTACAATCACCCCACAGCCAAGCGTGGAGACCAGTCATATGTTTATGACCATTAGACCACAGGACAACCTGGTTCGTAGACTTGGGGACCCCATCTTGCCAGGTAGGATAGGTAGGTGGTATCGGATAGGAGGATATCAGAGTTGACAGTGCTGATGTAGGGCTTTAGGAGGCTTACTACTCAAATATATAGTTCCCACTTCTGCAAAAGCCCTCCAATCTCTCCACTTGTGTCTGTTCTCACAGCCGCCACCCTAGGCCGGGTTATCTTGCCTGAACTATCATGATGGCTTCATCCTACCTGGTCTTCCCGCTTCCAGGACTGCCCCTCTCTCCCTGCCTCAATCTTGTAGTTAGAATAATCTTTTTAAAGTTTACATTTGATTATGTCACTTTCCTGCTCCAAACTCTTTATCATGATTTATAAGACCTTGCAAGATCTGGTTCCTATCTACCCTTCCTATCCCACCTCCTCACACGTATCTATTTGCAGTTCCTCAATGTGCTAACTTCTTTCTAGTGTGCTGAGCTTTGACCATAATTTTCTCTCTGCTCCAGGTCGTGTGACATATGAAGTTCCAGAAGGTACCCCCAAAACACCACCACCACCAAAAATCCACAGCTCTCTCACTCCAGACATGCTGTAGCTACATAAAATCCTACCATTCACTGGTAGAGACACCCAAGAGTTTAATAGACATTTACTCCTGTTAGATGGCAGGTAAGTGGCATGGGGCAAAGTGGGCGGGGGTTGGAGAGGGTCACATGAGTTCGGTTTCTAGGCATTAAAGGCTATACTGACCGCATGATTCCCAAAATCATTCCAATTGACTGGGAACTATGGCAGATTGGTATCGGTGGGTGAAAGTAGTTAGAAGTGAATGGAAAGCGGACCAGATTAGAATTCTGGGATGCCTGGGCCAATGCATGGACTGGACACTTTTTCTGAACTCTAGACCTAAAAAAAACAATTGCCAACGGGACATGTCCACTTGCTTGTCCTACAGGCACCTCAAACTGCACATGTCCATGACCAAACTTATCATGGGCTTTCCCCAACCTCTGCTCTTCTGGCATTTCCTATCTTCATGAATTAATGGTGCCATTAATTACCCGGTCCGTGAGCCTGAAAAACCTGGGTGTAACCACGTCCTAACCTCTGACATAGTCACTCATGATGTCCTGTGTATTCTGCATTTTAAATATCCCTTCTTAATTGGTCTTCCTTTTTCCACTCACAATTGCTGTAGCCTTGGTGCTGAGGATCCTCCTCTCTCTCTCAGACCATCGTTACAAGAGTTTCCCAAGAGATTTTCTGCTCCCAATTGTGTCTTCCTCCATACACTCCCAGAATGATCTCTGGAAAATGCAAATCTCTTCTGATTAAAAGTCCTAATGACTCCTTTATTCTATAAGATTGAGTCCCAGATCCTTGTCATTACACACAGGGACCTTGATGATGTGCCCTCGCTTCCTCTGCAGCCTCACCTTTGACCTGCACCCTGCTCCCATCCTACACTCTGGCCATGATGAGCTCCATGCTATTCTACTGTTCCTGGACCAGACTGTGAGGTCTCACCTCTGCCCAGGGCCTTTCTCACCCTCTCTGCCTGGAAAGTCTGTCCTCACTGTCTACCCACCCCACAAACACCTCCCCCTGAGGCACCTTAAAGTCTTAAAAGAAAGTCTTGAAAGATCTCTTAAGATTCAGTACAAGCACCGGAGGCCTTCCCGACCACCACTAGGTCTTCTCTCCCTCAGATGAGTAGTTAACAGGGTGGGTGTTCCCCATTTTAGCAGCAACTGACTGGGGGAGGGCGTGTGGGGGATGGAGTTCAAGTCTGTCAGGCAATGGAATGAAAAATCTGCTCAGCGGAAATCGTCAGTGGGAGGCAGGGTGATCCAGGATTAACTCTACTTTGGATTTGGCATGGACATTTTGGCCCTTGGCCTACATGAAACTGGAGTGGGCCTGGAGGATATGAGGCTGCTGGCTGGAAGAAGTCAGTCTGTGGGACAGTGAAGGATGGCAGACATCCTCTCCGGCCCCTCAAGACTTCCATGCTTCTCGTTTTGGTGTTTGTGGAAATCTCAATGTGAGTGTATATGTGTGTAGTGGGGAGGGGAGGATGGGGGCAGGCAGCAGAGAGAAAGGGAGAAAGGAGAGATTCTTGAACATATCGCAGCCCAAGGCTTGGAGGGGGTGGCCCTCAGAGGGGAAGGGAAGGGCCAGGACTCTGGGTGGGTAAGGGGGAGGGAGAGTGTCTTCCCATTTAATAGCTCTTTACCAGGCCACTTGACATTAAGGTTGGTACCTCCTGGCACTCCCAAACCAGAGTCCTATTTCCAAGTTGCCTTAGAAAAGCCAAGGTGTGTGCATGGTGGGGGGGGCACGTGTACCCTCCTGCCTCTAGCCACTAACCCAATACGCTACCACCACAGGGACCCATCGCTCTACAGCAGACACCCCGATCCTGCAAATGGGGGAAGAGTGAGCATACAAAATGAAGGCTGCTGTGTCCGGTCCCACCGCCGGCTCGGAGGGAGTCCAGGGGGGACCCTTGGCAGGGGCTGCCCTTGCGTCAATCCACTGGGACTTGCTCACGAAATGACGGTGGTGCGTTCCTGAAGAACACCACATTTTTATTTAACCAATTCAAAAGGAAGTTAACTTTTCCCGAAGCTTCATGTAATTGGAAACATGCATTCTGGCAAAGGGGGATGGAGAAATTCTTGGTACAAGTCCAGCAGAAAGGCCAATCTCTCACCCGCTGGGCCTGACAGAGGCTGGCCCGCCGGAGCCTGGCGAGCTTGGGCAGGAGATGGAGCCCAGCGCCTGGCGCGCCCGGCAGGTCGCCACATGAGTGGTGCTGCACGGCTGCGCAGAAAGGCCGACGGCTTTATCAAGAAAAGAGGGGAGGACGGACAGTATGGAGCCATCTTCCCCAAAGCCCTAGCAAACTCTCCCACTGAGCAGCGTAACTCCGACTGGTGACGTGTCAGCCACTCACAGAGTGTGACTATGACAAGCAGGTGGGGGACATCCGCGTGGTGTAGGGGAAGGAAGGGCGTTCTGTCTGCTGCTTAGTAATACATTTCTCAGCTCTTCTAAACCCGTTTCCTCGTAGAGAAATTGGGGGGACACTGAGGCCTAACCATAGAGCTGTCATTAAGGTTGAAAAATTACTTATAAAATATGCATAGGATATAGTCACTGGCACTCCGTATTAATGATAAGTAACGTGACGACGTGACTTCCTCCTACTATTGATCAGATCTTGTTGGCTAGCTGATGGAGGGAGAGGAGACACCACCAGAGCAAGCATGGAAGCTCCTTGTGTGTATTTTGGTGCCTGTATGGATCCCAGCTCGTCACCTGCTCCCCGGTGTGTGAGCGCCCCCCCCCCCCCCCCCCCCCCCCCCCCCCGCAATGATGTCTCTACTTGGCTTGGCCCTTTGCTGCTCCAGACCTCACTCTCGGAGCTCTGGCCCAGCCTGCCTGGGGCCCAGATCTCCACACCCGTGCTCTCTGTGCTTCTCACCTGATCCTGATCAGACTGCTCTCAGCTCCCAAGGCCATGGATGGCTTTCTTCTCCCTTCTGTGACTGCTCCCTTTCCTGCTCCAAGAAGCTTCCAGGAATCATTACAATGATGGACGGCAGCCTGCCTTCTCCAGCACGACCTCATTCCTGGATTTGAGAGAAAGAGTTTCTCAAGGGTGAAGAGTCAGTCTTTGGAACACCCAGGCCTGAATTCTAACTCCCTCTCAGTTATTTACCAGCTGTGTGACTTTGGGCAAGTCGCTTAGCATCCCTGAACTTCAGTTTCTTTAACTGTAACGTAAGAATAATAATAGCAGCCTCATGGTGATAGTATGAAGATTTAATTAGGATCTAGCACTTGGGAAATGTCTGGTAAGTGGTAGTTATAAGAACAGTTAAGCCTAGCTGTGTACAGGTGTAAACGTCTGCATCATCCATAACCTCGGCACCTCCTCCCGTACTCATCTTTCTCCCCGGGGCCACAGAAGAGGCGCACACGCCCTACAGCCCGGTTACTCAGGTGGGACCTGACTTCTAATTCTAGTACTGCCTCTAACTAGCTGGGTGACCCTGCAGAAGTCGCCTCCTGGAGCATCTTCTCTGGGCACTTTGCTGAGGTCTGAGCATAAGGCAGCACTCCCTCCAAACTGAGTCAAAGCGACACGGTGTTGGTGGATGCAGGGGCTAAGCAGCCAGGGTCCTGAGGTTTCAGAGCTGTCAAGACTGGGCTGTGGGTGGGACTGGAGAGGGGCTGCTGTGCTCTGATTCTGTTTCTCCTCCTCCAGCTTCTTCCCCAGACCCTCCTTTGGCCACAGCAACCATGCAGGCTACAGGAAAGAGGCTCCTCTTCCCTCCCTGAGCCTGAGGCCACTGCAAAACTGAGCTGATTGTTTCCTCAGAGTTCCTGAGCTTCTGCCTTTGTGGCAGATAACAGCAGGGTTCCTGGGAGCCTACCTTGTGCTGTGAAGGGGATTTACCCCCTGGATCAGACCCTTGGGGCTGTAGTAATCTGGGTGTTGGATATGGGGACTCCTGTCCTGACACATGGGCAGAATGCTTGAAAATCCAGGCCCTGGAAAGCCAGGAATAAGATAAAGCTGAGATGGAGGGGCGGTGGGGCCAGAAGCATAACAACAACACAAGAGAAAGGAGCTGGTAAATAAACATCAAGATCCCCACCATGTGTGGCACCGCTTTAACATTTTACATGTATTTGTGCCTCGTTTATATTTCTACAACAACCTGTAAAATAGCCCTGTTAGCAGTCCCATTTTAGAGATAAAGAAGTTAAGGCTGAGAGTTTGTGTGACTTGCCCAAGGTCACCCAACTTGTCAGTCCTAGTGTCAGCATTTGAATCTAGGTCTTTCTCACTTCACAGCGTAAGCACTGAGCCACTGAGCCATACAGGATGTTAAGGGGACATTCAGCCTTGTGAGGGATAGACACCATTATCCTCATTTTAGAACTAAGACCCACACTTCCCCAAAGATTTGCAGCAGGGATCTGAACCCAGCTCCATCTCAAGCCGTAGCCTGCGTGAGATCAGTACCTCCCCATCTCCCCCGCTGATGAGGTTCCCTCGGGACGGGGCATGCCCAAGTGGAATTTTGTGGTCCCTGCTTTACTGAAGACTTTAAATCATTTTCAGTAACACTGACCACTTTTGCCAATTTAGTAAAAGAAGTTTAACATCAAGAGGAAGCATAAAATTTATGAGGGATTTGTTTAATCTGGTACCGTATTACAAGAGCCATTTCAACTCACTGAAAGTATGAAAAGCATTTTGCATTTAAGCAAACAAGTCTTATAAGTCCACTGATAATTATGCAATCCCAAATTTATGGTTCCTAGTTCTCATTGGATGAAATGTGAAGTAGAACAATAAACTTGTCAGATTATGACAAATTCAGAGAGGAATGTGAGGTATTTATTAAAGCAATAGGCATTAGTGAAATGGACAGCTTGGGGCATGATACTTGAGGATGAGAATAAAAATTCTCAGAAAACACCAATATTTCTGCAAAAGCAATATTCATTAACATCTGCCACAAAAGGTCAAGGGACCTAGAAAATTTGCATAAAAACAATTTGCAACCAGGGGGGCAGTTGAGCAGGGAAACCAGGGGGCGGAGAAATGTGAAATGCCTTTAGAAGGTCTGGAAGTCTTCCATTTCATGTGCATAGGCCAGGGGTTTAGCGGTTTAGAGGTGACCTGGGGCCATTCCCCAAGCGGACTTCACAATATACCCCTGTGCGGACCCTGAAAAGATGGGTTTTTACCAGTGCCCCCTTTTGAGGGTGGTGGCGAGTGGAACCACTGACAAGCCTGTGTGGTTCCCTTCATTGTAACCGCTCGCCATTAAACAAGTACAATTCTGATCTTTTCTTAAACAAACACTATCTTTTAATATGTATGTTTTCAGTAAACTGGGGCTCACCTAGACTAATCCTGGGACCGTGGGTGAGAGAATTGCTTGGAGCGGCAGCCCCAGCTCTCTGGGCCTTGCCTGCAGAAGCCCCAGACTCCAGCCAGCAGAGACCAGCCCCCTGAGCTGTGTGGCCTGTCCAAATTTCTGACCTGCATGAACATGACAGGGTCGTGTGTTGTGCCACTAAGTTTGGGCACTTCGTTCTGCAGCAATAGATAACCAGATCATGGCGCAGTCTCCTGCATTTTAAAGACAACGGTTGATTCAAGACTGAAAACAGCATCAGCAATACAATCATGCTGGTGAATAGTGTGCAGGCCAAATGCAGTTGCTCAACCCATCTCATGAGAACTAATTTGAGACTTTACCTTAGAGAAATTATAAATGGTAGGTGGTTGGTGACAACAGAGAACCAGGAGTGGCGACAGAGATGGCTTCAGGGCAGAGTGTTTGGTGTGTGTGCCCAGCATTACAGTGGTTTCTAAACAGTTAATATTAAATAAATGAGAGCGCTCACTGAGAGGCCAGAGACCCTTGATAAACCTGGAACACACTGGCTTCTCATGCACATATACTCAGGCTTCTCAGAATCCACACAAGCAAACCACTAATGGCTATTTTTAATGCACAAATACCAAATATTTGCTTCCTGCAGGGAACCTCAGTCTGGAGGGTCTCACTTGTTTCTCCCTTGCTTGGGACCGGCCAAGTGTTGTGTTTTCCCAGGTTGAGTTGGGGGAAAACACTGTGCTGGACAAGGCAGGAGCAAATGCCATAAGGATACTGGGCAAACAGAATCCGTGTAAATAAGGCTGCTTAGACCCAGGGGGATACATGACAAACTCCTGCACACACCAGCCCCCATTCATCTCATCAGTAGCTTGTTCTCCGTCACCCTGGGACTGTGAAATCCATTTATATGAGATTCCTGGTCAGTTACAGTTAGCGGAGTGAGGGCCACTCATGGACACATTAAGTCCCAGAGCAAGACAAGAGCTTCCGATCTAGCCTTCTTATTTTATAGACTGGGAAATCGATACCCAGAGAGGGAGAAGGACCTGCTCAAGGTCACACAACTAGTAAAAAAAATTGGAACTGCAACTCAGCTTCCCTGACTTCCACTGGGTAACCAACTCATTTTCCTAGGCTTTCACAAGCTTTCTGTTTGACTTCATCTGAAGGTCTTCAGAGTATAGTTTGTATCTTTCTTCACGATTTCAATAATAAGTGAGGAGAATATAGTTTTCTTTGAAGCTTGAATTTTTCGAAGCCACAACAGCATGCTCACTTTCATACTGTACCAACCGTGTAGAAATGTCATAGAAATGTTTTATGTTGCCTTCCCAGCTCTGATGGCCACTGCTGAAGTGGGTGGGTTTATGTGGCCATATTTCGGCCACAGGCCCCCGTTTCCTACTCCCTTCTAATTCATAACTTAATTGACTTAAAGAGAGCTGGTCCATCAGCTGGACAGCAAACAAGGACTCTCTCTCTCTTTCAAAACTTGTTACCAAGAGACTCAGAAACCACAGACAGATGATAATGAGCATTTGAGTGAAAAGGTTATATAGAGTAATAGGCATTATAGAGCAGTCTGCACTGTGAAGTGGGTGAAGAGAGCACAGCTGCCTGGGGCCCTGGGCTCCCTGAGGGCAGTTTTGTGCCCACAGGGCCTGGCTGATCACCTGTGTACTTGCACCAGCTGGTCCTGAGAGTGAACTGTCCCATCTGACATAGTGCCTTGTCTCAGCACGCTCACAACCTAACGGTGCAGATAAAATATGTAACTGAATATCTGCAGATTCTATTTTGGTGAGTCTGGAAAGGAACTGGATGTTCTATTTTAGAAGATCCCCACAATCCTGAAGACTAGCCAAGATCAAGAACATAGACTGCCCTGAAGAATACAGTCCTAGTCTCTGCAGGCCCACATTCCCTTCTATGCCTTGGCCACTACCCACCTCTTGACCTCTATCTCTTTCCCAGTCCTGCTTCAGAATTTCAGCTTAGAACCTAGACTTTGCTGCTAAACATTTCCCCCTTTGGAAAGAGATTTTCTCTAAAATATGGGAGTATGGAGAGAGATTTTTCTCTAAAATACAAGGTTATGCAGGGTGGCGTACCCTTAGGGGCATCCTCAGAGGGAGACTCAGTCGTGCTGCCCCCTGCATGCCCCCCCCACCCCACTACTGCTCTCAGCGCTGTTTCTCCTCCAGGTGGGAAACCCTCCTTTCCCACTTACAACCTATCCTTTCAGTGCCCCAAAACTACCTCTCTTAGCATAGATGAGTTTCCTTGAGGGGTTGGGACAAAAGAGAAGGAATTCTAGCATCTGGTTTCCACACCCTGGACGTCCCTTGGGCCCCAAAGGGACAGCATGGGAGTATTTAGGTCTTTCTCAGGGGCCACCCCCGGTCTTCCCCTGCCTCTCTGCTCCCTTTTTCAGGCTGGTTCTCTGCGAAGCTCCACTCACCTCCTTCTGGAGTCCTCACCCCTTCCCACAGGAAGGACCTCATGCTCCTCCTCTCCATGTGTCTCCCCAGATCTGAGCTGTTTAGGTTGGAGGAGAGTCCTAGGCCTCTGAAGGACAGAGGACTCTGGTGACAGAACTGTGTGAGGCAGTAAGGAGGTGAGGCCCGTGCTCCTGGATGCGTCCTTTACATCCAGTTTTCTCTGGGGCTGCAGGCTCACTTATTTTTATTTTATTTATTTATTTTTTGAGTCTATTAATTAATGGAAACACCTATCTCAAGAATGGACACTTTTTAGTGAAGCTGGCTAGTACCATCTTAAGCTAAAATGAGAAAGTGTTTCCTTAATTAGCAAGACACCTTCTATTTCCTCAGAGCCGAGAGTTCCTGTTAGGGTAAAGAAACCACTCAGCATGTGGTTTCTTCCTACTCACTGGTGGCTTCCGTAACAATGAACAAGCCACAGTATGCTTTTGGGTTACTCTCTGTGACACCAGGAAGGGCGTCCCACTCACATTTCTGATTCTTGGATTATCCCACTTTTCCAGACTCCTTGCTCCTCTATCTTGCCTTTGTTCTAGCGGTTCCTACAACCCTCAATGTTTTTGTCCTTTAACTGTTTACTGTGCTGACTCCTGTCTAGTCTCCTGAACATGACTAAATATTTTTATGTCCCATACAGAACTCTGGCAGTCACTACTTGGTAAAAGAAAATTCGAATGTGTGAGGTAGCGCGTCCCCCTAGAAGCATTTCCTGCCACCCTCCTCCCTCCAGGGGTTTGCCCTCTGCTCTTACAGACCCCACAACTCCGTGCCTGATGCACTGATCAGAGGTCAGTTCAAGGGCTTGATGATGGAGGAGTCGTGCCTAAGCAGAGGCCCAGAGCAAAAAGTATCAGGGCCAAAGAATGATACCAGGGAGACTCCAGCATGATTCTAGATGGCCATGAGGGGAGCAGTGGGGCAACAGAGAAGCAGAGGATAATGGACAGGGCGAGAGCAGAGAGGAGGGGCCACACACCGCATGGTGGGCCAGGTGGGGAAGGAGAAGGACTTCCCCATAGGGATAGAGCTGGTACAGAAACTGTGAAGGGAGAAGGAAGAGAAGGAGCGATGCCAAGTCGATGTCTTCAGTTCTATTGGCCTGGGACTTGCAAATTTTTTTGAACTGTAAGTTCTAATAAGACAAAGATTTTACTTTATAACCCAGCAGACATATATCATATCCTACCTGGGGACAAGTTTCACAAAACATGCATGAGAGGCATTGATATTTTCTTTTCTATTCTACTCCATTGCGTTCCATTCCATCTTACCCTATCCCCATCCCATCTCATCCCATCCTCTTTCATTACAAAAATGCTGACAGACTCTCTAAACTGATCTTATAACCCATTAACAGGTCAAAGCCACAGTTTGTGTGTGTGTGTATGTGTGTGTTCTTTTCCAACATTCTATTTTGAAAAAGTTAAATCTGTAGAAAAATAAAAGAATAGAACAAGAACATACATACACTCTCATCTAGATTCACAAATTACCATTTTGCTATATCTGTGCATACTTTCTGCATGTGAAAATAACATATGCATGTATGTATATAGATATATGTGTGTATTTCTGTACACACACACAATCTACTTCCCTTATTCACAGTAGTTATATTCTATAAAGTTGCAGCAAACACTGAATTAGCAAATACTGCTCCTAGAGGAAATATAGAGTTAGGTTCCTGCAAGCCTCTGATCACATTTTCATTAACCTTGTTTTATGCATGTTTTCGTTTATAGACACTTTATTAAATATATGTTGTTGATTCATTAACACTGAACTCACAGCTGATAGCACTATATAACTGAACAAAGCTTATCTAGCACATGAATTTTCTCCTTACAGCTCATTACAGCCTTCTTGCACTTAGGAGCCCTAGACAGCACTTGAGCACTATGCTGGGCACCATTTTAAGAAGCAAAATCTCAAAAAAAAAAAAAAAACCACCACAAAAATATGGAAAACATGGTGCTAAAGAAACTGTGAAAGGGATGCTTGTTTTCGGCATGAAACAGGCGAAATGAAAGCAGAGTGTCACCTTGTTCAACCTCCGCTGGGAATGTGCAGCTTATGAGACTCAAAGTTTTCACATGTCTGCAGGTGTCCCCAAAAGCACCGCAAGTATTGATTTGGGGGTTACAAATCAATCTTAGCAAGCAGGTAGGCTTGCAAATATGGGCTCTGCGAATACTGTGGATTGACTGTATGTGTACTTGAAGGTTGCAGACTCTATCTCTTCACCCCTGAATGCAGCTCTGCAGAGTAAGGGTGTTCTACAATGAAACTCCATGACCATTATGCGCCTCGGGAAAGCCAACTGTCATCCAATCACATCATCTGATATTCAGACTTCTCCAATTGCCCTCAAGGATTTTAAGGACAGTTTTTGGGGGACCAGAATCCAATCATGGTTTGCCCCCACCTTATATTTAGTTATGTCTCTTTAATCTCCTTTAAACAGTCTCACACCTTTTTTTTTTTTTTTAAATGGAAGTGATACTTTTGCAGAATTCAAGCCAACTGTCTCTTCGAATGTCCCACCTTCTAGAGTTGTCGGATCGCTTCCTCATGATTCCATCCTGGTGATCACTGCCTAGGTGATTTTGTGTACTTCTTCTGGCACACCAGGAGAGGGCTCCTGGCGTCGACTTGTCCCTCTGCTGGTAAGGCCGTGGTGGACTCCATGGTTAAGGTGATGACCCATGGTTTGAAAAGCACAGCTCTCAGTGAGAGAGCGGTAGTACTGTCAGGTGCAGGAGAGGGGAGGTTGAGGGCCCGAAGAGAGGAGACAAGGCCAGGAATTACTGTGTGACGAACGGCACAGGAAGGCCAGGGGCCGAGGCCCGGCCCTGAAGGGCCACAGTCTCCCTCTGAGGGCTGAGGGCCTGCATTTGCTGAGGAGGCTTTTGCTTGCCAAGAGCGTGAAGAAACACAGTGTTAGTGTCTGGGGACTGAGTTTTAATTTCCAGTGAAATTGGGACAAAGTCCCTTTAGGCTAGATATAATTTCTTTTTAAGCCTTGGGTTCAAAGACTTGGAGCATTCTAAATGCTTAGGAAATTGTTATGGGTAGTAACAAAAGGCAGAATAGCTAGGTCTGACATGGTATTTTTCTATGCCAGTGTCACTAGATGATTTAATATTTAATATGATTGTGGTCAAACCAAGTCTGAATGGAGCAAGCTTGAAGCATTTCTAGTGCTGCAGCTAAGTGGCCAGGAGCCCAAAGTGATAGAACTGTGGTTTACTCACCAGCCTTGAGAGTAACTTTTGGGGCTGTTTGAACTCTCAGACACCACTTGGTATTTCCTAACAATGATCAGTAATGCATTTGGGAAGCCTGTTCGGATCATCCAATTAGACGGTGTTTTCCAAGGGGCCCTGGCAGGGCCGATTTGTCTGCTAGTTATTTTTATGGTTATCTTCACTGAAGTAGAGACAATCTACCATGTGTTCAGGGGAATAAAGCCTTTTTCTCTTGTTCTCAGTTCAAAAATCCTCTCTCTTTACAAGGCAGATTCCACTCTCCATCCCTCATTTGATTCTCACAACAGCCCTGTGTAGGACCCCAGGCCAATGTGACTGTCTCCGTGTGCAGACAAGGAAACTGAAGCTCACACAAGTTAAGGGACTTGGACATATCACAAAATCATTGGCTGCCATGTATAGAGGCCTTAACTTACCAGCTAGGCATCCTTCCTACTGTGGGTTTGGGAGTTAACCAGGAGTGACAGGCCATTTATTGGTTGGGAAATGGCCCCATGAGCCATTGCCAGCTTGTGTTTCCGTATTGGACTCCAGCAGGCCTTGACTCATCAGAGAGAGGCTCTGTGTGGTCAGAACTGGTCAGAAGGTTCCCACTAAAACCCTATTGATTTTCCACAAGGTCAGGAGGGCTCACTCCACTTGTCCCACTTAAAGTGGTCCCATAACTCGGATTAAGACCAGAGGCTTAGAGTTGGACCAAGATTGGAACCTTAGCTCTGCCTCTTACTAATGTGTGAACTTGAGCAGGTTATTTAACCTTGTTCAGCATTAGTCTTCTCCTCTGTAAAATGTGGATAATAGGACCTCTCTCTAGGTCTTATTATTGATGAAGACTGAGTTATTACATGTAAAGCACTTAGATGAGTAGTGAGTGCTCTATAGTTATTAGCTGTTATTATGTAATGTGTTTAGTTAGCACTCAAACAAAAGACATTGTGGTGGCACTGGGATATTTTCATACATAGTGGTTGCTATTTGCCGATGTTACTGAGCACTGATTGTATTTTGTGACATGGCTCAAAGAGGCTAAAGAAACTTCATCAAGCACAGAAGCCCACAATTTGCACTTACTTATGATGTGCTCCATGAGACGATTTTCCATCTTGGCATCAGCATGCACTGAGGTAAACGCTGGACAAACAGAGATAAGAGATGTGTTGCTTGCCCTCAGGGTTCTTCCAATTTGGCCTGTGAGGGAAGAGTGCAAAAATTCATATATAAAAAATAAAAACCAGGTAAGGTAATGTTTGGCCACATGGAGAAGGTTGGGTCTCCTTGGGATCCCCTTGGGAGAATGGGGGAGGCAAGAACCGGGGCAGCAGGGCAAGGTCGGGTAGAGGAAGTAGACAGCAGCAGTGGTTCTGGGTTTGTATTAAGCCATTCCCACACCCCCCTTACTGACCAGGGATGAGAGAGCCAACTCTCAGTGACAGGTCCCGAATTGGTGTGACCTCAGAGGACCTCGCAGGTGTAGTTACCCTGTGGTCAGCTCAGAGGGTCTAGGCAGCTGGTGTGGGTGTCAGTCAGAGTCAGTCTATACATGGGTCAGGGCAGCTCTGCCCCATCTATTTATCTGTCTATCTGTTTGTCTGTTCACCCGGTTATCCATCTGCTTGTCCATCAATCCACCTGTCCACTTATTTGTTCATTTGTCTATCCGCCTCTTCATCCATGTATCCGTGTATGTTCATCCATCCACCCATCTACCAGTTCATCCATCCATCTACCATCTTTCTGTGCATCTACCTGTCGTTCTTTCCATATTTCTATTTCCCATCTCATTCTATGAAAGATTTGCAGTGGATCACAAAAAACACATATCATAATAAAAAACAAGCAAACAAATGCACAGAGCAATAGGAAGGTGTAGAATGAGAATAGGGAAGTAAAACTCAGACTATGTTGGAAGGACATAACTGGTTGCTGCAATAGTTGAGTTACAGATTTGTCTGCTAGTTATTTTTATGGTTATCTTCACTGAAGTAGAGAAAATCTACCATGTGTTCAGGGGAATAAAGCCTTTTTCTCTTGTTCTCAGTTCAAAAAATACTTTATCTCACGAGGTTTCCTTCAGTTTCTAGGGAGAGGCAGCAGTCTGGTGGGTCCAAACAGTGACTTCTAAATCAGACAGGCCTGAGTTCAAATCCTGCACCCATCACTGAACAACTGTGTGACCTTAGGCAAGTCATTGAGTCTCTCTGAGCCTTACTTTCCTCATCTGCAAAAATGGGATAAGTGTGGTGCCTGGCCTCACAGAACTGCAGTCCAGATTGAATGAGATTGCATGTGCATGTGCGTGTGTGTGTGTTTGACATGGTACAGGACACATAGTTAGCCTTCAGTACAAGGCAGCCATTGTTACTACTGAACAATCAATCTGTTGAATGTGGTTGGGAATTGGCATTCACTCAGCTTCTGCGTGTAGAAACTCTGGGGAGAGTCAAGGCCCAAGCACCTGTGACCGGGACAGCGCCTGCTAGCCCCGGATGGGTGGGAAAGACTCTCATTCCCCACAGTTTCTCCTGTCCGTTAGCAATCTGCTTTTTCGCAGCCCCCAAGGTCCAAGCAAGGTAGAGGGCTTGGTCCAATTGCTCTGACCCCATGGCCCCAGCTGGAAAGCAGAGACTTAGCAAGCTGCTGAGACTCCCCTGATCTTCCCAGCCGCCATTCCCTTTGCACTTACAGATGATTAATTGCATAGGAGAGAAGGTTTGCATCCCTCTCCTTGGCTGGGATTCCCTCTATCCCTCAAGTCCCTCATAGCTGATAGTAATTCACTCTTAACCTTGCAGTCTGCCTGGGCCTAATTTGCATCTGCAAAGTTCATGTATCCCAAATATGAGTTGAACCATCTCCCCTTAAGACAAGGGGTGGGAGGCAGGGGCAAGCAGGAGGTGGTATGGCTTGTTCTGTCTGATAGCAAAAGCCATGGCTTAGTTGTGAGTGTATTTGTATGTGAGGGAGGACAGGGTGAGAGTAGAACCATTTCATCTTGTTTTTACTTCTAAGTATCATACAAATGGCCTCTGGAATCCTCTGGCAGCTGGTGGACTTTGATTCAGCAAGCAATGAATTATATCCTCCAGTTGTGAGTAAAATTACAAATATCTTCAAGATGTTCAGTGCTCTGGGAAAGGGCAGCCAAGCCTTGTTGGCTCTGTGGGTTGCCTCCTGTTGAAGGAGCAAAATGCAGTACCTCTCTCTCTGAAGAAGGGAAAAGGGAGAGTGGGGAGGGATGTGGGAGCAGGCACCCACAACAGAGAGACCAGAGAGAAGTTTGGTTTAGGGACACAGCCGGGGCCCAGTATGGGGTAGGATGGAAGGAAAAGCCTGAGTGAAGCACCATGGACTTCCTCCAGACTCTGCAGGTGATACCCACACCAGTGCATGTCTGGGAGCAGCTGTGTTCATCAGTGCTTGGTAGAATGCATGCTGACGAAGCCTCCTTCATCCCAGCAGTAACTATTTGCCAAGTCCCCCCACGTGGGAATAGACGGCTTAGGATTTGTAGTCACTAGAGCAAGACAAAGACATATAGTGGCTCCAAAAAGATCAATTATTCACTCTACAAAGATTTGCTAAAAAAAGATACCTAATGATATGCTAATACTGAATAATACATTCAATTTCTATTATTTGAAAAACTAATACAGCCAAGGCATATGCCATTGGGCCCCCAGAGACCTCTGTTGAACACCCATTGTGTTGAGACTGCATATAGTCTGAGAGTTGAGGCTTGGTCTTCCCCATTAGCCTGTGAACAATACAAGGGCAAAGATTGGGTTTTGTTTATCTGGCATTATAATGGCATCTCCTCTCTTCAACACTCTTCTTGGCTTCGTAACTAGTAGCATTTAGTAAAGTTTGCTAAATGAGTGAGATGAAGTTAACCTTCTCTTGTGTCTGTTGATGGGGTCAAGCAAAGGCAAAGATAAAGAAAAGAGCACTCACCTTTTAAATTACTTTCCTGGAAGGGAGTTTTGGCCCTGTCCCAGCTCACCATTGTGGCCAGTCTCAGCTGCAAGGCACTGAGCCCAGTGCCTGGGAAGATTGACCCCTGGGAGATATCATCTTAAGAAATATAGCTACTGAATACCTGTAAAGAACAGATATTGAGATTTGTCTGGGGATTTCAAAAACAACTCATTGACTTAATGAGTATATGATTTCTAAAAGCAATGAAATTTCATCAAATACATATTTAATATGTGGAAATTCAATAGTTTGCTAGATGAAAGAGAAAGAGGGAAAGTTGCCCAGGTGTGCATGTACACACACAAACACACTTATATGATCCGGACCATTCTCCCTGCCAATCCACTCAGTGG
The DNA here is from genome assembly GCF_964656455.1 of Halichoerus grypus. NCBI lineage: Eukaryota > Metazoa > Chordata > Mammalia > Carnivora > Phocidae > Halichoerus > Halichoerus grypus. The sequence goes on along the minus strand of NC_135722.1, from coordinate 104,253,982 downwards.
TTATAGACCTATGAGCAGGTAGAAAATGAAAATATGTCCTTTCCTCAGGTGGTCTCAGTTTTTATGAACCTTACAGAGAGGATGTGCTTTGTCCCTTCAGTGTTGAAAGGTTTTTTGTTTTTATTTTTGTGTGTGTGTTTTTTTTTTTAAACACGACCCACCTATTCCCATTTCATACTCAGCTGAAGAAACAGATCTGTTATAACTATGAAGGAAACCAGGGCTCTGTTGAACTTACTGAGAGATGTGGTCTCCAACACGGTACTGTCCTCAGGAATTCCCGAGAGTATTTTTAATCATTTGTGATTGTATAAGTTCACCTTTAGACGCATAAAATATAAAACTCAAGTGACTTAAGCAAGATGATTTCGTTCCAGCCAAAAGCGTGTCCACAGGTAAAAGTGGGCTGGTGTCTCCATCCATGGCTGTTAGGGCCCGTTTTTTTTTTTTTTTGGCTCTATTAGTATTGGCACACATTTCCAACTCAAGGTCACCTCAAGACCCAGAGTGACCACAAAAACATTTCAGAGCCCACATGCCAGGCAAGAAGGAGGAAGAAGGGAAGAAAGACCAAGAAGGTGACCTTCCCAGCCAGGTAAACCCATCTAAAGTGCTTTCCCAGCAGCTCCGTGCACTGACTATAACTTATATATCACTGGCCAAACCTAACTTCAAGGGAAACATAATCCTGTAGTTATGCATACTGTTACCCAGAATAAAATTGGGGTTCTATTAATAATGAAAGAAGAGGAGAATGATTATTAGGGAAGCAAACAGTCTCTTTGCCACAGTGAGTTCCTGCTTATGAGTTGACTTCAAAATCCAATTCTCATGGAAGGTAAATCTCCAGAGCTAAGTCAGAGCCCTTCAGGTCCTCCTAGGTGGTTTCTGACTTGCTGGTTCCTGGAGGGCAGGTGTGCTGACCAGCCTGACAAGGTGTGAGTTTGCTCTGCTCTTTGGATGGAGAGAAGCTAGCCTTGAGGGCAAAAAGCAGGTTTCTTTATTCTCATTTCATAGAGGGAAAAACACCTGTGGCAGTGGTAGGTTCTTAGGGGAAAGGGTTAGAAACAGGGGGGGCAGGTCTGAGGGGAGGACAGGCAGGCAGGGCTTTGTTCACTGGAGGTGGGGGTGGAAGGGGGAACCTTTAGCACTCAGATAACCAGGGGTGAGTTTGGGGAGTCTGCTGTTGAGGGTGTGTGAGAGAGCATTTTAGGAGTGTCCACTTATGGGATGGGCATCACGCCATTGCTCTGCCCATCCACAAAATATATCCTTGTTGTGTCTATGCTGGAGTTTGCCAGCTTTCTCTTACCAGTTTATAACTCGAGTGTGACTTTGGTCTAATATTCCCTCAGAATTATTTGAAAAAAAATATAGCCTGAGAAGATAGCAGAAAGGTACATAGGGCCAGATGGACAAGGATGTTCAATGCAGCATTATTCATAAGAGTAAAAAATTGGACACAACCTAAATGTTCTAAGTGTTCATTAATAGGATATCAGTTAAATTATGAAACAACCATCTGAAGAACGTTATGTGGTCATTAAAAAAGATAACATTTATATGTGCATTGGGATAAGATGAACTCTGTGACACAGAGTGATAAAAAGATCACAGACCCCAGGGTGCCTGGGTGGCTCAGTCAGTTAGGCGTCCGACTCCTGATCTCAGGGTCTTGATCTCAGGCTCGTGAGTTGGGCCCCACATTGCGCTCCATGCTGGGCATGGAGTCTACTAAAAAAAAAAAAAATCACACCCCCCCCCCCCCGCACCCCCTGCTTATAGTAGGATTCCACTGATATACAATGTTGCATATATAATACATGCAGAGCAATATCACAAAGGATATTTTCCAAGATGTCTGAAGTGGTGACATTTTAAATAATCTTTTACTTCTTTTTAATAGTTTGCTATAGCGTTTGAACATACCAACTGTGTGTTGTTTTTACAATCAGAAGAAATTAACTATTTTATGAAAAGTGCATGTAAGTAAAAAATTGGAAGAAAACTCACAGATGGTCATATTTTTTTTGTTGGGATCATAGATGCCTTTTTTTTCTCTTTTCTTTTACCCAGATTTTCTGTGGGGTAGTTATGATATTTAATTGGAAAAATGAATAAACAATGTTCTAAGAGGATAATACTAATGATTGTAAATGAATTTGCACTAACAATCTTATATCCACATAACTCAATGACTGTCTGATCAAGCCAACAAAGGTGTGGGAAGGGGATGGGGAAAGACTTTAAGGGATGTTCATTTCCAGCAAATAAATAGCTGCAAAAGCCTTGCTTGAAATCACAAATCAGGGAGTTGAGAGGGACCCTCTAGGTTATCTCATCTATTTCCTATTAATGCAGGGTTCCTTTCCTTTAGATTCTACCAGAGGGGATTCAGTCTTGCCTTGAACAACTGCAGTGGCCAGCGAGCTTGTCACCATGGAGGTGTGTTAAGTCCATTGTTGAATGGCTCTATTTATTATCTCAACTCTCTCTCCCTGAGCTCCTACACATTGCCTCTAGTTCCAGTCTGTGGGGTAACAAGAGGCAGGTCTTGGCAGTGGCTTTCAGACTGTCTTCTGTGAAAGCCAGGTTTCATAAGGTTGTCTCCTCTAACTGGGCAAGAAAAGCAAAGCTGGAACTGAGGATTTCAGCTCAGATCTGGGCTGATCAGCTCAGACCTACTAGGAACAATATTTCTATTGCCCTGGACCTGGACCTCTGTTTACAGATGGGGTTCACATGCCACCATTCCTGCTGCTAGATATCTCCTGGGGTTCCTACTGCCTAGGTCAGACAGGTTTTTGCCCATTTTCGAACCTGGTTCTGTAGCCTTCCTGCCAACTTTCTGAGCAGAGATGATTTTCCAATAAACCTTTTTCTTTGTAAGTTAGCTAAAATCGGTTTCTGTTGCTGTGGTCAAAGAGCCCTGGCTGATAGAGAGGTCATTCACCTCTTTATTACAAAGAGATAGCCCATTGATGGCTCACACTGAGATTCTGGTTATCCAAACTCATCCTTAACCCACTCTACCAGATTCCTCTATACCAAAGCTGCCTAACCTAAGCTAGAACTCTCCATCTGTGCTTGTGAAGGTGACCTTTACCCTTTCATCAATTTCCATTAAACTTAACTTTGTTGGTTTGGTCAATTTCTGTTGAGGTTATTTTTAATGTGGATGCCTGACCCAATTGGGGTATTCTGGGACCCAAATTTCCAATGGTTCCCCACCCCAACAAGCAATTCCTAGACACCCTGTTGGTGTCCAGAATTCAACTCATTCTGACACTATCTTCACAGAGATAACATCAGATTCCACAGATTAAGGGCTCAGTCCTAGGAGACAGTGCCTCCATGCCCCCAAATTTGGATGCCAGTTGCAATTGTTATAAAAGGATAGAACAGCAGATGGAAGAGATGCATCGGGCCAGGTATATGGGAAGGGTGTGGAGCTTCCTTGCCCTCTCCAGGAATGTCACTCTCAGAATCTCCATGTGTTCACCAACCTGGAAACTCTCCAAACCCAATCCTTTTGGGTTTTCATGGAGGCTTCATTACATAGGCATAATTAATTAAATCATTGCTCATTGGCAGTTGATTTACCCTCCAGTCTCTCTACCTTTCCCAGAAGTCAGGGTGTGGGACTGAAAGTTCCATCCCTCAATTGCACTGTTGGTTCTCCTGGCAACAAGTTCCCATCCTTAGTCCAAAAGTCACTTTATTAACATAACGAAAGACACTTTCATCACTCTCATCACTTAGGAAATTCCAAGGGTTTTAGGAGATCTGTGCTGGAAATGGGGTAGAAGGCCAAATATATATTTCCTACTGTAAGTCACAATATCACACAGGCACTCACATGTCTTGCTTCTCTAAGTTTTGTGTTATTTGCAGACACCATCATTAAGAATCCTGAGTCTTGGGGCGCCTGGGTGGCTCAGTCGGTTAAGCGGCTGCCTTCAGCTCAGGTCATGATCCTGGGGTCCTGGGATCGAGCCCCACGTCTGGCTCCCTGCTCAGCAGAGAGCCTGCTTCTCCCTCTGCCTGCCACTCTGCCTATCTGTGCACTCTCTCTATCTGTCAAATAAATAAATAAAATCTTTTTTTAAAAAAAAAGAATCCTGAGTCTTTGTCCAAGCACTGTTGAAAGAAGGCAGTCATAACGACAATTTAATTTTAATTATGGAATATTTTGCAAGTACAGAGGAGTATAGAAAATACCACAACACATCCACATACCTACTACCATCCAGATTTTGCCATATTTGCTTCTGAATTTGATAGCGGCAAGTGATGGTGAGAATGTGGGGAGTATAAACTGATACCACCACTTTGAGAAGAGACTGTAGGCAATTCAAATAGAGTTAAAGATGGAGGCACCCATACCCTACATTGAGAAATCTCATTTCTAGGTAAGTACCCTAAATAAAGTCTCTCACACAGCACACAGAGCTAAGTACACAGGAATGTACACTCTAATAACAAAACACTGGAAATGACTTAAACGTCCATCAATCTAGTATATTCATAAAATGAAATATTGTTATTAAAATAAGTAGGTAAAATTTATCAACATGGATAAATCTCAGATATATAATGTTGAATGAAAAATAGCAAGTTGTAAAAGGATACACCTAGTATGAAATCATTCATGTGAGTTTTGAAAAAGAAAGAAAAAGCAGTTATTAAAGTACTTGGTGCTGCAGATGACCTCTGGGGTCACACTGACCTGGGTCAAATCCTGGCTTCAAGCTTCATAACCACAGGCAAGTTGTATAAACTCCCTGAACATCAGTTTCCTCATCTAGTAGGTGGGAACAATAATAATAGCTATTTTATAGACTTGCTGTGAGGAGTGGATTATATTATGTACCTAAATTGTTCAGCATAGTGCCTGGTATGTAATAAGTGCTGAATAAATATTAAATTTTGGTTCTTCTCCTCTTGCTGAGGCCAGTGAAACATAAATAGACATGGGTGGGAGTAGAAAATGGTAGGCGGGGGAGGGCAGGGAGGAAGCTAAATCAGAGCTGTATTCACAACTGGCGCTGGGAATAGCGTCACGGGAGGGAAGAACACCCCACGCTTGGGAAAGTGCACAAAAGCAGAAGGCAGGGAGTGAAAAAGCTGGAAGCGTTCAGGGGAAAACAACCCAACACAGCAGGTAACTCAATCCAGCGGAATGAGCTGGGAAGCACAGCAAACTGGTGACCAAGAGAAGAAAACACATTTGCATTCTTGGAAGGAAATGCAGTGGAAAAACAAACCCCTGGACTTGGAGTAAGAGGCTTGCCCTGAATTCCTCCCCCCACCCACCCCCCTCCCTGCAGGGTTTCCCAGCCCTGTGGTCCACCTGCTGTGGATTACATCCTCCTTAAAGCTCTTCATCTTTACTTAGGTTTCTGTCTGGAAACTGATGGAATAAAATGGTCCATGCTTCTCTGGAAACAGTCTTCACCTACCCTACCTGTGCGTTCTGTGATGACCTTATAAAGTCTTATACTGATGAAAACCCCTGAAATGATGGTGTGAGTGCTTTCAGAGAGAACTCACTGCTTCAGGTGGAAAAGAACAAAGGCTGGTCAAGGAAATAGTCATTCCTTTTCACCCTGAAAACTGCTTTCTACTCACCGAAAACACTTTTCTCATCTCCTATCTGTTCTCATCCAGTGGCTTTCAGGGTCATTTTTCTGAGACAGAGTTCAAAAATTTTACCATTCCTCTGTTTATAGCATTAAGTAGCTTCCCCTTTGTTCTCAAAATTTAAGACCAGTTCCTTGGTTCAACCTTCAGAGAACCACCATACTTTTACTTCAACCCATCTTTCTAATTGTTCCAATTAGTTTTCTCTTGTTTTCATCCACCAGCATTTCTCCCAGGCTGATTGCTCCATCACTGTGTCCTGTCTCTCCTCCATCCACACTGTTTTCCCATCTTTGTTCCTTTCATCACGCTGCCCACTTCATCCAGGGAAGGTTATTTCCTCCCATTGCTACCTGTTCAAATTTTACCCATCCTTCACGGCCTACTTCATGTCATTTGTTTTTCTAGAGTCCTCCTGGACTCACTTTCCTTCCTTCTGGGCTGGACATAACTATTCAGCTCAATTTTATTTAAGAAACTACTGGCTAGGTAGGCATGAGGGAGAAAAAAAAAATAGATGGTCCGTCTCTTCCATCAGCAGCCATCTAGTCAGGAAGGCATGCACAGAACAGACCCTAAACCACGTAACAAATGAGACAACAGCAATGTGATCAAGGACCTGCAGGGCTGCCAAGGAGTCCCATCCTCTCTTGCCTCCTAACTTGTCTCTCTAATTCTTCTCTTGGCTAAACTGCCCTTACCTTAGATTTCCTTCTCCACACAACTGTTAGAATCATCATTTCAAAAGTCCATCAGATATGCCTTTCCCCTACTTAAAACCCTCCAGAGCCTTGATGTTGTACTTGGAATAAAATCCAAACTCCTCACTCTGACTTATAATGCCCTTTAAAGTGGCCACCTTCCCACCTTTCGGGCCTTCCCTCTGCTATCTGCCTCTCCCCCTTTGCTGTACCACACTAACCTTCGGTTCCTTAAACAAGGCAAAGTGTTCTCCTTCTTAAGACTTTGCACCAACTTTCCCCTTTCCTTTATCTGCACTATCCCTCCCTGCTCACTCTTAACATTTTAGGTACCCATTTCAGTATCATCTGGTTGGTGAGTTATTTCCCTGATCCATCCTAGCTTACATTGCCTCCCCAAATGCTCTTATAGCTTATCGCTGCCATTTTTCCCTGTTTGGCTGTTTATCATGTGTGTCTCCCACTAATATCAGCTGTGTTGTCCACAGCACAGCCCCAAGGCGTGGAAAAAGGCCTGGTGTAGGGATGGCACCAGTAAATATTTGCTGAATGAATGAATGAGTGAATGAGTGAGAAGATTTCATAGAAGCAGACAGTGGAGTTTCACTAGGACAGGGAAGGGCATTTTGGGCAAAGGGAACAGCATGCATGAAAAGGAATGATGAGGGGAGTGACTGAGACAGCCTTCTGTACTTCCCAGTTACAGCACTTGCCCTCGTCAGTGGGACTGCTTGCCTAACTGGCTGTTTTCCCCAAAGACTGTTAAGTTTCTGAGGGCAGAGACCTTATCTTTCCACTGACCGTTGTATTTTCAGTGTCCCAGCCCATCATGGGCTCCCCATGGTTACTGAAGGAATGAATGAAGGTTCTAAAAGGAGGAGCAATGGGAAATGAGACTCATTGTTAAGAACCTTGAATGTTGAACAAAGGAGTTTCTATTTTGTTCTATGAAAAATGGGGAGCATTGAAGTTTTTTGTGTTCTTTACTTTAAAAAAAATAATTTATCTATTTACTTTTTAACTTTTTAATTTTGAAACAATCATAGATTCCCATGAGGTTGCAAAGGAAGGTCCAGGGAGGTCCCATGCACCCTTTCCCTGGCTTCCCTCAATGTTAATATCTTATCCATCCACAGTACAAACCAAGGAACCGACATTCCCACAATCCCATAGAGCTTATTCAGGTTTCACCAGTTTATACGCACTAATTTGTGTGGGTGCGTGTGTGCAGCTCTACACAATTTTATCACATGCATAGCCTTGAGTAACTACCATCATAATTGAGATACTCAACTATGCCATCACCACAAGTGATGATCCCCTGCATCACTGCGTTATAACCATACCCATGTCCCCCAGCCCTAATACTTGGCAACCACCAATCTATACTTCATCTATGTTATTTCGTGATTGTTACATAAAGGGAATCAAACAGAACATAGACTTTGAGAATGGCTTTCTTTTTTCAGTCAGCATTATTTCCCTCAGATTCGTCCAAATTGTGTCATATATCAAGAGTCTGTTTCTTTTCATTGCTGGGTAGTATTCCATGATACATTTGTTTAACCACACACCATTTAAAGGACATTTGGATAATTTCCAGACATTTTTAACTAAGGGAATAGCATGCCGAGGTTTGTCTCTTAAGACAATAATTCTAGTGGTGGAAGACAAGAATTGGACTGATATGGGGGTTAGAATAAAGAAAAGGAGACAAATAGGAGGTCATTTCAATAACAGGAGAGAGATGAGTGCTGGAACCAAGGAAGTGGCAGTGAGGATGGAGAGGAGATAATGAACTCAAGAGACATTTCTGAGGTGGGATTGACAGAAAGGGGTTTGTGGTGGACTTGAACTATAAGGTAAAGGAGAAGAAGAGGTCAACTATTCTGGCTTGAGTGTTTGCAAGATCAGCAAACTATAAACTGTGAAATGATATTCAAGAGGAAGAAGCATTTGGAGAGAGGATAATGAGTCCTATTTTGGACACCAAGAGTGTGTGATGCTCAGCAAGACCCAGGTGGAAATGTGCGGTGGCTCCGGAGAGCATTCTGTGCAGGAGACTGAAGAAGAAGCTATTAGAGCACAAGGGGCAGGAAGGCGAGCAGAGGGCCGAGGACATAACCTTGGGGAACACCAGTGGTTAATGCTACCAAGATACCAACACAAGGGGGAAAGGTATTATTTTGGCACATGTGTGGTCACTGTGTGTTCTCTGCAGGAGCAGATCTGCAGACAGAAGCATGGTAGGGCAGGTGAGATAACAAAGGAGAGGTGAAGCAGTGGAGGCAAGAAATTTAACGTGAGCTTTTAAGAAGTTTGTCAACAAAGTTTGAGAGAGAGTCGGGGTGAGACATAATCTGCAGGTACTCATCAAGAAACCCAAGATGCCAGGTGCTTTCTGTGACCGTAGGTAGTAACATCATAACCCGTCAGATCTTTCCTGTGAGTCCACGCATGATCTTGGGAACTCGCCTTTGCCACTGTGCTCAGGAAGGTACTACCACCTATCAATCCTACTAGCTCTTGACTAAAACTTATTTGCCTTCTTGGGGGTAGCTAAGGAATGTTGCTTTAAGACTACAAGGAATGAACAAATCTGTGAATTTCAAATAGGCCAGTAAATGAGGAGAGAAAATGTAGGGAGCATGGGGACTGGCAGAGATGATGGAGCAAGTTCTCTGCAGCAGGGGAAGAACATAAGTGGAGAGAAAATGTAGGGAGCATGGGGACTGGCAGAGATGATGGAGCAAGGTCTCTGCAGCAGGGGAAGAACATAAGTGGAGAGGTCAGTCTTGGAGGAAGAATTTTTCTTTTCTCTGAGTCAGAAAATAACGGGGTAAGAATGGAAAGAGGTGATGGTAGTTGGGATGTGCAGGGGAGGGAGGCTGAGGCAATTTTCCTAGTGAGGTGGGAGATCACTATAGTCAACAATAAGAGAAGAGGGACTGATTGCTTGAAGGGAGACATAAAGATCCAGAGCGACCCTATTTCTCTGCAGTACCAGTCACCAACTGCCATGCCATATCAGTTTGCCTACACTCCACATTCCCAGCATTTGGAACAGTGCCTGAGACATAGTAGAGCTCAATGAATATTTATTAAATGGATGAAAGAATAAATGAGGAAGAGCAAAATGACTGCTAAGCCTCATGGAGGGCTCAGCTGAGCTTGGAAATAATCCCTCCCTCCTTTTATATATATTTTATAAAGATTTTATTTATTTGACAGATAGAGACAGTGAGAGAGGGAACACAAGCAGGGGGAGTGGGAGAGGGAGAAGCGGGCTTCCTGCTGAGCAGGGAGCCCGATGCGGGGCTCGATCCCAGGACCCTGGGATCATGACCTAAGCCCAAGGCAGACGCTTAACGACTGAGCCACCCAGGCGCCCCTAATCCCTCCCTCTCTTGATGTAACTCTCTCACTTGTGCTTGTCTCTTGCTGCCCTGTATGTGCACTATCTAGAGTCACACCTTGTCCTTGGTTCTGCAGTGAACATCTTTCAGGGCCAGTCTGGTATGTCACAACACAGTAGGTCCTCAAAAATTACAGGCTGAATGAATGGATATGTGAAGGGAATGCTAAGCAGCTCTGGTTGTTACAAAGGTCCTTTTTATGTTGCATCAAAATCCAGCTTCTTGTGACTGCTATACATTGGTTGAAGTTTTGCCATTTGGATACATAAGGCCTGTTTCTTCCTTCTTTACACAGATCTTCAAGTATTTGAATGGCTGTGGCATCTTCCCATACTCTCTCCAGGGTAAAGGCACATGATTCTTGTTTTTATTTATGTATTTATTTAAATTCAATTAATTAATATACCGTGTATTATTAGTTTTAGAGGTAGAGTTTAGTGGTTGATTCATCAGTAGGCACATGATCCTTGTGACCGTCCCTCATATGACTGGTTTCTAAGCCCCCTGGTCTCCCTGGCTGGGGAACTCCTGCCCCACAGGGGCTGTTTAAATACCATTCAACTAACCCTTTGTGGAGAAAGCATGCATCGTTGGTCTAGAAACATATGGGTTTGCGCCGAGGTCCCTTTCTTATCATCCCTTCCTAAGGTTTTAAAGTCTATCTCTGTGTGAGATCCAGTGAATCCTAAAATTAGGAGCGAGTCTGTCATTGGAGCTTACTTCTATGCCAACAATGAAGAATCTCCCTGCCCAGTATGATGGGTGACCCTGGTCCTATTAAACCAGCTGCACTCTGCAGAGAGTTGTACTTTATTCCTTTTTGGACAACAGTGAGAAATGACTGGCAAGAACCTCTGGTATTCACCCTTTGAGTTTTAACAGATGAAGATAATAAATAAGAGGTCAGTAAATCCCTGGGGTGAAGGACAGAGAAAAGCAGCTTTTTCAGCACCGCTATACAGAGAGGCCTTTTGGTTAGAGTTGTTTTGCTGAAACTCTTCATTGCCTTCACCCCTGAGGCCCAGGCTGCTGGGGGAGTTCATTAGCTCAGATCCCAGGTTTCACTCAGAGGGGAAGAAATTGGCCTCCAAGGAGTAAGGCCATAATCCTTGTGGCTAACCCAGCATGGGCCATTTTAAAAAAAATTGAGATATGATTAACATACAACAAAATACATAGATCTTAAGAGTTCAGTTAGAAGAGTTTTGACAGTCCTAGACAACCTATGTAAGCACTACTCAAAATAAGAGAACATTTCCATTACCCTCCAAATTTCCCTTACATCCTTCTCGAATCAATTCTACCACCCTCCTAACCACTCTCTAACTTCTAGCACTATAAATTTGTATTTTCTGTTCCACACAAGTGGACTCATACAGTATGTACTCCTTTGGGTTTTCTTTAACTCAACACCAAGTGCTTGAGATTCTACCATGTTGCTGTAGGAGTCTGTCATTTACTCCCCTTTAGTGATGAGTACTATTCCACTTCATGAACATGCCTTAACTTATTTATCCATTCTTCTATCACCGAACACTTGGGTTGTTTACTGGTTTGGGCTATTAGGAATAAAAGCTGTAGTGAATATTCATGTATAACTCTTTGTATGGACAAATCTTTGTTGCTCTTATTATTATTAGGTAAGTATCTGGAGTGAATGTGTGTGTAACCTTGTAAGACACTGGCAGTTTTCCAAAGTTGTTATACCATTTTGTACATGCCCCCAGCAATGTAGGAGAGTTCCAGGTGCTCTGCAGGCTTTAGTGATGTCACTTTAAAAAATTTTTAGCCATTCTAGTGGGTATGCATTGCTATTTCATTGTGGTTTTAATTCGCATTTTTGCGAGAGGTTAATGATGATGCTGAGCAGTTTTTCACATGCTTATTGGCCATTTGTGTATCTCCTTTGGTGAAGTATGTTTTCAGGTCTTTTGCCCATTTAATAAATGCATTGTCTTTTTACTCTTGATTTGTAGGGTTTCTTTATATATCCTGGATTTGTCAGATAAGGGCTGTGTATATATTTTTTTCCCTCAGTCTGTGGACTCTCCATTTATTTTCTTAATGATGTCTTTTTAGGACAAATGTTTAATTTTGATGTTATCAATTTTTTTCTTTTATCATTGGTGCTGGGCAGTCTAATTTTCCCGTGAGAGGTTGTTTTCAGCCAGTAGCTCTAAGAGCCCCAAAAGAATCTGGGATAATTGGGAGTGGGGTGGGAGTGGTAGAACCTTTATCTTTTAAGTGCACAACAGCCCTGCAGCTTGGTATTTTGAAAAGACTTAAGGTTAGTGAGTAGTCAGGAGGTCTAGATTCAAGCTCTGGCTCCGCCATTTACTAACCAAGTAACCAATTCATTCATCTGTAAAATGGGCAATCACGCTTGCTTCGCTGACATCTTAAGGGGCTTTGGATAATGGGATTCAAATAAACTCTGAAATTCACAGCAATTCAACAAGCAATCCGGAGTATGAGAGTAACTACCACTATTACTATGCGCCGCCCTATTCCAGGCCGCTCTCCTACTTGTGTTACTCATCTATCCTACTCTCCCCTCAATCCTCATTACTAAGCATCCTTACATCTTTCTTGGGGGGCAGGCAGAAAGGAAGCATTGGAAAACTTAAATCCATCTCTTGTTATTTGTATTTCCAGAGAAAAGTGCCCGAAGTGTGCTAGTCCCCTGGGACTGTGTGCAGGTCCCGGCGCTCTGTGTCATGGGACAGCCACAAGCTGCCAAAGGCATCCTGCCTTTTCTCTCTAAAGGTTCCTTTTATTATGGCTCCTTGCTTTTCCACCAAAATAACCTCTCACTTACATGATTTTAAGTAGTGTGTCAGGAGACAGATCTTGCTTTCCCACAAGTTAACGTACTAGGTTCATGAGTTACAAGTAAAAGTAAAGGATGCTGCTTCTCTTGCCATTAGCCTGTGCAGTTCTATAATTGGCCTTTCTTAACGTTGAAAATGTTGTGGTGATCTCCATTCCCACCTTGGAGGGGCCCAAGCAGGTGGGGGCCCCTGACAGGGAGTTCCTGTTCACTGCAGACAGAGCCTTTGAGAAAAGGTATGTGGAGGGCAATTTTTTCTTGCTTCAAAGCACAGTCCTCCTTCTTGGAAGGAGCAAAGGAAGCAGGCAGGAACTCTTTTTATAAAGTAAATTGTCAATTGGTGATGGAAATGATCCGTCTTCCAAGTCTGGGGCACTTGGAAAACACCTACAGCTTGTGGCTTTGGACTCCTTAGACCTGCAAATGTCAAGATGGGTCATTCATGTCACAGCTTATCACATGTGCCTGTGATGTGATGTGATGTGATGTCACATCACTGGCCAAACCTGAGGGGCCCACCAGGCTGTGGTAACCGCAGAAGCTGGCCCACAAATGAAAATGCCACCTCTTCTGGGCTTGGCCTGACAGTACAAAGCTCTTTGTTGTCCTCCTCCACAGGAAGCTTACAAAGTATAAAAGCTACCTAAGGAAGTCAACAGTCTTGCTTTTCAGACCTCTTGAGTTTACAGAGGAGCCAAAAAACTCCAGACGAAATATTTAATTCTAGGTCCTGTCCCTACCTTGAGATGGGGCCTCCAGGGTCTATTAGGGCAGGTAGCCTGTCTGAGAAAGACACCTTATAAAGGTTGAGGGGTTGGTTTACAGTCTTCACGTGGCTACAGCATCACTAAACAACAAGTCCAGAAAACAGAGGGTGTTAAGGGAAGTGACAGGGTCCTTAAGGCTTCAAAGCAGGAGTGGTCTGTGTTCCCTGTGTGGATCTGAGAGAGGAGAGTTGGGAGGTGAGGGGAGGCAGCAAAGATAAGAAGCAGCTGGGTGTCATATTACAAAGCTGAAAGGAAGAAGTGCAGAAACCAAGAACATGCAAAAGAAAGATCAGAGAGAGCTATTATTATGCAATATGCCCATTGCAGACAGACAGGCGGCACTGGCCTTTCATCTTTCTTAACCTCAGATTCCAGAAAGCCTTTGCTATAGCCTGGTCAGTCACACACAGACACAGGCTGGGCTGAATGTCAAAGTCCTGGCAAATTCCACTCTGGACAAGAAGGTAAACTGGAGAAACATCTGAGACGTTTTCAGGTGACTGACATACTCAGTCCCCATCCTACTTATCGGCTTCCCAAAATTAACTCCTTTCTGTTGCCCCCACCCTCTACACCAAGCGCTTCAGACCACTAAAAGGCAGTGGGAAAATGGGTCTGCTGCCAACACCACACACAGCAACTCGTGCAGGGCCCCAACCTACCCACATACTTGGCAGGCACCACCCTCGACTCATGCCAACTTGAGCTGAGTGAAAAGTGAAAACCCAATCCATCCGAGTTGTTTTGTCTACATGACACCATACCAACCAGTTGTTTACATTGGTGACACATGGCACCAAGGGCTGTTCTGACTGGAATCAGCCACTCTGACATCATGCATGGTCCGCAGCCTGCATCTGACGCCATGTGGAGGGAAGGTAGAGCCATATGCGAGAGAATCCCTCAGACCCAGACCAAGTCAAACATAACCAACCTGGACGAGACCTGGGTGCTGTTTTTGTACTCTGGCTCTTAGAGGACCAAGTGCTGTTTTGTCCACTGCCACAACTCTTGAGTGTAAGCATGGCATCCGCGGTTGTCCCTGAATGGAAAGTGTTGCAGAGGGCAAAAAGCTGAAGGATACCAGGCCGTGCTTGCAACTAAGAGAATTAGAAACCAGAGCTGAACAGAAACAGATCCTCAGCTAAGAAAATGTTTGGCATTTGAGAAATGTCTTAGAGAAGCTAGTCTCCGGGTCACAACCTGGACTTGGCTTAACCCAGTTGTGGGTTCTCAGTGAGCCTCAAATGACCAGCTTCCCAGGTAGGCAAATGCAGGGATGAACATGGACCACGGAGAGAGCACTGAGGAACGCCCTGCCACTTCCTAGCTCTGGAACCTGGGCCAGATGTGGCCTCTCTGGGGATCGTTTGAGGTTGGCCTGCTGATTTCTTAGGTCACTTCAAATGGCTCTGATTCTAGGTAATAATCTTTGGACAAAAGCTAGAGAAAACAGAAGGAAAAAAGACCACAAAATCCCTAAGACGTCAGATTATTTCTCTCCCACATGCACACACATACAATGCTTTGAACTTTTTGAGTTTTCTCACTCACCACATTGCCAGTCATGCTCTAGCCCTAGATATCCACAAAGCTCAGTGCCTGCCTCGCCTCACTCCCTTCAACTTGTTACCTAACCGTGCCTTCTCGGGGGCCTTCACTGGACAGCTGATCAAGAATTTCACCTGCCACTTACATCTCTCTTCCCTGCTTTATTTTTCTCCTCAGCACTTACCATCATATAATACAATAAATATTTCCTTATTTGTCTTGACAGTTTATTGTTTGCCTTCCACACTAGAATGTAAACGCCATGAGGGCCAGAGTTTTTTCCCTTGCGCACGGCTTGCTCACCGTTGTACCCAGCTAGGACAGTACCTGGCACATAGTGAGTGATTAATATGTATTTGTTGGATGAGTTAGCAATTGTTTCCTGTCCTTTAAGTAGAGCAAGTATCTTTCGTGAACACATCAGGACACTGAGGCTGAGTGTTTCTATGCTCCTGACTCCTAGCTTTTTGAAAAAAAAAACAAAACATTTCCAATGACTAGGTTTTTGCTTTTTTCTCCCCTCTCCCTCAGGTGAGACAGGAAGGCTGGGGGGACTGGAGTTGGGTATCCCCCTTCCACCCCCATCCCAGCATAGAAGGCTAGAGTAGGCTGGATTTGAGTACAACCATTCCCATTTGTTGGTTAGGCCCTGGTAAAATAGTTTTCCTTGAGGACGGGCCTTGTTAAAAAGAACAGAATGCTCCAGGCATATTTTAAAATGGCTGTTTTTCTCTTCTCCTTGCTAGAAACATGAAATTCTTTTCTTTCCTTTTTCTTTTTTTTTCTTTCTCTCTCTCTCCCTTTCTCCCTTCCCTTCCCTTTCCTTTCTAGAAAGAGCAAATTCCAGGAATTTTTTATTGTTTGACTGATAGAACACATAAAACCAAGCAGAGAAGTTCCCAAGGAAATGATGGTTACATTTCATTGTTGTCTGCCCTCTGGTCCTTTGTCTTCTAAGCATTTATTATATTTTCTTATAAAGATAATAGACATTTATTTTTAATACAAATGCAACCCAAGTGTGAATAAATAAATGTATTATCTTTTAACATCTGTCTCTTCCCGCATGTTCCTTTAAATGGCAAAAAGAGCTGAGTGCCTCTTCAGAGCCTATTTGGCCCTAGCTGTCCCACCTATGGTTTTAAAAACAGACTGTAACTTACCTTCTCAAATTCCTTCTTGAACTACCGCTCATTCTGTTAAAGTAATCCTGGGAAAGAAGTCCTATTGGTACTGTTGATAGTCTCCCAAAAGGGAGGATGGTAACTGGGCTGAAGGGTCTCCTGCAAACTGAGGACACAAGGAAATTGTGCAGAGGCCAATCTTGTCAACAAGAAACCAGCTCCTTCAGTCGAAGCTAGGAGAATGCCACCCATCGTGGCTGACCCAACCATGGCCACTGGTCCATTTCTTGCTGCCAGTATGGCTCCTGTTATGGCACCACTTGTGATGGAGTGCCAGGGATCTTCTTTCCCTCTGATTTGAACCAGACTGCAGTCAATAGTGGAAAACAAACCTCCCCAAACTGTAAAGCTATCTCCCAATTGCAGAGCCCTAGTTTTAATAGCTGCCAAACTCCCTCATAGTCTGTGGTTTACTCCCACTGGAGAATTGCAAAAACCTTTGATTGCTTGAGAGTCCCGCCACCTATGGAACCCATCCTAAAGGCCCCACCACAATCATCTACAATTCGCCAAGGGCAAGGCTGCCGGGCATACTCCTCCATCTTAACTCCACCTGTGCGAGAGATCTTTTTCTGATCTTTACCATGAGAACCTGGTAGGGCTCCTGTTAGTAAAACTCACAAAAATGTGGTGGTCTTCTAAGACTGGGCACCCCGGAGCTTTTAACTCTCAAACTTGTCTACACTGAGCCTCCAGCAATATGTCAATTACAATGTAAGTTTTCTGATTCAGGACTGGTTCCAGCAAGAAGGGTTTCTGTTTCTGGGCTTCTGCTCTGGTAAGCTGCCCTTCTCTGTATCCACCTGCCTATCTCTCTAAATTTGGGGGCAGCAGTTTTCCCTATGATCTCCATTCTTTGATGGATCTGAGAAGAACTGTTGATTTTGTTTGTTCAGCTTTTTTCCTGTTGTGAAGAAAACTTTCAAACTCCTTACATGTCAGACCAGACTTTAAAAAAAAAATTTTACTGTTGAGTTTTGAGAGTTTATATATTCTAGATACTAGTCCTTTGTCAAATATATGGCTTGCAAATATTTCCTCCCAGCCTATAGCTTCACATACTCTTCACATGTTCTTTCAGAGCACAAGTTTTTAATTCTGGTGAAGTTCAATTTATTTTTATGAGGTCCAATTTTTTCCTTTTATAGATCATGATTTTAATGTCAAATCTAAGAACTTTATACCTATCCCTGGATCCTAACGATCCTCACCTGTTTTTTTTGTTGTTTTTTTTTTAACTAAAGGTTTTACGTTTTAAAGTTTACATTTAAGTCCATGATCCATTTTGTATAAGACGTGAAGTTTAGGTTGAGGTTGAGGTTCTAGTTTTACCTTTAGATGTCCAAATGTTCCAACACTTTTTGTAGAAAAGGCTACCCTATCTCTACTGAATTCCTTTTGCACACTTTGTTGAAAATCAGTTGACTATATTTGTGCAGGTCTACTCTGTTCCACTGGTCTATTTGTCCATCTTTCCACCAATACCACACTGTCTTGATTGCTGTAGTTACAGAGTAAGTCTTAATATTGGATAGAGTGATCCCTCTCACTTTATTCTTCTGTTGAAAATATTTTAGCTATTCTATGGCCTCTGCCTTTTCATATATTTTAGAAGAAGTCTATGTCTACAAAAGTCCTTTCTGGGATTTTGGTTGGGACTGCATTAAACCTCTATATCAATTTGGGAAGAGATGACATTTTACCACGTTGAGTCTTCCAACCATGAACACTGCATCTCTCCATTTATTTAGGTCTTATCTGATTTCTTTCACCAGAATTTCACCAACATTTTATAATTTGCAGAATGCATATCCAATGCATATTTCATTAGATTTTTATCTATTTAATTCGGAGTGATTATAAATAATATTACTTTTAACTTTATTTTCTACATATTTATTTTTTTTTAAGATTATATTTATTTATCAGAGAGAAAGCACAAGCAAGGGAGAGGGAGAAGCAGGCTCCCTGCTGAGCAGGGAGCCCGACGTGGGGCTCCATCCCAGGACCCTGGGATCATGACCTGAGCAGAAGGCAGACACTTAACTGACTGAGCCACCCAGGCACCCCTATTTTCTGCATATTTATAGCATATACAAGTGAAAATATTTTTGTGTGTTGATCTTGTATCCTGTGACCCTGCTAAATTCAGTTATTAGTCCGAGGAGGGTTTTTTTTTTTTTTTTGGTAGATTCCTTGGGATTTTCTATGTGGACAATCACATCATCTGCAAATAGTTTTATTTCTTGGTTTTCAATCTGGGTATTTTTAAAAATTTTTCTTGCCCTATCCCAGTGGCTATGCCTTATAGTAGTATGATGAATAAGAGGAGTAAGAACAGACATCTTTGCTTTGTTCCCAATCTTAGGAAAAAGCAAGCAATCTTTCATCATTTAGTATGTTAGCCGTAGACCTTTTGTAGATGTTGAGATAATTTTCTTCTAATTTGCTGAATTTTAAAATACACAAATGGGTGTTAAATTTTGTCAAATGTTTTTGTGTCAATTGATATATTGTGATTTTCCATCTTTAGCTTGTTGATATAGATATAGATTGGTTTTCAAATGTTAAACTACGTCACATACCTGGAAAATAATTCTACTTGATTATATTGTTTAATTCTTTTTATACACTGTTGGATTTGGTTTGCTAAGTTTTTTGTTTTTTGCATCTAAGCTCATGAGTGACATGGGTCGGTAATTTTCTGTTTTTGTACTGGCTTTGTTTGGTTTCCTTATCAGGGTAATACTGGCCTCATAAATGAATTGAAAGTGTTCCCTTCTATTTTCTTAAAGACATGATGTAAATTGGTGTTAATTTTTCTTTAAATGTTTGTTAGAATTCTCCAGTGAAACCATCTAGGCCTAGAGTTTTTTCTTTAGGAGCTTGTATATGTATTTATTTATTATTATTTTCAGAAGCTTTTAAATTGTGAATTCAATTTATTTAATGATTTTAAGAATGTCCATATTATTTGATCTTGGCTGAAGTTTGGTAATTTGTGGTTTTTGAGGAACTTTTCCATTTCTTTTAAGTTGTCAAATTTACGAATGTAAAAATTACTTGGGGTAATCTTTTATTATCCTCTTATGACTACAGGATCAATGATGATATCCTGTTTTAGTTCTAATACTGGTGATTTATATTCTTTTTAAAAATTTTTTTGCCATCAGTCTCAATAGAGGTTTATCGATTTTACTAATTTTTCCAATCAACTTTTTGTTTTATTGATTTTCTCTATTGTTTCCTTTATTCAGTTTTACAGATCTCTATTCTAATCCTTCTCACTTCCTTCCGCTTGTCTTGGGTTTATTTTACTCTTTTTTTTCTAGTTTCTTGAAGTAGGAAGTTAGCTTATTAAGATCTTTCCTTTTATGATGTAAGCATTCAGTCTTAGAAATTTTTCTCAACATTACTTTAGCAGTATCCCACGTATTTTTTTTTTTTTAAGACTTTATTTATTTGACAGAGAGAGACACAGCGAGAGAGGGAACACAAGCAGGGGGAGTGGGAGAGGGAGAAGCAGACTTCCCGCTGAGCAGGGAGCCCTATGTGAGGCTCGATCCTAGGACCCTGGGATCATGACCTGAGCGGAAGGCAGACGCTTAACGACTGAGCCACCCAGGCACCCCAGTATCCCACATATTTTTGATAGGCATTATCATTTAGTTCTAGGATTTAGAAAAATTTCCCTTGGACTGAACTTTTACTAATAGATTATTTAGAAGTGTGTTTTTAGGTTTCCAAGTGTTTGAAGATTTTCCTGTTATCTTTCTTTTATTGATTTCTAGTTTGATTACACTGTGCTCAGAAAACATACTCTGTATAATTTTTTAATTCTTTTAAAATGTTGATGTTGGTTTTACGGTTTTATTTTGATTTATGTTCCATGGGCAATTGCAGCGAATGTGTATTTTGCTGCTGTTGGGTGAAGTGTTTTATAAATACCAATTATAACCTTTTGGTTCATGGCACTGATGAGTTCTTTATCATTGCTGAGAGAGGAGCACTGAAGTCTTCAACAATTTTTATTTATTTCTGCTTTTAGTTAAATCAGTTTTGCTTTACATATTTTGAAGCTTTGTTGTTTGTGCATACACATTTTAGGCTTGTGATGTCTTCTTGGTGGATTGAGCCTTTTATTGCTATATAATGTCCCTTTCTGTCTCTGGTAATTTTCTTTGCTCTGAAGTCTACCTTACCCAATTTTAATATAGACACCCTTGCTTTCTTTTGATCAATTTGCATGGTATATCTTTTTTATCCTTTACTTTCAACCTACCTATGACATTGAATTTGAAGTAAGTTTCTTGTACATAGGATAAAGTTAGGTAGTTTTTTTATTTTTTAATCCACTCTGTCAATCTTTGTCTTTTGACTGGTATATGTAGATCATTTGTAATTAAGGTAATTTTTGATATGTTAGACCTAAAGTATGCCATTCTATTATTTGTTTTGAGTTTTTTTTTTTTTTTCCCCACTCTGGTTCTTGTTCCTTTTTATTTGCCTTCCTGTGGGTTAAGTACTTTTTAGAATTCCATCATGATTTATTTATTGTGTTTTAGAGAGATATGCTTTCCAAATATATAGTTTTTGTAGTTGCTCTAAGTATTACAATATACACATACATAGTATCCCATTTCATTAGTATCAACATCCTACCACTTCAACTGAGTATGAGAACATCATTTCCATATAAGTCCTTTTATTTTTCCCACTTTTAAATATCATTGTCTTGAGTATCAAATGATGCTATAATTTTAGTTTCAGGCATTAAATATGACTTATAAAACTCTCTTGAGTATCAAATGATGCTATAATTTTAGTTTCAGGCATTAAATATGACTTATAAAACTCATGAGAATAGTGTATCATTAAGTATTCTTATTTCTTTCTGTTGTCTTTTCTTCCTTCCTGATGCTCCAAATTTCCATCTTTTAGCATTTACTTTTTGTGTAAAGAACTTCCGTTAGCTAACCTCTAAGGGTATACCTGTTAGTGACAAATTCTTAAAAGTTTCCCTTCATCTGAGAATGTCCTCATTTCCCCTTAATTCATGAAGGATAGTTTCACTGGATATGGAATTCTGGGTTGACAGTTCCTTCAGCACTTGTAGAATGTGTCACTTTCTTCTGGTCTCTGTGGTTTCAAATGATAAATCTGAAAATTGGTGTTCCCTTATAGGAAGGTGTCAGTTTTGTCTGCTTTCAAGATCTTTCTCTTTGTCTTTGGTTTCTAAACATTTAATTAAGGTGTATTTTTCACTTTTATCTAGTTTGGGTTTTACTCAGCTTCTTGAATATACAGATTTGTGTCTTTCATCAAATTTGGGCCATTTTCAGCCACCATTTCTCTGAATACTATTTCAGCTTTACCCTCTCTTTTTTGAACTCCAATGATACAAATGTTGGGTCTTTTGTTATTACCCCACAGGTCCTGACCTATATTCAGGGGTTGTGGGCCCATGGACCATTTAATTTTCAGAGACTCTGTGGTGCTATTTTGCTCTGTTCTCAGCCAGAGAACCCTCTTTGTCCCTCAGGCCTTACGTTCCCTTGGCTCAGTGCTTTTTGTGATAGAGGCTTCCTGTCCACGCTGTCTGGCTGTCTCAGAGTCTGTGTGGGGAGGGGAGTCTTACACCTGCTGGGGCAAAGATGTTTCCCAGGCTGAGCTGCTTGTTCTGACTGGGTCCTCTTTCTGTTGTTGCCTGGCCGTTCTGGTATCTCCCAGCAGGGAAGGGGGGATTTCAGGCTGCAGGAAAGGATAACTCTCCCCTTGGCCACTTATTATTGGTGGGGCATTCATCTATCCCACTTGCTGGTGGCGTCTAGCTTACCTAAAGGTGTCAGAGGTACTCTGATTGATCAGGGGGGAAAATCCACATATCTGGGCTGTCTTCTGTTGCTAGGTTGAGAAAGGTCAGGTCTTGGTCTCCTTTTTCTTTTGGATGAGGGGAGATAAGATGCTCAGTTATTGTTGTTTCTCTAGTCGTAGAGTTCTGAACCAATTCACCTTCCTCTTACCACCATTTAGAATTCCCCTTTGGTTGTCTTTTGTATTATTTCCAGGATTTGTAGTTGTACTTAGTGGGGAGGAGATGGGAGACACAAGTCTACACCACTTTCTCTGGAACAAATTTTTAGCTCAATTATTTTTTTTATTTGTCATAGCTTTCTGAATTATTTCCAATACTGGGTTATTATTTTTTTATATTAGAGATATCTAGCCGTTTCTATAACTTAGTAGAGTTTGGATTGGTTCTCATGTATATAACTTTAGTCTGCTTTATTATGCAGGAAGTTTTATTATCATCCCTATTTTAAGGTGAAAGGCTGAGAAAAAAGAGCCTAGGGTCAGAATGAGGCTCTAGCTGAATGTACTCACCATGTAGGGCTACTGTGAGCATTAATGAAATAATGCATTGATTAGCAGAGCACGCAAGTGCCCAGTAAATATTAACGTTAACTTTCTTCTACACAGCCCAATTTTTTCCTTAGTTGTTTAAAGTTCCTGGGGCAGAAACAATCTGTTTTTTTGTTACCTTGTATCCCTAGGGTCTAGAATGGTACCTGGTAATAAAAATTAAACTGCCTGAATAGCATTTATATCATTTGTAACACCTTCATCTCCCCAAGACATGCTCCTTCCCTCTTTTCAATTTTGTTTGAACTCCTTGTGATTTCAGTTTCTTGTTTGAATTAGCTAGCTCATCTATAGCTTTCCTCCTCCTCTATTTGCTGTGCCTACAAGTGGTAAGCTTCTCTGAATTCATGTATTTTGATAATTGTTTCTCAGTCATCTCATTCTTGAACAAAGATATAAAATGTTTCTTTTCTTTCTGAAAATCTTAGGCAGTAACAATCACAGCCCCTGTGACTTGGAAGAGTATTTCTTTATACCATACATTTTACTTGCTTAGAAATGGGACTACCTCCTAACTACAGGTTTTTAGGCAACTTATTCACTCTTCATAGCAGATCAAGAAGCTGCAAGAAGTTCTAAATTTGATTCCAAGTTACTGTAATTTAAAATCAAACCTATATGTAAATAATATTTAAATATTAATGTCTCCAAAATCTGCACTTTATATTGTCATGTAAAATAAAACCAAACTCCAGAAAACGTATTTACTTTGCCCTAACAAATTAAATAAGTTAGAAAAACACTTTGAACTATCTAAATATGTATGTATGCCCCGGACACACGATGCACAATGAGAACACGTCCTATACAAAGTTAGGAACAATATACATCTGATACCATCCTCTGTGTATGTTTCTTTGGGACTTCAAAATTTTCCCAATTATACACCTTCTGCCAAGTCTACCATACATCTGACATTATGCAGAACTGACACTCAAGGAGTTCACTGTGTTTAAAAAAACCCACAAACAGTAAAGATGGAAGGATTTATACTCACAGGTGGCTCAGAAAATGAGTAGGACTCATACTTGGGGCAGACAGCACAGAACTCAAGAGAACTCTTCCTTTCAGCAGGAAACTTAGCTTATGAGATATCCTGATAACCAGAATAGATATTAAAGAAAGTTAACATTTTACCTAACTTTATTATTCAGTTTTTTTTTGTATTGAAATACGCAGTTTTCAAAGACTTCCTCTCAAGCCATTAAAACATGACCAGGTAGGAAAATACCAGTTAAACACTACCATAATTTTGATTAAGATACATAATAGAGTTTCTTTTCAACAGACAAAATATGCCAGTGGTTCAAGGACACGTTAGATCCTTTCAATTCAATGTCATGCCATGAAAGGTAGAAAAACACAAAGTGAGATAATTCCTTGAATCCAGTGTTTTTAGTTGATTGAGACTCTTTTTTAGCAGCGAAAGTATCTTTGTATTTCTGTAAAATATAGAGAGAAATTAACATCAGTGTTTCTGTACATTGCCCACATATAATCAGTGACATTTCTGACAGTGGAGTTGCTAGTCTTCAGTGTTCCATTAAAGCAAATCACTTTTTCTGGACTAAGGTAGTTTATGATTTTTGAATTTCTTTGAAATGGTGGTTAAACTTACACAGAATGAACCTCAATGAATTTCGAGAAGGCAAATATGCAACAGTCATGAGAAACCAGTAACATTCAGTAAGTTTATATGACTTTGGAAGTACTGATGTGTTGGGGTGTCTGAATCCAGACACCTTGGGATATCTGGACGTGCCTGGGGTCAACTGGGTACTCTGGTCATAATGGTTCAAATTTAGATAAGAGAATCTCATACAATCAATCAAACTGAGTTAATGGTTCTCTTGATATGAGAATATAGACTATATCTGATTCTAGGAGCAAAATGAAATCATAATGCCTAAGAAAATGAAGACTATGTGTCTAAAGCATGACTTGTTTGGTAAATGATAAGATTAGGAAAATATAAAAGAAAAAAAACCCCTCTTTTTCTAGAAAGACTGACCAGGGTCTATGACTAGAAGTTCAAAGTTCCAATTCAATATTAAATACATCTTATAAAATTTCCAATGTGAAGCAGAAACTGGGTTCATTAACTAAAACAATTCTACAAAAGGGCAATATTGCTCTGATGGGATTGTTAATGCTACAGAATTTTTTTTTTTTATTTAATAGACAGCATGGACTTAATACATATCCATTATCAGTGCTTCGAAAACCAAACAACTTTAAAAGTTAGCAGCAGTTTCTGCAAGTACAAAAATACACATTTATTACATTACATATGGTAGTAAAATTTGTCAAGATATATTATACAAACTCAAAGCATTTTAGATAAAGCATCAGTCTAATATATTATAGATTGACAGAGTATAATAAAATGACACGTAGTCTGTCTTCCAATCATACAATATAATACTTTACAGCAATATTAACAAACTATTCACATTAAGTATTAGAGGAGTATCTAAGGGAACACAGAGAATAGGAATGGTTATGGAAAACCTCAGCATCTATTTTCTTCTATGCTTCAAATTGGGTGGATAATTTTCTACCCAACCATATGAAAGAAAAAAAGGAGAAAACTATTATTTTGTTAAGTGGAGAAACAAGTTCTTCCAGAAAGACACTCCAAGCCGTAAGAACTTTTTTCACATCTTGCAGTTCCGACAGTAGTATGCCCTAAGGGTAAGAGGAATGAATCCCTGTTGCCTTTATATATTATACCACAAAAGATGCATATGGACACTCAGGAGTCTAAATATAGGAGTGGCTGTTTATAAGGTAACATCTACTTCACATCTGTGACTGAGATGGCCAGTGTCATGAAGGAGCTCTTTGGATACAGAGTTCTGAGAGTTAATTACAATGCTTAGGGCCAACAGGGCCATGTCCCGTAGAGGTAGGTAGCATTATAGCTAATACTGAAAGGACTTCTACTTTACAGAAAACATTATTATTTTTTCTATAACTGAAAAATGCACCTTTAGGACAACAGGGAAAGAACATTTGACATGAAAGTTTTCTAGTGGCCAAGAAAAATAATTTGGTATAAGTTAGTTTGTGGGAGAAAGGTCCATCTGATGGTGAACTAAAGAGGCCAAATGGGTTCTAAGCAACTTCTTATAAGTAAGTAGTTACAATGAAGGAAGACGCACATCCATTCCTGATTCTATCCCTCCTTACTGGCTGGTGAGGCCTAACCAATCCATGGAGATAACCCAGGGGATATACTGGTATAATCTTTAAGGCAAGAGAGGGGAGAAGTATTCATGGATATGAGATAAACTAATGGAATATAAACCATGAATCATCTGGGACAAAAATATGTAAAACTTCTGGAAGTGAGAAAATCCAAAGCCAATGACTGTCTGAGAAGGCCCGACTGCTGCTTTGGTGGGCATTCCATTCTGTGACTCTTTATAAAACCTGCCAACTTAAAATTACTCAACTGCCAATGACAATCAGAAAAGGGACAATTTATCAGTAATTTTTCTGGCTCGCTAATCTAAGAGGCAGGGCTGTAGAAAAACATTTTTCAGCAAAGAGGAGCCATGTTTTGGTCACATGTTGGTAACAACTTCGTGTAACAGAGAAAGGACTGGTGTGGCGATCTTTTCCTCCACACTAGGATAACGAATGCTGTCAGGAGGTCACCTTCTAATAGGAAAAGTTGCATTTCTGGAGAATGTCCCTAGCACAGGCACCTCTGAAAAGGATATCAGAATGAGCAACCTTTCCTTCTTTCTCCTCAGAGCTCTATGTCCTGGAGCCTTTGCAGAGCAGTGGAACACCAATGGAAAAATAAATCAATGAACACAACCAACAAATAAACTATGATACTCATGGCTGTTGAATCATTCTAGTTTATTCCATTCTAGCTGCATCGATGGGCTGATTCCTGGAATCTTCCTGTGAGGGCATATGACTATAGAATGTCACAGAAATGCCTACTAGCTTGGATTCAGGGAAACGTTTTACATGATTTCCTTCAATACTGGACATGCTTTCTTTTCTTTTTTTTTAATACTTTAATGATTAGTGGCATTTTTCTTGCGTAGTTATTGAAAACATTCCGTGGAATGTGTATGTTTCTCTGCACCCTTCCCCTCTCTCCACAGTCCTTATTCTTCACTTATGATATCCTGGCCTTTTCAGGATACTAATCTCATGTAAGGCATGTTTCCTCTACAGAAGATGTTTTCTCTGGCTCTCTGCTAATACCTCTAAAAACACATGACAGGACCGATCCCAGGCTCTAATAAGGAAAAGCCTCCAAACAGGTGATGAAATTTTTTAGTCTAAACTTGTTGCCAAATGGTCTCAATAAAGAGAATTCTTTTGTTGTCCTAAGTATTAGCAGTGATTATCCTTATGCTACCCATCCCATGTATTTATACAAAGGGGTCATAATAATCTTGTCTTTATATCACTATTAGCCCAGTTTCTGTTCTTGTAGACATCAGATTCTTAGACTTGTCTCTGTCCTTATACACATCACATTCTTACTGTGGTTAAATGTCTTTGGCTAAATGTTGGTCCCCAGTATCGCCAACCACTGTAGGCTCTGCGTCTGGGCTGGACAGATCATCCACAGACAAAGAGCTGGGTGAGGATCTCTTACAAGGCAGAGTACCAGGAGAGCACTGCTCACTATTCTCTCCATCCTTGTGTGACTTCACACAAAGCTTGAGTCTGTCCTCCACTAGGCTGAATGGAGACCTACAGTGTCTCTCTGAGTCCTGGCTGGGGTAAGAACTGTACCACTGGGCTGTTTGCACAGTTCCAAGTTCTTCAGGTGCCCTTTGGGGCGTGTCTTTCTGCCTCTCTTGTACTGGGTTGGCTTCTGATATACCAGGAGCATGTGGAGGTGGCTCCATGGGTCCTTTTAGAAAACTCACTTTCTTTTCCTCTGGTCTGGATGCCCTTACCTTCTTTTTGAGGGACCAGTTTTTCAAACTGGCCACACCATTTCTCAACCATGTGCTTGGGTGAAGAGTTACAGAATGTATTTGTGAATGCCATTCTACAGTATCCTTTTTCGTATAAGCCAGGCGGCTGCTGGCCTGCCCTGATGAGGGACCAGGAGTTGCAGAAATGAGGCTGGAATTGCTAAAATCAGAAGAAAGCTCTTCTTGTTTTCTTTGAGCTTGAAAAGTGCAATCTATTGGAGAGGAAGTTTCAGTGGGGGTAAACACAGAGTGTTCAGAAATCTGAGAGAAAGCACTGTCTTGGGAGCTCACTGATGAGCCAGATGGGGAAGTTCCTGGGGAGGACAAGCTGGAATAGCTAGTCCTTGGGCAGATGTTTAATCTTGGGGGTAAACCCTTCTCAGTGTTTTGGTTTGTGCCACCACTCTTGCCCACCTCAATCCCCATGACCAAACTCTGGTTAATGAGCTTTTGCCCCTCCATTTGCAGTGACTTGTGCCGCTTGAGATAATCTTCTTCTCCATGCAAGAGACCAGCTTCATAGCTAGTTTTATGTTGTTTCTTTGAATAAATCCCCCTGAGATAGGTCAGTCTGCAGTGCTGGTCATCCATGTCGGGCTCCGAGCAGCGCCGGGGCCTCCTTGAACCCTTGAGGGCATCTGCTGTGTTCGGTGGGGAGTATCCAGATGCATCTGCACCAAAGGGCTGGTTCCTGGGATGATCCTGGGAGGATATGTGACTATAAGATGCCACAGAAATGGCCACTGGCTTGGATTTAGAAAAAAGTTTCACGTGATTTCCTTCATTACCAGATAAGCTTTTCTTCTTAACACTTTTATTAGTGGCATTTTTCTTGGTATCAGTGCCTGCGACTAAACTCTGTTTAAAATAGGTCTTACCCTCTTCCTGGAGGGGTTGATTCTGCTTCAGATAATCCTCATCTTTTTGTGAGAGAACTGCATCACAGCTGGACTTGCGTAGCTTTTTCTGATAAAATTCCCTGAGATAGGAAAGCTTAGAATCTAGATAATCGATGCTGGGCTCTGAGCAGCGTCGGTGTCGCCTCAGGCTTTTCGGAACATCTGCTGCAGCTGTGGACAGGTAGCTGGGTGTGCTCATGCCAGATGGGGCCCTGGCATGATCGCGCAGTGGGACCTTCGCGTACACTACTGCAATGTTCACTGGCTTGGATTCATGAGGCCGTTCCATCTGAATGTCTTCATCTTTAGAACGGTCCAAGTCAAAGTCGCTCAGGGTTAAAAGGCCTTCCACCTCAGGTTGGTCGAGGTCATAGTCACTGAGGGTTAATACAGAGTCCATGCTTCTGCTACCCTGACCAAGTTTCTTTACCAAGTCACTACAAGGAGCATCAACATCCTCATTTAGCTCATTTTCCAAGCTGTCATAGGAGGAGTCATTCAGTTGGAAGCAAGAGATATCTGTCAAAAAATCAAACCACAATTAACATTTTTGCTTACCAAAAATACATGCTGCCTTAAAAAAAACAATCTATGGTACTTAGTTTAATTTTCTTTTTATGGAGATTGTTCAGATTCCTACTCTTAGAAAGGATCTTTTTCAGTCTTCCCAGAATAAAAAAAATATGTTGAGTTATATACTGAATTTATCTCAGTTCCCGAAGAAATAGGCTTTCTTAATTAAGATCTCCTCAAAGCAATAAGGACCACAAGAAATGGTACAAAATATAAAGGAATGAATGCGAGGTATATGCAGGTTCATGACTGTGGGTGAGCACACATGGTTTGGTCTCAGAGGAATCATTTACTAACCCAAGCTCTTCAATGTTCACTACTTTATTTAATCTTTCCAACAACCATAAAAGTTAGACATTATGGTTACCCATATTTATAGATGAAGATATTGATGTTCAGTGGCAAAAATGGTTATATGCAACTAATGAATCATTGAGCACTATACCAAAACCTAATGATGTACTATATGTTGGCTAATTGAATTTAAGTAAAAAAAAAAAAAAAAAAGAATAATTGGTCAAAGATAACTAGTAATTGGTGGTCTGGGAATTCATATTCTGGAAGGTTGAATGGTTTCAAAATCCCCTCTGGCCCCACAGTGCTAGTTGTTTCTAAACTGTTTCGCAGCAGGCTGAAGTGTCTCGGAGGCCACTCGAAGGAGAAGGGGGGAGAAGACCAAGCCCTGCCTCTACTTCTTCAGGGACTTCTTACTCTAGTTTCAGCCACAGAAGTTCTACTATATATGTTAGGGATCCTTGTAAAGGTTTATTTAAAAAAAGGTTAAAAACATACCATATGATGCTTCTGGAAGTTTTGGACCTCATCTTACACATTTCTTAACCCCACCACTGTGTTAACATGACCTGACCTATTAGCAGGTCATCCAAGGAGGAACAGAAACCCTAGGCCCATGACTGAAGTCAGAGGTTTCCTTGACTGAGCTGTGGCAGGCCCCAGGACACTTGTCCCAGCATTTTCACAGGCACATGTCTGTTTCTCACAAAAACCAATCCAATTATTCACAATACCTGAGGCATTCTCTCTAGTATCACATCTCACTGAAACCTGTCCCAAGAGGGAAGTGATTTCTTCTCCAAATATCCTACAGCAATTTTCAATCAGAAATTGTATAAGCAGAGAAACCTGCACAAAAAAGGACAAAAACAAAGTGCTACTTTCCATATAGAATGTCTATAAAGCACATTTCATATATAGTTCCTGATTTTACCAAAAATGAAAAAGAATCCTGAGAAAAATTCATGTCTGCTTTAAAAATATACAAAACAGTTCCCCCTAAAAAACTATGATATTTGCAAGAGTAGTTTGGGTGTAGATATTAATTTTAATTGGTGGACTAAAGCTTCTTGTGGCCTTAGCTCAATGTTAACATTTTTTTATACTAATGCTACATCTTCAAAATTAGGGTAACTTGGGGCCCCTGGGTGATGCAGTCGGTTAAGCATCTGACTCTTGATTTCGGCTCAGGTCATGATCTCAGGGTCGTGAGACTGAGCCCCACATTGTGCTCCTCACTCAGCATGGAGTCTGCTTAAGATTATCTCTCTCCAGCTCTGTCCCTCCCCCTGCTCTCTCTCTAAATAAATAAAATTTAAAAAAAATGAAATAAAATTAGGCTAACAAAGTATTCTCTATAGGGCATTTGGGGTAAAGAAATAAACTTTCTTATTAAAATTCATGAAGTATCATTAGGTAAAGACTTATGAAATGTGTTTCATATATAAAAGGCAGTTGTCATAGCGTGGGAAGTGGGCATCCTCTGTGGGTTTCCTGTGAAGTAGGGAGACAGCTAGAGAGAAAACTTGAATTTTGCCTCACTAGTCTCTACCTATGTGATTCCTTCCCTTAGGTTCCATGGAGAAGGTGGGGGTGGAGGTAAGATTTTACGCGGGAACTCTGTGCCTCCACTGAAATGCAGTGGAACGTTTCCTTAGGTTCCTTGCCCCAGTAGCTGAGGCGAAGGATCAGGCAGAGTGTTGGGAGCCACAGGAACTAATATTCCTAAGCCCCCTCTTAACTACCAGGCACTAGAGGGGTGGGATTTCAAATAACTGCAGTATGAACTAGGTATCATCACCACCTCCATTTTTTAGATGAGGAAACTGGATCAACAGAACTAATTGCATCCAAGATTGTACATCTGGCAAGTGGTGGGGCTGAGGAATGGCTTGTCTAAGTCCAAAGTCCTTTTTTATTAAATCATATCATCTGCTTTCTTATATAACTCTAAGATTTAAGTCAGTCATAGTGTTTTGCCTCCTTGAAGGTAAAAGAGAAGTAACCCAACTGCTATCTCTGTTTTGCTCAAGAAATCCTATCCAGAATAGGATAAAATACTCAGTACACTCAAATTTATAAGGAGGTGTATTTAAGTTATTTAAGAAAATATCTTTCAGAATTAATACCCTGAATTTGAGGTTCAAAATGGGAACTCAGTCCCCCAGGGCATAAAAATGAAAAACTTCATTACCTTTTTTGTAAATTCATTTTCTAGTTCTGGGCTGGAGGAAGTAGGAGGCCAAAGAATGCTTGGAGCAATACACACCGCTAAATTAAATGCAGTCATCTGATTGGATGAGGAATGCTGCTCAATATTGTGTAATATCCCAAAAAGATACCTTAGGAGAACAACATTGGCTCTCGGAAGCTGGTCTAATAGCCTAAAGACAGAAAAACGCACTCTTTAAGAAAGACATTTCATAAAAAACTTGTGTAGATAAGCAACCCTCGCTTTTCATGGGGAACCATGCAAAGCAAGAACACAGTTCAGATATGCAAGAGTTTCAGTTAATACGGTACATGCAAAGTAGGGACTGCCTATACAGAAAGAATGAAAATATGTACTGGGGATTTATTCATTTATTTTGGACACTGTCTTCACAACCCAATGAAGATGCAAAAGAATGCAGAAAAATGGCCTGTAAAAAAAAATGCTGCCTGCCTGAAATATTGACCTGAAATGAGTGCAATGTGTTTTAATTTAGGCAAATCCTATAACATTTCAGAATATTCTCAACCAAGACCCCCCCAAAAAGCTTTTTGATGAAATTAAACAATTAAATTTTAGTGGTTCTATATTTCTAAGTAGCAATACAGGAATTCTGTCTCTTGGTGAGAACCCAAACCTTAACTATTAAAACTTTCAGGTCCATTCTGACAGCTTCTGTTCTGCTCAACCAGCTTCCAAAGTCAATTTTGTCCCCAATTTCCTGGTATCACTTTCACATATAAGTCAAACTTATAATAGTACATTTCCTACTGTTCCTATTTTGTAATTGATAAGGGATTTTAAAATTATTATTCATTGAAAATTATATTGACTACCATCCAGGAAAAAGACATATATGTTGATATTCATGGTTTTTTTTTTTTTTCAACAGAAGTCTGCAACCTGGGAGGGAAAATAAGGTAATGTGACTCTTCCTGCATAAATAGCACAGAGGCCTTCCTTCAGTGTGACGGACTGACACTGAGGATAGTTTTGTAAGGACAAGTTATAAAAGATATTGAAATAAACCAAGAGATTCCTGAGTGTATTCAATGGAAAGTAAGGTGCTGTCTAGCATACTCTTCTGGGTTATCTGATTGCATAGGGGCCCTATGCCTTTGAGCTATTTCACAACTCTGTAAATTGTAGACTTCTGATAGCACTGCATCTAACACTTGTCTGTAGACTTGAAAATTCTGTCTGGTGGAGAGACATGATTTATTTGCTCCCTCTTCATGCTCCAGTAGAAAAAGCCAGTTTTGTATCTATGTGTAAATTCATTTCAGCATTTCTGATGCAACTATGTAAGTTGTGGTAGTTTGAAATCTTCGAACTGATGGTAACATCTAACTGGTTCTCTCATTAATTAAAGATTTAAATAAAAATTTTCACATGTGTTCATTTTATATTTGTATGAGTCTTAATTTTACTTTTTTTTTTTTTTTTTAGTCAACCTTTAACAGTTTGTAGGATACACAGTTTTAGACAATGAGCAACAACGCAGAGAAGCTGATGGTCATTATCTATGCATGGCTTCCACCGAACCATAATGGAAGCATAGATAGTATGTGTGATGTGGCTTTGATTTCTGGTGTCTTTAACAGTTGTACTAAGTTCTACTGATAAAAGGTGTCTACCAATAGCAGTGTATAAATAATAATTCATATTTGAAAGTTGCTCAAGAAAAAAACTGTACTAAACAAGCATATGCAGATAAATGATATTAGGATTCTTGGGTTTTTACAGAACTGGGAGTATTGCATTTTGTTAATGGACACTTCTTTCCAATTCTCTTATAATGCAGGAAACATTCAGGAATATGGGTGGTGAGTTCTGCCAGCAAGCTCCCTTTGCATTAGAATAGACAATGCATTATTTGTGATAAGACTGAGGCTTTGCAACTCACTTTTTCCTTTACACTTTTCAATAGTTAACTGTCCCTCTGCAGTACCCTCCTCCATATCTCTTTTGTAGCACTGATTATGCTACACTGTAATTCTTGGTTTCTCTATCTACTCTACTAAGACTGCAAGTTCCTTGAGGAGAGGGAATTTTCTCCATATGAATTCAGTTGCTGAATGAGATATACAAGGAGCTGTCTGGTTAGTTAAGTATTCACCAAAATTAAGATCATAAATTGTAGAATGAGTATATGATATTAGTTATTAGTTTAATGGGTTTCAGCTCCTATCAGATTCAGATATAGAGGAAGTGTACAACGGTCAAGTATTCTATGTAATAAGATTAGGGAAAAACAATAGTAACAATGATAGCAGCTAGCATAAACCTGGTCCTCATGGATATGACTTTGATAGTCATCATTACTTGAATCGACAAGCTTACAAAATACGTTTTTTTAAAGTATTTTTGAGACATGACTAAATTAGAATAATTACCTTTGAATTGTATTTATTTTCTCTTCATCATTTCCTTGATCCATGACACAGACCCAGTGATCATAGAGATCTGATGAAAAAATACTTCCTGGAATATTTCGTAGAAAATCCTTACACAGAAGGGAAATAAATGTTTTAAGTCATTATTTTCATGCTAAATATGTACTGGGGAAATAAAAAAGCAAACATTTCGTTGAAAAGTTAAGTCTTCCCTTCTTTGGAGTACATGGAGCTCTGTGCGAACTCTCCACGGTCGTGCGCACGTAAAAACACAGGCTTTGATTTTTTCTAACAAAAACCAGAGGAAATTGGAGTCTGGACTATAGTGGGAAAGATAAGGACAACCTGTTTGGGCTGCAATCTCATTTGTGTACGTTTTAGCCAACTAGGACAACATGACAGGGTCTGGCAAACCATCCTAAGTCCTTTATATTTCCGCTCTCAAATCACCAGTTCAAAGAAATGCACTAAGATGTTTGTGAGGTTCCTAATGTGGTAGTCAGTCATCTGATCATTCTACACATATTTGCTCCAATGTGCCAGGTACTGTTTGAGGGGCTGAGGACAGAGAAGTGAGTAAAACAAAGTCCCTGTTATTTCGGAACTTTATACTCCAGTGCCATTGGTGAACAACTCCATCCAGAGGCCCTCGGAGTTTCTCCTGGCATTCCCCTCATATATTTCGAGATGGGGGAGGAAGCATTCCAGGCTATGTGTGGCTGGGCTCTGGGGGCCTGGGACAGCACCCACATGCCTGACGCATACTCAACACATCCCCGGTACATTATCCTCTGAGACCCTAGTCTGCTGAGACTGCCGGTGGGGCTGGGTGTGGTGAAACCAGACTAGATCACAAATAGGATATGACCAAGGGTATTTGTTGTTTGATTTTTGTTTATAAAAAGCTTAAAAATAAATTAAATTTGGTCCTGGTCCTATATTCATTTGTGTTCTAGGCCAACTCTCTGTTGCTTTTGGCATGGTATTAACAAGGCCAGGCTTACAAAGTCTGATCTCTACCTCAGTAAACATTAGGCAGAAAAAATTCAACTTCAGATCTAAGCACTGTACCCATGGTCTTGCAAGTTCCTGCTTACAACATGGAGACAGGTGAAAGTCTGCAATTAAGCAGTTTTAACTCTCGCTAGAAAACCAAGTCAGCAACTTTACCTACGTGCCTTACAAACGGCAACACACAACCTGTTACTCTTGTGTCATGTTTCTATCACTACCAGGGAAGCTGTGGCATCTGATTGTTACACTTTGCTGATCAGGTGTGCATCTTCCCCAGTATGAGCTCCTCCAGGGCAGGCACAGACCCTACCTCTTCTTTGTACACCTCAATGCCACACACAGTCCCGGACACAGTAGAGGTCATTACTGAGCTGGTGCTATTTTTCACACGGCCACATATTGATGAGGAACAAGGGAAGGCCAACTAACTGTAACTGAGATTTTAAGATAATTTAAAACATCTCTTGTAGTCATGTCACCTATTACCATACATTTTTTTAGAACGGTTAACAAGTAGGAAGAGACTACTTCAAAGTCTTTCTCTGTTCTATTATATCTTCTGTAGAAATGTACCTGGATACTTGTAATTGAGATGTGTCACCACAAAAGTCATCTCCTTTTGGGTAAAGCTATTGAATTTTCATAATTCCAAACTAATTTTAGTTGCTGCACCTACTTTAAAAGTCAGATTTAGAAGAGGCAAAATTTGTTATTTCAAAGTGGGGCAGTGACAATAGTTCTCTTTTTAAATCTCAGTGGAAAACATACTTATGATCTGTCTTGAAGAAAAACATCATTAAATCTTAAACCTACACTTGAAAGATAATAACCCGTAACATCTCAATGAACTCTCCACAGCTGGAATAACAAGTTACGAAATACAACCACCATCACAGCTGAGAAAGGATGTGAGCGCTGGTTCTGAATGACAATCACCAGCTCACAGCACTCAACTGCAAGTCTCCGCCCCTCCAAGAGCAGAACCCAGGTCTTCAGCAGAACTCCCAAATTAATTTGAGATCAGATTCCTGCAGGATTAAAAATGAACTTTTCCTCAAAGGTCTAATGGATCAAAGTTACAGTGTCTCAAGCAATTTTCTTCCCATAACAGTTTAAAGAATTAAGCTTGTATTTAAGCAAAACCAGCATTAAGTAAAAAATTAAAGGAAAACTTAAGTACCACTTCCAAATAGTCTTAAACACAAGAAACAAACCAAACCAAAAGCTCAAAAACGTTTGGCAGAAAGTATCTTCTTTCCTGCAACCACTTGGAAGAAACGAGAGTAACACACAGTTAGTTACCTGATTACAAAACTTCAATTATTTGGAACCCATTTAACCAGATTTTTCAATCATTTTTCTTTTGCTTATTTTTGTACCAGTGATATTTCTGCAATTTGAAATACAATTTGACTCCTCTAGAACCATATTTCTTGATAATAGCTTCAAAAATACAAAATTTTAAGTGTGGTGCTGTGAAGAATAGCATAGTAAGGAAAATATTCGAAAATGTAGGCTTTAACTTTTTAAATTAAGAGATGGGAAAAAGCCTAGTTATATGAAGGAAAAAAAAGAAAAATTCATTGTGCACATATATCCACACATACATCTGGCTAAGCACACCGTACATATCTTTATTGTATTTCAGAATTGAAGAGTAGTCACAAACCCTGGGCAAAATAGATTAGATGAGCCTAGCTCCAGATCTCCATTTTTTTGACTGATACTTTATTGCAAAAGTTTACAGCAGGGGTTAAGAGCAGACATGGCTCATTTGCCAGGAAACATCTGATTATTCATCAAGTCATGAAGTAAGATTCTGTAAGCAGCTGAGCAGGAGGAGAGACATGCAAGGGTCATCTTCACCATGTTTTCCTCCACCCCTGGCCCTGGTGCATTCCAATGGGGCTGGGAGATGGGAGCCTGAGACAGGTCTGCAGAAGCTATGGCTGGGGTTGAAACCTCTGCTAAAAGCTGGTTCTGACTCTAGGTTTTCAAAACATGTGAGGCATTTTCAAGAATGTGAGGAGGAAAACATTTTAAAGAGTTCTAACTCAGCTATGGATGTGAGTTAAGTAACCATGGGGTAAAGGGTAAGAATCATAAAAAATGCCAAATGTGGTAAGGGTTTTAGAAAAGACCCAGATGTTGGAGTCATTCCTACTCTGCTTTTACTTTAAAAAGGCACTAGGGGACAGGGGAAGGCATGATGATTGTATAAGTGAATGGAATTTTCAGTGGTCTCAGTGAGCAATTTTTTGTTTTAGTTGTTAGGCAAATGTTTATTATGATAAACTCTATTTCAAAGTTTAATACAAGTTTATTTTTGAAAATTTGCCTTTATTAGGAAGGTAATGAGATTGTGAAGAAGTCATCACAATCAGGATGTTTATTTTGGTAAATATGCTGTGCGTGCTTTATTTTTAATTTAGTTTAATTTTTTTTTTTTTTTTTTGTATGGGGTGGCAGAGTGAAGATGAGAATGGCGTGGATGAAAAAATTTAAAAAGCATATCTGACATGCCATATCATTGGCAGGGGCTTTTAAAGGCCAATGTTGGTTTTGTGAAGTTTTTTTTTTTTTTTTTAACACTTTTTAGATTCTAAATCCATGATGGTTCTTTGCAGCTGGGAAAAATGTTGTAATGAGAGAAACCAGTTGTCTCTTTCCAGAGCTCCACTGTGGGGTAGATGAAGGGAGAACCTTTCCTACCTTTAAGACAGACGCTATCACAAAAACAGATTCACAGTCTAGGTGTACTTCAACTCCAGAATTCAGTTTCTCTTTTAGCTCTCTGCAGGATTTCACATTGGCCGATTGTCTGAAGATCCCTTTTGTGAGGGGTCCTTTTTGATTAAGAAAGAAAAGCATATCCTATAAGGAAAGCAAAGGAAAAAACCAAAATGGCACTTCACAGATACAAGCAGGGGAAGACATACTTGCCCTCTCTGGCCGCCAGAGGCTGGGGTGTCCCAGGGGAAAAGCACTGAAGGAGGGGCTGCTGCAAGGACGGAAGTCAGTTTGTGTCTTGGTATCTCTAAATCTCTTTCCCCTACTTATTCTTGCTATATTCAACATCTAAACATTTTACTTTAATGGGACTGTCTTTTGTTCAATGAACCAACACTTTAAAATAAACTTTCTCTGATTGCTTCAAGGTCCCTGTAAACTTGTGTCCCTCCTTCCCTCACTCCTCTTTTCCTATTATTCTCTAATTTGGACTCTTTCCTCCAAATATGGAGATATTCTTGCCAGACTCATTCTCCACTTGTTTGTCTTTCTTTTTATGTGACTCCATACCTCATTCTACTTCCTGTATTTACGTCATTCTTTTAAAATCAGGCTAAAAAAATCACCTCTTCCAGGAAGCTTTCTCCACTCCACTGCACTGTGATCAATCTTTCATTTTGCTTTCTTTCTAGCAAAGAAATGTCCTCTGCCTGTGGTGTAGGAAGGAGAATGGGTGCTGGGGACAAGCAACCCAAGGGATCTGAAACCTAGTTATGGCACATATTTACTCTGTGAACTTTGGAAAACTTGAGGCCTTTTAAATATGTAAAGTAGGGATGGTGGTAGTGATAATAAATGCTCAATCCGCTGTGCAGGGTGAGCACGAAAGCGGCGAGGGGAGTGGGTGGCATGTGTCAGAGCATGATGTAGGGTCAAGTCCTGTAATCCCGTATGTCCCGTATGTCCAGTACAGTGCTTGCAGGATACGGAATGCTCAGTGGATGCTGCTGAGCAGCAATCATTTCATAAATCAAGGACATAGTACAAACTCAGTGGTTTCATTTGACCTGTTCTATTATGAAAGTAACTAAATGCCAGAGGATGTACAAGTGTAAACACCTGAAATACACATAAGACACACGTCAGATTTTTAAAAAGTACAAGAAAGAGTAGTTTCTGCTTCTAGAGTGATTAAAGGAGGCTTCCAGAACAATGCAGAGTTCCTGAAAGGCTGTGAGAGAAATGCGGGGGATAACGGGACTCCAGTGTGGACTCTGCCTACAGAGCCAAACTCTGATTTATCTGAGCAGGCTTATGTGGCTCCTTCCTGACATCAGCAGCCTACATGATCTCTCCCCATTATGTCTCCCTTAGGATTCTGCAATAGCTTAATCAGATTTTTTTCCTTTGAAGTAATAATAATATTCTCACCCAAAGCCAAAGCCGTGTCTACAATTTTTCCATTTAAGAATAGGTTACCTCCCAGGGTTCTCCTTTCCCATTAGTGTCACAGGCCAAAACGAGACTCACCAAGACAGGTTTAGGCAGATTGTCATTCTCACAAATATCTGGCAGAGAGACTCCAAAGAGCTGCCCTGGCATAGGAGATGTTGGCGACACGGGCAAGTTATCCAGATGAGTGCTAGAACCACGCCAGAAGGCCCAGTTTATGATAGATCTTCTCCTTTTAAATGTCTTCTGACCTGAATCTAAGGAATAAGTGAGATTATTAGGAAAACTATTTTAATTCACTTAGTCTTATTTTTATAGTTTCCAATTTACAGGATATTCATTACTATGGTTCAAAGAGAAAAATGCTTATAGATGTCCTTTGTTACTGACAATTCAATCGAAGAAATTTCACGGTAATATTTTATAAATTAAGGAAAAGTCAAATATTTGGATTATTCTCCATCCCATTTTTGGAACATCACTGGTCTGTTTACTTGAGTTTTGGCACTAAATTTTCAAAGGCAAAGAAAAGCCTCTCTTTACTGTAATAACTTAAAGTAAAAGGTGTTTCATACCAACACATATATTATCCCATTTTAAAATGAGACGAGACATACTAAGAAGTTGGAAGATTAAAATCAGACCACAGTTAAATGGTGAGAAAAAGAAGGGAAGAGGGAGGAAAAGGAGGAGGCAGAAAGAGAGGAGAAAGGGAAGAAGGAAGAAGAGGAGAAGGAAGAGGGAGGAAAAAACCAAGAGTTGTCTTTATTAAGATGTTCTCTAGAAACAAATAATGCTTTATTACATGATGTCCCTCTCTACTGCTGAAAACAAAGACAGGAAGCTAATGTTCTACAATTCTACCACCTCCCCTTCTTTCCAACTGCAAAGACTATTTTTAAGTTATCTTTTTATTCTTGACGTTAAAAAGCATGTTTAAGGCAGCATGGATGGGTGCAAACATGAGTGAGACTTGTCCTTGCCATAATGAAGTTTATAATCTAATGGGGGAACAGGTCTGGTGATGGTGGGGAGAAAAGCAAGGGAAGGGCAAAGCACCAAAGGCATTTAGAAGAATGGTAAAGCACATCTACCCATTAAGAGGGAGGGAGTGATCCTGGAGGCATTTGCATTTGATTTGGATTCTGAATGAACAAAAGTTCAACAGAGCACCTGACATCGTGGCTTGCACCTTGTAAGTACTCAATAAATCATTCTCAGGCAGTAATTGAATTGAGGAGAGATTTAGATGGAAAGGGACAGCATGAACAAAATAGGCAGAAGACAGGTCGACAGCAAATCATTATTTTGTGAGATCATAGTGCTAAAACATTTTTGATGTCATCTGTATCTAATTTTAACATGAAAGTTGATGGATTTGCACAGGATTTGATACTTAAAAAGACAGCTCTCTAAAGTTCTTTTGGACCCCTCCGCTGCCAACCCCTAGGCCCCCAGCACATACACACTGATAACAAATTAAACTCTAGATGAAATTTGAAACCACAAAAGCCTACCCAAAGGCACCAAAGAGTGACCAGAAGAAGGTGGGTACTGGAGGTAAAAGTTCGATACTTGCAAGAGGGAATGGCATGGTGCAGGCTGTTTCCCAGTCTTAGAGCTTTTAGCCTGAGGACAGGCTCCTGGGTGGGAGGGTCACTACAATCTGGAGAAACCTGCACTCTCACTGGCTTGGAAAAGTACAGAATGAAGATGGAGGTAACCACAGCAGCTGGAAAGTGTGTGTGTGTGTGTGTGTGTGTGTGTGTGTGTGTAAAATCCCAGAAAGGAGGAAAAAAATGCATAGTGGGGGCCCCAGATTTTGTGTGTAAATTCTGCCCACATCTCTGGCTGGCCCCCGAAGCACACATGTGTGAGGCAGATTCAAAACGGCTTGTGATTAAGATGAACAGAAGTGAGATGCGAGGCGGTATAAGTTTGAGGTGGTGCCAACATGAGATCAGCCGCTATTTTCTCCAGTGATGGTGCGTGGGAATTAGTCATCAAACTCTGCTGTGTGGTGGCGACAGCCCACAAGCTACCACAGTGATATTCAGGGGGCAACAGTCCCTAACAATGGGACACTGAAGGAGATTATCTCTTCAGGGTGGAAAGGGTCATGAGTGTCAGATGCTAATTTCAAATAAGAGTTTTATACAAGTGTTTTATATTGTTTGACTCTAATGTCCCTTAGCATTTTATTTCCTCAGAGTAACCAACTTGAACCAAATACCACAAAAGCCAAGTTGTGGGGAGACAATCAAATAAGTAACATCTTACCAAACAGCCTTCAGACTATCATCCACCTTTGGCTTCCTCAGAATACAGTAAGCGCATCATCAGTGTACACACATCCAGGTATAAAGCTCTGGAGTCAGGAGCCCAGTTAGACTCCTGGTTCAGATATTTATGTGGGCAAGTTACTTCACCTGTTTTGTCAACTTTAAAGTGAGAATGTGACCTATATCTCAAAGCCTTATTAAAAGGATTAAGAAGGATAACATACATTGAAGTACTACTTTGCAAGGGTATGGGTCACAGCAGTCTTCGTTAAAACTGGGAAGACATCCATCTCCTCCCCACAAAGAGGACCCTCTCCTCAAATCCATTCTCCATTTAGTGAAACACCCTTTGGGAAATGTGCAGACAGAAAGGAATACCAGACTGCTTAACTAAAGCACTTCCTGCCCTGACATTCCCAATCTTTGCCATTTTAAAAAACAGAGAAGGAAACGAAACCCATTCTTAAACCCAAGAGGGAGGTTCCTGTGTTTACCAATGTCAATCTGCAAATGTTCGTTTAATATGTATGTTGAGTAGTTGTACTCAGTCTAGTTTCCTTGCATTTAACCTGGTTTCATTATTTCTAGTACTATCAGATTTGACTTTTTAGCTTTCACACACATCTTAAGAAAAATGCTGCATCATAAAGCTATATACCCAGCTATCCTAGGACTGTTGACAGAGGATAAAGTAGAAATTGAGTCCTGTACTTCATTATAAATGTTTTCAGCTGCAGCCATGCCCTTTGTTATGTACAACATTCAAGTTTAAAGTTCATGTTCACTCTGGGACCGAGAGAAAAAAATTTCATTAAAGTTATTTTCTTGCAGAGCTATCAGTGCATAGCTCTTACTTTCTAAATGTCAAAGGCTGAGAAAAAACATGCTACTACTATAAAAAATACAAGGGAGATGTAATTGTAGAGGAAACTAAATTTATATAAATCTAGCTTTACTAAACAATCCTGGCAAGATTCAAGTTAGTGTTTCTTCATGCTTAAATTAGGGATCTGAATGTTAGAAGTTACGATTCTTAAAAGTTTGTGCTTACAGATTATTATAGAAAAATAATTTAAAAAACCTTAATTAGAAATTCTGTTAAGACGGAACTTGTCATCAGGGAAATACAAATCAAAACCACAATGAGATACCACCTCACACCAGTCAGAATGGCTAAAATTAACAAGACAGGAAACAACCAACGTTGGCGAGGATGCAGAGAAAGGGGAACCCTCTTACACTGTTGGTGGGAATGCAAGCTGGTGCAGCCACTCTGGAAAACAGTATGGAGGCTCCTCCAAAAGTAAAAAATAGAGCTACTCTATGACCCAGCAATTGCATTACTAGGTATTTACCCCAAAGATACAAATGTAGTGAAAAGAATGGCCACAGGCACCTCAAACTGTGGAAAGAGCCCAGATGTCCATTGACAGATGAATGGATAAAGAAGATGTGGGGTATGTGTGTGTGTGTGTGTGTGTGTGTGTGTGTGTGTGATGGAATATTACTCAGCCATCAAAAGGGTGAAATCTTACCACTTACATCAGTCAAGGTAGATGGAACTGGAGGGTATTATGCTGAGTGAAATAAGTCAGAGAAACAATTATCATGTGGTTTCACTCATATGTGGAATATAAGAAACAGCACAGAGGATCATAAGGGAAGGGAGAGAAAACTGAATGGGAAGAAATCAGAGAGGGAGACAAACCATGAGAGACTGTTAACTATAGGGAACATACTGAGGGTTGCTAGAGGGGAGGTGAATGGGGGGCTGGGGTAACTGGGTGATGGGCATGAAGGAAGGCACGTGATGTGATGAGCATTCGGTGTTATATGCAACTGAACTCTACATCTGAGACTAATGATGTACTATACGTTGGCTAATTGAATTTAAATAAAAAAAAATTCTAGCAGGGTGGAAATGCAGGAAGAATCTGAACTCACCTCCTCCCATGGACGCATCTAGTGTACAGCTATATATGGAACCACTTCCTCTAAAAAACCCTAAAAACTGGTGCAGCAACACCTTCATACTGGGCAAGTGAGAAGGAAACCACACCAAAGTGGGTAGGAAGGGCTGAGATACAATCTCACCATAAACTCCTCCCCCCCCCGCCCCCCACCGCCCCATGACATGGTGATCCACAATTGGGAGGAAATTCAAAACCTGGAGCTTCTCCCTGAGGAATAAAGGGTTTGTGCCCCACATTAGACATCCTAACTTGTAAGACTGGCTGGAGCCTGAGAGATGAGCCCCCAAATATATGGTTTTGACAAACACCAGGGTTGTCACCCATGAGACCCACAGGGTTGTGCCGAACTGAGGAACGGTTCTTGAAAGGCCCATATGCAGACTCACTGGACCCACAGCCTAGTGTAGAAGCAGCTCTTTGAAAAGCACCCAGACTTTATGTGAAAGAGACTCATTTCCTAATTTTAAAGCATTGGTCTGAGGGGTAAGGACCCATTGTGATACTCTTTGGGATGGAAGCTTCCTGGTCTCTGTCTACCTTGCTAAAGCTAACAGTATGTATGTTATATACATAGATTTTATAATATATATATATATATATATATATATATATTCCTTTCTAGCAGGCACCATCTTCTACGCTTTCCCTCTGCCTAACTAAAGCTGGCAGGTGCCATACTTTCCCCTCTTTTTTAATTTTTCTTTTTATTTCTCTTTACCTTTTTCTTCTTTCTTTCTTATCTTATTTTTCTTTTTCCTTTTTTCCCCCTTTTTGGGCAAGTGCCATCTTTGCACTCCCCCTCTGCCTTGTTCCAACCAGTGGACACCATCTGTTCTCCCTCTGCTTGCTCAAGTGCTAGTATCTCCCAGAGATATACACATCTGGTGACCAGTTTTTGTGGCTATCTCCCTGGGGATGCCCAATGATTACCTGGTACTGGAGGCCAAGGGGACCTGCATTTCTGGGTCCCATGAAACTGTAATAGTCAGACACAGTTCTTGGCAGACTACCACACCCAGGGCACCGCAGGCAGCAGACTGAAAACATACCCCCATTCTTTCTGTGAAAGAGGCCTACTTGCCCATCCTGGAGATTCAGCTTTAGGGGCTAGCTTCAGATTTGGCACACATCTAGAGGCTATGAAGGTGTTCTCAGGGAACACAGGACAGGAGACACCATCTCTGCACTTCCCCTCTGCTTCCCTACAGGTCACCACTACCTCCCAGAAAGAAGCTTATACATGCATCTGGAGCCCTGACTTTTGCTACTGATGCCCAGGGGACACCTTCAGATGGCCTAGCTCTAGGGACCAGCAGGGTGTACGTTTGTGGTCCCACAGGACTGCATATATTTGCATTCTTTAAAAGCTGCTGCCTGGGGGTCTGGCTTCCAATCAGCTTAAATCTAGCTGCTGAATGAGATCCTCCCCTTTGGAACACTGACTGGTCTTGGCACACCCTCAATTACTGGGAGCCATTAATAATAAAATAGGCTTCTTGTACAATCACAAAGGTTTGAGAGATAACCAAGAGCCAGGGCAGGGTTGAATGTTAAGGTTCATCTCCTACACAAGGCCAACCCTTCCAGACTGGGAGAGGTAACTACTTCATTTAA
This sequence comes from Halichoerus grypus, assembly GCF_964656455.1. NCBI lineage: Eukaryota > Metazoa > Chordata > Mammalia > Carnivora > Phocidae > Halichoerus > Halichoerus grypus. The sequence goes on along the minus strand of NC_135722.1, from coordinate 104,209,070 downwards.
TGTATAGAAACTTGTATAGAGAGTTAAGCAAAATGAAGAAACACGGAATATATTAAAAACAAAAGAAAAGATAAAACCTCAAAAAAAAACCTTAACGAAGTGGAGATAAATAATGATAAAGAGTTCAAAGTAATGGCCATTAAGATGCTCACTGAACTCAGGAGAAGAATGGATAAACACAGAACTTCAAAAAGAGAGAAAATACAGGAAAGTTCTAAGCAGAAATCACAGAGCTGAAGAGTATAGAAACGGAACTAAAAAAACACAGTAGAAGGGTTCAACAGCAGAATAGAGGAAGTAGAAGAAAGGATCAGTGAACCTGAAAACCGGGCAGAGGAACTTACCTGATCTGAGCAGCAAAAAGAAACAGGAATGAAAAAAGAGTAAAGACAGTTAAAGGGCCTTATGGGACAATATCAAGCAGACTAACATTTGCATTTTAGGATTCCCAAACGGAGAAGAAAGAGAGAAAGGGGCAGAAAGCTTAAGTGAAGAAATAATGACTGAAAACTTCCCTAAGCTGTGGAAAGAAAGAGACATCCAGATCCAGGAATCCCAGAGAGTTCCAAAGAAGATGAATCCAAAGAGACCCATACCAAGACACATTATAATTAAAATGCTGTAAGTTAAAGACAAGGGGGGGATCTTAATAGCATCAAGAGAAAAACAACTCGCTACATACAAGGGAACGCCCTTAAGACTCTTTGATTTTTCAGCAGAAACTCTGCAGCCTAGAAAGACTAGCATGATATATTTGAAGTGCTGAAAGAAAAAATTTCCAAGGAAGAATACACTACATAGTGAAGTTATCATTCAGAATTAAAGAGGAGATAAAGAGTTTTCCAGAAAAGCAAGAACTAAAGGAGTTGATCACTACTAAACCAGCCTTACAAGAAATGTTAAAGGGACTTCTTCAAGTTGAAAAGAAAGGGCACTAATTAGTGATAACTAATTAGTAACATATAAAAATATAACTCTCAATGGTAATGGTAAACATATAATAAGACAGTGGATTATTCACTTGTAAAGCTAGTATGAAGGTTAAAAGACAAAAGTAGTAAAAATGACTAACTACAATAATTAGTTAAGGGTTACACATGATAAAAAGAGGTAAAATGTCACATCAAAAACATAAAACACAGCAGGGGTAGAGTAAAAATGTAGAGCTTCAGAAAGTGTCCAAACTTAATATCAACTTAAACTAGAATGTTATAATTTTGTTATATGTAAGTCTCGTGGTAACCACCAAACAAAAACCCAGAGTAGATACACAAAAGATAAATGAGAAAGGAATCACGAAGCATACCACTAAAGAAAATCATCAAACCACAAAGGAAGAGAGCCTGAAAAGAAGAAAGGAACAGAGGAACCACAAAACAGCCAGAAAAAATTAAAAAATGGTATGAAGCACATATTTATCAATAACTACTTTAAATGTAAATGGACTAAAAGCTCCACTTAGAGTAGAAAACATAGAGTGGCTGAATGGATAAAAAAAGAAAAAAATCCACAAAAGTCATCCATATGCGACCTCTAAGAGACTCACTTCAGACTTAAGGACATACACAGACTGAAAATGAAGGCATAGAAAAAGATATTCCATGCAAATGGGAACCAAATGAGAGCTGGAGGAGCTATCCTTATATCACATTGGACAAAACAGACTATAAAACAAAGTCTGTAATAAGAGGCAAAGAAGGGCATTACATAATGATAAAGAGGTCAATCCACAAAAGGATATAACATTTGTAAATATTTATATACCCAAAATAGGAGCACATAAATATAGAAAGAAAATACTAACAGACCTAAAGGAATTAAGTAGATGACAATATAATAATAGTAGGAGACTTTGATACCCCACTTACATCAATGGACAGATCATTCAGACCAAAAATCAGTAAGGGAACACTGGCCTTAAATGACATGGTAGACCAGAGGGACTTAACATACATAGAGAGCACGCCATCCAAACAGAACAGAATACACATTCTTTTCAAGTGCAAATGGAAAAATTCTCCAGGAGAGATCATGTATTAGGCCACAAAAGTGGTCTTAACAAATTTAAGAAGGTGAAGTCATATCAAGCATGTTTTCTGACCATGATGGTATGAAACTAGAAATCAATTATAAAAAGAAAACTGGAAAATTCACAAATATGTGAAGATTAAACAACTGCTGAAAAACTAATGGGTCAAAAAAATTTAAAATAAAAATAAAAAATACCTTGAGACAAATAAAAATGGAAATACAACATACTAAAACTTATGCGATGCAGCAAAAGCAGTTCTAAGAGGCAAGTTCATAGAAATAAATGCCTATCCCATGAAATAGGAAAAATCTAAAATAAACCACCTAACTTTACACTTCAAGGAACTAGAAGAATAAACAAAGCCCAAAGTCAGTAGAAGGAAGGAAATAACAAAGATCGGAGCAACAGTAAATGAAACTGAGACTAAAGTGACAAGAGAAAAATCAATGAAACCAAGAGCTGCTTCTTTGAAAAGATAAAGAAAATCGATAAATCTTTAGCTAGCTCACCAAGAAAAAGAGAAGGCTCAAATAAATAAAATCAGAAAAGAAAGAGGAGACGTTACAGCTGATACTACAAAAAATACAAAAGATAGTGAGACTACTATAAAAAATTATACACCAACAAATTGGACACCCTAGGGGAAATGGATAAATTCCTAGAAACATACAACCTTACAAACCTGAAAATGGAAGAAATAGAAAATCTAAAAGACCAGTTACTAGTAAGGAGATTGAAACAGTAATTAAAATCCTCCCGACAAACAAAAGTCCAGGACCAAATGGCTTACGTGGGGAAATCTACCAAATATGCAAAGAGGAATTAATAACAAATCCTTCTCAAACTCTTCCAAAAGATAGAAGAGGAAGGAACACTGTAAAATTCATTTTAAAAGGCCAGCACTACCCTGATATCAAAACCAGACAAAGACACAAGAAAGAAAATTACAGGCCAATATCCCTAAAGAACATAGATGCAAAAATCTCAAGCCTATATTAGCAAACCAAATTGAACAATACATCAGAAGGATCATACACCATGTTCAAATTACTCCAAGGATGCAAGGATGGTTCAACATTGGCAAATCAATCAATGTGATACACCATATTACCAAAATGAAGGATAAAAATCATATGATCATTTCAATAGACATAGAAAAAGTATTTGACAAAATTCCACATCTGAGGGCAGCAAACTATGCTCCATGGGCCAAATCTGGCCTGTGACCTCTCTTTGGATAGCCTGCAAGGTTTTCACATTTTTGAAAGGTTGAAAAAAAATCAAAAGAAGAATATTCAGTGACACATAAAAATTACACAAAATTCAAATTTTACTACTACCTATAACAATCTTGTTGGAACACAGCTACATTCATTCATTTATGAAGTATTGTCCATGGCTGCTTTCACTTCATGCTCAATGGCAGAGCTGAGTAGTTGTGACAAAGACCATCAGTGTTGCCCCCATTGCTTCGCACTGCTGCTCAATAAAGGCAAACTACAGTGACACATTTATATCTGGATAGTGTTTTGAGTCCCTTGTATATCCTGATACTGTGAAATTTTTAATTTTTTATTAACCTGTCATGTCTAGTGTTGAGCTTTTAAGGCACAGAGTCATGCGGATGACTTTGTTGTTGTAATAAATGGCAAGTATTGTGCTAATCATGCAATAATATAACAACGGTGGTAAATGTTGACATTTATATGTTGACATTATCATACCAAGAACTCATCACAATATTCCCAACTCAGAATTAAGTACTGATTATAAGAATTCAGGATATTTAAAATGAACTATTTCAGCACGGCAGAATTTCTTCCCAAAAATAAAAAAACAAAACAAAACAAAAATGAGGTTCCAACAAAAGTCAGTTTCTAAGTGGCTCATTGTTAATAATGCAAGGAAAGCCATTTACCAATGGGGAGCTGCTTAAATTTTGTGTGCTTGCAGTAGATGAAGGGATGTGTACAGAGAAACAAGACAAGACTATTAGCCTTCTGGGGCACCTGGGTGGCTCAGTCAGTTAAGCATCTGACTCTTGGTTTTGGCTCAGGTTGTGATCTCATGGATTGTGGGATTGAGCCCACATCTGGCTCTGCACTCAGCAGGGAGTCTGCTTGAAGATTCCATCCCTCTGCTCCTCCCCTGACTTGTGCATGTGCACGCTCTCTAATAAATAAATAGATCTTAAAAAAAAAAAAAGACTATTAACCTTATGGTGAGAACAGCTGTTTGAATAGTTGAGGACATTTCCAGTAATATTAATAGGAAACTAAAAAACAAGACAAATTATTTCAAGCCACTATCCTTGGTTTTTGATTAGTTGGCAGATGTTACCAGTACTACTCATTTGTTTATTCGAGAAGTCAGTGCTTTGTTTGAAGTGACTGAGGTATTAGCCTTGACTAGTCTGCATGGAACAACTATAACTGAGAATGTTTTCAAAGAATTTGAGAAATTAATAGTACAACCTGAAGTGGAATCTGCTATGGTGGTCAAAGTGTGTGGAGCAGAAAAAGATATAATTTGACAAATTTATAAAGCTTGTGAAAATGTAGTGTTTAATGCCTATGGTTATTCATTGTATTATTCATCAGCAGTACTGTGTGGGAAATATTTGCATCTGGTAGGTCAGACCTGATAGGTGTTAAGACCCGATAGGTGTTACTGGATCAGTACTGTCAACGGTAAACTTCATTCCTCTCCTGGACTTACCCACTGCCATTTCTGTGAATTTCTTTCAGAAACAGAAGCTGAAGACCCTGACCTGTGCTATCACATAGCAGCTCAATGGCTCAGCAGGGGTAAAGTTTTATAGTGATCTTTGAACTTAGGGCTGAGATTGAAATTTTTTTGAATGAGAAGAATTTTCCTAGTGGTGAATGGCTTTGGAAATTAGTTTTTACTGCAAATTTGATGTTTCTTAATGAATTCAACCTAAATTACAAGGCAAAAAAATGCTTACATATAAAACTTTTGAAAGGTTCATTTTGAAACAGCTGACATTTAATCACAAGAGTAACGTCGAACTGTTTTTACAGTTCTCATCCTGTCAAAAGTTACAAGAAGCAAGGTCTTCATTCTTACACAAATTTGTAGCAGATATATTTTCTGAGCTCAAACTATAGTTCCAGTGATATTTTACTGACCTCAATGCAAGTGCAAAGGAAATTTCCATATTTCAAGATCCTTTACCTGTGCAATCAAGGAGCTTCTGCCTAATGACATGCTAAAAACCAAACACCAAAGAATAATCTAACAAAATTCCACAAGAGCCTTCAAAAAGGAGAATATGCTCAAATAAAATTATATCAGTATTTGGCACTACCTATCTATGTGAAAAGATATTTTCAAAGATGATAAAATATATAAAATCTTATTACAGATCAGAACATTTTGCATTCAATTATGAACTTGGTATTCCAATTATGCAAAATGTTATTCCCCCAGAATTCAATTCTTCTCATTACTAGACCTGTATTACATGAAGTTGCACTCAATTATTACTATATATTAAATATCATCAATAAAAAATGAGTGGAAATTTGTTTTCTCTTTTGTCATATAAGTACCCACATAATTTCCTCGATTTGGTTTCTCAACCTGCAAAGTTTACTATATGGTCCTTTACAGAAAAAGTCTGCTGATTCCTGATTTAAATTAGTGGTTTCCAAAGCAGCTGTTCATCAAAATCTTATGTATTAAAAAAATACAGAGCTGGTTCACCTGTAACAGGTGACTGATGTCTAGCTATGTAGGCACCATTGTTCTATAATTACGCCATCCCAGATCCTATTTCCCATGAATCATCTTAGAGCTGCAACCCTTATTATCTTAACTTCCAATAGGGGGAAAGAAAGGATTAATAAACAGAGAGTACCTACAATTTAATTAAGCAAGTCATTGGCAAAATTGGGTAAAACCTTTAGGATTTTTGAATCCTGATTATTGGTCAAATTAACTAAAGTAAAATTGACAAGGGACACAAAGAAACAGTTTTGAAAAACCCGAGTATAAAGGTAGAAGACTAAAATATTCTCAACTTAGTTATACAGGGAACGTTCCTTTTGTATCTTTAAAGAACAGTAACAACCGACCTATTAATAAATTCATCTTACAAATATTTACTGAGTACTTACTTATATATGTCAAGCATGGTTCCAGGTGCTGGGAATACAGCAGTGAACAAGACAGACCAAAATACCTGCCTTCACAGAGCTCACACATTAGTGGATGGACAACTATAACGTCTCTATAACACCCCTTCAAAATGGCCCAAAGATGTGAGGAAACAGCCTCAGAGTCCCCAGGACTCGGTTTGCCATCCTGGGAGAGAAGCTGACTGGTGCACGTGCAGCTTTTACAGCTCTGCTGGCAAGAAGGTGCAGTCCTGACGGAGGACTTCGGTAAACTATCAAGCTGGAGTCTAGGTTATCACCACCGAGTTGACGGGGGGAGTGTGCCTGTGCGGGGGAATGCCGATGAAAGAGTGGCCACGTTCACTGGATCCCCCAGCTGGTTCAAGGTGACAAAGGCGGCCACGGACATGCAACATCAATCTTCTGCTACCCCACTCACAGTACCTGTACGGTACACTTCCTACTTCCTACACAGTCTCTCTTTCAGACTGAGGGCTTAAAGCTCAAACTTGGGTTAGGGTAAATAATGGTCCTCTTTGCTGAATATCATTTTTATCATTCCAGAGTCTTTATTATGGAGTGGGTAAAAGAGATGGCTATATTCACAGGGAATTCAGATTAGATTAGTAGACCAAGGAGAGATTTCTGTGGAAATCATCTCAGTTTTCCCAGACTTATCCATACCAAGGATCCACGCAAGGCATCACAGTGTCCTGACTCCCATCACCGACAGGCTCCTGCTTACAATGTGACCATTTAGGGGACACACAGTGCAACGTACTACAGTACAAAGAAGGCATTGAAGCACGTGCAGCGCAGCCTAGCGCCTTGCACTTTGCACTGAGCATAAGGTTAAAGGGGAAGAAGAGTGAAGAAAGAAGAAACAGACTGTACCGCTACCCGCTGCTGGTTCCAAGTCAATCACGCCTACTGCTGATTTATAAAATTATCTTCTAAAACTCCATCTTTTCCTTCAAAACACTGAGCAAATTAAAAAGAAAATAATATCTCATCTGGCTAGAAGTTGGGGTCTTTGCCTTTGTATTAACTTTGTTTTCAAGAATAAAAACTTTTGCTAAAAAAAGGCTCCATGAAGGAGAAGTGACTCACCACTTAGTTGCGGGGCTGCAGCCAGGCGGCTGGGCTTCAGGATGAACTGGCACTGCATCTCTCGGGGCAGCTGTTCCATGAGGAAGGACTCCTGGAGGTTGGAAGGCGTGCTGGTGTCCTTCGATCCCTGTGCCAGGAGCAGAGTGTCTCGAAGATGGCTCATTTTAATTCCATAGGGATATTCATGCCCTACACAGAGAAAAATCTAAATGTAGACTTTGGGCTGACTGGCGCTGTGAGCATGTGTGCTACATACTAGAATACACTGCAATTTGCTCCTGGGACTTCGGAAATAAAGAATCCTTTTGTTGACTGATCACTGTGCATGCTCCTACACTTGGGAGACCACTGCATGACGCAGGTGGCCCTATCAAAGTAGTTTTAAGCAGGTGGTGGGGAGGGGGTGCAGAAAAAACGCAAAAAGAAAAAAAATCTTTAAAGAATATCTTCTTTGGAATGCACAGATTACTTTGTGAGTTGCAGGATGTTGACTTTTCCTATGTTCGCATCCAGGACTATTTAAAGGTACTCTAGTTCTCTTTTGACACTAACTATATCTGTAAATCTTCAGCAATTCCTTGACATTTCTCAGCCTTAAATCTACGGTTTAAAATATTTACCCTACTTATCACACAGTGATAAGAATCAAGTAAGTGAACTTTAATGGTTAACATAATTTAAATAGTAAGGGCAAAAAGCTATCTATGTATTTCAAGCTTCACTATTATTGAACACAAGATGTCCATCTGAAAAAGACATTTCATTAGTTATTAGTTAGATCATCAGAGTTACAGATCCAGAGCATCAGGACTAGTTGGTTTGATTTATGCTTCCCTCCCACTGCTGCCCTCTGAGGGTGGTGTTCACAGGCAATAATCAGAAGGAAGACTGCAGGGCACTGGAAACACAGAAACAGGATTCAAAACGTAATCTGCAAACTAGAAAAACTAAACCCTGGACATCTGACTGCAACATGACTTTTTGCTCTTTAGTATTTTCAGTGATTGCATTTTCTTAACTTAAACCTTCAAGTACCACTGTGCTGTAGATTTGCCTTTTTTTTTCTTTTAAGTACAGACAGTAAGTTCTCTTCTGTTCCTAATTTATCACTGAATGTAACCCTGTGAACTCTTCCCTTTCCTTTCCATCTGACATAGGTACACAATATCAATGTTCCAATAATATCGAGCATTACAGCTGCTTCCAGGGATTAAGGCCAAAAAAAAAAAAAAAGCCAGCAGCTAAACTACAATTGAAGTTTCCAAGGCACACTGAAATATACAATGGAGAATTGCTGCTAAATCAGGTCCCATGGATACTTTCTTTTTTTAGTGAGTTAGCAATGAAGCTGGAAGCTGTTTTAAAGCCCAAAAGCTACCATCTAAATAGTTTTAATTAATATATTTTATGAAAACAATTATATATTTTAACTGAGTATTTTTTCATCACAACTTGGTTGCTCACTGATTTTGACAAAAATGACAACATTAAAAAAGAAACCAGAAATGCGGTGAATTTTGGCCTCAGCTATGTACATGACAGCTTACTTTAAGTCTGAGAATATATATTTTACAGAAAGGTTTGGTCTTAGATTATTCAGATCACTTGAAACACTCTGAATTACACAGTAGTGATCTCCCAGGTAAATGAAAGGGTTACATGAGATAATGCATATAATATGCTCTGCAAAGTATGGGGCAGATAGTGAGCATTTAAAAATTATTAGCGGAAATCATCATCTTCATCATTATTACTGTCATCATCTCAAGATCTGCGACAGATACTGTCCCTTATTTTAATTGCTCTATTTCTGTTAACCACACGGAGTGACCTTACTGATCAAGATGTATTTTTTAGCTGAATAATTTAAACAAGGTGAGATGTAATCTTTTTACCAATAATTCCTCAGAACAAATGCTGGAAAATCTGTCTAGAGAAATAGCAAAGTCCCGAAATAGTAACTAGCTGATAAGTCAGTGAATATTTTTAGGACTCTAAATGGGTTAATCTCATTTTCATTATGATGCCTAGGACAGGTTTTGAATACGCATTGATCAATTAAGAGGCATGACTGGATTACAGATAGTCTTCCAAAGAGGCAATGTAGTAGGGAGGAAAGGGAACAGGAAATTCAAGAATTGAATGTGAAAAATAAATGTATAGGGAAAGGGAATACCAATACATATTGGTTTCTTATAGAAAAAAATTTAAAAAGGTTTGCAAAATAGCTCTGTTTGTAAAGTGAAAAAATAGAAACGGAAATTTATATTGCTCTTCTCAACTAACTGTACCAGTAGCTGCTTGAGTCAAGAGACAGTGTTTGTCTAACACTTAGGAAATGGTTGATAGGTAAGTATCGAATGAATAAATAGATTTATGAGATTTAATATTTGATGGTGCTTACATTTAGGACCACATGACCAATTCTCTGAGACATTTAGAATCATAATTAAAATACAATCCCAACTTAGATTTTTGAAGGAACTTACCAATAAGTGGGTATGGTGCTTCTTCTTTGCCAGAATTGACCCATAGCTGGTAATCTCTCTCAGAGCCCTTGGGGATAAAAGAAGTAATAATAATTCTTTCATGTTTGGTAACTGAATAAGGACACATTTTTTTTTTGGCACTTTTATGTTTTGAAAAAAGTGGGGATGATATAAATGCTATTCAGGTTCATGGGGGTGGATACAGTTTTTGAAGATGGCAGTGCTAATTACTACAGCCTATATTCCCCTTTCTCATCCCTAGCAGAGGACTCAGGAGTCCTGCCCTTTCCCCCTAGTGATGACAAGGGATCCACAGACTGCAATGGAAGCAGGCCCTCACAATTATGGGTAGCCCACGGAACTCAAAATTATAGGTCTCTTTACAAAGCAAAAAGAAATGTCCTGGTTTTCTACAAGATTAATCTCTTCTTTAGAGTCCTGACTTCTGCTATGTCTCTAGACTTCTCAGAGATTACTGGACTTAAATCTCCAACAAGCCCCTGCAAAGACATCCTTGTTATCCAGAAAGCCAAAACAGTGCTGTGTCTGTGATGAAAAAGTAAAATCTCAGAGGCTGGATTATTAGCTCAGCTATTTCTGAGCAGAAGAATGACCGAGAGGCTCTGAGGAGATAGGTAGCTGGCACAGTCTACACTGGTTTTATTTTGGGCAAGTCCAGTCCTGGGAACAGAAAGGACAAGAATTCTGTCTAGAGAATAGGCCTAGCCATAGAAAACAATGAAATCGTTCACTAGCAGAATTATAGCCCAGCAATACTAAAAATCTTACTTGAAAGAAATAATACTAGATTATGTAGATTTTGCTGCATCCTCTAGGAGAGGATAAAGTAAAAATGTTTTAAATGAGGCTAGAAGAGATTGGCAATATTAAATATTCCTGCCTTTATTTATTTTTTTATTAAAAATCATTGTCCTGACCTTATAATGGAAGATCCTGGCTGTGGAGAATAGCCTCTGGTGCCCTCCCCTACTCTGTTTGTCACTTCCCTCCCCCCCCATCCTCTACTCAAAACATTTTATTGCAAATAGGGAGAGCAAGCAATCTAACGAAAATCCTTTCTTTTTTTTTTTTGTAGTGTCTGAAAACACTGTAGTAATCCCTTAGAACAGAACAGTATAACCAAATAGCCTCAATTCTTAATTATAATGAATATAAATATTTTTGGTCTCAGGAGATGGATCACTTTTTTCAAAGGAAAAGCATAAATGAGTCATGTCATTAATTAATCTTCCTTCCTTTTCCTTAAACTACACACTTTCTTTCCAAGACATAAACACATAAGCTTAGAAATCAATGCAGAAGTGCCTGTTTTACCCAGTGTATATAAATCTAATTATAGCTTAAATATACTATTAAATTTAACTAAAAGAAATCAGATTTCTAAAAAAAAAAAAAAAAAAATCAGATTTCTTACCCTAAAGTCTGATTTCTCTGAGTGCTTAAGGGCTTATGATAGCACAATGTATAAGTAAATCTAAATATAACTTATTAGACTATGGCGTATCTAAAACACTTGACATGTTACATCATAGTAACATTGTGCTTTCATATTTATAGAGAATCTGACTCAAGAAATGGTGTTATTCAAGTGCTTCCTTTAGTTTCCAACCTTCTGAAAGTCACTCCTTTAATACAAGACCCACCATGTGGTGTTTATATACTGGTAGGGAGGAGATGAGGAGAATTTTCCAACGTTCTCCCTACCTCATCCTCAAACATGCCAATATTCTCCATTAATAAAATATCAAACACTTACCTTTGCTCCACAAAACAGAAAGAAGCAGAAGCTAAATGCAAAACTGGGGAACATGTGGTATGCACACGAAAACTCTTTAACTCCATGATCTAATTCAAAGCTTCTTTTTTAATGTACCAATTCATTAGAGGTACCAGCCATCTCATCTTCTGGATCTACAGCCAGTGAATATGGATTCTAGCTATGTGTTCTTCAGGTATAAATTCTACTATAGAGCAAATCCTTCAGAATTCATCATCCTAAGACTGATGGACTCTTGGGATAATAGGAGAATTAGGTAAAGGAGAAGAATCAGAAAAGGAGATGGGAAAGAATAGTCATTGAGTGACAAGTGGGAAGGAGGTCAGAACTTTCTCATCACAATCTTATACCAAGAAACCCCTCCATCTGTACATGTATATAGCATATACAATAAAAATACATATTATTATCACTCTAAAATGATAGCCTTATCTTATTATGCTTTCCAGTTCACACAGGTCTTACAGAAGAGTAGCATCTAATATAAAAGCTTTACTGTCCTTATTTTCCCCATTTTGGGGAATAAAACATGAATTTGGTATTATTTAGTAATAAGTTGTCTTATGACGAAAGGGATAATATTTATATGACTCTGAAGTATCAAAGTTTGTTTTTAATTAAGAGTATCTAGTAGAGTAACTTACAGTTATCCCTAGCATGGGTAGTGACATGTTGATAACTTCATTTGCTGTATCTGAATTCGTTACTGTTATAGTTTTAGACTGCAGAAAAAAAAAAGAAATAAGAAATATAGTTATAAATAAAGGGCATTAATTCAGGTGAATAAGTAATTATTATAAAATGATTACCCAAAGGCAAATTTTGATTTCAAGTGTTAACAGGCAAATGACTTAAGTAGAACAAACCCTTGATGATAATTTACTTTCATTCCATTATATCTTATGCCTTTTGATAAAACATCTATAAAACCTCTTTAATATAAAGGACATGTAGCTCACAAAATATAAGACCTTCAGCAAGAAAGAAAAAGATTAACTACATACGAGAGGGAGTACATGGACTACCCTCCCAAACCACTCCTCCAAAATCTAGTGAAGTTGGTGCTCTGTATCATCTCCATAATTGCATTTCCGTAACGCAAAGTGTGATAAAACAGGGAGCACACTGGATCACTTTCTCCTTGTTCCTGAGCACTGTTTTCACAGTGTGGGTTTCACAGTCCTTTCTTTGCATGGTAAGAAGTTGAGGTAAAATCAGAATAAAAACTGGCTACAAAAAGACATTTAAAATTTAGAATTTTTAAAAACCATTATTTATTGAGCACTATGTCAAACACTGTGGCTTCTGAGATTTTCAGTGTTGAAATCTGCAGACACCTTAAAACCAGTGAGTCTGGCAAACAGGACTGAGAATTTTAGAAAGCTCAATTCTGTTGCCAACTCTGCTATTGAATAGGAGATCTCTGATAGCCTGTGCTAAACTACATTTAGAAATCACTACTTAAGGGGCGCCTGGGTGGCTCAGTCATTAAGCGTCTGCCTTCGGCTTGGGTGGTGATCCCAGGGTCCTGGGATCAAGCCCCACATCGGGTTTCCTGCTCGGTGGGAAGCCTGCTTCTCCCTCTCCCACTCCCCCTGCTTGTGTTCCCTCTCTCGCTGTCTCTCTCTGTCAAATAAATAAATAAAAATCTTAAAAAAAAATTACTACTTAAAAATAGTTTGCAGCAAAGAGAAAAGGGATTAACAAGATTTTGAGATATCTATATAGAGTTCACTGAATTCTAAGACCTTTAAATGTGAGACAATGCTATGCTATCAAAAAAGAAATATTTACTATGCACATAGGTTTTACATATTATAATTATCAGATGAATCAGCAATTAGGGCTGTGTCCCTGATAGGGCTTAAATGGTATAAATAAGTATAGGCAGAAACAAAATGATATAAAAACAAAAATGATGTCGTTAAGTGAAATCCACTGACAATTCACCACTTATCTTTCCATTATAGTACTTTTTTTTCCTCTATGAGCCGATTATTTGACATGACAAATTGCCTCTTAAAGTTGTTTGCTAATTGATTTCAAATTGTGCTCTTGAGCTCCAAAGATTATGCATAAGTCTCTCAGAAGCCAGGAGGCAGGGCTTAGAGCATCCACACCAGTGTCTGTCTTCTACCAGAGTGGTACAGGTGTTTTATACACTGGGCTTTAACTTGAGATATAATTTTGTGACAGGCATCTGCTTTTTTTTTTAAGTCTGAAAACCTAACCTTAAATTAAATTTTATAAGTCAAACAGAGAAAGACATGTATCATATGACCTCACTGATATGAGGAATTCTTAATCTCAGGAAACAAACTGAGGGTTGCTGGAGTGGGGGGTGGGGTGGGAGGGATGGGGTGACTGGGTGATGGACACTGGGGAGGGTATGTGCTCTGGTAAGCGCTGTGAATTGTGCAAGACTGTTGAATCTCAGATCTGTACCTCTGAAACAAATAATGCAATATATGTTAAGAAAGAAAAAAAGAAGAAGAAGAATGTAGCAGGAGGGGAAGAATGAAGCGGGGGAAATCGGAGGGGGAGAAGAACCATGAGAGACAATGGACTCTGAAAAACAAACTGAGGGTTCTAGAGGGGAGGGGGGTGGGAGGATGGGTTAGCCTGGTGATGGGTATTGAGGAGGGCACGTTCTGCATGGAGCACTGGGTGTTATGCACAAACAACGAATCATGGAACACTATATCTAAAACTAATGATGTAATGTATGGGGATTAACATAACAATAAAAAAATTAAAAAAAAAATTAAATTTTAAAGAAATTCTCTCATGAAGTCTTTTGTAAAATGAAGAATCTTTCCTGTAATACTAATAGTATCTCCTAATGTACCTGGATTCTAAGATAACATACAGTCAAAACAGTAATCATAGGTGTGTGTTTTCCTTGCAAGCCTCTCTGGCAGACAAAACAAATGAATTTCAGCAGATAGTCCTCTTTGGCTAGTAAACAAATAAAGCAAACAGGCAAAAATGAAAATGTGGCTTTTTTTTTTTCCATGTTAGCAGAATTCACTGACCGGCTGTGTATAACTAAAGGCCAAGGATAAATAATGCTTTCCATACATACATTCCTATTTTCGGGGGGAATCACTCTTTCTGGAAGCAGGGCTCCCTGAAAGGAGACTCTTGTCATGATGCAGCTTCAGAGAGCTAAGGACAGTGTGTCATATCATCGTTGAGTTAACCAGTGTACTAGTGATAAAAACAGAGCACCCAGCCTGACCACATCTCTTGTCTTCTCTTCCAAAGAGAATGGAACTCTGGGCCTTTCTCAAGCACACACTTTCCATACACTGAAAATCTCAAAAAAAAAATTCAAGGGATTTTCCATGAAAATCCTAATTATAACCAATTGCCACAACAACTGAATCAAAGCTGGCAGAAAAATAGCAGTGGGTTTTTGTTTGTTTGTTTTTTGCTACTTTGCTACAGTAGATCTTTATAGTTTCACACCATAAAAATTTGAGTATTTCCCTCAAGCAGTGACATCTGGCACTCATGTTAGAACATTTGCATAACTTTTGCTTTTGGCCGAAACGTAACTGTTTTGTACTACATCTCTTTCCGTGTGATCCAGGGCTGTTGTGAAGTATGGTAATGCATTGTATCATAAAAATATCCATAAGTTCCCATTTTGTTCATCATTGATAACATCTTGGCATTTGTTCTATATTTCTGGTCATCAAATTATACATAATAACTAGGGCTAAATAGGCTTAATTTTTATTTGACCAATATGATAAAAACTGTGAGGTAGAAATATGCTGATCCCTTAAAAATGTCATCTCTCCTAGCTCATCCATTATTAACCCAAGGGATTCAATCCCTAAAAATTCAGAGAATGAAGAACTATCTTAAACCACCTTCTACTTAAGCAGTGACAAATTGGAAAAAATTGCTTAATACTAATAGGAAATACATCCTTGTGAAAATGGCTTTACTACAAGCCTCTGCACCTGCTATTGAAAGGGTCCAGAGAAACATTAATGCCAGAGGGAGGAAAGAGACATCTGACAAGCGAATATTCTAAGTGTTAATATGAAATACTGTAGTTAATGTGAATTTCTCTTGCTTCATTTTCTCTGGGGTTTACTTTTCACATACACAAAGACATACATAGACCCAGGAAAATGCATTTTCCCACAATGGTATTTCTAAATGCTTGCCTTCCATAGCACATCCACAGTCTGTCTGTCTGCCTGCCTGCCTGTGTCTTTTCATCCATGGAGCTCTGCTTTATGCAGGGATTTGGAATTTAATTTTCTGGCTTAGAAACACTTACATAGGCACAATTCCCAATGTCCTTGGCGAAGATTTTGAGGGGAATGCTCTTCGGGTAGTCCTTCTCTTTCTCTAGATTGATGTATCTAATCAAATGCAACAACAACCCAAAACAACACTGAGTCAGATGGATTTTGCTAATGGCTTATTTTAAAATCAATCTATTTTGCTAATATCTTCAATATACTTATATGCTATGTTTTAAAAGACAGATGGAAAGACTCAGCAAAATCTGATTACATTATGGGTTGGAAGAGAATTAAATTCTCAGGACATTAGGTATGGGCATGAAAACTATTTCAAGTGAGATCTATTTCAAGTGAGGTTTGAGCAGCACAGTCAGGTTTAGGCACCTCTGGGTGGTGTTTTGTCTGCCAAGCTTTCCTACCTTCCCTGGACAGGCCCGGAATCTTACTGACAAGTACAGGAGCATACACCATACTTTACTACACCAAACCAAGACAGTGGCCTTTTACTTCTCATTTAGCTCTCGGGTAGAGTGTAAATCTTCCCTTAGGAAGGTAGCAAGGGGAGGAAGGAGGGAAGGGTTATGGAAATAAGAGAGAAACCTAAATTGACCATTTAGTCTGTATGCTCAAAGGTGAGGATAACTGATTTTTGAGGTGTTCAGCAGAAAACCTTCCATATATGGAAACCTAATACATGCTCTGAGGAAACTGTTCACTCCAAATGGTAGGTTGGAGACGTGGAAATGGGAGAGATTATTGACTAATTTTTGTCTAGAATGATCTAACCAGACCTCAATGTTCTCTTTCCTAGAAAGTAAGGAGTACATGTACTGAAGAGAACACTGTTTACAGTAAGTAGTAGCTAGCGTACAGTTCAAACAATAGTTTATTTTGAGGATAAATGAGTAATTTCTACTAAGGAAAAGGGGAATAGTTTGGGGGCACATCTCTGCATAGAAGAATTTAATTCTTTTAACTACAGGTTGAAGATTAAGAATATGTTATACTGAAAAAAAAAATACCTCTGAAGGAGAGAGAGCCATTTGTCCTTTTGTTCTGGAGAACTACAATCAAAGAAAATAGGAGAGAAAAATTAAACACATAACACATTTATGCTAACATATCTGAGACTATCAATCCAGATAAAGCATCAACAGCCTGTTACAGAGGGAGCGGCCCACCACTGCACTCTGGAGAATCTGCAAATGGAAAATCCCCATCAGGAAAAACTATACCGTCAAGTACAGTTCTATTAAAACCTCCTGAATGGATCCAAGACAGGGCCATTTTCTTACCTTATGGCTCTTTTACAAGTATAACTCTTACAGTGGAATGAGTATTTGATCTGGAATCTAAACACCTGGTTCCAAAAACATATGCAAGCTACCTGATCATGAGTGAATCACTTCACATCTCTAAGCTTGTTTCCACATCTGTAAAACTGGGCTAATTGTCTCAGTGTTTTTGTAGCTTTAAATGCCATACAAACAGAAAGTATGCTCAATTAGAGATTAGAGATTCAAGAGAAATTTGGCATGTTGATGGAAATATCTTGGCCCAGAAACCAGTTTCCTATCGGAAAAAGAAATATTTATACATATAGCAGGATTTTAATTTAGTGAATTAGTTCACAGAAAACCTATTCTTAATTACTACAATCTTCTAAGATCAATTCATTTACAACTAAATCACTATTAATAATTTTTCTGAAGTTACTGCTATGTTTAATTCTTTTTTTAATTTTAATTTTTATTTATTTATTTGAAAGAGAGAGAGAGAGAGAGAAACAGCATGAGAGGGAAGAGGGTCAGAGGGAGAAGCAGGCTCCCCGCTGAGCCAGGAGCCTGATGTGGGACTCGATCCCAGGACCCTGGGATCATGACCTGAGCCGAAAGCAGTCGCTTAACCAGCTGAGCCACTCAGGCGCCCCGTTTAATTCTTAAACTTGAAAATAATTCAGTGTTTATTTCTAAATGGTCTTGTTACTCACTAGCTTTTATACCATATTTCTAATCTTAACAAAGCTGGAAACCCTTGTTATTTTCTTGTTCCAGAAAAATACACTTAACAAGTATTTGCAATTTGTTTCTAAGTCTGTTGCTTAGCAATTTTCTCCATACACAACTCCCAGCATTGGGCATCTGAAAGTACACTACATCTCTTTTATCGATCATCCAATTTTCATCTTCCATAGTTCCTTACAAACTTTTAATGTATTCACCTTTCCTAAACAGAGATTTTCTAGGTTCATTTGTGTCAAATCTTGGATTTATTTAGCAAAAAACCGTGTTGAAAAATAGGTGAGTTTTCTTTGGACCTGTGAACTTTTTTCAAAGCAGCTAAAGAAAATTACCCCTTTAAAACACTTATGTTTAAAAAACATTTTTTTTTAACTTTTATTGACGTGTAAGATACACAGAAAAAAACTGTATAATGCTTAAGTGGACAGCCTGAACATTTTTTCACAAACTGAACACACCCACGTGACTAAAACTCAGATTATGAAATAGAAAATCACCTCGGGAGGACTGCTTATGCTCCTTTTCAGGTACTAGTTCCCACTCTCCCGACTTCCAACAGCACAGGATAGTTATGTTTACTTTATTATAAATGTAACCAGGCAATACGTACTATTTTGTGTCTGGCTTCTTTCACTCAACACTATGTTTATGACACTTCTCCGTATTACGGCATGTGGTTTTAGGTTGTTCATTCTCATTGCTGTATAGTCTTCCATTGTTTGAATACACAGCATGCATTACTTCAAAAATAATTTATGAAGTGTGTCAGGTTAAAACACTGAGATTGATTTATGTAGTCTTCTTGTGTTTTCACCTTTCTACTACTCTGTGCAAGAAGAATCCACAGAACTTCTCTTTCTTTAGTGATTCTTAAGGCATTTTTACCAAACTAAAAACAAAAGTACTCCAGAATCAAGGTGATCTCAGAGTTTCATTAACACCTAAGCTCATTTGGTAAGAGCAAGAAGAGGAGAAAGCAGTGTATCTTAGAGAAAGAGAAAAGGCAAGGCAGATTGGAAAGAGACCCTCAAATTTGGGAGGGGATAGAGTCTGTTATCCCTGGGAGTGAGCAGGGAACCATATGTTACTCAGTTGAGATGCCTCAGGAAACAGAAAGACCGCTTAGGAAATGACTGTAAGCAGCAACCTGGGAGGCCTGTTCCTGAGTTTTTATGTCAGCAATGATACCAGCAACCCACGTGTGGCAAGGAATCAGAGTAGCTCTGAACATAAAAGACACAGAAAAAGATAATGTCAGCAGTGACCACAACAGACTGAAGGTCACAGTCTGCCACCTGTTTGGAAGACACCACAGAAATCTGCTGGCATAATATAGGCTCAAGGTGGGTTTTCATTTGATCTATAAACAGGCTTTTCCTGCCTTGCTGAGTTTGTAGACGAAGATTCACACTAGGTACTTAAAATATCCTTCTTCTGATTCCTCTTATAGACAGATCCTTGTCATATTTCAGTACTTCCTGTGTATCTGAACAACGTTCTCATTTTACGGTGTCGTTATCTGTAGTATCCAGGTGCAGCGCCTGCTCTTCAGGCAGATACAGATCCTAGGTTTGAGAATCAGGGTACAAGATACATGAAGCTCCTGGCCGTTTCTGAGATGTGACGATCTGCTCCGTGCCCTAAGGGAAAGCATGAGACGTTCACATTTATTACTTGCTCTTCTTCTAACTTGACACAGTTGGGAATTCCTCACTGATTCTGGCAGTTGTCAGTCTTAGATTTCAAAGCTATTAGTCTTTACATGTTTGGTTTCTTTATAGATACTGTAGTGACTGGCTAGGAGAACCTCCTTCCTGAGCTGCTAGTCTGATGGCATTTTAAACTGATCATGGCCTCGATTTTTTTTAATAGTGATGGATACATACCATTTCTGATGTTCTTCAACCCTTCCTAAAAATCCAAGCTTCCCTCTGATATAATTTTGCTTCTCGCTGAAAAACTTCTGTCTGCATTTTTTTTTTGGTAGCAAAGTTCTGCTGGAATAAATTCTTAGAATTAAAAAAAAATTTTTATTTCACTTTCATTTTTGAAGGATATTTTTGCTGGATATAGTATTCTATGTTGAAAGTTCTTTCTTTCAACACTTCAAAGATGCCATTCCACTGTCTTCTGAAATTGCCATAGTTTCTGAAGAAAAAGCCACAGTGATGCACATTATTGTTCCCCCATATGTAATGTGTTGTTTTTCTCTGGCTGCTTTTACGATTTTCTCTTATCTTTGGTTTATAGCAGTTTGTCCATAACATGACTAGGGGAAATTTTCTTCATACTCCTGTTTGGGGTTCACTGAGCTTACGAAATCTGTACATTTGTATCTTTTGCTAAGCTTGGGAGATTTCCAAACTATTATTTCTTCAAATATTCTGTCCTATTCCCTCTTTCTCCTCTTCTGGAGTTCCAGTTACATGTATATTGTATCTTTTGGTATTTTCTAACAAGTCTCTGACGCATTTTGAATTAAAAAATGTCTGTTTTGGGGGTACCTGGGTGGCTTAGTCAGTTAAGCACCTGACTCTTAATTTTGGCTCAGGTCTCAGGGTCGTGAGATCAAGCCCTGCTTTGGGCTCTGGGCTGGCTGTGGAACCTGCTTAAGATTATGTCTCTCTCTCTTCCTCTCATATATAGATAAGTACATAAATTTTAAAAAATGTCTGTATTCTCTATTCTTCAGATTGGACAATTTGTATTGATGTATCTTCAAATTCACTGACTCTTTCCTCTTTCATTTCTATTCTGCAACTAAGGCTACACAGAGGATATATATATATATATATATATATATATAAAATTTAAGATATTGCAGTTTTCAGTTCTAAAATTTTCATTTGGTTCTTTTTTATATTTTGTATTTCTCTGCTGAGAAATCTTTTCATTCATTTCAGTTGGCTTTTCCTTTTACCTAGTGAGCACAATTATAAAAGTTGGTTTAAAGTTCTTTTCTGGTAATTCCAACATGGATCATTTCAGGATTGGCCTCTGTTGATTATCTTTTCTGGTTCTTTGTATGTGAAGAAATTTTAGATTGTATCTGGACATTATGAATATTTTGTTTTGGAGACTGAGTACTGTTATATTTGCAGTGTTGATGTTTTTATCACAACAGATAACTAACTTGATTAGACTCAACAGCACCTTGGTTCGGGTCTTTTAGCCTTCACTTCAGGTTGCTTTGAGTCTGCTCCATGCATGTCAGCAATCAGTCAGACACGTAGGTAGAATCCATATACAAAATCTGGGGTTTTCCTCCTCTGATACGCTACTTTTTGAGATTTCCTCCCCCACTTTCCCGTGGCTGTGGCTGACTCAGACTCTGTAGTCTGGTTGTTTGGCCAGAAAATTGGGGGTTTCTGTCAGCTTAGTTGCCCTGCACCATGACGTGACTATAGCCTGCCCTTGGGCCAATGCCTTAAACGTAGGAATCTCACCCCCTGCTGGTGCCTCCTTCCAAGCTTCAATTCCTCTCCAAAACCCGCCAACTTGTGTTCGCTTTGCAGATCCTTTAGGTGGTTGTTGTTTGTATTTTGCTCAGAGTTTACAGTTGTTATCTGTAGGGTGGTCAGTCTGTTAAGGCCTTACTCTGCCATACCAGGGCCAGAACTCTTCAAAGCAACTTTTTTCTTAAAATAATCTTTTAATTTTGAAATAAGTTTAGGCTTTCAGGAAAGTTGCTAATAGTACAGAGTCCTTGGATACCTTTCACCTTTTAGTTTCCTAAAGTTATCCTCTTACAATGGCACACTTGTCAAACTAAGAAACCAATATTGGTACATGACTATTAACCGCATTCTTGACTCTTCAGATTTTGCCAGTTTTTCCGTTAATGTCCTTTTTCTGTCAGAGGACCCAACCCAGGATAACACATTGTATTCAGTTATCATGTCTCCTTAATGATTGGTCTAGGGCAGTTTCTATGTCTTTCCCTGTTTTGTTTTTCTTTTCTTTTTTTTTTTTTAACCATGATAATCTGGAGAAGTGCTGGTCAGTTTAACCTATAGAATATCCCTCAGTTTGTGCTTGTTTGAAGTTTCTCTCATGTTTGTCTGGGCTCTGGGTTTGAGGAGGAATAACACAAAGGTAAACTACTCTTCTCATCACCTTCTATTGAGGGGTACATGGCATCATTAGTGATGTTAATTAACCTTAATCATTTGGTTAAAGTACTATACTTTTTGAAGAATACATTGTGTATAAAACTTGTTTCCACATTTTCACTTCTTAAGACAAATTTCATGGAAACTCCTTAATTAAAGACAACATGTATGGGGTGCCTCAGGTGGCTCAGTCAGTTAAGCATCTGACTCCTGATTTCAGCTCACGTCATTATCTCAGCATCAGGCTCTACACTCAGCAGGGAGTCTACTTGAGGATTCCCTCTTTCCCTCACCACACTTCTCCTCCTGCCATTCTTCCTCTTAAAAAAAAAAAAAAAAAGACAGCATGTGGTTTTGCCCCTTACTAGGTATTACTTCCTTTCACCTGTAACTCCAAGGAGATCAAGCAACAGAAAATGATACTATCTAGAGAAATCTGTCATGGAAAACAACATATGCAGAGAATGATACAAACATATGTTTCTTCCAAGTAAGTTCTTAAAATCTTATGGTAGGCCAATAATGCATAAAAGAATTTAATGACATGCCTGTTTTTATTAAAAGATTAACAGCTTGGAAAATTCTAGTTATCTGGCTTTAGAATGATGCCTGAGGTGTCTGGTGGTAGTGGGGAGAGAAGAAACCAAAAGAAAAATGTGTGCATGTGAACTCCAACTCTTTAAGTGTAAAACAAACTCTGGACTTGAGTGTGCAGCTATTCAAAATCACAAGTGTGAATTTTGATATGCTCACCCTGACCTGAGAAGTGCCAATTTAGCATGTTCAGGACAAGAGTACAAAGATTATTTATATATTCTCCAACCCTACCCCAGTCAAGGGGTGAGTCTTAGGAAACTGACTTTCACTTCCTGAGTCATAAATTTGCTTTTGATGGTCACATCTTTATGCCAAATCAGAACCTGATGTTCAGTTCAGGCACTCCATTATTTCATGGTATTAACTTTATTTCTATAATTAAAAACTATCTCTTTAGAAAATTGGGAATATAGGGGTGACGGGTAGCTCAGTTGGTTAAGCATCTGACTCTTGATTTTGGCTCAGATCATGATCTCAGAGCCCTGGGATGGAGCCCTACCCTGGGGTCCATGCTCAACAGGGAGTCTGCTTGGGAGTCTCTCTCTCCCCCTCTCTCTCTCTCTGCTCCTCCTGCAGCTTGCTCTCTCTCTCAAATAAGTGAATAAAAAAATCTTAAAAAAAAAGAAAATTTGGGAGTATAAAACAGTTATTCAAACTTAATTGGACTGTTTCATAAAATTTTTCAGTAAAAGTCTATCACAGTGGGTTGAAAAGACCAATTCGAAAGCTCACTATGTAAAACAGTACGTGAACACGAAGGAAGGGGAGGCTGGAGAGCGGCGGCCCCAGAGCTCTGACCACTCCATTCCTTTTCCACAGGCCCTAGGTGCTTCAGTAGAGCCCCTTTAAAAATTACTGGTCATACCAAGATAAACAACTCCAAGGTTCTCAATATTTACCATTACTCTCCACACACTTTAGTAAGAAGCTCTTGGGGAGAAATAAGGCCTACAAGTGTCTTTATTGGGGGTATGGTCAAAAGATGAGTTACTGACTTCAGAATAACTCAATCAGAATAAAATATTTCCCTTAAAAAAAAATCAGAACAAAATTTGATTAACATTTTTCTTTCCATCCTAGAAATTACCTAGTTGACTGTATTTCACATGTCAATACAGGAGAAGCTATGGTTCTTACCTGAAAGTGGCCACAAAGTTCACTGTGGGCCAGCCTAAGACAAAGGATTTCACGGCATTGGTGTGGCCTTCTCCCACTTCATCCACACAACTTGCTGTCCACATGTCACTTAATTTTATTTTATTTTTTATCTTAAAGTTGTTGTTATATCTAGAAAGATAAAAACCAGACAGGACTTCTTGTTATTTTGTTTCTTAAATTTTATGAGAGCTTCTGTACTTGTGATAAGAGGACAGTTTCCACTAATCATGGGCAAAGAATGTCTTATTCATTGTTTGTAACTTCAGTGCCTACCACAGGAAACTGTAAGCCAGTCGGTTACCTTTGGCCCGAAAAGGTCTTTGAAACATTTCGTGTATTAGTCCTCATGCCTGTGTTTATGGGCAGCAAATAGCCATAAACTGCCTACTTTTGTTTTTCTATGTTGAGCATTGCATTTGGATCAAAAATCTAACTTTAAATTTACTGCAATTCTAAAAAATTCATTTATTATTTATAACTTGCCTACTCCAAAAAAATTTGAGTGGCTGAACAAAAGATTAAAGTACACATTATTTATGAAAATATTTATAAAATTTTCACCTTAGGAGAGACAGATGCACTTAAAAATATTATTTGGAATTAATTAGGGGAATTTTCAATGTATTTCCAACTGAATGGTTACAAGATTTTCTAGTCTTTACAAGCAAAGTTTAGTTTAAATTTCCTTTCTTAAGAATTTTTTCATATCATTTTCGCATATATTCTGACTAAAATTAAAAAACTATAGCCTAAAAACAGACCCTAACCTAAACTGGAAAAAAAAAAAAAAGAAGAAGCAGGAAGTACTATATCTAAGTGGAGTTAACATACTTAATATTTATCTCCAAGGACCCAGAAGGTGATCTACTACTTTAAGTTGGCAATGAAATTGCTTTTTGACAACTTCTACCTAATCTCCCTTAGAACCTGACATTGAAACCACCATTATCTCTTGATCTAAATTCATAGATTTAATGCTCATCATGGACCCGAGAGTTAGTTAGAAGGCACTGGGAAAGATAAAGAGAACGCTCACAGAAACTTGCATACTTCCTACCATTCAGAACCATTTGTGGAAACGGAAAAAGCTAACATGAAATCAAAGATACTTCATATGGCAGTATTCCTAAAACTCCTTCATGGAATATTTAAAGGCAGAACTCTTCAGTTAGGATTTATAAAATGAAAAAGGATCTTGCAGGAACTACACATGAAGGATAGTCTGGATTCAAAGCTTCATTTATACTTCCTGTAGGGCACACTTAATGTAAGTGTAATAGGAAAGAGCCTTGTAGCATAATGATGTCTTTCTACGTTTCATTTCAATATTTTTCATCCTGTTGCTATGAATCTTTAGATTTTTAAAAAATGAAACAGACTCAATTGAAGATAAAATCTTATTTCTTTTTATTTTCTTGCTAAAAAATCTTATTTTTTGATAGTGCCTATTTAGGTAATATAAAACTGAAACTACAAATCGTTTGGAAAGAAAGGTATGTTCCCCTTTCTCTTTTTACACAGTTTGTGTTTCCTAATGCAGGTCTCTCTCTATATCAGAGACTTCAGATACCAGGTGGGAACGTATCACATTTACTGCCTTGGAAAAAAATCATTGCAATGATTCTTTCCCTAGATCAATAAAGTGTCAAGATTATCCACCTCCTGCTACAAGAAGTTAATCTAAAAGTGTAAACAATCACTTCCATTCTATTGGTTAATATTTACTGAGAACTTCTCATGTGCCAGTCAGTCATTGTGGTAAACACTTTACACACATTATTTAGTTTAATCCTCACTTTATAGATAAAGAAATGGAGCCATGGAGAGATTTAGCTAAGTAACTTGCCAGAAGTCAAATAGCTTAACTAGAACAGCTAGAATCTGAACTTGAACAGTGTTGACTTCTGAACTTATTTAATGCTCTTAACTACTATGTATCTATAAAAAGCCCTGGATATTGTTGGTCTTATAAAGCATCTGGATGGAAGTATCTTACCATGAAGTTCCCTTCAGCTTTTCTATTTTCAGCCTTTTTTTTTTTTTAAGTTTTATTTATTTGAGTAATCTCTACACCCAACGTGGGGCTCGAACTCCTGACCCTGGAGATCAAGAGTTGGATGCTCTTCTGACTGAGCCAGCCAGGCGCCCCCAGTCTTACTTTTTTCTCCCTCTGTACCTACAAGGCTTTGTGATAAGACTGTTTACTATGGAGGTGGAGAGGAATCTCATAAACACTTATGTCCACAAAGATAAATGGAGTAGCTTCAAAGTACTTAAAACCAGTATTAAATAAAATTTTACATTTAGTCCTGGTGTCATAGTGTCTCTTCATATTTTTCACACTCAATTTCCAATAGTATTAGACTATTCTAATTGAAATTTAAAAGTATGAATCTAATGTGAACTGGCTGAAAAAAACAAAATAACAACCCCAAAAGTAATTCTTTATTTCCACAGTGTAGTCCCTTACTACAGATTTGTTAAGATGAGAGATCTATTTCCCTATTTTCCTGTGTTCCAATCTTTATACTGGAAGGAATCCCAGTGAACTGTTGAAATACACAGGATTCTAGGGAGATTTCCCTCCATTCGAAGATGGAGATGTTTTACTAAGTATGTTTGGAGTAGAGGACATGGTGTCTGATGGTAATTCTACTGATAATGAATAAATAACCACAACTTTTTTTTCTCTTCATCTTACTGACATAAGTAGATCTCATCATTATTTCCCTGCTTGCTCAGGAAATAACAATCTGAGAAAAGTGGAGGCTTGAGAAGGTGTGAGGTCACTACAGTCACTTCCTCTCAGTAAATTCCACATGGCTGCTCTACAGTTATGGATGGAATAGTGACTTCTTTCTACATACTTTCACGTTTTCAAACATTATCTTAAAAGATGAAAAGCCATAATTCTATTGGAAAAGTATCTTTTTATTTAGCTTTCTAATGAATATCAAAAGTGGTCACAAAGGTCCCTTTCAGTTTTAATACTTATTCTATGACGTATGGAAAAGAAGGACAATAAACTCAACAGAATTTTAGGTAAACACTGTTAACATTCAGCACAAAGTGAATAAAATACTTTGGCCAATAAAAGGAAAAAATTAAAAACCCTTTGTGCTAGTTCACTCACTAAAATCCACTTGGTTTCACTAAGTAAATATGGGGCAGCT
Organism: Halichoerus grypus; assembly: GCF_964656455.1. Lineage (NCBI taxonomy): Eukaryota > Metazoa > Chordata > Mammalia > Carnivora > Phocidae > Halichoerus > Halichoerus grypus. The sequence goes on along the minus strand of NC_135722.1, from coordinate 104,182,170 downwards.
GGTAATTAGTTATCTCACTGGAATTTATTTCTATACCATCAACGTATGGACTGAAAGCAGTTTCTAAAGGGAGCCTGAAGATGAGCTGAAGTAATATCGAACTTAACGTAGTGAATTTGTTCACCAAGTACATGATTAAGCACTCATATCATTTCAACAAATTAATGATCAAGGGTACAACCCAATCGTCCATCAAAGGGTGAGAAGTGACAGGGAAGACATAGGTTTAGTATTACAGGGGACTAGTTCTTCTTGGTTGCTGTTTATTTCAGGAAAAACATAAAGTTCTTATTAAGAAGCATCTGTGAATGTATCAAATGTTATCTATTAGAATGACCATATAATGATAAATTCTTGGCAACATTTTTGCAAGGTGGCAGTATTCAATAATAATTACTTTCTCAAATCTATATGTCCTCTTTATCTCAAGAGTCTTGGGCTTATGCCCACCTACTCCCCAAATTAACTTAGATCACTCACACTTTTTAATATCCACAATAAATGTAGAAAGTTCTTAAAATAATCTTTCATGAACCGACTCTCTTAAATACAGAATTAAATCACTGTTAATAGATTTTGTCATACATTTAAGTAGACACAGAGTTCTTTCAAAAGCAGTATGTGAGGGCGCCTGGGTGGCTCAGTCGTTAAGCGTCTGCCTTTGGCTCAGGTCATGATCCCAGGGTCCTGGGATCGAGTCCCACATCAGGCTCCCTGCTCAGCGGGAAGCCTGTTCTCCCTCTCCCACTCCCCCTGCTTGTGTTCCCTCTCTCGCTGTGTCTCTATCTCTGTTGAAAAATAAATAAAATCTTAAAAAAAAAAAAGCAGTATGTGAAAAAAATGGTGTTCACCTTATGTGAGAAAGGGACAGTCAAAATAAAGTCAGCTCTACAGGTAAATGATAGGCCTAGATTTGACATATTTTTAAAACAGCAATTTTCTAGTGGTAAAGAAACTATATAAAAGGTTTTCCAGCAAAACACTATATGGGTTACATAAAACCACTTAGACGTTAGCAAAAACCAGAACAATAAATGACAGGTAAGAAAACAAAAGTTTTCTACTCTAAATATTATCATAATTGTTAAGGAAAAAGCATCTAAAAAAGGTGAAGAAAATATTTTCCTACATAAGAACTGAATACATATTACAAGTAAATAGTCTCTAAGGTCCTAAAGTCCAGGAAATGGATTATTAAAATAAGTTTTTGTTGTTTGCTTATCTACCTGCAGGCTGAGCACAAAACTAGGCACATAATGGGTACAATGGGGGAACAGCACCAAGGGCCAGCCACTGGGAATGAGGCCTAGATTAAAACCCCAGCTCAGCCATTTCCTATTATATACCCTTGGACAAACCCCCGAGTCTCAGTATTCATTATCTAAAACAACTCTTGTCTTGGAGGATTGTTAGGAAAATGTAATAAGATCTTTGTGAGTCTCTTATCATAATACCAAGCATACAGAACCCATCCAGTACATTTTAAGTAAAGAAATGGCAACTAATCTACATTAAAAAATGATTTGTTCCTCTATCAACAGCATATAGCTTTAAATGGACTTAGTACAAAGGCTTGGAGGGAAAGAATTTTCTTTCTCTATATTCTTTATAACATTAAATCTACTTCCAAAACTACATTGTAGGCATTACTTATATTCAAAACATGTTTTAAGCTTTGCCTGATTTTGAGCTGCATTCCATTGTGGTTGGAAAAGATACGTGGTAAGATTTCAATCTTACTAGTTTTGTTAAGACTTGAGATATCACGTCACACTGTCAGAATGGCTATTAAAAAAAAAAAAAAAGAACCCCAAAAACAAAGCAAACAAACAAAAAAAAGCCAAAAAGACAACAAATATTGGTAAGGACATGGAGAAATTGGAGCCCTTGTACACTGTTGGGGAATGTAAAATGGGGCAGCCACTATGGAAAACAATATGGAGGTTTCTCAAAAAATTAAAAACAGAAATATTATATGATCCAGAAATCCCACTTCTGGGTATTTATCAAAGAACTGAAATCAGGATCTTGAAGAGATACTAACACTCAAGTTCAGTGCGGCGCTATTTACAATAGCCAAGGTGTGGAAACAACCTAAATGTCCACTGATGAATGAATGGATAAAAAAAATGTGGTCTATACATACAACAGAGTATTATTCAGCCTTAGAAAAGATGAAAATCCTTCAATATGCAATAACCCGGATTAACCTGGAGGACGTTATGCTAACGAAATACACCAGTCACAGAAGGACAAACACGGCGTGATTCCACTTATATGAGGTATCTAAAATAGTCAAACTTATAAAATCAGAGTGGAATGTTGGTTGCCAAGGGCTACGGGAGGGAGAAAATGAGGAATTGCTAATAAACGAGCATTAAGTTTCAGTTATGCCAGATGAATACATTCTAGAGATGTTAACTAATAGGCACGGTGTTGTATGTATGTTAGTTAACACTACTGGATTGTACACTTAAAGATTTGTTAAGAGGGTAAACCTCATGTTAAGTGTTCTTACCATAATGGAAAAAAAAGACATTTTTTTTTTCCTAAGGAAAAAACCTAACACATTCTGAAATCATTTTCTTATTTTTATCTTTGCCTTTAACTTTTAAAAAATGTATCAATGGTTCACTAAGCATTCTATACAGTTTCTTACTAGTTAAGTATTTAGTTAGATCCTTTACTCATCGCATAAGAAAGACTATAATGCTATAAAAGCAAACAAAAACTTTCTATGGAAGAATTTTCTATGAAATCCATAAGAAAAGGAGTAACAGAGACAGCAGACTCTGAAGTAAGATGGACCTATGCTCAAATGTGGGCTACTAATTACTACCTTTGGGATCTCGGTAAAGTAATTTAACTTCTCTGAGTATCAATTTCTTCTGTAAAAAGAGACAAATAATATCTGCCTGATAGAACGGTTATGCAGGTTAAAGTCTCCAGAAAAATACCTAACATACAATAAGATCTAAATAAATGTGAGGTCTCTACTGTTACTAAAATCATATTAATACTGTTATTAAATTATATTACAATCCCTTTGAATAAAATCCCAACTCCTTATCGCAGCCGTTGTTGCACCCGGCCTCCGAGATGGCCCCCAACGGTCCTCGCTTCCTGATACTCGCACCCCTCGCACAGCTGTCTTCCATGCTGCACTAAGGCTGGTCTGTGTGGCCAATAGCATATGTCAGAAATGACAGTATGCCACCTCCAAAATTAGGTTATGAAGGACTGTGGCTTCTATTTGGGGTGTTCTCTCGCTTGCCTACATCTATCTCACACTCCTGGATCTTCCACTTCGGAGGAAGCAATACCATGTCATGAGCAGCCCTGTGGAGACACCCCCATGGAGAGGAACTACAGGGTCTGGCCAGCAGCCAGGGAGGAACTGAGGCCTGCCAGCGTCCACACAAGTGAGCGGGGAGGTCAACAGCTTGACTGCAACCTCACGAGGACCTGTGAGCCAGAACCACCAGCAAAACCACTCCTCAGTCTGAGATTCCTCAGTCTGAGATGAGTGTTCCTGAGTATGAGATGTCTGTAGTTATAAACTGTGGTTTTGGGGTAATTTGTTACATGGGAATAGATAATACAGCTGACAAGGTCCTGATAACCTGATCCTTGTCTATTTCTCCAACCTCAATTCATATTGTCCTCCTGGCTCCTTATGCTCCCGTTATAGAGGCTTTCCTTTGGCTCCTTCAAAGGGCCAAGCTTTTCCCACCACCTTTGGGTCTGCTCTTCCCTCTGCCTAGAATGCTCATCCTCCTAATATCTGAATGGCTGGTTGCTTTTCAGCCTTCAATGATTTTCTTTTTCCTGACTATACCTACTTAACATATATCCCGTATTTTACTTCACCCTGTACTCAATTTTCTTCATAGCACTAATCACAATCTGTAATTTCTCCCACACGTTAGGATAAAAGTGCCAAAAAAGCAGGGACCATACCCATCACATTCTGTACTGTATCCCCTATACGTATTCAGAACAGGGCACAGAGTGGGACCTAAATGAACACTCACTGAATGAATAAACAATTGAAACTTTCTTTTTGCAAAAATAAAACTATAAAGCTCACTTCAGATATTAGTTATGGTAAGAGAGGCCTGACATTCTTTACAGTACGCACTGACTAGAAAGGTTATCTTTGTTAGTGGGAATGCAATTTTATAATGATAACTGGGAGAGGTTTACAGTATACTTACTTGATTTTGGCCACAACAAACAGATCGTTGAACAGGAAAAGATGCCGCTCCTGCCTCTGCAGACCTCGTTTGAGCTCTACCCGGCCATCAATTAGCAGAGTCCTACTGGAACACACAAATGAGGAGAGAAATGTACATGTGTCCACACTGGCAGCAGGACTTTCCCTGGAACAGATCAAACACCACAGATCTTTAGTCAAATGATCAAATATAGGATCGAGCTCTATAAAATTATAGCTTCTGGTTGGTCAAGAAATATACAGCTCTCTGTCTTTTTAATGCAATGGCATAGTTTCCTAATTGGTCCCTCAGTCTTTCTCTACACAGTGGTCTTTTACATCTCATTATGAAATTTTTCAAATGTGATGCAAAATTGTAAGTTTTATAATAAACCCATTTATACCCCAACCTTGATTTTACCATGAAAATTTTACTGTATTCACTTTATTATATATATATCCAACTATCTATCCTTCTATCTATCTATTCAATAATCCATTCCATTTTTAGCATTTCAGTGTAAACTGTATACAGCAGTACATTTCTCCTTAAATACTTCGGCATGAACATCATTAACTAAAGTTCAATATTTACTTATGATTTAAAGAAATGAGTGTACAATGAAATGCAGAGATCTTAGGTATATATTCACTGAGTTTTCACAAATGTATTCACCCGCACGGTTTAAAACTTTATCAAGTTAGGAAGATCATCATCACACCAAGGTATTCCCTCTTGTCCCTTCTCAGTTGGATATTTTAGCTGAAGACGGCTTCTATGTACTGGCCTCTGGGTTGTTTATTTCTTCACTGCAGGCTGAGACCATCAGCTCAAAAGTATACTGACACCAAACTTACATTTTTACCCGCCCAATTATTTTAAAAATCACCCCCATTTGTAGCTTGACTGCTTTGCATGTGTCACATAACCACACCCGATCTCTGCTAGCCTTGATAAGACAGAGCAGTGATGATAAGACTCCAAGTCACTGCTGCCCATCAGAGTTCTCTTCCCTGCTGTGCTACTGAACTAGCTCCCCGAGATGTGTAAGCTCCAGGGACCCCCTGTCCAATCTTCCTCACCTCAGGAGTTCCCTTGCCCTTCTCCCCTTCTGGATGGTGGTCCTTTGACCACAAGCCTCAAGACAGTCTCATGCCATAAGGGACTTCCTTTCTCCTGCAACCCTGCCCAATGATATCTTTTTCTTTGTTCAGTCCCTAAATCCCTCAAATTCCTTACAATAGTCAATCCCCACCCTGTCACCCTCAAGGCAACCACTCTTCTTTTTCTCCACTGAAGACTAGTTTTGCCTGTTCTAAGATTTCACATAAACTGAGCCGCCATATGCACTTCTTTGTGGAAGCTATTTTTTAGTCAGCTTTTATCAGTAATCCATTCCTTTATGCTGCTGAATACTATTCCACTGCATAAATCTATCAAAGTTTGTTTATTCATTCTCCTATTGATGGGCTGGGCTCTTTCCAGTTTTTAGCTATTACGAATAAAACTGCTATTAAACACTGTACTGGTCTTTTTGTGACCCATGTTTTAATTTCTCTTGAATAAAATCTAAGAATGGAACTGTTGGGTCACAGAGTAGGTAGATGTTTAATTTTAGAAAAAACTGCCAGTTAGTTTTCCAAAGTGGTTGTTATCAATTTTTATTCCCAACAATATTGCGGGGGAGTGCCAGACACTCGACAACCTTACCAACACTTGATGTTGTCAGTCCTTTAAATTTTGGCCATTCCAGTGGGTACACAGTAACGTCTCATTACAATTTTAGTTTGCACTTCTCTGATGACTAATGACGTTGAACGCTCATGTTCTTTTTGGTTGTTTGTATATTTTCATTTCTGAATCATCTTAAAATCTTTTGCCAATGTAGAAAAACTGGGTTATATATCTTTTTATTACTGAGTTATAGGAATTTTTTTATATATCTTGGATACTCGCGTCCTTTGTCAGATATGTTTTACAAATAGTTTTTCTTTGCTGCCTGTATACTTTCTTGTGTTTTTGATGAAGTTTTTAAATTTTGATGGAGGCTAATTTATCATTTCTGTTGACCGAAGAAATCTTCACCCACCTCCAAGTCAAAGAAATATTCTCTAATGTTTTTCACTAAAATCTGTATAATTTTAGTTTTTACATATAGGTATATGATCTCTCTCAAATTAACTGCAGCTTATGGCATAAGGCAGGGGCTAGGGTTCATTTTGCCTTTCTATATGGATACCATATTACTCAGCACCATGTGCACGGAAGACTTTCTCTTCCTCAATGGATTGCTTTGGCACCTTTGTTAAAATTACATAAGTATTAAGCATGGGTCTATTTCTGGGCTTTCTCTTCTATTCCACTGATCTGTTTGTTAATTCTTATGCTAGATACACATTGTCTTCTAATTTTACCTTTACAGTAAATCATGAAATCAGGTAGTATATATCTACCAACTTTTTCTTGTTTGAGGCTGCTTTGGATAGTCTAAGTCTTTTGTATTTCCATATACATTTTAGCAATTAATAAAGATGAACACAAGAGAAAAAGGCTATTGTGGCAGGGGAAGAAGAGATGACCTCAGTTTCAAATATACTTTGTTTGAAATTATCAGTGGACTAGGTGGTATGGAGAAACCAGCCAGGCAGCTAGCACTTAGAAGAGATGTCAGAATGAGATGTAGATCTGGTGATCATACAAAGACAGGTACATATATGCTATGGGAATGGCTGAAACTGCATAGGGAAGGAGCACAGAATATGAGAAAAAGGCAGAAAACACCTCCCTGAGAAAAGATGTGATTTGAAGTGGTGAGGAAAGGAGGATCTGTGAGCAAGGTGGAGGCTGCTGAAATTGGTAGAGGGGTAACAAGTTGAAGCCTGAAAAGATGTCTGGGAAAAAAATCAGTTGGTCATTAAGACCTTCAAGAAAATAGTTCCAGGAGATTGGTGAGGTTCTGCAGAACGTGAATGGCCTGGAGCTTGAGGAATTAAGGAATGAGAAAGGAAGAATTGAAGTCTGGTTCTGGTTATTTTTTAGCAGCTTAGCACTACAAGGTCACTTTAAAAGGAAAGGCAGGAAAAGGAGAGAAACAATTAGCCCTGAAGGTGGGTGTTATTACCCCTCATTTTGCAGATTTGGAAGCTGATGTTCAGAGCAGTTAAAATACACAGCTACTAAGTGAAAGAGATTTACAAGTAAGTATGGTTTCAAAACATGTACTTAAAAAAATTCCATGTAGCCTTTCAAAAGGACAAGCATTTCATTCATATTGACTCATCCCTCATCCACCCAAGGTAACTGAGCTAACTAGTTTAGGACTTAATGGGAGTGGGGGAAGAAGTGGGTTCATCCAAGCTTTTTTGCCAAGCAGTGTGACACGGTGATTCATTTGGCTGCCTCAGTTTCCGCATCTGTAAAGGCAGCTGGACTGGAAGATCTTGAAACAGTTTTTATAATCTGTATACCAGACTAAGTATAAAAACATGTACTCACAAGGTGGAATTAATATTACTGATGAGAAGGAAATAGATAATGGATATGGTTAGCAAGCAACCCTAACCTACAGTTTATAAATACAGAGATAAGCATACTTGAGAGTCACCTCAGGGAAACAAGTCAGAGTTGAAATAAAATAAAAACCAAGAGACATAATAACAAAAATAGCAATAAGAACTGAAAAATGTTTATTAGTCTAATGGAGTTCAAAGAACAAGAATTTGTCAGAGTCTCCATCAAAGTACAGGGTATAAGAGGCCATGTCCTGTCATCCCAAGTGTCTGGTTCAGGTGATAGCCACAATAAGCGGAGATTCTCAGTTATCCATGTTTCTTGGGTTGGAACAGTATGGGTCACAGGGTCTGTTCTCCCTTGGGTATACTACACAACTGAGGGCTCTCTGAGATAGTATCTGAGTGGTCAGCCATCTGTTCTCTGTTACAATTATCCTTAAAGTGTGGTCCCCAACAAGCAGCATCAGCATCGACTGGTAACTTCTTACAAATGCAAATTCTCAGGACCACCACAGACTTAAGGAATCAGAAACTCGGGAGGCCTGGCTCAGCATTATGTATTTTAACAAGCTCTTCAGATAATTCTAATGCACGCTGAAGTTTGAGAACCACTGCTGTCCAAAACTCTGTAACACCTTCCGGCTCTAACATTCTAAGAGTCTACAACTCCGTATTCGAAGTATTAGTAGCATGTATTTCTACTTCAGCTAAGGTGAACTTCTGAGAGCTGTTCCATCATTTCCTGTAGTTTTGAGGCTACAGTTAACTCTCTGAGGAAGTGAAAGCCATTATGCTCACTACATACTAATTAAGCACATACTATGTGTAATTTAAAGAGATGTATAAATGAGGAACAAAGACAGTAAACCAATCAGAGTCCTTTGAAAGAAAAGGGAAAGGGAGTTTCTCTGTTTAATCCTGCAGATTGGAATTAGGCAATGAGAAAAGGCCCATCATAGAGAAAAATCATTTCTATTTCAAATTCTTTTGGGATGGGGAGTGGGAGGAGGCATAATGGCATCTTTTATTATGTAGTAATTTTCAAATTTATAGGAAAAAAGAACAAAATTTCACTTGCTGTTATGAAAATTGAGCAAGGACAAGGCTAGCAAGCAATGAATAGATGAAGGAATGGTTAACACAGATAGCATTTTACATAGCTTTTCAAGGAGAAAGGTCATCTTTTGCATTTTGGTTTTAGGTTCAATAAGTAACTGCTTTTTAATTATAATTATAAACCATCAGATAGGGGCGCCTGGGTGGCTCAGTCACTTAAGTGTCTGCCTTTGGCTCAGGTCATGATCTCAGGGTCCTGGGTCGAGCCCCATGTTGGGCTCCCTGCTCGGTGGGAGCCTGCTTCTCCCTCTCCCTCTGCCTGCCCCTCCCCCGGCTTATGCTCTCTCTCTCTCTCTCTCAAATAAATAATTAAAAAAAAATAAACCATCAGATAGCAGTATAGTTTAAATTAGGGATCCTTAAACTATTACTCAAAGTTTGCAACCATAAATAGTTTAGGCTTTGTGGGCCATATGGCCTCCGCTGTCAACGACTCAGCTACCTAAATGAACACGTGTGGCTGTGAGCCAATCAAACTTTATTTGCAAAAACAGGCTGCTTGTCTGGGCCATAGTTTGATGACTCCTGGTTTAAACAATAGTTCTAAATCATTTAAATGCTCGTAAATAAAGACTAATCTGAAACAATTAGGGAATTAGAATTTTGTTTGTTTGTTTGTTTGGGGTTAGTGTAGGCCAAAATTTAATTAGGTTATTGTTTAAAAAAAAAATGTTTTGCATTTTAAAGCAACTCCAAAGGATTTTCATACATAATAACTCACTTTCCACCTCACAACACTTTCAAATAAGTAGATGGTGGTATGGGGGAGAATCCAAAATGAAGTTAAAATATTTTTCTTTTTCATTGTGGATTTATCAATATACGTGTTGGCAGTCTGTCATGTTGAAGATCCACATATAAGTATGGCAAGAGATACCTCACGACTTTAGCAAGCTAAGCATTGGTTAAAAAAAATACAACCAACATTCATGCAGTAGTCTGGAGTAAAGATAAACATCTCAGTACTCACATAATTTAAAATGAAAAAAATCTGTCCTAGAAGGAAACAAAAGCACACATAACCTTTGTGTTTTTAAAATTACAATCTTAATCAGTGTTTCCTACTTAAAAATGTATTTCTCAATTATGTGACTCTGAAGTGTTTATTTTTATTCTGAGTGCAATGTAGATGTGTTTATTTTAGTCTTTTAGAGTATGGAAATGGGGAGGAGGGCAAGATTGTAACCTTCTATTTAGCCTCTTAATATAGCCTGATTAGGATTTACAAGTTATAATTAACAGAGCTCTAAGATGATCTAACAAATACAAGCTGAGTCTAAGAATTAACCTGCTGCCGGTTTCTTATATATTAACATTCTATTTTCAAATAGGTTTGTGAAGTCATTTCTAAAAGGCAAAAAGGAATTTTAGAATCTTAGTAATGTTTTACTAAAACTAGATAATAGCTTTCACAAAACTTGGCCACAGTAATACGTCTTAATATTTATTACTAAGGCTCATTGTAAAAGTGAGTTTACTTTTAGGTACAGTTTTAGAGGTGGTGTTGTTTCATCTTAAATCACAGAAGAAGAGAAACTAAAAATCAGAATACTTTTTGAAAATGTCTATATTTGTAAGTGATAATTAATTAGTAATTATGATGGCAAGTACTAGGTAGGATCTTGATAACCTCAAAGTCTAGCACATGGTCACCGCTCATTCCAAATGTCATCTCTTCCATAAAAATTTTCTTTCAATTGAACTCTTGATTGGTATCTCTTAGGTGATATCTAGCACTTAGATCCTGCCTTGTACCTCTGAAATATTCTCCTTCAACATGTATTGAGTCTATGACTACTGCATAATAAATTGATTCTTTGTACAGTGATAGGGTAGCCTTTGGTGCATGCCTGCCATGCACCAGGTGCTGGAGATAGTTGTGGTCCCTGGTGGCAGGGGGTTAGTCACGTGACAGCTGTATTAGACAAGTAACACAATGACAAACTAGTGAGGTATGTGCAGTAAGAGAACTTCAGAGGACTGGGGGTACAGAGGGGACAACAATAGGAGTCCCTATCTGAGACCGGATTGGTTAGAAAAGTTTCTTGGAGGAACCAAAGTCTTAAAGATAGGCTGACCACTGAAGGCTGAAGGGCAGTCTAAGTAGGAAGAAGAGCACAGCAAACATGCCTGGTTTGGGGCAGTAACTGTGGGAAGTTCAGAAAGACCAGAGTGACGAAGGCCTGAGAGGAGGAGTGGCACATGAGGAAGGGGCCATATTACGGATCACATTTAGACTTTATGTGAAAGCACAAAAGATTTTAAGCAAGACAGGGTGTTTTGTAATTTGTTGAAGAAAACGGATGAGGGCAAGCTTAGCGGAAAAGAGACCTTTAGGAATTTACTGCAATAATCTTAGGCAAGAAATGTCATGAACCTGGGGCGCCTGGGTGGCTCAGTCGTTAAGCGTCTGACTTCGGCTCAGGTCATGATCCCAGGGTCCTGGGATCGAGCCCTGCATCGGGCTCCCTGCTCAGCGGGAAGCCTGCTTCTCCCTCTCCCACTCCTCCTGCTTGTGTTCCCTCTCTCGCTGTCTCTCTGTCAGATAAATAAATAAAATCTTTAAAAAAAAAAAAAAAAAAAAAAGGAATGTCATGAACCTGAGTTGGCAGCGAGAAAAGGACAGAAGATATAGGAAAAAAAACATATCAAAGAGATATTAAAAATACAAACTGTGCAAATTTGCAAATTGATTAGTTATGGGGGTGAGATAAGAGATAGAACTAAGAAAAGAATATAATCTCAGCACCCAGACTTTATTTACTTATTTTTATTTTTCATCTAACACATATCTGCTAAGCATCTCTATGTGTCGGCGAGGCATCGGGCTAAATGGTGAAGATATGGGGTAGGCCACTTAGATTTATCCTCTACTCTTGTGAAACTCTGAGTCTGGTTCTACCGTCAGCCACGGTCTTGACATCACCCATCATTTTTGCTCAGTTCCATTTGTAGCGGAGGTTGAAAACCACAGTCCACAATAATTTTATCTGGCCCACCCAGAGGTTTCAAAAACATTTGGTTTTGAATATCCAGTTCACCACATTTCCCTCTCTTGCCACTTTTTTCTGTTTACTGCACCTCCCAGGGACCTGAAAGCATTTAAGTCTGTGATTCAAGCCTTAGTGTTACTGTCTTTTCAACTAGCTTAATTTTTAGTTTTTTTTTTTTAAATCATGATAAAATATACACAAGATAAAATTTGTCACTTGAAGCATTCTAAAATGTTTTATTCAGTGGCATTTAGTATATTCACAGTGTTGTGCAACCATCACCACTATCTAGTTCCCAATATTCTCATCATCCCCAAAGGAATACCTGTACCTATTAAGCAGGTACTACCTGTTCCCCATTCTACCCAGTCCCTGGCAGTGACAAACTTCTTCCTGTCTCTATGGATTTGCCTAGTCCAGATATTTCAGATTCCATAATATGTGGCCTTTTGTGTCTGGTTTCTTTCACCTGGCATCATGTTTTCCAGGTTCATCCGTACTGTAGTATCTGTCGGTACTTCATTCCTTTTCATTGCCAAATAATATTCCATTGTATGGATGGACCACATTTGTTGATCCATTCATTAGTTGATGGTCATTTGGGTTTTTCTACCTTATGACTATTGTGAATGGTGCTGCTTTAAAAGTTCACGTACATATTTTATCTGAACATCTGTTTTGGGGTCTTTTTTTTTTTTTTTTTTTTTTTAGTATATACTCAGGAGTGCAATTTCTGGATCATACAGTAATTCTATGTTTAAGTTAATGAGAAAGTGCCAAACTCTTTTCCACAGTGGCTATACGATTATACATTCCCATCAGCAGTGTGAGGGCCCATATTTTGACTCTTCTCTCTTTGGTCTCCACATACAATCACATTTTATCTTTTAAGGGTATTCAAATAAAAAATAAAAAATAAAATCTCCTGAGTCTAGACACTCACAACCTCTCCTATAGTTTGTAATGAACTCCTAACTGGACTCTCTACTTCCTTGCTCTCCCTTCTTTAATCTATACTACTCACTTCTTACTTCTATCTCATCAATCTTCTGACACACATTGTCAATGATCAGGGCATGTACACTGTCTAAAGAGTCATCCCAATTTATTAACCTAGCTTTCAAGTTCTAACATCTGTTTTAACCTAACTGGTTGATGATATCTCACATTGGACCTCTCCATATTGCCTGTGTAAAAGGTAACCTTTGTGATTCTTAAGAGAATTAGTCCAGAAGCAATTTAGAACAAAAAGACTGGACTACTGAAAGGAAGCCACAAAACCTACTATCAACATCAAAATTTTATCTTATTCAGCAATAAGAATTTGTCCATTAGATATTCACCTCAAACAGGTAACATTAAAAGCACATTTCCAGAAAATCTAGTCTAAAGCGATTAGCGGTCTGACAGGATAAAACATGGGAAAGCCTATTTACATTTCAACAGTCATCATCCAGAAAAAATTACATTCAAATTACTGAAGAAAACTGTACATAGATGATAACGTGATGTGGCTGCATGCAATTTGTGCATCATGTCCACCTCAAATTCACTTCCCTGCTGCATCCTGTAGCTCATATTATACGGTCTGAACTCTGACTTTGTCTTGTAGAACCTCAGAGCCTAGTGATGATGTTGATAATCAAAATCAAAATGAACGAAGTTAGGATAAGCGTTTGTAGAGTACACAGAAGAATGGCTGGATAAACAGTGTGAGCAAGGCCTTAAAAGCAAGAAATACAAAAGGGAGAACTTTTAAATTATCAAAATTCTGATCAGAACAGGCAGCATAAGTGATATAACGAGACCAACAATCTTATGCCAACAATGCTAATATTTAAAGAGCCAGGAAAACATAAACATTACAAAAGCAAAGACAGAACAAGAATAAGAAAGGAGAGAGTGAAGGACCTGGAAGGACAGTGATAAAGAGTTACACTACCAGCGCACGATCACACACAAAGAGATACTACTTCCAAAAAAGGGACTAAGCTACATAACTGCTTTACAGCCACAGGAAGTTGACACAGAAGTTGCTCAACAACAGCTATCAGGAATTCACTTAGTACAAGGCACGTGACAAGACATTATAAGAAAGGAGAGAACAAGATCACAGGAGCATTGCCTCTGAGAGCTTAAAACAACAACAAAACAACCCAGTTTGCATACAAATGATACACAATGATGGAAGCCCAAGTAGACAAAAACCTGGGCTTCAGAACACTGAAGACTGCAGTGAAAATAGCAACTCTCTGAGAACAATCCTATTTGATTATGAAATAATCAGCAGGAACAGAGATTCCAACTAAAGACCGGAGAAACCTTTAAATTTAGTCACTTATATGGCCTGTTGACTAACAATACTGTATATCTTATTTATCAACTAAAATCAGTTTGGGTCAAATTCTTGAATCAGATGAGAATGCTGACCATATTTAAGCTACTCAAGGAAATTTCTATGTGTAGTGATTACAGTGTGATATGGTTCTATGTTAGCTTGTTTACTGACTCAACAATGAACCAAGTTACCAACATGCTGGCTGGGCACTCCAGTACTTCAACTAGTTTGGTTCAGGTAATAATAATGGTACACTGAAAGGAACAAAAGAATCATACCTGATTAAAGGTAGTTCTAACTACAGTTTCTGGATCTGCTAAAGTTAAAAAATATCGTTGGATAACTTCTAGTTAGAAAATTAAGAAATATCATATTATATACCTGTGAACTAGAAAGTCCTCAAGGTAGTATCCTAAAGTCAGGGACTTAAGTTATCTGCTACCTCCAGCTCACTTAGGCCAAAATGTTAATATTCAGGTTGATACATAAGTGAGGTGAATCAATTAGTTGGTTTGGAACTAACAGAGAAGAGTTGCCTTTGATAGGAAACTTTACTATTTTACCAAAATACCTACATAATATATTACAGAAAGAAAAAAACACACAATAGATACTTACTTTAAGCCTTTTTTTTTTTTTAAAGAAAATTGCAGCAATGAGTTGAAGTCTCTTAAAGAAAAAACTCTCAGGAGGTTTTAAATTTTTGAGCACCTTCTTGGTCTTGATAATTTTATTTCAAATTAAGTCAATTTGGGAAATAAAAGAGAAAATAATTTTTTTAGTGGATGCTAAATAGAAAGTTCAATATTAAAGGAATATTTTAATCCAATGTGTTGTTTTTCTACATTGAAATAATTAAACTGTTTGATGAAGTTTAACCTTTATTTTTTAAGTCCCAAATCCTATTCCATATTTATAAATAATTTACTTACTCACATATTAATGACTGCCTAGTATTCAAGATACTAGGGATATAAGCCAGTGAAGCAGCCAGAGGCCATGAAAGAATTTCACCTTTCATTGGAGTGAGTCAGGAAGAGGGGATGGTTTGAACAGAAATGACATGACCTATATGGTGAACAGGATGGAGGAAGACAAAAGTGGAAGCATGTAGTACTTGCTTAAAGAAAATTTAAAAGAATTAATAGTTATGAGTTGGCTAAATTTCCTTAAGTAAAAACTCATTAGAGGCTTTCTGAAAAGTAGTAACTTAGAAGAGAAATCCTGGAGGTTGGCAGCTGTGGAAGTGGTTGGATATATTTCAAAGGTAGACCTTAATAGGATTAGATGATAGACTGATTTCCGGTGTAAGCAACTGGAGGAGGGGTGGGGATAAGGAATTTGGTTTTGGGTATGTTAAGTTTGAAATACCTATTAGATGTCAAAATGGAGATTTTAAAGCTACGAAAGCGATCAGGCCATCTAGGGAGTTAATATAGAGGATTGGCTCAATTACTGAGCCCTGAGGCCCACTAACATTTAGAAGTTTGTAAAGAAGGAGAAACTAGCAAAGTAGAATGAACTGGCTGTCAGTAAACAGAACCAAGAAGCCCAAGGAAGAAGGGAGAGACTGGAGTGTCCAATGCCAATGTCAAGGAAGATGATTTAACCATTGGACCTACCATTATGGCATTCACCAGTGACCCTGTCAAGAGCAATTCTGGTGGGCATTCATGAAGAAAGGATTCCAATCTGGTTAACACCAAATTTTTTGTAATTGATGATTCTGCAGAGTCACCCTCTAACTTGTCCAAAAGCACATTCAACTTTTGCAAAAAACAAAAAAAATTGTTAAAAAGATACCAGATAAAATTGGAAACACACAAAAATGTATCTAAACCCAAGGAAGTGCTAATAAAATGGCCTTGGTCATTAGTTGGGAGGGCTATCACAAAGCTCCAAGAGTATTCTCTCATTATAAGAGATAAAGCAACCAAGCTTAATAGAACATAAAAGCTATCTCATAATTTCATATGTTCCAGAAATTTCTCCCTCACGGTGCTAAGAAGTACTTTCCCTTGGAGAATGCAAAACATACTTTCTTGTGCTTAGCAGCAGTAACTTCTATCAAACACTAGCAGTTTTTCACAAAATCGGTGATTAAGTCAAGAATTAGTTAATATGTTATAAAAAGATGTCAGAACTTTCTTTGACAGACATTTCAGTTTTTGAGAAGAATATGTTTTAAAACTACTAGGTACATGAAAAGGACTTGAATAACTACCAAAAAGCCTAGGGTGCTGTCTTATTCAACCTTTAGGACTGAACACATTTTCTGTCTACCAAACTCAGTCATAATAGGTGACTGAATTCTAGAAAATAGGATTTAGAAACTGTTAAGGACACCAGTAGTTATAATTCCAGAAAAAGAAATGGTCTCATAAGTCCCATACCATAACATGAAATGCTTTTTATTTTTTTAATTTTTATTTATTTTTGAGAGAGAGGGTGCATGGTGGGGCGGGAGGGGCAGAGAGAGAGGGAGAGAATCTTCAGCAGGCATCGTACTCAGCATGGAGCCCGATGTGGGGCTCAATCCCATAACCCTGAGACCATGACCTGAGCTGAAATCAAGAGTCAGATGCTTAACCGACTGAGCCACCCAGGCACCTCTGAAATGCTTTTTAAATAAGTAATTCTCGGGCACCTGAATGGCTCAGTCGTTAAGCGTCTGCCTTCGGCTCAGGTCATGATCCCAGGGTCCTGGGATCGAGCCCCGCATCGGGCTCCCCGCTCAGCGGGAAGCCTGCTTCTCCACTCCCCCTGCTTGTGTTCCCTCTCTCGCTGTGTCTCTCTCTGTCAAATAAATAAATAAAATCTAAATCAATCAATCAATCAATCAATCAATCAATCAATCTCTGCTGTTGGCTTGCAATAAAATATTCTCATATTTCCCTTTTGATAAAAGTACCCAAAGTTCAAGTTAACTGAGCTTTCCAGATAACCTGGTTGTTTGTTTTACTGTAGTAAAATTCACTTATTGTAGAATAAAAACAGTAACATATTAAAAAGATGTTTTAATTTGTTTGAGTTAGGGCCGACTTAATATATCTCAAGTGTTTCATTCAAGCCTATACTGGGAAATCTAATGTTGACACTATTAACCTTTTAAAGCATTCAAATTCTAACATACCTTCCAATTTCAAACAAAAGTAAACCCAAGCCATAAAATAAAAGCTTTATGTAGAACATATACAATATATACTGTCAACAAATGTGCTAACATTTTTTTAAACGGTAAAGAAAAACAAGTTTTATATTTACTACTGCATAAGAAACTATTTACCAGTTACTAATCCTTTTCACCTGGGACTGTCACCATTGGTGCAAGTATCTGAATGAAATTATGATGTAACATAGCACTTGAAAAGCCTGGTATTTTAAATAAGTCCTTTTATCTAGTACAATTTTAACATCTGTCACTAAAACAAGAAATGAAACACAAAAAATCCTCTAAATTGACCAGGCATGTGTTGACTGGCATCTCGATGTGTTGAACACAGTGTAATTAGATATAAAAAAGATATAATGTCACAGAAAAGAGGTACAACTCCAAATATTGAGGGAGTTTAGGAGTCAGAAAGTGTCAAGACAACTAGGGAGTGAAGCGGGAAGACAGATGGGCTAGGAAGACGATGAGAGATCAGAAAAAGTTCCACAGAGGAGTCAGCATTTGATTTGAGTCCTTTGGAGAGTTAGGTTTTGGACAATAGAGAAAAACTTCAGCACAAAAAGATCAGGCGATTTGCTAAAGGTCACAAAACTACTCATTGCACAGTCAAGTCTGCAACAATGGCTTCTCAGTGCCCAAAGCAAGTAGGCTTTGGATTAGGCATTACATTTGGGGCAGAAGCAGCAGTTTGGGCAGTACTTTTTGTACTGTTTTTCTCATAATAAATGAGAAAAATTTTTCCATTTTTCTGGCTAAAATAGGTCACAATAAAAAAGGTATTAACAAATATTTAGCAAAAAGGACACAGAGAACAGGAAAAATTTGTTTATGTTTAAATAACTTACAGAATATTCCTTCTCTCTAAACACAGAAACTATATGAAATCTTTTTAAAAAAATGTCAGTATCCTGGTATATCATAGTATCTGACTCATGATAGGTATTATAACTATTTGCTGACAGAACATACTACAAATACGCTACGTGGCACTTAATTATATACTACTTATGTCCTCTTCTTATTTTGTATCTGTATGCCATGTTTCCCAGTGAGCACTTTATACTGTGCATCAAGGTAGGATCCATGTCTTCTTTCTTCTTCTTTTTTTTTTTTTTTAAAGATTTTATTCATTTATTTGAGAGAGAGAGAGTGGAGCGAGAGAGCAGCAGAGGGAGAGGGAGAAGCAGACTCCCTACTGAGCAGGGAGCCCGACATGGGGCTCAATCCCAGGACCCTGAGATCATGACCTGAGCTGAAGGCAGATGGTTAACAACTGAGCCACCCAGGCGCCCCTCCATGTCTTATTTCTAATCCTGTTTCTAGAACTGTGGCTAGTACAGAGGCCTCAAATGTTTGCTGAATAAATTGCTAAACAAAACAACCTTAGTTTCTTCTCCACCTACAAAAAAAGTAAAGTGGAGAAATCCCCCAATTTATCTGGATCATTCAGAAACCAAAACCAAACCCCAAAGCCACTCTGCTCTGATTCTGCATTGGTACTAATACTTTTTAGCTGGAGTAGGGCAGGGGTGGCTTCCGGCTGGTGATTATCATGGTTCCAATAGCCAGGGGAGCAGTGCGTAAAGAACAGAACTAACTCCCTTGAGTGGAGGCAGACCTATTTGATTATTTGCTCCTGTTCTCTACCTTATTCTGTGATTGTAGTCGAACCTTGACATCCATGCCACTCTATTTCTGGAATTCTTTTCCATCACTGCTCCTAAATAAAAATAAAAGAGGAGGGGAGTAGAATTCCAGAAAGATGAATATTTGACTTCACACAATTTAGTTCATAGTGGCAGGGCTTTTTTCAAGCGATCAAAGCATTCCAAAAAGTGAGAAAAAGCTAAAAGCTATTAGAAATAACCTAAGCCAACTGTCTCTCTTGCCCAAGTTAACAGACTCTAACTCAAACTCACCCCCTCAAAGATTTGGGCTGTGTGCACATGTACAAAAGCATGTACTGGGATGCCCAGCATGGTTTTGAAATTCTAACCCCTGACACAAGGGCAAATCTTTCAATTTTGCTCCTTACAAAATACAAAGCTTGGCATATACTCAACAGATGTTTGCTGAACTGAAACCCAAACTAAAGAAACACAAGAAACATTACTCTCCAAATAGATTACAGTCATGGGGAACCATCTTTTTATTTATTTATTTATTTTTATTGATTTTTTTTCATGCGGAACCATCTTATTAAAATCATATTAAAAATCGTTTTATCATTCTCAAAAAAATTTTTTCCCTCATGTTCCAGTTATCAAGAGAGTAATCACAATGATCATAAATTATAAATAAATGCTTAATTTTTATTCTCCTCTAAGTCTTTAAAAATGTTAGTAATAAATGGGATACTTACAAATAACCGCTGGTGCATGTTAAAGTATGAAATTCACATATTTAAAGCTAGACAAAATAAAAATTGACAGCTCAACTAAAACCAAACCACATTTTAAGTCATTTTTCACATAGCTAAAATGACATCATTGCCTTAACAAAGCAAAAAGCACGCATTGCATCTGTGTTGGTAGAGCTGAGCAGACACACATGTGGCCCGATTTATTTCCAGACTGTGAAAATTTTAATGCACTGCTCTGAGGTGCTTTCTCTGACCATTCAACACAAGCGCTAAAGCAATATGCCCTGTCATAGAGGCCTTGCTGGGAAGAGAGACTAGTGAGAAAGTGCTCTACCATTTCTATCATTCCCAATAAAATTACATTGGAAATAAACTCCAGAGGTTTCTGAATCTTGGAGTTTTGAGAAGATTTGAGAATAAACCTTCAAGCAGAACATGATTAAATTCCAATGGAAGTGTCATTCTCCTGATTCTTCAGAAAAAGCTTCTCCACTAACCTTAACTCTGGATAGCTACGTGAAGTGTTAGTATTAGTATTCCACAAAATCAGAGTCGAATTTACTACATTTGAGTTGCCTAGACTCTATTCTCCCTTTTATAATCAGGAAGCTAAGTAGATTTAACCTTTGGAAAGAGAAGAAAACAAAAGGGTGGTGATGGTAGTAGGGGAGGAGAGGGGACAAGACATCTCTTCTAGAACCAGACCTTAATGTGTCCCAAATATTCAGAACAAAATCAGGGTTCCTGCCTTCCTTGAGGACAAGGGTTTCTATCTTGCTCACTGATGTGCTATCAGCAGTGCCTGGCCACAGGAAATAATAAAATATTTGCCAAATGAATTATGATGATGAATGCTTATTATGACTGTTATAGTCATGGGTCTTTTTTGAAGGTGGTAGATCCTGTCAGGTTTATTGACTTGGGAAGAGGCAGGTCTCTGAAGTGGGTAAGAGTGCCCAGCTCTGCCTTCTCACTCTTTCTTGGATCTGGTGCCTTATAAAAGAGCTCCTTGAGGTTGGCATTGAGATGACCAGAAGAAAGGGAGGAAAGAACAAGTCCTAATTTACAAATGGTATTTTCTAATGGTATGTTACTGTCTTTATTTCCCGTAGGGCCCAGCATTTCTCTGAGTATCTTCTCTGGGATGTTAATAGGTGTCCAGCTCAGGGAAGACTGCCTGACTATCCTCCCTAGTCACTCCCTCTCTAACTGCCCCCTTTTATCTTCTCATACTAGGTACTTTTTTTTCTTTTTTCCTTATTTATTATTTATTTTTTAAAAAAAAGATTTTATTTATTTATTAGAGAGTGAGAGAGAGAGCGCGTGTGCAAGGGCGCACAAGAGTGGTAGGAGCAGAGGGAGAGGGAGAAGCAGGCTCCCCACTGAGCAGGAAGCCTGATGTGGGGCTTGATCTGACCTGAGCAGAAGGCAGCCACTTAACTGACTGAATCAACCAGGGGCCCCTATTATTTATTTTTTTAAGTAACCTTTACACTCAACATGGGGCTGGGACTAACGACCCCAAGAAAAGTCACATGCTCTACCGACTGAGTCAGCCAGGCGGCCCCTAGGTACTACTTTCTAATACTCTCATTTGTTGGTGTGTTTTGCTATTCACATCCCCCCACTAGAATGTAAACTCCATGAAAGCAGGGACTTTACAGCTATCTACCCCAATGCCCAGAAAAGTGTCTGATACATAGTTGTCACTTAAATATTTGTGGAATAAATTAACATTTGCTAGGCAACGTTCTAAGCGATGAGACCAACAAAATGCCTGTCCTGTTTATGTTCCATGATGACATGATATACATTATCAGGAAAAAGAAACTGGAGGGAAACACCAGATTGAAGGGGTTTCTTTACTTCCCTATTTTACAGAGCTTTTACTGTGCTATAAACACAGTGAAATTGATGAAAAACTTTTCTTCCCCCCAGCTGAACATCTGAGAGGAGTAATGTTTCTCATTTACACTGACACACTGAGAAATGCAGTCTCATGTCTTATTTAGGTAATCCCACTTAGTCTCCCTTGGCTGTGACACTGGTACTAAGGGAAGACCCTTATATTTACACTTGGGCCAGAGTCTTAAATTGACAGTGTAGTGATATCAGTGATACCTGGGAGAGATCTTCCATGGTGTTCAGAAGACAAGGGATAAGACTGAGTTGAGAGTTGTGGCCTTCCCTCCCCGTTTGGATATTCTCCCTCCACTACCAGTGCAGGATGATCTGGGTTTTATTTATTCAGCTTGAGAGTTTCTGAGCACCTTCATTAATTTTGTAAAATTCTTGACAATAATCTTCAAATATTTTTTCTGTCTCATTTTTCTCTCTCTTCTTCTTGGACTGAATTACCTGTATGTTAGACCACTGGATATTGTTCCACAGTTCCTGGATGCCTCACACTTTTCTCTGTTGTGTTTTACTTTGGAAAATTCCTATTAATCGATCTTTATGTTTACTGATTCTTTCCCTAGCTGCGTCAAGTCTGCACATAAACCTATTGAAAAGATTCTTCATCTTTGGTATCAATGTTTATCTCTAAGATTTCCATTTGACTCTCTTATAGTTTCCATTTCTCTGCTAATATTTCCCATCTGTTCATGAATGCTGTTCATCTTTCCCACTAAATCCTTTATATATATATATATATATATTTTTTTTTTTTAAGTAACGTCTATGCCTAGATTGGGGCTTGAACTCACAACCCCAAGATCAAGAGTCCCATACTCTGCCGACTGAACCACCCAGGTGCTCCTAGATCCTTTATATATTAATCACAGTTGTTTAAATGTTCCTGCCTGAAAGTTCCAACATATAGTTCATTTCAGTCTGGTAGACTGCTTCGCCCTTTTTGTTGTTGTTGTTTAAAAATAACATTTAAAAAAAAGTTTTTATTTTTAGTTAACATACAGGTTTATATTAGTTTCAGGTGTGCAATATAGTGATTCAACAATTACATACATCACCCAGTGCCCATCACAAGTGCACTCCTTAATCCCCATCACCTATTTAAACCATCCCCCTGCCCGCCTCCCCTCTGGTAACCATTTGTTTGTTCTCTATAGTTAAGAGTCTGTTTTTTGATTTGTCTCTCTTTTTTTCCTTTGCTCATTTGTTTTGTTTCTTAAATTCCACATATGAGTGAAATCATATGGTATTTGTCTTTCTCTGACTTATTTCACTTAGCATTATACCCTTTAGCTCCATCCATATTGTTGCAAATGACAAGATTTCATTCTTTATTATGGCTGAATAATATTCCATTGTGTGTGTGTGTATATATACATTTTTATCCATTCATCAATCAGTGGACACTTGGGCTGCTTCCATATCTTGGCTATTGTAAATAATGCTGTTATAAACATAGGGGTGCATGTATCCATTTGAATTAGTGTTTTTCTATTCTTTGGGTAAATACCCAGCAGTGTGATTGCTGGATTGTAGGGTAATTCTATTTTAAACTTTTGAGTAACCTCCATACTATTTTCCACAGCAGCTTCCCAGTTTGCTTTCCCACCAACAGTGCACGAGGGTTCCTTTTTCTCCACATCCTCCTCAACATGTTGTTTGAGTCATTGATTTTAGCCATCTGACAGGTATGAGGTGATATCTCATTGCAGTTTTGATTTGCATTTCCCTGATGGTAAGCTTAGGATAATGAATATCTTTTCATGTATCTGTTGGCCATCTTTGGAGAAACATATGTTCATATCTTCTGCCCATTTTTTAAACTGCATTATTTTTTGGGTGTTGAGTTGTACAAATTCTTTATATATTCTGGATACTAACCTTTTTTTGGATATGTCATTTGCAAATATCTTCTCCCATTAAACAGGTTGCCTTTTAGTTTTGTTGATTGTTTCTTATGTTGTGCAGAAGCATTTTGTTTTGATATAGTCCCAATAGTTTATTTTTGCTTTTGTTTCCTTTGCCTCAGGAGATATATCTAGAGAAAAGTTCTACAGCTGATGTCAAAGAAGTTACTGCCTGTGTTCTCTTCTAGGATTTTTATGGCTTCAGGTTTCACGTTTAGGTCTTCTAGTTTGAGTTTATTTTTGTGTATGGTGTAAGAAAGTGGTCCAGTTTCATTCTTTTGCATGTTGCTGTCCAGTTTTCCCAATACCATTTGTTGAAGAGACGGTCTTTTTCCCATTGGATATTCTTTCGGCTCTGTTGAAGATTCACTGACCATATAACTGTGGGTTTATTTCTGGGTGTTCTATTCTGTCCAACTGATCTATGTGTCTGTTTTTGTTCCAGTACCTTATTGTTTTGATCACTACAGTTTTATAATATAACTTGAAGTCTGGAATTGTGATACCTCCAGCTTTGCTTTTCAAGATTGCTCTGGCTCTTCGAGGTCTTTTGTGTTCCATACAAATTGTAGAATTATTTGTTCCAGTCTGTGAAAAATGCTGTTAGCATTAAATGTGTAGATTGCTTTGGATACTATAGACATTTTAACATTTGTTCTTTCTTTTTTTGAAATATTTTATTTATTTGATAGAAAGAGTGAGCAAAAGAGAGAGCACAAGCACGGGCAGAGGGAGAGGGAGAAGGAGACTCCCAGCTGAGCAGGGAGCCCGACACAGGGCTTGATCCCAGGACCCTGGAAATCATGACTTAAACTGAAGGCAGTCACTTAACTGACTGAGTCACCCAGGTGCCCCACAATATTTTTCTTTCAATCCATGAACATGGAATGTCTTTCCAATTCTTTGCATCATCTTCAGTTTCTTTCATCAGTGTTTTACAGTTTTCAGAGTACAGGTCTTTCACCTCTTTGGTTAAACTTATTCCTTAGGTATCTTATTATTTTGGGTATAACTATAAATGTTTTCTTAACTTCTTTTTCGACTGCTTCATTATTGGTGTATATAAATCCAACAGATTTCTGTACATTGACTTTATATCCTGTGACTTTACTGAATTTATCAGTTCTAGCAGTTTTTTGGTGGAGTTTTCTATAGAGTATCATGTCATCTACAAGTAGTGAAAATTGGACTTCTTCCTTACTGATTTGGATGCCTTTTATTTGTTTTTGTTGTCTGATTGCTGTGGCTAGGACTTCCAGTACTATGTTGAATAAAAGTAGTGAGAGTAGACATCCTTGTCTTGTTCCTGACCTTAGGGAAAAAGTTCTCAGTTTTTTCCCATTAAGGATGATACTAGCTATGGTTTTTTCATATATGGACTTTATTATGCTGAGGTATGTTCCCTCTAAACCTACTGTGATGAGGGTTTTTATCATGAATGGATGTTGTACTTTGTCAAATGCTTTTTTAGCATCTACTGAAATGCTATTGTTCTTATCCTTTCCTTATTGCTGTGATGTATCATGTTGATTGATTTGCAAATACTGAACCACCCTTGCAACTCAGGAATAAATCCCACTTGATTGTGGTGGATGATTTTTTAAAATGTATTGTTGGATTCAGTTTGCTAGTATTTTACTGAAAACTTCTGCTATCTGTGTTCATCAGAGATGAACATTAGAGATATTGGCCTGTAGTTCTCTTTTTTAGTGGTGTCTTTATCTGGTTTTGGTATCAGGGTACTGCTGGCCTCACAGAATGAATTTGGAAGTTTTCCTTCTTTTTCTTTTTTTGGGGAATAGTTTGAGAAAAATAAGTATTAACTCTTCTTTAAATGTTTGGTAGAACTGACCTGTGAAGTCATTTGGTTTTGGAGTTTTGTTTTTTGGGAGGTTTTTGATTACTGATTCAGTTACTTTTTTGGTAATCAGTCCATTCAAGTTTTCTATTTCTTCCTGTTTCAGTTTTGGTAGTTTATATTCCAGGAATTTATCCATTTCTTTTGGTTGTACAATTTATAGGTATAGAGTTTTTCATTATATTCTCTTATAATTGTGTTTCTGTGGTGTTGGTTGTTATTTCTCCTTTCATTTGTGATTTTATTTATTTGAGTCCTTTCTCTTTTGTACTTGATAAGTCTGGCTAGAGGTTTATCGGTTTTATTGATTTTTTTCAAAGAACTAGCTCTTGGTTTCATTGATTTGTTCTATTGTGGTTTTTGTTGTTGTTTTTAGTTTCTTTTTCTTTTAGATTTTATTTATTTATTTAAGACAGAGAGACAGAGAGCGCATGAGAGAGAGCAAGCATGAGCTGGGGGGGAGGGCAAAGGGAGAGGGAGAAGCAGGTTCCCCACTCAGCAGGGAGCCCGACGCGGGGCTCGATCCCAGGACCCGGGGATCATGACCTGAGCTGAAGGCAGTTGCTGAACCACCTGAGCCACCCGGTGCCCCCCTTTTTAGTTTGTATGTCATTTATTTCTGCTCTAATCTTTATCATTTGCTTCCTTTTGCTAGTTTTAGGTTTTGTTTGTTGTTCTTTTTCTAGTTCCTTTAGGTGTAAGGTTAGGTTGTTTATTTGGGATTGTTCTTGCTTCTCCAGGTAGGTCTGTATTGCTATAAACTTCCATCTTAGAACCACTTTTGTTGTATCCCAAAGGTTTTGGACCATTGTGTTTTCATTTTCATCTGTTTCCATGTACTTTATTTCTCTTTTATTTCCTAGTTGACCCATTCATTTAGTGTTTAGTAGCATGTTATTTAACCTCCATGTATTTGTGGTCTTTCCAGACTTCTTCTGGTGGTTGAATTCTAGTTTTATATCATTGTGGTCAGAAAAGATGTGCAGTATGACTTAAATCCTCCTGAATCTGTTGAGGCTTGTTTTGTGGCCTAATATGTGATCTATTCTGGAGAATGTTCCATATGCACTTGAAAAAAATATGCATTCTGTTGTTTCAGGATGGAATGTTCTGAATATGTCTGTTATATCCACCTGTTCCAGTGTATCATTCAAAGCCATTGTTTCCTTGTTGATTTTCTGTTTAGATGATCTGTCCACTGATGTAAGTAGGGTGTTCAAGTCCCCTACTATTATGGTATTATTATCAATCAGTTCCTTTATGTTTGTTAACTTTTATGTATTTGGTACTCCTATGTTGGGTACATAAATATTATAACTGTTATATCTTCTTGTTGGATTGTCCCCTTTATTATTATATAGTGTCCTTCTTTGTATCTTGTTACAGTCTTTGTTTTAAAGTTCATTCTGTTTGATATAAGTATCTCTACTCCAGCTTTTTTTGGACATCCACTTCCAAGATAAATGTTTCTTCATCCCCTCACTTTCAATCTGCAGGTGTCTTTAGGTCTAAAATGAGTCTTCTGTAGGCAGCATTTGGATGGGTCTTTTTTTTTAAAACCATTTTGACATCCTATACTTTTTGATTGGAGCATTTAGTCCATTTACATTCAAAATAATAATTGACAGATATGTATTTATTATTTTATTATATGTTCTGTGGTCATGTCTGAAGATTTTCTCTGATCCTTTCTTGTCTTTCTCTATTTTATGCTTTGTTGATTTTTTTTAGTGATATATTTAGAACTCTTTCTGTTTATTCTTTGCAATATTAGCGGTTTTTGATATATGGTTACCATTCGGTTGGTATATAGTATCTTCTGTATATAGCAGTCTATATTAAGTTCATAGTTGTTTAAGTTTGAACCCATCTTTATTCTACTACTCCCCATGTTTTATGTATATGTTGTCATTTCTTTAAAAAAGACTTATTTGAGAGAGAGACAAAGAGAGAGAGAGTGCACACAAGTGTGGGTGGGGAGGAGCAGAGGGAGAGGAAGAGTCTTAAGCAGACTCCACACTGAGCACAGGGTCTGATAAAGGTCTTGACCTCAGGACCCTGAGATTACGACCAGAAACCAAGAGTTGGATGCTTAACTGACTGCCATTCAGGCACCTCTATGTTGTCATTTTTTATGTCGTTTTATCTCGTGAATTCCTTGACTGTTTTTTTACAGAATTATTCATTTTTACTGCTTTTTTGTTTCCTACCTTTATACTGTCACTTTGAGTCTCTCCTATCCACTGGGTCCCCTTTAATATATCTTGCAAGGTTGGTTTAGTGGCCATGAACTCCTTTAGTTTTTGTTTGTCTGGAAAACTCTTTATCTTTCCTCCTATTCTGAATGATAGCTTTGCTGGATAGAGTCTTGGCTGCAGGTTCTTCCCATTCAGCATTTTGAATATATCATGCCATTCTCTTCTGGCTTAGAAAATTTCTGCTGAAGAATCCCCTGCTAGCCTTATGGGTTTTCCCTTGTATGTTACTATCTTCTTTTGTCTTTCTGCTTTTAAATTTTCTTCTTTATTATTGTATTTTGCTAATTTAATTGCAATATGTCCTAGTGTGTATCTGCTTTTGTTGACTTTGATGGGAGTTCTCCGTGCCTTCTGGATCTAGATATTGGTTTCCTTCCCTAGATTAGGAAAGTTTTCAGCTGTTATTTCTTCAAATAAATTTTCTCTTTCTCTGTCTTCTTCTGGGACTCCTGTAATATGAATGTTGTTATGTATGATGGAGTCACTGAGTTCCTTAAGTTGATTCTTGTTTTGCATAATTCTTTTTTCTCTCTTTTGTTCAGCTCAATTACTTTCTATTACCTTGTCTTTTAGGTCATTAATTCATTCCTCTGCTTCTTCTAGACTGCTCTTCATTCTGTCAAGCATGTTTCTCACTACCTTTAGTGAGCCCTTTATCTCTGCTATGTTGTTCCTTATCTCTCTGTTGAGGGAGATGTCTTCCACTCTTTTATCAAATCCAGTGAGTATCCTTATGATCATTGCTTCAAATTCTCTATCAGGCATATTACTTCTATCTGTTTTGCTTAGATCTCTGGCCATGGCCTTGTCCCTTTTTTTTTTTAATTTGGGTTCAATTGCTCTGTCTTCTCATTTTGTCGGCCTGTCTGTGTCTGTTTCTGTGTTAGGAGGGTCAGCTATGTCTTCTCTTGAAAGTAGTGACTTTATGAAGAGGTCCTGGAGTGCCCTGCCATGCAGTGTCCCCTTTTCACCAGGACCTGGCCCTTATGTGCGTTGCTTACACCCTGCTGTTTGGTCTGAGTCACTTTGCCTTTCAGTGCAGTCATCTGTACTGACTGTCTGTCTATTGTGGGCTGTGTTTGCTCTCTGTGGTGTTAGTGGGATCCAGGCAGGCCAGCTCTGTAGGGGCAGTGTGCTTGCTGGGGAACTTCGGGGTGGGCAGTGGTGTCAGCAAAATTTCCACTGTGCCACTAGTCCTATGCCAGATCCCCTGAAGTGCTGCAGCAGGTAGGGGCTAGGTGCTAGGGCAGCTGGGGTTATGAGGCTGGGTGTGGTGGCTGGGCATTGCAGGTGCATGGCTTTAACAAAATCTCCCTTGAGCCTAGGGTGGAGGCTAGAAAGCTCAGAAGTGGGCAAGTCCTCAGGAGAACTCATGGGTATGGCACACTGCTACCAGGTTAGGTAGCAAGTGTCTGTGCAGTCCTGCCTCTCCCAGATGGCCTTGTGTTTATACTGGGAGGTGGGCGGGGGGAAATGGCACCCGCCAGTTCCCTTGTTTTCATAGAAGTCCCCCAACACACTCCAAAATCAGTATGAAGAGATCTGTCTCCCATTTGCCCCTGGTGTTGTATAAACGGCCGTTTTTGTGTTGCCTCTCCATGCAGGCTGCTGCCTCTTTAAGGACAGCAGCCCAGCCATCACTGGCCTTCCCAGCTTGCCCAGTCAGTTGACTTTTGAAGCTCCAGGCTCCAAGTCCCACTGGTTATACAACCTCACTGAATTCAGCCCTTCTGGTTTTCAAGCCAAATGTTATGGGAATTAGTCTTCCCTGTGTGAGTTCCCCCATATGAGGGCCCATTTTTCTGCCCTCTCTGTGTGCACAGCTCCCTCCCTCCTGTGGGCAGCCTCCCTCCACCTTTCTGACCTTCCTAACTTTTCAGATGTTGCTGCTTCTCTGTATTTAGTTGTGGAGTTTGTTCTGCCGGTCTTTGGATAGTTCTCTGGTTTTTATTTACTTGGATGTGGATGATACCTAGTTGTAAATGTGGGACAGGGTGAGCTCAGGGTCCTCCTACCCTGCCATCTTCCCAAACTCTTCCTGACTGCTTTAACAGTGGGTTTCCTTCTTACTACATGATGTGTTGTGAAATTTTTGATTGAACACTGGACATTGTGATAAAACAATGGGGACTGAGGTAAACAGTATTTACTCATGGAAATGGGCATGCCTCTTCTTCTGTTAGGACATTAGCAAGAGAGGTTGAGTCAATTCAGTCAGGCATTGAGTTGGGCTTGCTTTCTGTTGTTGCTATTTTTAATCTCAGTGTACTAGAGGCCTCAGATTCTTCCAGTGATACACTACTGTTGCCTTGTGCTCAGTGTGAGGCCTAGAGTTTTTCTCACTGTCCCTGCTCTACTTTCAGCTTTTAGCAGTCCCAGAATGCCTGCTCTGTGTGGGGACTGGGGGTCTCTTGCCAGCTCTAGCAGCAGAATCCTAGTGCTTGTTGCTTAGCATTAGGCTCTTGGGGGAGGAGGGGCATGTGGGATTCTCAGTCCCCCTGGTCAGTCTCAATTTTAGGCAGAGTCTATGTACCCAGGCCTCTGAAGTGGGGTTTTATATTTCTGCCCCTCCTCAATCTCCATGAGAGCCAAATTCTGCTTTGAATCTGTGACAGCTCTTAGGCAGAAGAGTTTCCAGCTTCTCCCCAGTGGTAGCATACCTCTAGCTTTTATTGGTGCAAAATCCTGGGACCAAGAGGTTCTTCTGTCCCTTCTATAAGGCAGAGGGTCCAGAAGCAGTGGGTATTTGTGAGTTGTGTAGGTGAGGAAGAAGTTCCTCTCCAAGAAGCAGACGGGTTTTGCTTCTTTCCCTCCTCAGGAAGCACTGGAACTTCACTTAGGTCCTGGGAGTGAAAGGATTTACTGAGCCTTCTTCGGTGGCTTAAGGCTTTTGCTTAATAAGAAAGAAGATTCTGACAAAGAAAGTGGGGTTTGAGGCCTGTCTCCTGGAGGCACCCAATCAACTTTTGCATGCCTGTGCCACTCAGGTGGGCTCTTTTCTCCCTCTTGACCTACCTCTAATCTTTCTTGTGAGAAAACCAATGGAGGCCCATGAAAAATAGCCCGCAAGTGAATGTAAACTCACTTTGGGTTCTGAAGGTGTGTCCCATATTTTCTTAGAGGGGCTTGTCACTCTCTGGAATTTAGTTCAACTGGTTGTCTTACAAACTGAGTTTTCACAGTGGGTTCAAGAACAGTTATAATTTTGAAGATTACATGGCCTTTACTCATTGTTATGATGGGAATGATGGTGTCCTGAGTATTTGTTTTACTAAGGAAAGCAGCAGTTATCAGACACTTAGTATTTTTTCAAGAAACCCTCAGTCCTTGAAGATATGAATTAAATCTTCTTTTTTTGTTGTTAAGTCCATTCCAGTTCTAATTTTGTAAGATTCTAAGAATATCATAGAAGGGAAACATAAATGTAGGCTGGAGCTATGGGGAAAGAGAATAAGAAACTAAATTTGGCTATGAGGTAGTCACTGGCCATTGAGAGAGACAGATACCTAGGAAATGATTACGTTACAATGTGTGGTGGGAAAGATACAATGTAGCTTAAATGAAGAATCATGATGGTAATTTAGTGTGAGGAGCTGGGGGAGGCTGGAGAAGAAAAACAAGAAAATCTGGCCTGGAAAGCAATCATAAGGTATAAATTGAACTGAGTCTTGAAGTAGTTCTCTAGGGAGAAGAGCAGAAAAGAAGTATATTCAAGGCAAAGAGAGGTAAATAAACCAGCAGGGTTTAGGGCTGAGTGGAGTGCCAGGAGGTGAGGATAAGAACAGAAATCATGGACTCAGACAGACCTGAGTTTGAAACCTGGTCTGCTGCTTCAAGACTGTGTGACTCTGGACAGGTGGTTAATCCCTAAAACTGCATTTGACCAGCCTGTCAAATTAAAGTATTAATGCTTACCTCTCAGGGTTGTTATGAGGATTAAATGAGATAATGCACCTAAGGTCTAGCTAACCACATCTGGAGCACATCTGCGCTTAGTGCGCATGGCTGTTCCTGCTGGTAGCAGTGGTTCCCCGTCACAGAGCAGAGGCCCCACACATCCTCTGCAGCACTAGTCACCTGGGACTTTTTGAGAAACCTTAAGAAGCCCAGAAGGTCACCTGCTTTAGGAAAACAACTGCCTCTGTGTCCTGAGTATAATCCTCTTCTTCCTTAATATATTACAGTTCCTATCTCTTCCTTGGCACAAAAACCAGAATACATATTTTAAAGTAGCTCAGAGATCCTCCTACTAGAAGCAGCAAGTAACAATTTATGCCTGGCAAGTAGGAAGAACTACTAATTTAATCTGTTTCACTACATCTGTGTAGGAGGGAAAACAGATTTAAAAAAAGTATGTGCTCCAAAACCATTCTTACTTACAGGGCAGAGTTAAACTCAGGTTCACATAATGCAAACATAGTGAAACACAGATATACCGCTCAGCAATGACTCCATTTCTATACTGAGAACTAAGGGTTAGAGCCCATGTATATGACATCCAAGGCTCAGGCTATTGCTGTTTCTTGTTTGCTTGCTTTTGTCTTGGGCTACCAGAGCCGGCAGCAGCTCTCTCCAGACATTTAGTAATCCTGAAGAGGCCTGGAAATTGCCTCCCTAGTGCTGCTAAGAATTCACTACGTTGCACAGATTTCATTCCTTGGGCTACGCTACCTGGCTATGGCTCAATCACTTCTGAGAATCAGACTTAACCTAGAGAATGCCCTAGGACTGCACTTTTCAAATTTTAGGCTGTGCCCGAATTATATGTAGGACTTGCTAAAACACAGAATGCTGGGCCCTAGCCCTGGAATTTTTGATTTGCTATGGGGTGGAGCCTCTATTCGGTATTTCTAACATATTCCTAGTTGATACTGATGCTCTGGGTCTCAAGACCACCCTTGGAGGACCACTGCCCTCAGAGGTTTTTGTTTTCATAGAGTGGCATACCATCTACTTACCTGAGGGGTGTGTTAGAAGAACCCACTGTCACTGGCTTATAGAAGGAACTGTGAGAATGGGAGAGACAGTGAATAAATGACAACAGGGTAAGGCAAGGGCAGAAAGGAAGAGGGATAAACAGTTCTTCCATCAGTTTTTAAAAGGGGCTGAGGGCTGAGGCTTAACTTGAGGGTCTGTGGAGTGTTGGCAGGTCAGCATTTTTTTTTTTTCCTTCCATATAATATTCATTAGACCTGGGAGCACAGAGCCAATATATCCAAACCCATCAACAATAGCTCCATCCTACTTATTACACCAAGGTTCAGTGGACAGTCTCAGGAACACAATCGCTAAGGACAATTATCCTGATCTTTCCCCAAAGGTCATTCCTCTCAGAACTAAGAGAGTTCACTCACATTTCTGGGTACCTATTTTCAATACCTTAGAAAACAAGCAGGCACTTTTGTTTTTCTCTTTACGACTGTCCTGCACTTGAATATATGGGTCTCTTTTATATCCACTTTCCTATTCGTAAGGCCAGATAGGAAAGAAAAATTGAGGCTAGAGTGGGCACAGTGAAAGCCTGGGTCCTATCCCTAGCCCTAGCCCTAGTTCTAACACTCCCTTGCTGGGTAACCTTAGGCATGCAATCTCTCTCACTCTCAGGTTCCTTATTCATAAAATAAAAAGACTAGTGGAAAGAGCTACATGATTATTTCAGAAAAGTCTTTCCCATTCTAAAACCCCATTATTCCTAAGATTCCACATTTCCTTCCTAGTATGAAAAGAGGAATATTTGTATCTGAAATGAAGAGGCACAATAAAGGAACACTGAATTCTACTTGACTTTGTAATGACCCTTTAAAGTTGCCTGGTTCAATGCAGTAGCTTCTGGCCACAGATAGAACACTTTCACTATCATAAAAAGTACTATTTGTCAGCACTGCTTTGGAAGTCTAATCATAAAAGAGTAAATGGTTTTCTTTCCTTTTCCACTGAGGCATGTTTCTTTCCTCCTCTCTCCATTCCCTCACCCCCACCAATATAAACTCTGTCTGGAATCACTTAAGTATTTGCCTTAATCTTAACTTTATGTTGTAGTTGTAACCACAACTATGCATCAGATATACGCAACTTTATAACAAAATTCTATTTCTAGAATAGAAAATGATTAGAAATGAGTTCTTTAGTAGTACAATAGCCTCTAGAAATCCTTAACATAGCACAGCTTCTCATCTGCCTGGAATAGTTTAGGTATGACTCTGCTTTTAAGCTAGGGATTCTGCCTGTAATGTCATGTAGCTGAAGCATAGATAACAACCTTCTTAGCTCACTCCTCATACTTCTGGGTTCCCACCTGTATATTCAAGAGACTTCCTTTCTGCATCATGTATAAAATTCTCTGGGTAAGTTCTCCCTTTCTTTCTATAAGCAGTACTGTCAATAACATGGGTTCCGGAGTCATACATAGCTGAGTTTCAATATCGGAATTGTCATTTACTAGTTGTGTGCCTTAACATTTATATTCTACGAGCTTAGAATTTTCTATAAATGGCGATAGTTAAGAGTAACATAGCACTGTGGAAGTTAAAATGATGAAATGTATTTAAAAGCACTTAGCAGATAACAAATGCACAAAAAAGTTAGCTACTGCTATTAAAGATCACACGAAATTCAAATTCTTGCCCGAAGAACAAGACATCTGGTAAACTGTCAAACTATCAACTCACAGATTACTTTCTAACTGCACCTTTACAAATGATATCAGATCACCTTGGCCGCATATGACAACCTGACGTTATGCACCTCCTGAAGTAATGCAATATGAAATAGATATGAAGCAGTCTTCTTGCACAGAGCGATGACTTGAGTACAATCAAGCAGTTAGACACAACTTCCAGTTTATAAGAAATAAGGGAGTAACAAAAGAACAAATTAAATGACAACACAAAAAAATGAGACAAATCCACAACATAGGCTACAGTGGCCAGCCTCTAAGTTGGCATGCCAAGATAGCTGCCTACTGGTATTCATACTCCTTTATCCCCTCCACACTGTTATAGTGTTGGTCCTCATGACTAAGAAAACATGGCAGAAGTGACCTATTTCACTTCCAAGATTACGTTATAAAAAATAATCTAGGTTCCATCTGGTCAGTGTGTATGTGCACGTGCACATGTGTATGTGTGTATCTTTCTCTTGGATTGCTCGCTGTGCATGAAGTTGGTTGCCATGTTGTTAGCAACTCTATGGACAGATCCACATGCCAAAAAATGAGGCTTCTTGGCAATAGTCTATTGAGTGAATGTTACTGGTAGTGGATCCTACCGTATCAGTCAAGCCATCAGATGATCACAGGGCCAGCTGACATCTTGATTACAACCTCATGAGGGATTCTGAGCCACCCAGCTAAACTGCTTCTAGATTTCTCATGCTCAAAACCTGTGTGAAATAATGTTTGTTGTTTGAAGATTCTAAGTTTGGAATAACTTGTTACATAGAAACAGTAAGTCAGCTATTCCACAGATAAAACCAAGATTTAGGACTAGTCTTGATTTTGGCTCAGGTCATGATCTCATGGTGCTGAGATTGAGCCCCATATTAGGCTTCACGCTCAGTGGGGAGTCTGCTTGAGATTCTCTCTCTCCTTCTCCCTCTGCCCCTAACCCCTACTCTCTCTCTTTCTAAAATAAATACATCTTTTTTAAAAAAGGTTTTATTTATTTATTTGACAGAGAGAGAGCATAAGCAGGGGGAGCAGCAGAAGGAGAGGGAGGGAGAGGGAGCAGGGAGGCTGATGCAGGGCTTGATCCCAGGGCCCTGGGATCATAACATGAGCCGAAGGCAGACACTTAACCAACTGAGTCACCCAGGTGCCCCAATAAATACATCTTTAAAAAAAATAAGAATTAAAAAAAAAGTTTCAGGAACTGTTCTATATTACAAGAGAGTAAAGAGACATAACAACCAAATTGTGAACTCTGATTTAAATCCTGTTTTAAAAAATGGTAGCTATTAAAAAAATGTAGGGACTGTTAGGACAATTAGAATATAAACATGTATTAGATGACATCATGGAAATTTTAATTTTCTCAGGTGTAGTAAAGTTTTGTTCTTGTACAGAAGAATGCTCTATTTTTAAGAGTTTTATGCTGAAATCACTATGTCTGCAATATAATTTCAAATACTTCACAAAAAATATAGATACAGACGTAACTAGATGAATACAGATGAAACAACAGGACAAATGCCAGTAATTACAGACAAAATACAGGTAGTGGGTATGTAAGTGTTCATTGCACTATTCTATAAACTTTTCTTTATGTTTACAATTTTTCCCTATTAAAAATGTTAAACAATGAAATATACCCCTCCAAATTAGAGTTATCTATAATTGTCATTAGGTTAAAAAAGACTTCAGCCCAATGAGATCTGAGTCCAGATTTTACACCACAGATTGTTGATATTCAGTTCAGAAGTTTGTATGATTCCAAAACATATCAGAGGACAATTGTTGAACCAGGTTATCCTATTTGTCCAATGTTTGCTGGTGGTTCAAAAATACAAAGTTAGTACTGATCCCTCTGTCTTCTTTTCCTGTTTTCATCTTATTTTCTTTTTCATAAAAAGCAGACAATTACTAAATCCAAGAGGAATTAGTCCATTTCAGTATCCAGGTGCACAAACATAACCATAAGCTCATTTTTATATAATAAATAAAGAACTTATGTGCTTATCCAAAACACAGGAGGAAAAACACAGTGGGGGAAAAACAGCAGGCAGACAAGGAATCCACATAACAGAAGTTAACTGAAAAAGGTACTTTAAAACCAATCAGTTAATTTGCAAGTTAAATAAAATTTTACTTCTTACTGTAATACCAATATGAAAATAATATCCGGGTGTAAGTTCTCAGTTTAAGAAAAATTCAGTGACACTCTCATCATTAACACATCAAAATTATGCTTTAAAAAAATGGACATAGCCAATTTATAGTCAAAACAATACCTCAGCATTTATTTTTATGTAAAAAACATTTTATATTTCTACATTGTACTGATGAGTTTTGTTTTTACATCATGCATTTCCAATTATGCTTGCATAGCAAATATTTTAAAATTTACATTTATTTAGTATAACATATAATTTAAAATATAAGTTTTACTTCACACCAATAGAAAATTAAATTAAAGCTACCCTGATACATTACATCAGTACACTCTGTTAGTGAGGTTGTGGTGAGAACAGGAACTCTTCTGCATCAGTGGGGTAAAAAGAAATGGCACAGCTTTTACAAAGGGAAAATGTGGCCGTATCTAGCAAAATTATATAGGGCTATCCCACTTCTGATAAGTGCAAGATTTTCACTGCAGGCTCCTTTACAGTAAAAGAATGGAAACAAAGTAATCAGTCATTAAGGGACTGCCTTATGGTACATATAAGCAACAGATTACCAGGAAGCTAAAAAAAGGGAAGAAAAATATCTCTATATACAGGTACAAAGTGATCATACAGATATATTGCTACCTGAAAGAAGTGGGGTAGAAAGTATATAGTGTATTATTTTTTCAGAAAGAGGATAAATACATACATATTCATATTTGCTTATATAAGAAATTGAGGTTTTTCAAAGTTACTAATGGCAAAGGGAAAAAAAACAAAGTTGAGGAGACAGAAATAGAAACTAAACTTATTTGAATATATCTTGTTTTAATAGATTCAACTTGTACTATGAAAATATTTACATAATTATAAAAATTTATAAAGCTATATAAATTTAGTTTTTATACAAAACTGTAAAATTACAATTTATAAAATGATAAATGTTTTGTAAAATTTTATAGTTTTATTCACACAGAATTTTATGAAATCAGAAAAAATAAAATTAAAACAAATTAGCCAAAATAACCACCTAGAGAAAAACTATTCCAAGTGACTTTATAAAAAACAGTAATATAACTATCACTGCTGGGATATGCCATAAAGATAAGGATAATTGCTTAAAAAAATCAAACTATTTTCAGTAATCATTTGTGGCAGTAATGTTGATAATGTTATTCTGAAAGTGTTATTATGTATATATTTCAAGATAATGTGAGTAATTATTTGATATTCTACTTCCTACTTTCCCAGAGTCATTGAGAGTGGTATTCTCAGCATGAGAGAAAGGAAACATAAATATTAACATAAACTATGTTAAGTAAAACACCTGTAGTCTCGAACCTGAGTTGAAATCAATTTATATTCAGTTGTGACATATTTTGTCTCTAAAGAAGTTACAGTCTCCTTATGATATCCACTGAAAAGACCTAAAAATGATGACCAACCTAGAAGCAATGAATGCTCCAACTGCCCAGATTATAGTCTTGAAGAAATACCTGATTCCAGGTCTGAGGCAGGAAATACACAAGATGTACCAAGAACATCTTGTCATACTGAAAACTACACTTTTAAACAACCCATTTATCAAAGAGGAAATAAATCAAAAGGAAAATTAGAAAGTGTTTTCAATTGAAAAGGAAAGCATCGCATATCAGAATTTGTGGATGCCACCGAAATAGCACTTGGGGAGGAATTTCTGCTGTTCAATGACGATGTTAGAAGAGAAGAAAGATCTTAGAACAACTATCTCAACTTCTTTCTTAAGAAACTTAAAAACAATAGCAAATTAAACCCAAAACAAGAAGAAGGGAATACTCAAGATCAAAGTGGAAATCACTGAAATGGGAAACAGAAAACAGACAAAATTAATGAAATCAAAAGCTGGTTCTTTGAGAATATTGATAAAAATTGTTAAACCTGGGGCACCTGGGTGGCTCAGTGGGTTGAGCATCTGCCTTTGGCTCAGGTCATGATCTCCGGGTCCTAGGATCGAGCCTCATGTCGGGCTCCCTGCTCAGTGGGGAGTCTGCTTCTCCCTCTCCCTCTGCCCCTCCCCCGTTCATGCTCTCTCTCTCTCTCTCTCTCTCTCTCTCTCTAATAAATAAAATCTTTAAAAAAATTGTTAAACCTTTGGTAGACTGACCAAGCATAAAAAAGATACTAATATTACTATTATATAATATACTAATATTAGAAATACTAGTATCAGAAATTTGAGACAAAATATCACTACAAATTCTTCAGAGGTTAACAGGACAATAAGGAAGTATTATGAAGAATTATATGGCTATAAATTTGACAATGTAGATGAAATGGAAAATATCCTTAAACTATGTAATCTACCACAGTTTACTCAAAAAGAAATAATCTGAATAGTCCTATTAGGGACATTGAGTATATAGTTAAAGCCTTCCCACAAAACAAAACTCAATGCCCATACAGCTTCACAGGTGAATTCTCAAACATGAAAGAAAGAAAGAAAGGAAGAGAGAGAGAGAAAAAGAGAAAGAGAGAGAGAAAGAGAGAGAGAAAGAGAGAAAAGAGAGAGAAAGAGAGAGAGAAAGAAAGAAAGAAAGAAAGAAAGAAAGAAAGAAAGAAAAAAGAGAAAGAAAGAGAAAGAAAAAGAGAAAGGAAGAGAGAAAGAAAGAAAGAAAGAGAGAAAGAAAGAGAAAGACAGACAGACAAATCCTACACAAACGTTTCCAGAAAACTAAATGGAAGAAACATCTCAACTCAATCATAGAAGCTAGCATTAACCTGGTTACCAGAGCTAGACAAAGACATTATAGGAAAAGAAAACTACAGACCAGTATCCCTCATGAACACAGATGCCAAAATTCTAAAAATATTCTTTGGCAAATCGAATTTAACAATACATGAAAAGGATGTTATATCATGACTGAGTGGGGTTGATCTCAAGAATGCAGTTACTTTAACATTCTAAAATAAATCAACATAATTCACATATTAACAAATTAAAAATAAAAAATCTTATGGTTATCTCAATAGATGGTAAAAAAACATCTGACAAAAATTCAATGTTCATGATAAAAAGTCAGCAATCTAGGAATAGAAGGGAATTTCCTCTTTCTTCCTAATGTCAAGAGTAAGACAAAGATGTCTACCATCACCACCTCTTTTCCACAATGTGCTCAGGCTTTGGCCAGAGAAATCAGGCAAAAAAAGGAAATAAAGGGAATCTAGATTGTAAGGAAGAAGCAGAACTATCCGTGCTTACAGACAACATGATCATCTGTGCAGAAAGCTCAATAGAACAAACAAAAAAAATCTACTAAAACTAGTAAGTGAGTTTAGCAAAGTTGAAGGATAGACAATGTACAATGTAAAACAACCAACTGTATTTCTACATACAGGCAACAAACACTTGAAAAAAAATGCTGTTTACAAATAGCAGTAAATATGAAATACTTATGGGTAAATATGACAAAATATGTAAAATATGAGTGCACCAAAAAAGATAAAACACTGCTGAGGAATATTAAAGAAGACCTAAATAAATGAGAAATACATTTTGTTCATGTTGAGTTGGAAGACTTAATATTATTAAAATATCAGTTCTACCCTGATTGATCTATAAATTCAGAATCCCAGTAAGTAATTTGCAGAAATCATACAGAGTATGTTTTCCAATTACAACAGAAGTAAAGTAGCAATTAATAATAGAAAAACAATGGGAAAGTCCAGAAAGTTTTGGAAATTAAATAGCACAATATAATAATCATGGGTACAAGAAGAAATTACAGGGAAACTGAAAAACATTTTAAACTAAAGGAGAATGAAAATACAACATATCCAAATTTGAAATGTGGCTAAAACAGTACTTAGAAAAAACATCTCACATTAGAAAAGATGAAAGGTTTAAAATCACTAATCCAAGTCTCCATTTTAAGACGTTTGGAAAAGAAGAACAAATAAAATACAAAATAAGTGAAAGGAAGTAAATAATAAAGATAAGAGCAAAAATCATTAAGAGATTTCTGTTCTGGGCGCCTGGGTGGCTCAGTCGTTAGGTGTCTGCCTTTGGCTCAGGTCATGATCTCAGGGTCCTGGGATCAAGCCCCGCATCGGGCTCCCTGCTCAGCGGGAAGCCTGCTTCTCCCTCTCCCACTCCCCCTCTGCTTGTGTTCCCTCTCTCACTGTGTCTCTCTCTGTCAAATAAATAAATAAAATCTTAAAAAAAAAAGAGAGAGATTTCTGTTCTCAACCATGTTAGAGAGACTTACACAACTAAAAAAAGAAAAGGAAAGAAAAAGAAAAAAAAAGAGAAAAAGAAAGAAGAAAGGAAGGAAGAAACAACCATTTCAGAACTGGACAACAGGAGCACAGAACACTGATCCCTAAGAGAAGAGAAACAAAGGAGGTAAGCTCTAAGACTGCCCCTGACTGCTGTGTAGGTAGAGATTCTACTCCACAGTTCGGGGAAGAGGAAGCCAAACAGAGCCCAGCTTGAGGAGACAGAGTTAAGAATTCAAGGAGGCTAAAACTCACAAAGTGGAGTAACCAATGAGGAAAGAGCTGTCCAGAGACAGAACTCAGAGATCTGCTAAGGGTTCTGCTCAAGTTTTCATGTGAAAACTGATCAATGCATGTGTGTGAGGAAGTGACTCGAGGACAGGGAAATAACCACCGGGAAAAAAGCAGGTAGAACTAATACAGGGGTGGAAATAGTTCATGTTCCCAATGGCCAAAGTGGAGAAACCTCATTAATATAAGCGGCATTGAGTGAAGGATGATGTGATTGTGAATGCAGAAAGTCCTGATGACTCTACCAAAAAATGCTATTGGAACTAACAGTACATTTAATAAACTTGCCAGACACAATTACTATGTGATTTCTCTATATATTAGCAGCGAACAATTGGAAATTAAAAATTTTAAACTGTACCACTTATATTAGCATCAAACAATTTAGGATACCCAGGGATAAATTTGACAAAATATATGCAAGATGGTGAAAACTGTAAAATATTGTTGAGAGAAATAAAAGCAGACTGAAATAAATGAAGAAATACTGTGTTCATGGATGCAAGTCTCAATATTGCTAAAATGTCAATTTTACTCACATTGATGTCAGTAAAATGTGATTATCAATAAAATCCCAGCAACATTCTTACAGAAACTGTCAAACTGATTAAAAAATTTCTATGGAAACTTATAGGACCTAATACCAAAATGATTTTGAAAAGTAAGAACAAAGTTGAACTCTCACAACCTGATTTAAAAAACATACTTTAAAGCCACAGTTATCAAGAAAGTGTGATACTAGCATGAAGAAGAGAATAGTGTCCAGAAGTGGACACACACTTACACAGCCAAATGATTATCTGACAATAGTGCAGACATAATTAAGTGGGGACAGAAAAATCTTTTCAAAAACAGTGCTGAAACAACTGGATGGCCATATGCAGTGTAAGTATCGACGCTGATCTCATACGATACAAAAATTAACTCAAAATGGATCAGAGCCCTAAATGTAAAATCTGAAACTATAAAAATTCTACCATAATGCACAGGAAGAGATGTTGACCTCGGGTTTAGAAAAAAATATTTAATAGTACATAGAATGCACAAAAGTGTAAAAGAAAAAAAAAAAACAGACTTCATCATAATTTAAAACTTGGCTCTCGGAAAGACATCATTATTATAATGAAAAGGCAAGCTACGTACTGGAAAAAAATAGTCACAAAACACATGACTCAATAAGGGACTTCTATTTAGAACTATACTGGCAACTGAATTTTCTGAGATTATGGAAATATTTTCTATCCGCACTAATAGGCAGCCGCTATTCATATGTAACTAAATGAGTACTTGAAATGTAGCTAGTGTGATTAA
The DNA here is from genome assembly GCF_964656455.1 of Halichoerus grypus. NCBI lineage: Eukaryota > Metazoa > Chordata > Mammalia > Carnivora > Phocidae > Halichoerus > Halichoerus grypus. The sequence continues at coordinate 104,139,847 of NC_135722.1, read as the reverse complement.
GGAACTGCATTTATAGTATTCAGTTTAAAGTGAACTTTTGGGATCAGGGCGGAGCAAGATGGCGGAGGAGTAGGAGACCTGGATTTCGTCTGGTCTCAGGAATTCAGCTGGATAGGGATCAAACCATTCTGAACACCTACAAACTCAACAGGAGATCGAAGAAAAGAATAGCAACAACCCTCTCATCAGAAAAGTGACCACTTTCTGGAAGGTAGGACGTGCGGAGAAGTGAATCCGAGGCGATACTCGGGAGGACAGACGGCGGGGGAGGGGCCTCCGTCGGCCGCTTCTGGCAAGTGATAGAGCCGCGGGGCACAAAATCGGAACTTTTAGAAGTCTGCTCTGCTGAGGGACGTCACTCCGGTGGCTAAGTGGGGGGTAGAACCCTCGCGGGACAGTGTGGTCTCAGGACCCTCGGGGTCACAGGAAGACCGGGGGTGCCTGAGTGCGGCAGAGCTCCCAGGGATCGGAGTGGGGAAGTCGGCTGCAGAGACGGAGCGGAGGCACGGGCTCTCAGCTCGGGATTGCCATAAACCGTGATCCGCAGCACAGTCAGGCCACTGCTCCTCCAGCAGGGACCCAACAAGCGGCAGATCCAGAGAGACACCCCCTTCCTCCCCGGGGAGGAGTGGTGTGGGAGCGCACCGCGGGGATCTGCTGGGTTTGGAGACTCCACACGGGGTCGGGTGCCAGAGATAGAAACGCTCGGTCACAGGCCGGGTGAGCACGGAGTGCGGCCGGAGACCGGGGAGACGGGAGTGACTGACTGCTTTTCTCTGGGGGCGCACTGAGGAGCGGGCCCCGAGTTCTCGGCTCCTCCGGGGCGGAGATTGGGAGGCCGCCATTTTCACTCTCCGCCTCCAAAGCTGTATGGAAAGCTTGCAGGGAACAAAAGCTCCCGAGAGCAAACCCGAGCAGATTACTTAGCCTGGACCGGGCAAGGGCGGGGCAATTTTGCCTCCGGCAAAGACATTTGGGAACCACGGCAACAGGCCCCTCCCCCAGAAGATCAGCGAGAACAGCCAGCCAAGACCAAGTTTACCGATCAATGAGAACGGCAGGACTCCAGCGCTAGGGGAATACTGCACATAGAATCCATGGCTTTTTTACCATGATTCTTTAGTCTTTCAAAGTTAATTTTTTTTTTTAACTGTCTTTTTTTTTTTTTTGAATTTTTTTTCCCCTTTTTCAACCAACATCTTATCAATCCCTTTTTTAAAAAACAATTTTATTTTTCATTTTTAGAGTCATATTCTATCCCTTCATAGTAGTTACCTATATTTTTGGCATATATATATAAGTTGTTCTCTCTTTAAAATTTTGAGATAGTTTCTTCTAACAGATCAAAATATACCCTAAATCTCTAGTGTATGGTTTTTTTCCTACTCCCCTGCCTGATCACATTCTCTCCCTTTTTTTTTTTTAAATCCTCTTCTTTTTTCAAAGAACTTCTTATCAATTCCTTTTATAAAATTTTTTATAATTTTCATCTTTACAGTCATATTCCATCCCTTCATCATATCAACCCTTATTTTTGTACATATATAAGTTTTTCTTTCTTTAAAATTTTGGGAGGCACTTTCTTCTAACAGACCAAAATACACCCAAAATCTAGTGTGGGGCACTGGTCTGTGTACCAGCCTGATCATATTTGATCATATTCTGTTTTTTTTTGTTTTGTTCTGTTTTTGTTTGTTTTTATCTTTACCTTTTTCTTTTTCTTTTTTCTCTCTTTCCCTTTCTTTTCCCCCTGCTTCAGGTCTTTTCTGATTTGTTTAAATCAGGGGACGTGGTTACCCTGTTAGCATTTTGTTCTCTCATTAATCTATTCTCCTCTGGACAAAATGACAAGATGGAAAAAATCACCTCAACAAAAAGAACAAGAGGTACTACCGACTGCCAGGGACCTACTCAATACGGACATTAGTACGATGTCGGATCTAGAGTTCAGAATCATCACTTTAAAGATACTAGCTGGGCTTGAAAAAAGCATGGAAGTTATTAGAGAAACCCTTTCTGGAGAAGTAAAAGAACTATAATCAAGTCGAAATCAAAAAGGCTATTAATGAGGTGCAATCAAATATGGGGGTGCTAACTGCTAGGATAAATAAGGCAGAAGGAAGAATCAGTGACATAGAAGACCAAATAATGGAAAATAAAGAAGCTGAGAAAAAGAGAGATAAACAACTACTGGATCACGAGGGCAGAATTCGAGAGATAAGCGATACCATAAGACGAAACAACATTAGAATAATTGGGATCCCAGAAGAAGAAGAAAGAGAGAGAGGGCAGAAGGTATAATGGAGCAAATTATAGCAGAGAACTTCCCTAATTTGGGGAAGGAAACGGGCATCAAAATCCAGGAAGCACAGAGAACCCCTCTCAAAATCAATAAAAATAGGTCAACACCCCGACATCTAATAGTAAAACTTACGAGACTCAGAGACAAAGAGAAAATCCTGAAAGCAGCTCGGGACAAGAGATCTGTAACCTACAATGGTAGAAACATTAGATTGGCAACAGACCTATCCACAGAGACCTGGCAGACCAGAAAGAACTGGCAGGATATATTCAGAGCACTAAATGAGAAAAATATGCAGCCAAGAATACTATATCCAGCTAGGCTATCATTGAAAATAGAAGGAGAGATAAAAAGCTTCCAGGACAAACAAAAACTAAAGGAATTCGCAAACACAACACCAGCCCTCCAAGAAATATTGAAAGGGGTCCTCTAAGCAAAGAGAGAGCCTAAAAGCAACATAGACCAGAAAGGAACACAGACAATATACAGTAACAGTCACCTTACAGGCAATACAATGGCACTAAATTCATATCTTTCAATACTTACCTTGAATGTAAATGGGCTAAATGCCCCAATCAAAAGACACAGTCTATCAGATTGGATAAAAAAACAAGACCCATCGATATGCTGTCTGCAAGAGACTCATTTTAGACCCAAAGACACCTCCAGATTGAAAGTAAGGGGGTGGAAAACCATTTACCATGCTAATGGACACCAAAAGAAAGCTGGGGTGGCAATCCTTATATCAGACAAATTAGATTTTAAACCAAACACTGTAAGAAGAGATGAGGAAGGACACTATATCCTACTTAAAGGGTCTATCCAACAAGAAGATCTAACAATTGTAAATATCTATGCCCCTAACATGGGAGCAGCCAATTATATAAGCCAATTAATAACAAAAGCAAAGAAACACATTGACAACAATACAATAATAGTGGGGGACTTTAACATCCCCCCTCACTGAAATGGACAGATCATCTAAGCAAAAGATCAACAAGGAAATAAAGACTTTAAATGACATACTGGACCAAATGGACTTCACAGACAGATTCAGAACATTCCATCCCAAAGCAACAGAATACACATTCTTCTCTAGTGCCCATGGAACATTCTCCAGAATAGATCACATCCTAGGTCATAAATCAGGTCTCAACTGGTACCGAAAGATTGGGATCATTCCCTGCCTATTTTCAGACCACAATGCTTTGAAACTAGAACTCAATCACAAGAGGAAAGTCGGAAAGAACTCAAATACATGGAGGCTAAAGAACAGCCTACTAAAGAATGAATGGGTCAACCAGGAAATTAAAGAATTAAAAAAATTCATGGAAACCAATGAAAATGAAAACACAACTGTTCAAAATCTTTAGGATGCAGCAAAGGCAGTCCTAAGAGGAAAGTATATAGCAATACAAGCCTTTCTCAAGAAACAAGAAAGGTCTCAAGTACACAACCTAACCCTACACCTAAAGGAGCTGGAGAAAGAACAGCAAATAAAGCCTAAACCCAGCAGGAGAAGAGAAATAATAAAGATCAGAGCAGAAATCAATGAAATAGAAACCAAAAGAACAGTAGAACAGATCAACGAAACTAGGAGCTGGTTCTTTGAAAGAATTCACAAGATTGATAAACCCCTGGCCAGACTTATCAAAAAGAAAAAAGAAATGACCGAAATCAACAAAATCATGAATGAAAGAGGAGAGATCACAACCAACACCAAAGAAATACAAACAATTATAAGAACATATTATGAGCAACTCTATGCCAGCAAATTAGATAACCTGGAAGAAATGGATGCTTTCCTAGAGATGTATCAACTACCAAAACTGAATCAGGAAGAAATAGAAAACCTGAATAGACCTATAACCACTAAGGAAATTGAAGCAGTCATCAGAAATCTCCCAACAAACAAAAGTCCAGGGCCAGATGGCTTCCCAGGGGAATTCTACCAAACATTTAAAGAAGAATTAATACGTATTCTTCTGAAACTGTTCCAAAAATAGAAATGGAAGGAAAACTTCCAAACTCACTTTATGAGGCCAGCATTACCTTGATCCCCAAACCAGACAAAGACCCCATCAAAAAGGAGAATTATAGACCAATATCCCTGATGAACATGGATGCAAAAATTCTCACCAAAATACTAGCCAATAGGATCCAACAGTACATTAAAAGGATTATTCACCATGACCAAGTGGGATTTATCCCTGGGCTGCAAGGTTGGTTCAACATACGCAAATCAATCAACATGATACAATACATTAACAAAAGAACAAGAACAAGAATCATATGATCCTCTCAATAGATGCAGAAGAAGCATTTGACAAAGTACAGCATCCTTTCTTGATCAAAACTCTTCAGAGTATAGGCATAGAGGGTACATACCTCAATATCATAAAAGCCATCTATGAAAAACCCATAGCAAATATTCTCAATGGGGAAAAACTGAGAGCTTTCCCCCTAAGGTCAGGAACGCGGCAGGGATGTCCACTATCACCACTGCTATTCAACATAGTATTAGAAGTCCTAGCCACGGCAATCAGACAACAAAAAGAAATCAAAGGCATCCAAATCGGCAAAGAAGAAGTCAAACTCTCACTGTTTGCAGATGATATGATACTTTATGTGGAAAACCCAAAAGACTCCACCCCAAAACTGCTGGAACTCATACAGGAATTCAGTCAAGTGGCAGGATATAAAATCAATGCACAGAAATCAGTGGCATTCCTATGCACCACCACCAAGACAGAAGAAAGAGAAATTAAGGAGTCGATCTCATTTACAATTGCACCCAAAACCATCAGATACCTAGGAATAAATCTAACCAAAGAGGCAAAGGATCTGTACTCAGAAAACTATAAAATACTCATGAAATAAATTGAGGAAGACACAAAGAAACGGAAAAACGTTCCATGCTCCTGGATTGGAAGAACAAATATTGTGAAGATGTCAATGCTACCTAGAGCAATCTACACATTCAATGCAATCCCCATCAAAATACCATCCACTTTTTTCAAAGAAATGGAACAAATCATCCTAAAATTTGTATGGACCAGAAAAGACCCGCATAGCCAGAGGAATGTTGAAAAAGAAAAGCAAAGCTGGCGGCATCACAATTCCAGACTTCCAGCTCTATTACAAAGCTGTCATCATCATGGTACTGGCACAAAAACAGACACATAGATCAATGGAACAGAATAGAGAGCCCAGAAATGGACCCTCAACTCTATGGTCAACTAATCTTCGACAAAGCAGGAAAGAATGTCCAATGGAAAAAAGGACAGTCTCTTCAACAAATGGTGTTGGGAAAACTGGACAGCCACATGCAGAAGAATGAAACTGGACCCTTTCCTTACACCACACACAAAAATAGACTCAAAATGGTTGAAAGACCTCAATGTGAGACAGGAGTCCATCAAAATCCTAAAGGAGAACACAGGCAGCAACCTCTTCGACCTCAGCCGCAGCCACTTCTTCCTAGAAACATCGCCAAAGGCAAGGGAAGCAAGGGCAAAAATGAACTATTGGGACTTCATCAAGATAAAAAGCTTTTGCACAGCAAAAGAAACAGTCAACAAAACCAAAAAACAACCGACAAAATGGGAGAAGATATTTGCAAATGACATATCAGATAAAGGGCTAGTATCCAAAATCTATAAAGAATTTATCAAACTCAACACCCAAAGAACAAAGAATCCAATCAAGAAATGGGCAGAAGACATGAACAGACATTTTTCCAAAGAAGACATCCAAATGGCCAACAGACACATGAAAAAGTGCTCAACATCGCTCGGCATCAGGGAAATCCAAATCAAAACTTCAATGAGATACCACCTCACACCAGTTAGAATGGCAAAAATTAACAAGTCAGGAAATGACAGATGTTGGTGGGGATGCGGAGAAAGGGGAACCCTCCGAACCCTCCTACACTGTTGGTGGGAATGCAAGCTGGTGCAGCCACTCTGGAAAACAGTATGGAGGTTCCTCAAAAAGTTGAAAATAGAGCTACCATACGATCCAGCAATTGCACTACTGGGTATTTACCGCAAAGATACAAATGTAGGTATCTGAAGGGGTACGTGCACCCCGATGTTTATAGCAGCCATGTCCACAATAGCCAAACTGTGGAAAGAGCCAAGATGTCCACTGACAGATGAATGGATAAATAAGAGGTGGTATATATATATATATATATATATATATATATAATGGAATATTATGCAGCCATCAAAAGGAATGAGATCTTGCCATTTGCAACGACGTGGATAGAACTGGAGGGTATTATGCTGAGTGGAGAAAGTCATGTATCATATGACCTCACTGATATGAGGAATTCTTAATCTCAGGAAACAAACTGAGGGTTGCTGGAGTGGGGGGTGGGATGGGAGGGATGGGGTATCTGGGTGATAGACACTGGGGAGGGTATGTGCTCTGGTAAGCGCTGTGAATTGTGCAAGACTGTTGAATCTCAGATCTGTACCTATGAAACAAATAATGCAATATATGTTAAGAAAAAAAAAAGAAGAAGATAGCAGGAGGGGAAGAATGAAGGGGGGAAATCGGAGGGGGAGACAAACCATAAGAGACGATGGACTCTGAAAAACAAACTGATGGTTCTAGAGGGGAGGGGGCTGGGAGGATGGGTTGGCCTGGTGATGGGTATTAAGGAGGGCATGTTCTGCATGGAGCACTAGGTGTTATGCACAAACAATGAATCATGGAACACTACATCAAGAACTAATGATGTAATGTATGGTGATTAACATAACAATAAAAAAATTAAAAAAAAAAAGTGAACTTTTGGGACTTCATCAAGATAAAAAGCTTCTGCACAGCAAAGGAAACAGTCAACAAAACTAAGAGGCAACCCATGGAATGGGAGAAGATATTTGCAAATGACATTATGGGTAAAGGACTAGTATCCAAGATCTATAAAGAACTTCTCAAACTCAACACCCCCCAAAAAAATAATCCAGTCAATAAATGGGCAGAAGACATGAACAGACACTTCTCCAAAGAAGACATACAAATGACTAACAGACACATGAAAAAATGTTCATCATCATTAGCCATCAGGGAAATACAAATCAAAACCACAATGAGATACCACCTCATGCCAGTTAGAATGGCAGGAAACAACAAGTGTTGGCGAGGATGCAGAGAAAGGGGAACCCTTTTACACTGTTGGTGGGAATGCAGCTGGTACAGTCACTCTGGAAAACAGTATGGAGGTTCCTCCAGATGTTAAAAATAGAGCTACCCTATGACCCAGCAATTGCACTACTAGGTATTTACCCCAAAGATACAGACGTAGTGAAAAGAAGGGGTACCTGTACCCCAATGTTCATAGCAGCAATATCCACAATAACCAAACTGTGGAAGGAACCAAGATTCCCTTCAACAGATGAGTGCATAAAGAAGATATGGTTAACATATACAATGGAATATTATTCCTCAGCCATCAGAAAAGATGAATACCCACTATTTGCATCGACATGGACGGAACTGGAAGGTGTTACGCTAAGTGAAATAAGTCAAGCAGAGAAAGACAATTATCATATGGTTTCACTCATATGTGGGACATTAGGAATAGTGCAAAGACCACAGGGGAAGGGAGGGAAAAATGAATGGGAAGAAGTCAGAGAGGGAGACAAACCATGAGAGACTCTGGACTCCAGGAAACAAACTGAGGGTTACAGAAGGGAGGTGGGTGGGGGGATGGGGTAACAGGATAATAGGCATTAAGGAGGGCACGTGTGGTGATGAGCACTGGGTGTTATATACAACTAATGAATCGTTGAACACTACATCAAAAACTAATGAGGTATTATATATTGGCTAATTAAACATAATAAAAAAATTAATTAATTAATTAAAATTTAAATTGCCAGTGTTTCGTGGCTACCATAATGGGCAGCATAGATCTGGAATTTATAAAGAATACTTAAAATTCAACAGTAAGACAAAAAAAAAAAAAAACCCTCAACATGAATAAGTGATGTGAACTGACACTTTACCAAAGATGATATATGGATGCCAAATAAACCCATGAAAAGATGCTCAACTTCATTAGTAATCAGGAAAATACAAATTAAAACCACAAAGAGGTATAACACACATACAAGAATGACTAAAATTTTTAAAAGATGACCATACTCAGTGTGGGTGAAGACGTGGAACTGTAACTTCCATATACTGCTACTGGGGATATAAAATGGTATAACCACTTTGGAAAACACTTTGGCAGTTTCTTAATACATCTACCATACAACCCAGAGATTGTAATTCTTGGTACTTACCAAAAAATAAAAACATATGAAGTAAAAGTACACACAAATGCTGTACATGAATGTACACAGCAGCTTTATTTTTAATCTCAAAATTGTCAAAAACCCTACCAGTAGGTAAAAGGGATAAACAATTTGTGGTATACCCACACAGTACAATACTGCTCAGCAATAAAAAGTAACATGGTATATTTATACGAAATTCTCAGAAATGCAAACTAACCTATAGTGACATCAAACAGATCACTGATCGCCTGAGGACAGGTTGGTAGGGTAGCATGAAAAAAAGAATCACAAAGGCACATGAGGAATCTTTTGGAGGTTATGAAAATGTTCATTATCTTGATTGTAGTGGTGGTTTCATGGACATAATATGTAAAAATTCATCAAACTGCATACTTTGAGTACTTTACTGATAATTACAATAAATCTTTAAAAAACAACAAAAAAATTGATGAAATAAAAAATGAACACACAATGGGGAAAAGCAACAAAACCAAAAGCTGGTTCTTTGAAAAGATAAATAAAACTGATGCATCTCTAACTAGACTGATCTAGGAAAAAAAAAGAATTCAGAAATTACTAATATCAAGAATGAAAGAAATAGGGATGCTTGGGTGGGTCAGTTGTTAAGCACCTGCCTTTGGCTCAGGTCATGATCCCAGGGTCCTGGGATCAAGCCCTGTGTTGGGCGCCCTGCTCAGCGGGAAGCCTGCTTCTCCCTCTCCCACTCCCCCTGCCTTGTATTCCCTCTCTCGCTGTCTCTCTCTCTCAAATAAATAAATAAAATCTTAAAAAAAAAAAAAGAAAGAAATAACTGTAATGACAGTTCTTACAGATATTAAAAACAAAAAATATTATGAATAACTTTGTGGTGATTAAGTTGACAACTGGGATGAAGTGTACACATTCCTTGAAATAAACAAATTACCAAAACTAACTCAAGAAGGAACGTTTTATCTCTGTTAAACATATTAAAATCATAATTTAAAACCTTTCCAGAAAAAAAACCCTCAAACCCTAGATAACTTTACTAGTGAATTCTACCAAGCATTTTAGGAGGACATACTGGGCATTCCCTTATACACCCTTCTGGAAGGAGGAGGGAACACTGCCCAGATCATTTTATGAGGCCACCATTACCCTGGTGCCCAAACCAGACAAAGATAGTACAGGAAAACTGCAGCCCTATCCCTAATGTATATGGACGGCAAATACTTTATAAATCCACACATAACCCCATTCTAACTGTAAGAAAACATCAGACAAACCCAAAATAAGGACATTCTACTAAATGCCTCAAAAATGTCAAGGTCATCAAAAACAAGAAAGGTCTGAGAAACTGTCATAGTCTAGAGGAGCTTAAGGAAGATATAATGACTAAATCTAATACTGTACTTGGGATGAGATCCTGGGATAGAAAAAAGGACATTAGGTAAAAATCTGGTAAGTATAACCGTCAGTTAATAACAAGGTATTAATACTGGTTCATTAGTTGTGACAAAGGTACTACAGTATTTTGAGATGTTAACAAGGTACAATGGTTGATGGTACCCAGAAACTCTGTAAGATTCTTGCAACTTTTCTATAAATCTAAATCTATTCTAAAATAAAAGTTTATTAAAAAAATACTGTAATTCACTATATTAAGACTAAAAAAAGAAAGCAACAACAACATATGATCATTTCAAAGTTGCGTGAGAAATGTTTGACAAAATTCAATACCCATACATGACAAAACACTAAAAAACTGGAATTAAAAGGTAATTCCTCAATACTGGAAATCTACAAAAAGACTCTATAGCTAGCTAATATCATATGTCATGGTGAAAGGCTAAATATTGTCCTGCCTAAAATGAGGAACAAAAAAGTTAAGTCTGTTCATACCACCTCTATTAAACAATATACCAGAGGTTCTAGCTAGTACATTAAAGTAAGAAAAGAAAATAAAAATTGAACAGGTTAGAATGGAAGAAGTAAAACTGTCTTTATTCTCAAAGGAAATAAATGTGTATATAGAATATTCTGAGAAATTTACATTAAAGCTAATAGAGTTTTTTTTTAAAAAGCTAACAACTAATAAGTGAATTTAGTAAGATCAAAGGATTAAAGGTCAAGAAACAAAGACAGCTATATTTCTATATATTAGCAATTATCAAATGGAACATGCGATAAAAAGTTACAATATCAACAAAAACCATGAACGAACTATTAGAAAGTCCAGTAATGAAGATATTATGATATTGGCAAGGACAGACATATAGACTGATGGAAAAGAATGGAGTTTAGAAGTAGACCTACACAAATATGGTGAGTTGGTTTTTGACAAAGTTTCCAGAAGGAAAACATAGGCCCTATTTTCCCAACTGGCAAAAGAAACTCTTTACAGTCATTGGTATTTCAACAACTGGATATACGTAAGGAAAAACAATAAACCTCTACCCTTACTTTATACCATATACAAAAATTAAATCAACTTGATCATAGGCCTAGCATAGAAGAAAACATAGGATACTATCTTTGAGACTTTTAAATACTCAAATATTTCTTAGATAAGGCACATACATATAAGCTATAAAAGAGAAAACTTGTTAAATTAGACTTCATCATAACTACAAATTTTTGTTCTTCAAAAAGCACTATTAAAGAAAATGAAAAGACAAGACAGACTTAGAGGAAATATTTTCACTATACATATTTGACAAAGGACCTATATATCCAGAATATATAAAGAACTCTTATAATTCCCTAGGTTTACAAATAAAGAAATACACAAAAGTTACTTCACAAAGGAAAATGGGCAATAATTACATGAAATGATGCCCAATATCTTAGTCTTCAGGAAATGCAAATGAAAACCATAATGAGATACCACTATATACTCAGAAGAAAGGCTAATTTTTTTTTTTTTGTAAAGATTTTATTTATTTGACAGAGAGAGACATAGCGAGAAAGGGAACACAAGCAGGGGGAGTGGAGAGGGAGAAGCAGGCTTCCCGTGGAGCAGGGAGCCCGATGTGGGGCTCGATCCCAGGACCCTGGGATCATGACCTGAGCCAAAGGCAGACGCTTAATGACTGAGTTACCCAAGCGCCCCAAGGCTAAAAATTTTTAAACTGTCATTCATTTACTAAGTTTGGGCCAGGATGTGAAACAACGGGAGATCTTATGCATTGTTGGTGGGTACGTAAAATAGTAAAAATACTTTAGAAAAAAGTCTGACAGTTTCTCTTAAAGGTAAAGAAACACTTATTATATGATCCAGTAATTTAACTCTGTGGCATTTACCCAGTAGAGTGAAAACAGAAAAGACTTGCATACAAGTGTTCACAGCAGTTTTCTTCATAATAGCCCCAAACTGCAAACAACTCAAATGTCTATCAACAGGCAAATGAAGAAGCTAACTGTGGGATCTCCACAAATGGAATATTGCTTGGCAATAAAAAGGAACAAACTTCTGATGTATGTAACATGGATGAATCTCAAACACATTCTGCTGAGCCAAAGGGGACAGAGACAAAAGAAATAAATAGGACAAAAGAAAGATATTTCCACTTGATAAAAGATAAAACTATCCTGAGCTTTATCAGTCTCACAATATAGGTTTAAAACTAACAGAATAACAAGAAGAAATTGACCTGTCCACAACTGAAGTGGAAAACACTACACAGCTCCCCAGAGCTCCCTTAGTGAGTGACTGAGCAAGAAGACCGAGTGTCAGGAAGGGACTGATGATTTACATAATGGGTAACGTACTTTTCAACATACATGTCTATGTAACAAATCATAAAGAAAAGTTAGAAATCATATACCATACAATCATATTCTCTGGCACAGGCCAGAAACTTAGATATTAACATTAAAAATTATAGTAAAAAGTGAAAACAAACCCAAGTAATATAAAATGCAATATATAACATTTCAACTTCCCTGCTTTATACTAGAAAATACCCAGAGTTAAGTAAATAATTACATTAAACAATGTAATTTATAGGAATTTTTAGCTTCTTTGAGTTGGAGATAAAAGTAGCAGAATCATTTCAGAGCAATTCTATCACTTTCATTTAAAGTGATGATCTCTCATTTGTCCACATGAAATTACAACAGACAGAATCTAATGGCCACAAAGAGATTATAATAGTAATAATGAAGTTTCATAAACCTAGCTTCTAGAAATGTTCTTTATCTTATGAGATAGCAAATTCTCAAAACTGAAATGATTTTATTGAGGCAGTATATAGTATGTTGGGTAAGGTCACAAATTGTAACATCACAGAGAAATAAATTTAAATTTCAACTCCTTTACTTGACAGCTGAGAGGCTTAAGCTAAATTATTTTAAATTTCTAAGATTAAAAATCTTTACTATAAAATGAAAAAGTCACTTAAAAATATATACACAAAATACTTAACTAGGAACCTGGTAAATGGTAAGCATTCAATTTAAATTAGAGCTTTTATTAGTATTGCCAACATTAACACATTGTCCTATACCATTAAAATTCACCATGTTGAAAATTTGCTCAATTAGCCAATCTGTTAATGTCACCATATTTATCCAGTCTTCAAAAGCTAGAAACTTCATTCTTAATTCCTTCTTCTTTATATCCAAATTTGATTCTCACTCTCTAAATTTTTCCCCTTCACCATATAAGCTCTTCATTATCATTTGCCTGAATTATTTTCACCTGTCTCCTAAATAGTCTACCTGCCTCAACCATCTCTCTTCCAATCAATTCTTTGTTAGGGCTGTCTTTCAAAAACAAAAATTAAATCAAACCACTAATTCTGATTTTCTTGATTATTGCTCTACTACCTAGAAATCCAAAGTACTCAGCCTGACAAAGGCAATTCCCATTCTGGTCTTTGTTTTGCTACCCTCATCACCTGTCACTCCTTCCTAAAAACTCTGAGCTCTAATCTATACTCTCATTAGTAGAACGTTATGTCACCTGTTCCCTCTGCTAAGACACTCCTACACATCCATCAAACCCCAGCACACACAGCGTCACCTCTGCGACACTTTCCCTCAAGGCCTAAGGCAGTTGCATTGTTGTTTTATTTCTACCCTCATTATAGCACGTATAGTCTATTAAAGTAATTTATTTCTGACATTTTTTTCCTTATCTACTTGATTGCGAGCTCCCTGAAGGCTAGTATAGAAAAACTCTTATCTAGTAAGAGTGCCTCCCTCATGGTGGGCAGTCTGAATAAATGACAACATTTTTGTAGGAAAAAGCTGAGATATCAGAAATAAAACATATACGTTGTTACAACTTCCAAAAACTTAGCATATTTATTCCTTAACTCCATACTTCATGTTATAAGTTAAAGCAAATCCTTAGAATTTTATTTATTTTTAATATATTTACATACACAACACATAAATACAGTAGGTAGAGAATATTTCTACCATACACAGCATCAGATATGATGTTGATGATTCAATCATAAAATTATGTACATAAACTTGGAAGCCAAATGACAGAAAAAGGTACCAAGAGGGATATCCATGAATACAGATCAAAATTTCATTTTTACCTCCCTGCATTTTTCAGATTTTCTAAAACACACATGTATAACTTTCTAACAGCTATGTTTTTAAAGAACAAACAAAAACTAGATACTCCAGAAAGCCAGATTTATCAAAAAAGTTAGGATTATTAAATCTCTTAAAAGTTAATTTATAGAGTATGCATCACAGAAATCTCCTAAAGGACCATGCTTGTAGAAATTATTTTTTTCCCAAAAACAGACGGGTTAGTTTCAATGAAGGACAAAAAAAAAGCAACCAAAACCAAGGTATAAATAAAAAATAAAGTGAACAACTGAAGCTAGGTTGGTCTTCAATTATCCAGATGTTTCAGGTTCAAGTGCTTTGGGGGCCTCACAAACCTCAAATTACTGCCACAATCCTGTGTTTTGCTTTGTATATATATGCACATAATATTAAGAATACTGTTTGGCAATACATAAAGAACTCTTACAACTCATTAATAAAAAGACAAGTAACCCAATTAAAAATGTCTAAGTTTTAAATAGAACATTTCCCCCAAAAGATACAAATGGCAAGTAAACACATGAAAAGATGCTCAACATCATAACGCAATGAGAACCAGGAAGAGGCGCCTCTTTGCTCTGGCTGAGAGACCTATAGTCAAAAAGCCAGAAAATAACAAGGGTTGTCAAGGGCGTGGAAAAAGCAGAGCCCTTATGTGTTGCTGGCGGGAGTACGATGGTGCAGCTGTGCTGGAAAACGAGTTTGGCAGTTCCTTAAAAAGCTAAACACAGAGTTATCACATGACCCAGCAATTCCACCCTAGATATATATCCAAGAGAAATGAAACATACAAAAACTTGTATATGAATTTTCACAGCAGCATTATTCATAATAGCTAAAAAATTGAAAATACCCAAATGTCCATCAACGAGCAAATAAACAAAATGTGGTGTATCTATCCACCTAATGAAATATTATTTCACAATTAAAAGTAATGAAGTACTAATTCAAGGTACAACATGGAAGAACCTTGAAAACATTACGCTAACTGGAAGAAGCCAGTCAAAAAAGACCACATAGTGCATGCCGGCATTTATATGAAATGTCTAGAAGAGATAAAGCTATAGGAACAGAAAAGAGAAGAGTGGCTGCTTAGTACTGGAGACAGGGGAAGAAGGGACATGGGAGATAAAGAGGAAGGACAGCTCATGGCTATGGGGTTTCTTCTAGGAGGGATGAGAATGCTTTAGGTCTGTGGTAATAGAGGGTGCCTGGATGGCTTCAGTTAGTTAAGCATCCGACTCTTGGTTTTGGCTCAGGTCATGATCTTGCAGTAGCGGGTGGTGCCCTGTGTCCACCTCACCGCTCAGCAGGGATTCTGCTTCAGATTCTCTCTCCTTCTCCCTCTGCTCCTCCCATCACTTGTGCCCACGTGCACGCTCTCTCTCAAATAAATAAATAAAATCTTAAAAAAAGAAGACTGTGGTAATAGCTGCACAATTCTGTGAATATTTTTAAAACAACTGAATTGTATACTTTAAATGGATGACTTATATGGTATAAACTGTATCTCAATAAAGCTGTTTAAAGAAAGAATGTCATCTGGCCCCTTTTCCAACAAATTATGTGATCTGGAAAGTGAGCATTTTCATTGACAAATGAAAACAGTATCTGTTTCCATCTTTCCACTTCTAGTTATGAGAATACATAAAAGGTACATGGGAGAAACACTCTAGAAAGCTAGTTTAATAAACTGAAGATGACTATTGGCTATCTATCGCTGCCTAACAGATTACCCCAAACATCACAGCTTAAACCAACATTTATTATCTCACACAGTTTCTAATGGTCAGGAACCAAGGAGTGGCTTAGCTGGCTGGGCCTGGCTCAGATCACTTACGAGGCTGCAGTCAGGCGAGGGCTGTGATCTCCGAAAACTTGACTGGGGTTGGAAAACCCAATCCCAAGCTCATTCCTATGGCTGTTGGTTGGAGGCTTCAGTTCCTCCCCTATAGACATCTCCATAGGACTGCTCAGGACATGGTTTCCCACAGAACAAGTCATCAGAGAGACAGAGAGAGTATGACAATTAAGACAGAGGCTCGGCCTTAATCTTAAAAGTGATACACCATCATTTTTGCAATATTCTACTGGTTACACAGATCACTTCTGATCAGTGTGGGAGGGGACTAGACAAGAGCGTGAATACCAGGAGGTGGGAATCACTGGGGCCCTTATGGAGGCTGGAACCAAATGACATTAGAATGATAAACAGCAAATGCTTGACCTTGGCAACGAAAGAGGACAGAAGGGATACATAGTCCTTAGTAGCGTGACAGACACACTCCTGGGGATGTAAGAGTTGCGATAAAAAGGTTTGCAAGGAACATTCATACCATTTTCCATTCTCCATGTGGTGAAGCTGCAATTAGCATAAAGAAACAAAACTGTGACGTTGGGGGCTGGAGGAAGAAGTACATAAACGATTTAGTCAACCTCACTCTCCTCTCTTCCCCACCACTGACAGATGAGCAGACAGTTCCTGTTGCAGAAAGGTTAGGTGACTCTATGAAGGTCATACAGTGACTGAGCAGGAACGAGACCCCATTCTCCGTGTCTTCTCGATACATCAGGAGCTATCCACAGAGAACTGCTGGCAGTGACCCACAGCACAGAGGAGACATAAACGTGCGGGCAGTACTTCACACCCATCAAACACTCAGTCACTCCAGAACTGATACTTCTTTTTGTGATTTTCTGACGCTGGCTGTGTTACTTTCTCAGGCACTAGTGGACGCTTAGCCTTCTTTCCACTCCAACTGAGAGCTGTCCTACTTAGCTGGGGGAGGAAGGAATCACTCATTCAGCTCAGCTAGTATTACAGAGTTTCTGTTCCATAGCCAGCACTGAACATGCAGATGTGAAGAACAGAAAACACTTGGTCCCTTCACTCACAAGGCAGATACTCAAGTTGAGAAAACAAGACCTATATGTGGAACACTAAGAAATTATACATCATGTGACAGGGCAGAGCAAGGATTTATGTATTTTCAACAGTTTTATTTACCAAAAAAACTTACATAATATTACAGTGTGCCAGATACATTACATATCAACTCTCTGAATCCCCTATAAGTTATCCTCATTTTATAGATGAGGTAAGTGAAGCCTTAACAGGTTAAGGAGCTTGTCAAAGTGCTCTCTCCTGGTAAGAAGCAGGGCCAGATTTGACCCAGGCTGGATGGCTGCAGGGCCCGCACTTTCTCAACCACCATACTATGACGCTTCTTGATAATCGTGACAGTTTTTCTTCCTCCTCCCTCATAAGTTCTTTTTTCAGGGTTCTGAAGGAAAGTCGATAATGGGACTCTAAAGCTCCTCTGAGAAGTCCTAGCTTTCACGCTGCACAGGGGAAGGAAGGCCCCAGCCCAGCACAGTAAGGATGTCTCAGGGCAGTGGCTAGCCCTGTGGACAGGGGTGTGGAAGGGGGAGTCAACATCACCAATAAGGCAGTCAGTGCTTCCCTGGTGCCAATATGAGAGATAAGATTGAATCATAACTGCAATTAGCAAATTAAGCTATAGTTGGAAAGAAGAAATTAAATGGATGCATTGTTCTGCAAGTGCAAAAATAAATTAACTCTGCAAAAGTCCACCAGAATGTGGAGAGACTTAATATAATCTAATGATGTCCTCCCAGCACCATGCCATAGGAAAACAGCACAATACACCAGGAACAGATGTATCTGATCTTTTTAAAGAATATGAAAAGTAGTTTGAAAAGAGTAAGGTGATCTGCGGGTCTGGAAAGCTTTTTGCTTAAGAAAGCAATGAGTTACATTTTGGTAAAAATTTGCCACCTTATAAAGCAATAGCTGTCTCTTTCCTTTACAACCAAATTTTACAACTTTGGAAAATGTTCCTCACAAGGAAAGAGGAATCTTGCAGGCGGCTGGCAATCTTCATGTATCAAATTTCTACTTCGTGTTCTTCTGATCACACACCTTGAATTATCTATGGGTCTCTCAATGAAAACCTATGGACACATGGTCCCAAACTGTAGGAAGAGGCCTCCTGCAGAGCTGGCTGGCATAGAGTGCAGCACGATGAGGGGTATCTGGCACAGGTTTTCTTCTAAGATAATGTGTCTATATAGTTTATTGTGATTTTGAAAAGGTATTAAGGATTTTTTAAAAATCCCTCTAAAATTCAAAATTTTATTTCAAAGTCTTGTACCAAGAAACTGTATCTAGATATGGAAGGTTTACAGAATTCCAAAAGAAAGTCTAGTAATTGACCTTTCCTATAAATTATTATCAAACTGTTACCACAACTATCTTAGAGTCTTCAGTATGAGAATGGCCTTTATGAGGTCATTCAATTCATTCCAGTTACCATATCTGGAAAGTTCACACTAAACAATCATAGGTAGAGGTGGATTTTCATTGTTATGAAAGTAGATTTAACCACAATCCTCAGTAAACCACTCCAGAGTATAAATGTACTCCTTGCATATGAAAGAATGATGTGTTATCATCTACTTCAGATGAGTACTAAAATGATAATGTTAACATAACAGAAAAAAAGGAAATGAGGTAATGAGAAATTTGTAGAACACAATGGGGGATAGCCTAGGTAAGGCAATGTTAGTGTGCATGCATGCCCGCACGTGTGTGTGTGTGTGTGTGTGTGTGTGTGTGTGTGTGTGGTCATGCACAGCAGGAGTGAACTGACCAAAAGGAAGCAGAAGCCAGCCAGCAAACAGCTGCTGCCCTAGTTCTCTAACACCTTCTGATGTGGATCTCTCATCCTAGCATCCTTATCTCAAACCGGCCAATTCTCTATGTGTCTCATCTTGACTCATAGCTTTGGCGCATACGGCTCTCCTCGAGACCCTTCATCTGGAGGGGCCAAGCAAACCAGGTCAATCCTCCGTGTCTCAGGACCTTATTTCCCAGAATCATTCCAAGCATACTTTGAACTTCTGCCTAGGGAGACCTCAAGAGTGGTCAGGGTCTGCCAAGAATAAATCCAAAATGTTCTGAGTTAATCTTGCATCAGGCCAGACCTAGAAATATAATTGTCTTGTAAAATGAATTTAATATTAGAGTCCAGCTAGCTTCTAGACTGCATCTTTCATCCTTTTTATTTCTAATCTGCTGTGGTTCTCAGACAGTCTTTCTATGAGGATTCTGTACACTTCCACTTCTGCTGTTACTACTGTTACTACTACTAGTAGTAATAATAATAACCTTCATACATAGAGCACTGATTATGTGCTGGTGATGACATTAAGGAATTTACATATATAAGACCCATTTAGTCTTCCTTACAATCTTACGAGATAGGTTATTATCCCTGGTTTAAAAACTTACCCAACATCATAAAGCTAGTAAGGACCAGTATCAGGATTCAAACCTGGCAATCTGGCTCCAGAATCCATGCTGTTAGACATTATATCAAGCCCTTTTGTTTGAATAATGCAAAGAATATACCATCAAAACCAGAGGCCTGCATTTCTAATCCCGTCTCTAAGTCTACAATCAACTGTGTGACCTAGGGCAAGTCTTTGACTCAATTTCCACTTTATAATGAGCCAGGCTCAGTGATTTGCTTCTGGTTATACAATGCTATGATGATGAAGTAGGAGCTTTTCACTAACAAACTTGACTTTGCTGGATGAGTCAGAAGGTTTAAAGCTTGGAAATGAACTATATCTAAGGGAAGGAAAGAGGCCACTAATAATAACTAAGTCAATCTTCTAAGAATTTTCACACTTCATATTTTGTGATACAAGCATCAGATTCATACTTTACAGAGGAAAACACTGAGACTCCGAGATCAGGTGATTCTTCCAAGGTCACACAGACAGGATGGACCGATGCATGGGAACGCTGCTAAAGCTCCAGCCCTTCCTACAGCACCACGATGCTTCCCTGCCTGTCCTTTCAGCAGCAGTGAGCAGAGATCAAAAAGGGAATCTATACAAAGTCCCTAGCTCGAAGTCTTGCAAACAGCACATATGCAGTAAATTAATTTGGATGTGGGGATGGAAACAGGTGAATATCAACTTAAAAGTGCTAACACATTGTAACTTAAAACAAAAGTGGGTACATTTTTATGTAACTTCTACAGGGTGGGCTGAGTAACTATCAAAACAAGTGAATTTCTGGAGGGAAAGTCTATATGACTTGAATCTATCCCTGAGTAAACAATGAAGAAATACCATGAGAATGCCAATAAATGTGGTATTTCCAATCGTATGAGTTCGTGGGGTATTTGGCTGCATGAAATAATTTCCTAACAATAACTCAGAGTCACTTTGTCAAAAGGAATCTGCCTTTCTCCCTAGCCAGAATTTCACCAGTAATACTGACGAACAAGGAAAGTCTCTCATGTGTTGACTACCTAAAGGAGGGCAGGAAAGGCAGAATCTTATGAAACTACTCAACTGTGCAAACTTACTAAGTTTCTGTTCTGGTTTGGAAATGGAGTCACTTATTCACTCACCAATTCATCCAACAAATAATAATTGAACACCCATACGTACAAAATGGAACACGACCCAGATGGTGATGCTAATGCAGTGGGAGGAGTGCTTACGACGAAAAGCTCCAGAGGCGTGAATGTTACCTATGACGGGTTAGAGGAGTGCGTGAATGTCACCTATGACGGGTTAGAGGAGTGCCTGAAGGAAGTGACATGTGAGCCAACGCGAGAGCACAGTGTGCTTAGGAAAGTGCAAGGAGTTAAGAATGATTAGAATTCAGAGTATACATAAGGAAGTCTTTTGAGTGACTGAATTTCATAATTATGTAGCCATAGAACTAGAGGTAGAAGGGTTTTCAGATCAGACAATAAGTTCGACACTCTCATTTTACGTTTAAGGAAACTAAGTCCTCTAATTAGGTACCCAGACTGTTACCACGAGGACGACTACTACATGAGGTGAGGCTATTCTCAAATACAGAACTGAACGCTGTTGTGTCTGAGAGTAAGAACAGCTGAATGCAGCCACGTTGGAAAATCACTAACCTTCTTAGTGTGAAGGCCTGTCGTCTGCTATGACACATACTAAAATGCTTAGAGAAATCACATCTCGCTGATCTGAATGGTATCCACATACAAAAAAGAAAAGTTAAAATCTATAAACCACCCCTCCTTATGTATTGTAAGGGCTGATCCAAGAACACTGGAGATAAAACTTCAACACATACAGTTAACTCATCAATTAACCGAAGTCTTCCCTCTCTTTTAAAACTAGCTCTTGTTCATTAAATTTAATAAAAATTGAGGTGCAACAGCTATTAAATGAAGCCATTCTTTTAAATCTCCTGTGGATGTTTGCTAAACTTTGGACAAAAATTTTATCATCATTAATTACTAAGCAACACCTTACTGGGAAACCACAGTAGAAACAGTGACATTCTGTCACAAAGCCAAAATCAAGTAAGGGTACAATACAAGAAATATGCAATGCTATGGTGACTGTGTATTTAATTCAAGAAATATGAAGTGCTAAAGTACTCTATTTCTTTTACAGGTTAGTTCCCATGATATTACATGTAAAGAAAGAGTAAAGATTCTTTTTAGGTACTAGAATTTTATCGTACAAAGTTCTACTTGAAATAAGTGTGCTATCAGCTTGGACTTAGAAGATTTTCATGTTTCCTGCGTGCAACTGATAGTAAAGCAAAATTCTTTTTTTTCAAGATTATTTATTTATTTATTTATTTATTAGAGAGAGAGAGAGTGCAAGCACATGTATGAGGGGGTAGGGAGGTACAGAGGGAGAAGGAGAGACAGAATCTCATGCAGACTCAGTGCTGAGCATGGAGCCCGATGCGGGGCTCAATCTCACAACCGTGAGATCAGGGACCTGAGCTGAAATCAAGAGTCGGACACTTAACTGACCAAGCCACCCAGGTTTCCCTAAAAGCACTCTTTTAAAAAAGGGATTCTTTTGTAGCTTGTCATAGTGGTTCTCCACCAAGGGGGTACTGGAATCAACCATGAAGAGTTTCTGACAATTATGCAGCTGTCTGGATCCCACTGCAGAACACTAACTAGAAAACTTTGGAAACCACCAGACTAGAAGAACTTTATGGTTCTTTCCAATCCAGAGATAACATTACATACAAAAACCTTGTACACATTCAACACCCAACAGCTTTCTTTTTGTACACATTAACCGCCCAACACTACACAGAGTAAAAGCACTATTTCTGTATGATAGATGAAGGCCCTGTTCCCCTGCGCTATGCATTCACTTTACTGACCTGGAGAAACTCATAAGAAATAAACTGAAGATTAAAACATATACAACTTCAACTTAAATATACTTTTTTCCTCTGGTTATTTTGACACAAGTCCATCATATTTCATTATTTCTGAGGCAGAAATTTGGGGAACTGGCTCTAATGTAAGCCCTAATTATTGCAGAGGTAATGGGAAGGCAGGAATGGGGAAGGACATGGCTGTGTATTAGTACATTGGTTTTCTAACTCACAACAATCCCGGTAAGGTGGGTAAGTGTTGTCAGTGTTACAGACCTGGTACTTCATCTGCCTTCTCAAACTTATTAGACCCAATTCCCCAGTGTAACACTCACATCTACACCTATGTATTCATTTCCATTCCTCCTTTTCTACCCTGAAATGAAATTCACAGATATTTAACAGAATTTCAAAAGTATCAATAAAATGCCCTAACAGTAATACAAAGGAAAATAAAATAAAAGTAATTAATAAATTATGTATTTCAATAGGTGTATGCTCCTGATTGACTATACTAAAAGACAGTGAAGTAGTCAGATGCTTACACTACTTACAATTCATATATTTAAATTTAAGAGACGTTGGATAGTAAGAAACTGTAAAACACAAGTACAGGAAAATGAAATAAAGTCAAACGATTTTCTGAAATGATCCCAAATAATATAAAGTACTATTATCTTTTGATATGCAAGCTAGTGGCATTTCTGGAAAATTTTTATTAAGACAAAAGTATATAAAAATACTTTGTCTTTATATATAAAACAGAGTTAGGTTATAGGCAGAGACAACCCTTCACAAACATGCCATGCATGAGACCCTCAAAGCCATGTAGGTACCCCACAATTCTTTGACGTGCAAGATACCCTGTGCATTACATGATGTCTACCATCTCTGGCCATTGCCCACTAAATCGCTGAGATAAACTCAAATGCTCCACAAAATTCCAAACTTCCAAACATGAACTTTAAGTATCGACATGCATACTATTACAGATTCTCACAGGCTTGGGAGTAAGTGGGCCACTACTGACCCCTGATCTTGGGCTAAAGATTCTCTGATATAAGGTCTACTTATAATTGAAAAGCCTAGGACACATCTATCCTAGAAGCTTCCAATAAGAAATTATACCCAAAACTGTTTTTTAAAAGTAGATAATAAAGCTATTTTTATATGTATAATATATCTATATATACAGTTGTACTAATAATTCTGCCTCCTCTACCTCCCCCAAAAAATACTTATAACTTTTCTAGATAATCAAGGTCAAACTGTGAAAATATTACCATTCTCTTTTTTCCACACTAATGCAAAGATACATTAAGGCAAATAATCCAGAAGTCATTTATATAGGCAGTCAAATGTATTATTTATTTGGAAGAAGAGTATCTTCCTAATTAAGTTTTGATTAGGCATCTATTAAAAGTAATTTACATTTCCTGATCTGATCAACCCAATGCCTAAAGTACGTGTCTTTTAGGGGCAGGTGGGGGAGCTGCCTGAGTCTGAGAACATGCTGAGTACTAAGAGAGTGACCAAAGTATTTTGGAAGTTTCACTAATTGGGATTTGGTTCTATAATTTATTTTTGGCACTGAAAAAAAAAACCCACCATGCCTTCATACAGATTTTATATTAAGTTAGCACATTATTCATAGAAATATCAGGTATACCCTCATTTTAAGTAAAGGTGATAAGGACTTCACTTTATATAAAAGGATTCACAGATTAGAGGAAAATCATCACAGGATTCCTTTGAACATAAAAACCCCTCCTGGTTAAAGTGCCATTTAAAAATTAATGAATAAGTTAATGACTGAATATTCATTCAATTTCTGCATATTATGAAAGACTTGCTTAAAATGTCTATTGAAATGGGATTTAGTCTTAATAGGTGAAATGGTCATTTCCATAGTGAGTTAACTTGTTTTCCACTTCAAATTCTACAGATTAATTCACTAATTAATTTAATAATGCATACAAGAAATCAGTATTCCATTTTTTATAACCTCAATTTGGTTATCTTTCTTCATATCTAAAATTGGCAAAAATTTTCCTCATGCCCAGGCACAGGTATCAACTTATGATAAAAAATAAGGTAAGGTTTGTGCATAACCAAGATACGTGGTGGTTAAAATAACTCATCTTTTAGTATTCTGATTGCTACTTGTTTCTATAAATGAACCTCAGCAACATGTGTAGACTGCACATTTGTGTACTAGGTGATAGGAGATTTTTGAATTAGTTTTAAAGCAACTGATCACACAGAACAGCTCTAAAAGGCTTTGAGTCACATAAAACACAGACCTTATTAAATATTATTTTTTTTCAGCACAGAAGCCATATTTTCTATTATTAAACAGAGAATTTTGATGCTGATGAAAAACAAACAAAAAAAACCTCACACATAAAAAAAATTAAAAAACATAGCACATACCAAATGTGTAATGCAAGGCTATTCACTTACTTGGTACTGGGCCTTTTTTGTAGGGCTTTATCCAGGATAAGAGATGGGGCACTCCTCCTCCTTTCTGCTAGTGTTTTCATTTTCTGTTGAGAAAAAAAAAATTAAAATGAAGACCATGTGACTTGTAAAGCCAGTAAATGCCAACTTTCAAACCAATTTAGCAAATTTTGTATTGCCTATCCTGGCCTCTCGAAGAGTCTGCAATCTCATTGTAGAGATAAAATAACATCTTAACTAAGATAGTAAGTGTCAAAAAGTGGTAGAGGCTTTAAATATTTTTTATAGCTAGAGAATAAGGAGGTTAAATGTTGATCAGGTATTTGGGAAAGGCATTATCATAACCATTATCATCCACTGTAGCTAACAGATATATTGTTTATTATGTTCCAGCCCCTCTGCTAAAGGCAAGACTGGAGTATCTCATTTATACCCCAAAATGTCATCTGAGTAACTCTACTGTCTCTCTTTCATGGGCAGGATAGGCGCCAAACTGGGCCTCAAGGAAAGTCAGGATTTGAAGATATCAAGTAAAGGGAGAAAAAAAGAAAAACAAACAAAACACAGTTAAAGCAAAAGAGACTAGATTCTTATACATTTAATAGACCTTTAAACTGAAATATTTATACATTTGGGGATCACTTCTTCCAAACAGTTTTTTTTTTTTTTTTGCTGTAACTTAAAAAAAGAACAAAAAGACTGTTTTGGTTTTTTTTTCCTTTTCTAAGTGGTATATAAACATAGGATTAACTGGATAATTCAAGTACTCTGTCTCAGAGGACCTACAATTTTTGGTAAATGGGGATTTATTCAACCTGGATTATCCAGATAATCACTCTCTAAATTCAGTCTTACATATTTCACAATTCTAGATAGAGTCAGTGGGCCTGCCCCTGGAAATGGATGAGTAAAATCACCAATATGCTCATCAACAGCCAGGAGTGAAGTTCAGGCTGTGGCCATTTTTCCTGCTCTACTGTCCCACCCTCTCCTGGCGGAGGTCTCCTGGCCGGAGGACCTAGGCCTGCCATCCTGGGAACCAGTTGCTGCTCTAGTAAGAACCAGAGAAAACTAACTGGTTCGGGATCAGTACCTCCTTACACTATTCATAAAGGAACTGCTTCTAGTAAAATCAAACCTAGATCCTGGCACAGGAACAGGGGAATAATCACCGAGTGAGAAGGGGATACCGACCTTCTTTGGCAAAATTCTTATCCCCCAAATTCACCATGTCCCCAGGACCCCTCCACAGTTATTGTCGCCAGCATCCTGCCTCAGTGTTGCTGTCTCCCCGTTAATCTTCTGGCTCACGTGTGGAAACTATATGCGCAAACCTCCTCAGCATCGCTCAGACAGAAACTGACACAATTACATAAACCATGAATCAAAGACAGGAAGCCAACGGGTAAGAAATAGAGAACACCGTTCTCAATCAGGAATTATTAACCAGGAAGGAGCTTCAGGGAAGGTTAAATTGTATACTTTTCTTGTTTACATGATATGTATTTATGCCTTCCTTCTGGAGAGAAAGCCCACGGTTTTCATCAGATTCCCAGAAAAGTCTGATTTTGATAACCTACGTTGTATCTTACAGCTTGTCAGCTCCACCCCACTGTTTCCATTACTCACATCTCTTGGGAGTCAGGGGGCTTGGTCTAGCCCAGACCCAAAGGTGAAATCCTCAGAAAATGTGCATGTGAACAAACTGCCACCTTTCTTAGTAAAATCAACCAGTCTTTTACCACTGAGACTCTTCACGTGGGGACAGGCCACTGGACCTCGCAATACAAATATTTGTCTCCCAGATTCTCCTTCTCCTGGCCACCTCTGCAGTCACACTAGCCTTAGAACGGTGGATTCAGAAGAGTTATGTTCCTGCCCCCAAGCCCTCTGACTCCCTTTATTCAGCAACTATTTACTATGCTTTGAACTTTGAAATGTGCCCAATCCTTTAAGCTTTATCTGGGCTCCTTACCCTCAGTTTTGAACTAGACGAGGGTCTGCCTAGTCTACCTTAGTGGAACCACCTTCCTGGATCTATCTCAGCAGCCTTGCTTCTGCGGCCCCTAACCCTCTGACACCACAGTCAGCCGATCTAAGCTCCTAACTGAATCTTCATGCATATAGGATTTCTAATTCTGAGCTCCTTGCCTTTCAGGTTTACAAGGAATTTAGAAATGTTCAAAAGACAGCCATAAATATGATTTAAAATGTTGGGGGAGGAAGAGTCTGTGAGAAAAGCTAAAATGATCTGAAGTTCTTCATTTGGAAGGAGAAATAATCTCCAAATTAATGCAGAATCATAATATGGAGGATAGAAAATGTCTTCCAAGGAAGAGAACACAAAAAGAAATGCTGCTAAACTGTAGGCTGAGAAACCATGTTGATTTTGGGTAGTGGTTCTCTGAAAAATTTTACAAAGCTGTGAATTACATTGTGCACATAATTTCAAGGGGTTCAGAGACCTGCATAACATGGATTCCTTAGGGATTCATGGACCCCAAATCTGAAACCTTCTGACATAAAGAAATCTTCCTGAGAGTGATGGCTGTTAAACATGGAATGAATAATCAAATAAGGGTGACCAATTTTCTTCTGTAAAAGTGCTTTTAAAATAGGAGTTTCTCATGGAGACCTAATGCAGAGGTCCATATCCACACTAACTAATTAGACCGTGTTTCCTGAGTTATAAAATTGTCAGATGTATGAGGAGTCAAATGCAGAGTGTATCTCCCTCATCTAGTGGATTCATATGCAACAGAATGTAATCAAACTACAGGAAGAATATTACTTTTATTTGAGATCCTACTGTTTGTAGTAAGTCTCATCACTAATGAGATATGCAACCCAAGTCAATTCAGTCACTTCTATGGACTTTCATTTCCTAATCTAGAAAATCAGAAAATTTGGACTACACGGTCTCTTAGATCCCTTCTATTTTTGATATTCTCATGTTAAATGTCCACCAAAGATTTACCCTGGATATGCAAGGAAATAAACTATTACATGTGCCAATTTAAGATTCACAGGATTCATTCCTCTTGTAAATAATTAAAAGTCTTAGGGGCTCCTGGGTGGCTTAGTCGGTTAAGCGTTGGACTCTTGATTTCAGCTCAGGTCATGGTCTCAAGGTCGTGAGATGGAGCCATGCGTTGGGCTCCATGCTGGGTGTGGAGCCTGCTTAAGATTCTCTCTGCCTCTCCCCCTGCCTCTACTACTCCTCCCAGCTCTCTCTAAAAAAAAAAAATAAATAAATAAAGAATGGCCAATATAACAAGAGTTTAATAAATAGATTTAGGTGTTAATTCATTAAAAATACACAGATCTCTTTCTTTTGTTCAAAAGTATAGCAAAACAAAGGGGCAACGGTGACTTCAAAACAAATTCACTTATCTATCAAAGAATCTGTTCTCAGGCAATAAAGAATTAGATTTTCTTTTTTGTTTATAACAACTGTGTGAAATATAATACGTGGAAATAGAGACTATGATTCCTCTACAAACAGATTACTGTGTAGGCCTGTCAGGGCAGGTTGAGGCTAAGCCTATATGAGCACCAACAAATTTCAGTTGTTCAGTGACAGTAAAAACTATGATTCTTTGCCTCACAGAAAACAGAGGGTAGGTTTAAAACAGTGCTTTTTGTTGCTACTGTTAGCTTAAAAATCACAATGTACAGTATGATTTTTCAGAATGCCCACATGCTTGATGTTCATATCTAGATGACCTCACAGATACTAGGTGCCATTCTGAAACGGAATATTTTTAAAGAGGTAATCTGTTTTTTTCTTCTTTTTTTTTTTAAGAGAAAGAGGGAGGGGGGAGAAAAAGGGGAGGAGCCAAGGGAGAGGGAGAGAGAGAACCTCAAGCAGGCTCCGTGCTCAGTGCAGAGCCCAATGAGGGCCTCAATCTCATGACCCTGAGATCATGACCTGAGCCAAAACCAAGAGCGCGATACTTAACTGACTGAGCCACCCAGGCGCCCCAGTAATCTCTTTTTTCTAAATTGACAAACTACGTATTAGGTTAAAAAATAAATTCCATTAAACTTTTGGAAATGATTTTCTCGATACTGTACCACTTACCTAGTCTTCAAGGGCCCAAAAAACGAGACAAGAATTTTATATGAGCTAAAAAACAAACATGAAGTCGCATTTATTTACCCCTCCACTTCTAATTTGGAAAGATAAAGAGGACCTTGGAAGAAGTTGTAAAAGGGAATAAATGTGATTACATTTTTAAAATGGCTGTGTTTTCACTAACAGCAATTTATCAGGGAAGTATAACACGAACAGAAGAAAGTCATTAGATCTGTGATTTTCTGAGCCGTCTCTTCTGCAGTTATATTTGGTAATAAAGGCAAAGACCTACTCTGCCAAAAAGTAAAATAGAGGTCATAACGGAAAATGAGAACCAAATGCCTATAATTCATTTTTAAAAACATTTCAAAAGTAGCAAAATTGCAGCTACATTACCAGCTAATCTGCAAGTTGCTTTCCACTTCGACTCTTTTTTAATCAGTTGTATTAATTATATGTTCAATTCCCTGTGTTCCTATCTTGCTTCACATATTATGCCTCGGTTATGGCATTTCATATTATTTATATTTCTGTCCATTTCTAGAGAGCAGGGAATGTAACTTCTATCCAACTTTCTCCAGTCCTTCAACAATTATTTACTGGAATTCTGCTCTATCGTAGGCTTCTCTTTGTATTCCCAAAGCCTAGTACAATGCCTGGTATAAACTATGTACTCAAAAAATGAAGGTTTATGTGAATTTTAAAATCCACTATCCTCCATATCTATATCACTATCCCCATACACACACACAGGAAAACAAACAAACCTTTAAGGGGCTCTGCTCGAATGCTGTCATTAAGGAAATGTAAGCATTGCTATGGAACTGGATGGTGAAGAGTCATCCTTGTGTACTGCAAACTACATCTTCTAACATAGTGCTGACATTTACCACTTTGAACTACAGGGTAAACATCTGATGATTGAAGTTAATTACCTGCGAACAAATGGTGCAGGGACACCTGGATATATACATGCAAAAGAATTAAGTTGGACTCCTATCTCACACCATATATAAAAATTAACTCAAGATGAATCAAAGATCTGAAAGTAAGATCTGAAATTACAAAAAAATTTAGAGAAAAACATAGGCAGAATATTTGTGAACTTGGAGTAGGAAATGGTTTCTTAGATATGACACCAAAAGCACAAACAACAAAGGAAAAAGAATAGATAAATTGGACACTGTCAAGATTAAAAACTTCTAGGAGCACCTGGGTGGCTCAGTCGCTAAGTGTCTGCCTTCGGCTCAGGTCATGATCCCAGGGTCCTGGGATCGAGCCCCACATCGGGCTCCCTGCTCAGCCGGAAGCCTGCTTCTCCCTCTCCCACTCCCCCTGCTTGTGTTCCCTCTCTTGCTGTCTCTCTCTCTGTCAAATAAATAAATAAAATCTTAAAAAAAAAAAGATTAAAAACTTCTATGCTTCAAAGGACACCATTAAGAAAGTAAAAAGAAGACCCACAGAATGGAAGAAAATTTTTGCAAATCATATGTTTGATAAATGATTTGTATATAAAGAATTGTTATTGACTTGTCACAATTAAATAAAGATAAATAAGCCAATTTCAAAATGGGCAAAGGAGGTGAATGCACAGTTCTCTAAAGAAGATATACAAATGGCCAATAAGCACAAGAGAAGATGCTCAACATCATTAGCCATCAGGGAAATGCAAATCAAAACCATGAAATAACACCTTATACTCATCAGGATGGCTATAATAAAAAAGACATAAAAAGTGCCAGCGAAGATGTGGAACTCTCATAAACTACTAGTGGGAATGTAAAATAGTGCTGTCACTTTGGAACCTAGTTCAGAAGTTCTGCAAATGGCTAAACACAGTTACATAGGATCCTGCATTTCCTCCCAGGTACATAAACAAGAAAAATGAAAACATGTCCACACAGAAACATGCATGTGAATGTTCACAGCAGCATTATTTATAATAGTTAAAAAGTGGAAAACAACCCCAATGTCCATCAACTGATGAATGAATAAACACATTGTGGTATATCCACATAATGGAATATTACTTGGCAATAAAAGACACACTGACATGTGTAACAACAGGGATGAATCTTGAAAACATTATGCTAATTAAAAGAAGTCAGTCCCAAAGGACCACATGTTATATGATCTCATTTGCATGAAAAATCCAGAATAAACAAATCTATAGAAACTTAAAGTAGATTAGTGTTTGCCCAGAGTTTGGGGAGATAAGGCGATTGGAACATGATGACGAAGGGGTGTGGTGTTTCTTTTGGGGTAATGAAAATGTTCTGAAATTGACTGCGACAACAGATGTACAATTCTCTAAATATACTATGGCATGTGAATTATATCTCAATAAAGCTGTGAAAAAGAAAAACAAAGAGCTAAATACTAAACTACTAAGCCACTGGGTTCCATCCCAGCAAACAGGCTCATAGCCAAGAGCCATTATTTTCTTTATTTGTATAATAATCATCTGTAGTACAATACAAGAAAATGAAAATTATTTGCTTTTTGTCCAACATATTTTTGTATAAAATGTTTAAGTGGCTCTCCATTGGAATTCCTCAGAGGAATATGTCCACTGATCGTCCCCTACTGCTCCAATGCCCGAGCCTTACCATTTTCACACAGTACATTTTCAGTAGCAGTGTATTAAGTCAGTGAATTAACACTGCCCATATCTGAGAGTTTAAGGTGGTGATACAAGTGTGCCTATGTAGGAAAATGAAACTGTAAACAGGTAGCTGAAGAAAAAAATTTTTGGTCTTTTATTTTCAACAACTCAGAAAACACTGTTTACATAAAAACCTGCATGTAGTCTCTCATTAGAAGTTTAACTTCATATCAACCGAGAGATACAGTACTATTTTCAGAACCTCTAAATCATTCTGAATCTGGTCATTCTTAATTCTCACAGAGATTATAGGAAAAAATGCCTATCAAAAGAAAGGAACAGGATAAAAGGTTTAAGTCAGGTGAACTGCAATTTTTCATCCTTCTGCTACAGTCACTTTAGGAAGAAAAACATCTAAGCATTTTAGTTGAATTTAAGTCAACTGTGCTGAAGTCACTTCCAAACATTTAAAATTAGCATAACATTAAAATGAGGACTTTGCTTGCTTCAGCAGCACACAGGAAAGCTTTTAAAGAGTTCAAGTTTCAAAGCTAGAAAAAAATCTAATCAAATTTACAAATTAGCATATTCAAATTTGACTATTAATGCTATCGTGGCTAGTCTATACAATTTTGTAAGCGGTGAACTGTGTGTTTCTTGTCTTCCCGACACACCTGCAGTATTTAATTTGTGGAGGCCTACCTAAGAGACACCAGCTCTGCAAAGAAACAAGAAAATTATTTTTAACCCTGCATCCTGCTTCTAGGTCCTATTATCACAACCAGGTTTTGACCACTGGGTGAGCTGAAGCTTCTCACTATTGTCACTTTGGTCTGTGATGTGTGTGATCCTCTATTTACTCACAATCATCTCATCCAGAATCAATTTGAGCATTTAATTAAAACAAATGTCATCACAGCAGATCGTTATAGAAGGATATAGGTTCTTTTCTGAGATTAAGAAAGATACACTTTTACTTTTGGCTTCTTTCCTCCTTCTATGAGACAGCCACTTTGAAATAAAACAATAAACATGAGAATCTATGTAATGTAGGAGAACGGGCCCTGGGCTAGGAGACTCTGGACCTAAGTTCTGCAGCTGGTTCAAGCACTTAACTTCGGAGTCCTCTCCATAAGATGACATAACCATCCGACCTACCACAAAGAATAGAATAAGATTATATGCAAAAAGTCCTCTGACATGGAAAACACCACGACAGTGTAACATACAGAGTGATGCTTTAGAGCTCGTAAGTACCGTATATAAATAAATAGGAGGATAGCAGAATTCCCCTTATACCTTATGCTCCGTTCCTCTGCCTCCGCCTGACCCGTGCAGGCTTCTGGAGTGTCACTGTGGGCCTTGAAGTTGGCTGGACTTTCTTTTTTGGAAAAGCCACCAGTTTCAACCTCTGGTCATGATTCCTTTTCAGCAGCACCCTAGAGTAGACAGGGTCAATCACCAATGCCCTGTCCCTAATAATCCCTTACAAGGCAGGGCCCATACAAGGTGATAAGATTTACACACCCATGACACACTCTGATAAACAAAGAGGCTCTCCGGCTGCCCTGGTAGCCATCTACCCGCCTAGTGGATGAAGGGCTGACTGCAGCAGACACATCTCTACCGGGAAGCTTGGGAAGCTCTGCCTTACAGCAACCTCTCACTCTCCTCATGCAGAGGGGAAGGGTATGGTCATCCAATCCAGAAACCATAATGGTAAAAAACAGAATGCATAAACTGGGAATGGAAAACAGGCCCAGGTCTATCCAGATTCAGACGTAGTATCACCGAGCAAAGACTACTGCCAAAGCTGCGGTTCAAGAGAGCAAATGCAGGGGTAGAAGAGGAAGCAGATTCTCTCCTCGGTGCAAATTAGGACCCAGGTAAACAAGGAAAGCAAAAGGCCACAGAGCAGCTGGGTCTTCCACATCTTTGAAATGTGAGCTCATGTGGGCACACATACATGCCATTTTCAGAGTCCACACGCAAGTGACCAAACATCCAGAAATAGGTTTTACCTTTCAGTTGTGCCATGTGACAGCTGTCTGTCAAAATGAGGTCAAGGCTGCTCAGCACAGCACCAACACAGTGCTGACAGGACTATGTCTGCTGTTGGTCGGATGTTTCTAATCTAAACTTGTCCTAGATAAAGAAAATCAGACTGAAACAAAATTATAAAATAAACTGGGCTGTGTTGCCTGCAAGCCCCACTACTGGTGGCTGACAAGGTAGTTCCTCTGTCCCCTCTCCAGCCTCCCACACTGTGGCTAAGTCCTCCGTAAGTAGACAAAGGCTAACCCTCACCCCCATCCAAGGCTGCTTCAGAAAACCGGGGCAGTGGCCAATACCAAAATCAGCATCCAGCCTGCAGGCTCTCTGCACACACCACGACCTGCAGAGTCCCCGCGACCTACAACACTTGCGATACCAACATAAAGAATGGGAGAGCAAACTTTCCCCTCAATGAAAATGTCTTTCAGGGGTAGTACGCTCAGGCTACCATGACAGAATAACAGACTGGGTGGTCTAAACAACACACATCTATTTTTCAGTTTTGGAGGCTGGGAAGTCCAAAGTCAAGGTGCCAGCAGATTCAGTTCTTGGCGAGACCCTCTTTCTCATTTGTAGAAAGCTGCCTTCCAGCTCTATCCTCCTCACGTGGGGGACAGAGACAGAGAGAGAGTAAGTTCCCTGGTCTCTTACAAGGGCACTAATCCCATCATGGGGATTCTGCCCTCATGACCTCATCTAACCCAGGGGGATTAGGACTTCAACATGAGTTTGTGGAGAGGGCACATTCAGTCCGTAATAGAGGTTTTTGCCAAATGCTCTGAGGATGAGAGAGGTATGAGTCATGAAACTCCAATAAATCACAACAAAATGTACATACATTTCTTCAAAGCACTATGTATACAAGTTTATGTACATATAAGTGTGTATACGTATGCATATATAACCTTGGTGTTAGTTATATACCCATTTATTTCTGTAATATTTTATAGTTTACAAGCTGTATTGGTGGCAATTTAAATTGAAATCTAATATATTTTCAGCTACTGATAACTTCCAGGAAAGCAAGCTTTATAATCACATATTTTTGTTAAGTTGTTATGTGGTTCTAAAGATGTCTTTATTTTGAAAAGAACAGCCACCAAGTCCTGGATGGCAGGATAGGAACTTTGAAAGGATTCAGACACCTCAATTACTGAAGTCTCCTTTTCCGTAGGTGCCATCCAGTTGTGTCACCTCTCCCAGTCTACTGAACACTGGGGCTTAGGGGGCGGGAAGTGCCTTCCGAACACCACGCCCCTTCTGTCCTGCAGACCTTTCCCTGAGTCATAGCCTGGGACACCGGTGGAATCACAGACAGTGACAGATTGCTTCACAACCACCCCCACTTCGGAACCAAGAGCAACAAATGCACTAGTTAGTACCCCTGACTTGCGAATTTCCAGTCTCTAAGTTGCAATTCTCTATTTTAACTATTTTACTTAAAATTAATAATTACTTTTTACACAAATGTATAAAAATAAGATTGTCTTTAAGTTTTGTTTTATAAAAAATACAATTTATTCTGTTCTAACATACGAATGTTAGAGTCACAAAAAATTTTTCTTTTGCCATGTTAAAATGCACTATTGTGTTCACATTGTAAGTAAAAATAACTATGGAAGCAAGAGTTTTTTCCTACACTCAAGATTCATGACATAAAATGTTTTCTGAATTGAGAAGGTTTCAACTGGGTGTGCCAAACACGTGACTGTCCATAGAGGCACAGGATTCAGTGCACCCACACCTAACTCTGAAATACAGTTCTGTAAGTTTGGGGAATATGCCAAGCTTTCCAACAGCAAGCAAGACTCAGATATCAGCCTGGAAAGCAGACCTGGCTAAGGAACTCCAGAAGTACGATGAGTGCCTTATATAAAACTGAAAATGACAGATACCAAGGCATAAAAACCACACATTTCCAAGGTAATCAGACTAATGATTATGTCATTTATTGTCACTATTAGTTATATTTACTGTGGTGATTAATTTTATTGGTCAACTTGACTGTCCACAGGGTGCCCAGATTAAACATTTCTAGGTATATCTGTGAGGTATTTCTGGATGAGATTACCATTTATATCACTGGATTTAATAAGACAGATGGCCCTCCCCAAAGTGGGTGGGCATCAGTCAATCTCTTGAGGGCCTTCATAGAACAAAGAGTGGAGGAAGGAGAAATTCACCCCCTTTTCCCTTCCTCACTGTTGAGCTGGGACATCTCATCTCGCCTCAGGAAAAGATAGTGGTGAATTGAACTACCGACCTTCCTGGGTCTTCAGCTTGCAGATGGCAGATCACGGGACTGGCATTGGTCTGTTTCTCTGGAGAACCCTGACTAATGCATTTACCTAACATTTACCTAATGGCAGCAGTGAACATAACATTCACTGGTAGATGGAGAAAGTAGAGATTCTGCTCCACAAAGAAGGAAATTACCTCTCAGGAGAAAAACCTCTCAAATGTGCTTTTCTCAGCTGGTTATATAGAATTCAGATCTACTCTCTCCTATATCTTATGTTACAAATAGTAACAAAAGCATCTATAATCTAGTTAGAAAAAGAAATAGAGTTGGAAGATCTGGTTCAAATTCCAGCTTTGCTGCTTACTACATGTGGCCTCGGCAGGGCTCAGTTCCTTCTTCTGTAGAAATAAGTTAATAATACTTACCTCATATAATTGACGTGTATTATATATGGTTAGGCATTCACTCAAAGAGGTTTTAAAATTTCCTTTTATTAATCCATAAATTATAAACATTAAATTCTTATCTTTCTGCTCAAGTTTCTACCTTATTTGATATTTATGACCTCAAGAATAACTACTTTGAAGGACAGTGTTATGGACTGAATGCTTATGTCCCCCCCAAATTCATGTTGAAGCTCTAATTTCCAATGCGATGGTATTAGGAGGCGGGGGTCTTTAGGAGGTGATTAGGTTTAGATGAGGTCGTGAAAGTGAGGCCCCCATGATGAGATTAGTGCCCTTATAGGAAGAGACCAGAGATATCGAGTTCCATCTCCACCTCTCTCCCTCCCTCCTCCTTTCCCCTCTTCCCCTCCGTCTCCCACGAAGACACAGGAAGAAGATGGCCAACCACAAGCCAAGAAGTGAACCCTCAACCAGGAACTGAGTTGGCTGGCACCTAGATCATAGGAATTCACAGTCTCCACAACTTTAAGAAATCAATGTCTGATATTTAAACTACCCAATTTATCTTATTTTGTTATGGTAGTCTGAGCTGAATAAGACAGATAGCATCCACTCATTTGCAGGTAAATGTTCTTTTATCAAATTCAAAGAAATAAAACTCTTTTTATTGCTTTACACATCCTTTCACCTGGTAGAAGATACTAATTGGCTTCTGCACTTAAAAGTGCAGAATATACTTTCTTTTGATCCATATGAAACAACTTGTGAAATATACAAGATATGGATTATTACCATCATTTTACAGACAAAGAAACAAAGTACAGTCGTAAGTTTGGAGATCACATCAGTGGTAACAGAGGCCATTTCTGATTAATCTAACTCAGATTTTGATAATTTCAGACTCTCTGAGCCAAAACAACTTCATGTACCTGATTTTACCAGTTCACTTTGTGAATAACACAAGAAAAGGATTCAGGAAGATATTGGTTTAACCACAGGCATAATATTTGCTCAGTATTATAGAGTAAAACTAAAGCTGACGCACCAAGATGTTTCATTCAAACCCCAGCATAAGACACACGTGGCCAAAGTTGGCTCTCGGGGGTGTTCTACCTGAGCGGCTATAAACAGATCTGGACCCACAGCATGCAGAGAGACAAGATAGACAGCTGTCACACTTTAATATGTTGGAGCTATTTTAAAATCCTATTGCTCCAACTGACTTTCTGTGCCTGTAAGTCTTTCTTCCAAGGAGTTTTCAATTAGTATGTGAAAGCAAAGGGTCAGAGTGCTTGAGTACAACACAAATGATCCCTAATTGAAATTACTGTAATACGTGCTTCCATTTCATTTCATAAAAACTGTTCTATCCAAATGTGGGTATCCTCAAGAATACATTATCCAGAAGATTAATCCAGAATTCTATCCAGAATGCATTATTCAGAAGCATTATCTCTATGCTCCTATTATCTTTTAGAACCACATTTTTAGAAATTACTATACAGATCTATTGTGTATTATTCTGAAGAGTCTAAGTGACAGAAAATCATTGATTTCTAGAAATAGTCAAATTGTCTGACTAGTGAATAAAGGTGGATGAACCAGGTAGGTAATTCTGTTTCAGGTTAAAATACTAAATGTGGCTATAAAATACAGAGAATAGCTTCTCACGCGGCCTCCACATACTGGCTCCTCAAGCCCATCCTGTTCTTTCCTACCTCAGCATCTTCGGATAATTGCTTCTACTTCTCAAAATCTTTTTACAGCATCTTGTTTTCATTCATAAGAGTAAAGCCTCACTTAAAAGAGGCCTTCCCTGAAACCTTAACGACAGAGTGGCCTAGCTCCATATCCATGTTTGTTTGTTCTTTTAGAACAGTTATCACTATTAATTTTTGTCATTATTGCTTGTGTCTCTCTCTCTCAAGCTGTGCTGTCCCATATAGTACCCAATAGATACATGTGGCAACTTAAATTTAAATTCAAATAAATTACAATTAAGTAAAATTACAGGAAAAAATGATGAATTGGATTTCATCAAAATTAAGAACTCTGTTCCTTGAAAAATACTGTTAAAAGAATAAAATTACCAGCCACATAATGGGAGAAAATATTTATAAGTCACATATATGATAAAGAACTTGAATCAGAATATATAAATAACTTTCAAAACAATAATATAAAAACTAAAAATCCAACTGAATTTGGGCAAAATAATTGAATAGGAACTTCACTAAACGTAACACATGGATGATAAGTAAGCACATAAAAAGATGCTCAACATCATCAGTCCTTAAGAAAACGCAAATCAAAACCACAGTGAAATACCATATTATTCCCTCTAAGATGGCTATAATCAAAAAGATAGTAGGTATGGGTGAAGATGTGGAGAAATTAGACCCTTTATACACTGTAGGTGGGAATGTAAAACCACTCCGGAAAACAATTTGACAGTTTCTTAAAAAGTTAAACTTACATCTAAAATATGACCCAGCCATTCAACCCCAAAGTGTTTACCCAAAAGAAATGAAAGCATAGGTCCATACAAAGACTTATACATGAATGTACACAGCAGCTTTATGTGTAGTAGCCAAAACCTGGAAACAACCCAAATACCCAATTGTGGCCTCTCTACATGATGGAATACTACTCAGCAATGAAATGAACTACTGATATATGCAAAAACATGATGAATCTTAAAATAATTATATTGAATTAAAGCAAAAAAATACATAGTTTGATTCCATTTATATATAATTCTTGAAAATGCAAATTAATCTACAGTGACAGAAAACAAGACCAGTGGTTGCCTAGGAAGGGGGAGCAAACCAAGGGATTAGCAAGGGACATAAACTTTGGGGGATGATAAATATATTCATTCTCTTGACTGTGGTGAGGGTTTCAGAAGTATATACATGCGCCAAAACTTACAGATTTATATACTTCAAATATGTACAGTTTCCTGTATGTCAATTATACCTCAGTGAAGCTGTTAAATTTTTTTGTTCCTCATTTGTACAGCCACATGTCAAGTGCTCAGTAGCCACATGCAGCTAGTGGTTATCAAACTGGACATTGTAGATAGACAGCAGTACTACTGGCCCAGAAAGTTCTCGTCAACAGTAACGCTCCAAACCAGGGGTGAGCAAACTAGACACCAGGGACACACTGCCTGTTTTTCTAAACTCAGTTTTATTGGAACACAGTTATGGCCAGTCATTTACATACTGTCAATGGCTGCTTTCTCGTCACAGTGGCAAAGTGGGTAGCTGCAACAGAGACCTTATGGTCTACAAACCTAAATTATCTACTATCTGGCCTTTTGAGAAAAGATTTGCTGATTCCAGTCTAAATCAAACATTCTGAACACTGGGGTTATACCTGTCCTGTTCACTGCTGTATAAGCCATCTAGTGTTTACTGAGTCCCTAATATGTGCACTGTCCTAAGCACTGGAGAGACAGCCTTGAACAGTACAGATGAGGTCCCTATTCTCATGGTTTTCACCATCTGGTGAAGGGTTCAGGTAATGGAAGAAGAAGTAAATAAGAAATTAGGCAAGGATGAATGCTAAGATGAAAATAAAACAGAGGTATAGAGCATGACTGAGGGCGGCAACTTCCACTTAGGTGGTCAGGACAGGCCTCTGAGAGGACCGGACATTTGAACGACATGAGAGAGTCAACGCTACAAAGACCTGTGGCAGAAGCAGAGGGAAGAGCAAAACCCAAGGCCTCAGACTAGGAATGAATTTGAAGACCTGATGTGTGAAAAAGAAGGCCCATGTGGCTGGAGAATATACAACAATGCGGAAAAGGTAGATAAGATGGGAGAAATAGAGAAGACTAAGAAAAGGAGTCCGAATTTTATTCTAAATATGATGAAAAGTTACTATAGGATTTTAAGCAAGTGAGCAATATGATCAACTTACATTTTTAAAGATCACTCTGGTGCTGCTAAGTGGAAACTGGGCCAGGGAAGAGCAAGAAAGGTGTTAGACAAGTTAGGGAGTTTCTGTAAAGGTACAAATGAGAGATGGTGGTGGTCTGGCCTGGGCTACAGTGGCAGCAGTAGATGAAGTGGAGAAATTCAAGATATATTTTGAAGTAATAGTTGACTGGCCCTTCTGATGGTTGTGGTAGAGTAAGGAAATGAAGGAGTTGAAAATGAATCCCAGATTTTAGCTTGAACAAGTGGGACAACAGTATGAACCACAAATATGGGAGAAACTACAAACAATAGAAGCTAATACTTATTGAGTGCTTATTATATGACAGTATTCACTCAATTTCACATTTAATATTCCCAACAATCTTGAATAGATAAGTATTATTGTTATGTTCATTTTAGAAATAGGAAACTGAAGGTTAAGGTCAGAAAGAGAGGACCAACACAGTGGAGACTTGAACCTGGCTCATCACACTCCAAATTTCACCACATTGTATGAAACTGCCTCCTTAACAGTAATTTCTGGGAATATGAACTACATTCTGGATTAATAGTCCTCAGGATGACTAGCTTTAAAGATGCTATCGTTTTGCTTTTTCTATTAAAGATCATCTTGTTTTCATAGAATAAAAGAAGTAATTGTCATCTATATACTTTTCAAAGCACTTTCTGCAACATTATCCCTTTGATTCCCATTTTACAAATGAGGAAACTGAAACAAGTCAAGTGATTTCCTCAAGATCATCAAGATAGTAATAGAATGAGAGCTAAATCCAGATGAACTGACTCCACATAGTGATCTGGCCAATAAACTTGTCTTTAAAAATTTGGGCCATTCAGAAAAAAACATGTTTTACATCACTATCCAAAATACACATACATATATGAAATAGAGAAAAAGAAGTAATACAAAACTCTATTCACCATTACTAATTTGCTAGGATTTCTTTTTCTATTTAATTTTTTTTATAATTTTGATTGTAACTGGCAATTTAAACAACACTGATCCACACCTTGGTAATTAACACTACA
This sequence comes from Halichoerus grypus, assembly GCF_964656455.1. Taxonomy (NCBI): domain Eukaryota; kingdom Metazoa; phylum Chordata; class Mammalia; order Carnivora; family Phocidae; genus Halichoerus; species Halichoerus grypus. The sequence continues at coordinate 104,098,655 of NC_135722.1, read as the reverse complement.
ACCACATAGAAGACTTTTTAAGAAATAAATCTCACAACTCACTAAAACTACCAAACAGGAAGAAGGCAAGATGGAACATAAAGATCAGTCTGTTGAGTATTTGGGTTACATGAAGACTGGTGTCCATAAGAGTGTAAATGGCGATGATTCCATGAACTATACTTTGGAAATATTTTTTATTATGATTATTTTCTATTGCTAATATGGAGGTCTGAAATCAAGGCATGCCTGCTAATATTTAAAATAAGAGAGGTGCACTTTTATGGAAAAAAATATTAAAAGCAAAAGAAAAAAGCTCTTCAACATCATCTTTGACCCAAAGGTAGTAAAAAGCTGTAGAGTGTCCAGATTAGGAAACTCTATTTCCCTGGAAAAGAAAGAAAGAAAAAAAGAGAAAGACTGCTGGTAATGTGACAACCCATCAGGATGTATAATGAAGGACAGCATCTTAAGGGCAATAGCCTAAGATGCGAGGCAACCGTTCATTTACTGGACAAGTACTACGTGATAAATGATCAAGCTACTCCAATGCCCTTTGCCAGTATACTTAATTTCCCTCAGTAAAGGAAGACAACTAACTGCCCAGGAATATAAACCTTTGATTTTTCCCAATTCCTTAAGTATACAAGAATTTAAAAAATGCTTTAAAGTCTGTGTCAATTACTTGGAACATTCATTTACCTTCCCAAATGCGGCGCTAGCCCGGTGCATTCTCTCTCTCTCTCTCTCTCTCTCTCTCTCTCTCTCTCTCTCTCTCTCACACACACACACACACACACACACGCACGCACACACACACGCGCGCTATCCCCGCATCTCAGAAGGGAAGAAGCGACACGGACACGCCACAGCCGCAACACAGGAAAGGCTGGCCAGCACTTCAGCCCACACATGACCAAGTTCACGGGCACCCCTAGGTGGCCCGTGACATGGTCCACGTCCTGGGGAGCGCCCGCTCCCTGCTCTCCTCCGCAGCACCATCTCCCGTCTCAGCTGACCTCCGGCCAACCCAGGATCCTGGCGCGCAGAGTCGTGAAAGGCTGCGAGGTGCGGACCATCCGCAGGCCCGCGCAGCCCCTCCAGGCTCTAATGAGAACGCAGTGCCTCCAGACATTCCTTAGGGAAGAGTTCGCTGATCCCTCTAATCCCAATTTATTTCCAGTGAAGCTGGAACGGCACCCCCAGGACACAGGGCAGAAAAGGGCCAAATAACCGAAGGTCTTGAGGGGAGGGCTGGAAGAGGAACGGCCGCGGCCAGAAACACCCAAACCCCGTCCGCAGACGGAGGGGCAGCAGGGGCCGGCGGCTCGCGGCCACGTGCACTTGCGCAGGGGACCCTCTCCGAGACGCCGGGCCCGGTCGGCGCCAGCACGCCGCACGGCGGCCGTGGGCACCGGAACGCAACGCTACAAGTTGTCGCCCGCGTCGCCGCTCCCGGCTCTGACAGGGCACACGCGCGCCGCCCCACGCCCACGCCCCGGCCCCTCTCCAGCCTGAGCGCGACCCGGGGGCCGGGGGACCCCGCAGGGCGAAGGCCCCTGTGCCAGGCCCCCACGACCCTCCGCCGCAGCCCACGGGCCCCGCCCAGCCCGGCTCCAGGCCGAACCAAACCTCCGCGCCCCTGCGGCGCACCGTTAGCATCCCAAGCATACCTGCGGGTCTGACCACCACCTCGGAGACCCCGGAGTCGTGGCGGAAGCGCCGCGCTCGGCGCAGGAACCCCCCGCCCAACCACCACCAAAAAAAAACCCACCGCGAGCGGCCGCACCTCAGCGTCCAGGTGAGAGGCTGAGCGCCGCCGCCCGCCCGCCTACCTTCCTCAGCGCGGCTTGCCGCGGCCTGGCCGACGCCGCGGCCCCTGACTACTCGGAGCTGACCCCGTCTGCAGGCGGTGAGCGCCCGGGAGACCTCGGGGGACCCAGGGGCCGAGCCCTCGGGGGAGGGGGGCCGGGAAAGGCGAGGCCCCAGTGCCCGCCCGCGCGCCCCGACTGAAGGAGGAGCCCGGCCGCCGGTCCCGCGGCGGATGGAGACGGGGAGGCAGCCTGGGGGGCCGCCCCGAGAGCGACTACGACTCTAGGCGCGAAGCCCGGGGGCTTCGGGGTGACTTGGGAGACCGCGGCGCCGTGAGGGCGGGGAAGGCAGGAACGTCCCGAGACTCACGCAGCGGGCCGCGAGCCGCGAGCCTCGAGCGTTAAATTGCCGAGGCGGCCGGCTGGTGCGCGGCGGGGGCAGCGCGGAGGGCGCGCGCTGGGAGTGGGGTGGCGGCGGGCGCAGGGCGCCGCTCAACGTCCTCACCTTCTTGGTGCCGGGGCCTCCCGCGATCCGAGACACGCCTGTCAGGGAAGAGGAGCGCCCCGGCTGCCCCCCTAGAGTCTCCTGCTGGGGGGACATCGCTTCCATGAAGAAGACTTTACCGCAAACCCCAGCCCAGGAGGAGGCTACGCGGTCATGTCCGCGGCACGGCGGCCGGAGGGGCGAGGACGCGCGGGCCCGAGGCGGCTGCCGCGCTCAGGCAGGGAGCCGGGCTCCGGGTGCGGGCGGCGCGCCTCCCGTCGGGGCCATGCACGGCTGCTGTGCTCGGCGCCGCGGGCTGCAGGCGATTGCGGCTGCGACCGCCCGTCCGCGCCGCGGCCCGCCCCGCCTCGGGCCCGCCCCCTCCGCGCCGGGCGCCCCGCGCCGGGACCCGCCCCCGGCCGCCGGCCTCCGGCCGCGGCGCTCCCAGCGGCTGCCTCGGACTGCGGCGCGAGGAGCCAGGCGTCTTTCTCTGCGTGCAGAGATCTGCTAGGGTACAGGCGACCGACTGACCTTGCCAGCCCGCAACTCCGGCAGGCCCAGCCCGCAGGAGCTCACCGGCCCGTGTCACGAACGGGGGCCTCTAGGGCACGGACGCGCGCCTCTCCCGCCGCCCAGCCCACGCGCACCCGACCCCATCCCTGCCCGCGCCGCGCCCGCGGGGGACGGCGACGCGGCAGCGCGTGCGGCGGCGCAGTCGCGGCCACCTCAGCCCGAACCGAGGAGTTGCGGTGATTCCTGCCTCGCTTTCAGTGGACTGCAGAGGGGTTCCCCCCCCGCGACCCCAACCCGGACTCCCACCCCACCCCCCAGGCCCCAAGCTCCCCCTCCCGAGGCCTCGGGTTGGAGCTGCGCGTCGCGGGGTGCTGGGCTGTGCACATTGGGAAGCCCCCAGCATCTCCTGACCTCTTGAGCAACCCCGAACGTTAGCGTGTTCAGGTGGCCCTCGTTGGCTTCTGCAGCCGCGGGTCAGCAGCCCCTGCACAATTTGCACCAGCGGTTTCCGCTGTCTGCGGCTGCAAAGACATGGGCATTCCAAACGTCAAAGCGCAATTAAGGAAAATGCAGGCGAGAGAGGACTCTGATATTTGGCTTAGCCATTGAGAAGGCTACAATATGTGGAAGTGTTTATCAGATATCTGCGCCGAGAGCATAACTTCCTGACAGCCCAAATAGTGGCAAATTTTTTTAAGGCCAGAGAATAATCGGAGGGAGGGGATTTGGAGCCAACCCCGGTCGAGCTGAGTGTTGCTGCACTTTGCAGGACCGACTGACTGGTGCGGATGATTCGGTAGGTGGCATTATTCCCTTGGAGTAAGGACTACATAAAGGGTGGATTAGCGATGAAGGACACCACTCCATGATACCATGTTGTTGAAGGCGGTTTGTTTGTTTTTGTGATTTTTTTTTTTTTTTTAAATTGAGGTTCCTGTAGGGTTGGGCTGTTATCAGGACAGGTTGTAGAAGAATAGGGCTCTGGCCGGCTCTGTTCCAAGCAGGAGATGCTATCCAAAACACACACACATTTACATACACCCCCCCAACACTGGCATTGTTTATTGTGGAAGTAATGGGGAAAATGTTCCAGCCCATTTTAAGCCTTGTCCACATCACATTGTTCAAAGCAGACTTACATAGGCTGTAAAGAATCTTGATTTATATAATACATATATATATAAATCATTCTAATATATATGTATGTATATGTGCACAGACGCAATTTTTCAGGAGTGGCTCTTTCTGCAGCTTAGACCCCTGTGTAGTGACAGGACTTCGCACCCACTATAGGTTATCATGGATTTTACACTGCAGACAGCTTTGCAGTTCCTTTCATTCCGTTCTGAACTCATGCTATGATGCTTCCTATCATGAATGGATAATCCCAGTTTTCCTTACTTTGCTTCATTTTTTAAATTTCGATAATACTTATCTCCTTTTAATGTTTCATGTAATTAATTTATCTTTAATGTTTATTATCTCTCTTCCAGCGGTCAGAAATCTCTTTGTTATTGTTTACTGTTGCATCTCAGGTGCCTAGAGCAGCGTCTGGCACAATAAATGTTCGTTGATTAAATGAATGAGTGAGACACAAAAAGGATATGAGATCGATCCAGAAGGGCCAGGCCTGAGTTGTTATTTTACGTATTATCAGGGGTTTTATCAGAAACACCTGTGTTATCAGGTGTTTCTTTTTGAGATAATACCTCGTGCTCCAATCACATGTGGAAAACTCACTTTCACTTTAGAATTTGTAAGTGCTTTTATTTCAAATTCCATTAGTTTTGATTTGCATAAAAAACCGTCCCACCCGTCTCCTATAAGGAGTTTTGAGGGAGGTCTCCCTTCCTAAAGAACATTGCTGTTTGCTCAGATTAATATTATCACGAGAGTAATGTAAAGAACACGAATAAGATACAGTCACTCCCCAACTTAAACCCTTCCTTGGCTCCTATGTCTATGGAATAAATATCAAATGCTACAGTGTGGTATACAAGGCTGTCTACAGTTTGACCCTCACTCCCACTTCTTTGTGTTATCTCCTGCTCTGCTTAACTCTAGCCCTGTTCTCCCTCACAGGGAACCGTGTGCACTTCCAAGAACGCCTTGACCTCTCACATCTTCATGGCTTTGAATTGCTGCTCTTGTTTAGGAAGTTTTACTTCTCTATGTTCCAAGCCCTATTGTTTTACATGTATTCATCTAGGGCCTGGCGCATAGCAAACATCTGATAAATATTTGTTGAGGAAAGAAATCTTCAAGGCTTATATCTATAATTACCTCAGGAAAATTTTTCTGACTTCCTCTTTACCTAGCTACCTCCACACACCAACCACACACACAAGGTTAAGTGCACCTTCTGTAATAGTAACGTAACATTTATTGAGTTACTTTATACTAGGTATTAGTCTGAGCATTTTACCCATTTTAATTCACTTAAATCTTAATCTGTGAGCTATATTCCCTTACACCCCATTTTATAGATGGGAAAACCCAAGTCACAAGGATGTTAAATAACTTGTTCAAACAGCTGGTAAGTAGTGAAGCCAAACTTGGAACCTGGGAGTGTGCTCCAGGATCGGTGCTCTTCCCCTCTCGTGTCCATACTGCCTCTCCTGTGTGCTTTCCTCTCCTTACAGCACACGGTACACTAGGCTGTTACCAGCTGTTTTACTTGACTGTAAGCTCCTTGAAATTAAAGGTCGTGTTTTGTCTTCTCTTTTTTTGTGCCAAGCACAGAGTTACACTCTCAAGGATTCTTTTTTTCAGTGACCTAGCTTTGAATGAATGAGTGAAGTAAAAATAACCATTTTCAGGGCGCCTGGGTGGCTCAGTTGGTTAAGCATCTGGCTTCGGCTCAGGTCATGATCTCAGGGTCCTGGGATTGAGTTCCACATCGGGCTCCCTGCTCGGGGGAGCCTGCTTCTCCCTCTGCCTGCTACTTCCCCTGCTTGTGCTCTCTCTCTGACAAATAAAATCTTAAAAAAAAAATAACCATTTTCATTCTCTATACAGTTTAAGGAAGATGCTCTGATGTGGGAGAAGTAATCGTGGACTAGTCCTATCATTCCTTAGACGGTGAAAGCGTTTTCTCTGCGCTGGCGATGTTACCGTGTAGAAAGTGTGATGCCAGAAAACAATAGTGATGACAAGGCAACTGAAGGAGTGTGATGACCATGTCTGACACAAGCAGGATGCATCCAGAATATTTTGAAACAAACTGTAAAGCAAAGTACTAAGAATAGCATAGTTTAACAGCTGGGAAACACCAATAGCAGACCTTTAACAGGAACTAGTCTAAGAATGAAACCAAAATGTTTGGCCAACCATTAGATTGAGTGACAGTGAATAAATTTAACTATGAAAGGGGATGTCTGCACAATTCATTCATCCAATATATATTTATTGTGTGTCTGCTATGTACCAGACACTGTGCCAGGTGCTTGGAATATAGTCAAGTTGAGTCCACAAGTGTCATCCTTGTAAGCCCCAAAATGCACATAAAAATCACTGGCAGTGCTGTCTGAATATCCTAGAGCAGAGATTGCGAACTAATGGGCCACAGAGTGAATTCAGGAGTGTTTTTCAACATATATGCTTTTTTCTTTTTCAAACTTGTTGCCACCTTAAAAATCAAGATATTTCATGTAGAAATCTGGGCTACATTTCTCCAAGGCAACAACAGATAAAACTGAGTTGTAGCTGTGTGTTATTGCGTTTAATGCTCATGGTTGTCACAATCACCACTGTCTCCAGTGCTGGGCAACTACTAACACCTGAGGTAGTGGAAGATGAAATACCGGCAAGAGAGCTAATGAGGCCAGAGAAGAATGACAAATACAAAGTGTGTGTGTGTGTGTGTGTGTGTGTGTGTGTGTGTGTTTTACATTAATAGAATTTTTCAGGAAGAGAAAAAGTTGACAGTGTCTTATTGTTGTAAGAGATCAAGCCCTCCCCAAGGTGAATATAAGCCTTGATATAAGAGAGGTTTTGACTTAATTATTAAGATCAGACATGGGGGCTTTCTTTCTCATCCTTTGGTTAGAAGCCCAAAGGGGCTATTTCCTTAAAGAACAGAATCCCAGTTCTAAGAGTAGAAGTTTATGAAGTGGGAGACAGAGGAGTTAGGAAAAGCAGAGGAGGAAGAAAGGAAGAAGGGGAGTATAGAAGGAAGATGTTAAGAGCTGAGGCTGGAAGAAGAGTTTGGTCAGACTATGAAGGACCTTGGATTCTATGGTAAAAATTTAGATATTATCCTCTAGGGAAAGTGGTAAAAATGACTGGCATCTGTTGAATGCCTGCCATGTATTGGATATACATTACATGCATTATCTCATTTAACCTCTACCATCACCAAAGACATTTGTATCATTATACTCATTTTAAATATGAAGATGAGGGGCGCCTGGGTGGCTCACTCGTTTAAGTATCCAACTCTTGATTTTGACTCAGGTCTTGATCTCAGGGTCATGAGATCGAGCCCCGCATCAGACTCTGCACTGGATGTGGAGCCTGCTTAAGATTCTCTCTTTCTGCCCCTCCTCTCTCTCTCTCTCAAAAAAAAAAAAAGTTAAAAAAAGTTTAAAAATAAATAAATAAATGAATAAGAAGATGAGGCTCAGAGAAGTGAAGCAACTTTCCTAGGTCATTAATCAAAAAGTGGTGGAGTCAGGATTTGAACCCAGATCTGATCGAGTTCAAAGGCCATATGCTTATGATGTCACAGTATTATAATAATAATACCTATCACTTATTGAGAGTTAACTTTGAAGGATATGGAGAAAAGGATTTGGTAGTCAAAACACTAACTTAAGCACTTTACACACTATCATAATCTTTGAAACAACCCTAATGTTGTGTATTTTTATGCCCACTACATAAATGAAGAGCTCAGAGATATTAAAGTACTTATCAGAGTTCATATGGCTATGAGTCGAAGAGCCAGAATCAAACCCAGGACACCCAAAACTCACACTCTTAACCACTACAACTGATGGTATGGTCTTATTTTTGTTCCTTGTGACTGAAGAACATCCTAAATTGTGTCCCATTCATTTCATGTGAGATAAAACTAGATATGCCCCTAAGCCCTTCCACTTAGTCCATGGTAAGCTTGCTTGCTGGTCAGAGGCTTAGCTTAGTTATTTTTAAAGTATATTTTACAAAGCAACTTGATATTTTAATAAGAAACAGCAAAAAGGAGAAATGTCTATTTTTCATCAAAGTTTAGGTTGCTCTGTGAGCCAGATTAAATTAATTAACTGATTATCATTTGTTGTCTATCCCATGCCTTATGTTCTTGCCCATTCTTCAAGGGTTGGCACAATCTGTGACACCTCTCCCCACAAAGGACTTTAGGTTTCTTTTTTCTCTTTGTTTTTCCTAGGCATTTCAACTGACTGCATGTTTTTAGCTCTGTCCACATGTTTATGTTATAACCCTCCCTAGGCATTTGTAGAAATCAGCCCATTATCTGTGCTGATATAGTAGAGATTAGGGAGCTCAGTACATGACTAGGTTCAGTAAGTTGTGCAAGATTGCTCAGCTAATAAGTAGTGCAACAGCATTCCAGTCCAGTTCTGGTTCTCAAAAGTATGAAACTTAAATCCTTTCCCTTAAATCCTATTTAAATTATAAATGAAAATCAATTGTTGCATATTTGCAATGGGAAATAACAGAAGATGGTATAGTAATAAAACAAAAATATGTTTATTGCAGCATTATTTAGAATAGCCAAATTATGGAAACAACTTAAGTGTCCATCAATAGATGAATGAATAAAGAAGATGTAGAATATATATGCAGTGGAATATTACTCAGCCATAAAAAATAATGAAGTCTTGACTTCGGCAGCAACAAGGATAGATCTAGAGAGTATAATGCTAAGCAAAATGTCAGATAAAGACATATGCCATATGATTTCACTCATATGTGGAGTTTAAGAAACAAAGCAAATGAGCAAAGAAAAAAAGAGACAAGAACCCCCAGACTCTCAAATACAGAGAAAAAACTGATGGCGGCCAGAGGGGAGGTGGGTGGGGGAATGGGTGAAATAAGTGAAGGGGATTGAGAGTACACTTATCATGATGAGCACTGAGTAATGTATAGAATTACTGAATCATTATATTGTACACGTGAAACTAATGTAACACTATACTTGAATTAAAAAAATAAAACAACAAAACCAAAAGTTTATTTTTTAATAGTGCTATGCCAACTGAAAAGAAATTAGATACAGAAATTCTAAAAGAATTTTTGCTTTAAAGCATATTTTCCAAAGTATGTTATATGCAACACTAGTCCATTAGGATACTTTTTTTTTTAAATTAACATATAATGTATTATTTGTTTCAGGGGTACGGGTCTGTGATTCTTCAGTCTTACGCAATTCACAGCACTCACCATAGTACATACCCTCCCCAATGTCCATCACCCAGCCACCCCATCCCTCCCACCCCCTCCACTCCAGCAACCCTCAGTTTGTTCCTGAGATTAAGAGTCTCTTATGGTTTGTCTCCCTCTCTGGTTTCATCTTGTTTCATTTTTCCCTCCCTTCTCCTATGATCCTCTGTCTTGTTTCTCAAATTCCTCATATCCATGAGATCATGTGATAATTGTCTTTCTCTGATCGACTTATTTAGCTTGGCATAATACCCTCTAGTTCTATCCACGTCATAGCAAATGGCAAGATTTCATTTTTTTGATGGCTGCATAATATTCCATGTGTGTGTGTGTGTGTGTGTGTGTGTGTGTGTGTGTGTGTGTATACACCACATCTTTTTTTTTCAAAGATTTTATTTATTTGACAGAGACACAACGAGAGAGGGAACACAAGCAGGGGGAGTGGGAGAGGGAGAAGCAGGCCCCCCGCCAAGCAGGGAGCCCGATGTGGGGCTCGATCGACCTGAGCTGAAGGCAGACGCCTAACGACTGAGCCACCCAGGCGCCCCACCACATCTTTTTTATCCATTCATTTGTTGATGGACATTTAGGCTCTTTCCATAGTTCGGCTATTGTGAACATTGCTGCTATAAACATTGGGGTGCAGGTGCCCCTTCAGATCACTACATTTGTATCTTTGGGGTAAATACTCACTAGTGCAATTGTTGGGTTGTAGGGTAGCTCTATTTTCAACTTTTTGAGGAACTTCCATACTGTTTTCCAGAGTGGCTGCACCAGCTTGCATTCCCACCAGCAGTGTAGGAGGGTTCCCCTTTCTCTGCATAGGATACTTTTTTTTTTTTTTTAAAGGAAGGGTTCCATATTCATGGTTCCATGGGAAATGACACTAATGTGATAATGTACATTATAAAATGTGGTGTAGTAAATCTTTGATAAATTCTGTAGTAAAAAAACCCAAAAAACAGCCAAACCCTGCTTAATTTCTGCTTGATCTTTTTCTGCCTCTATATGTTTAACATGCTAATACAGTCCTATAAGAACATTGCTGGGGTATGCAATGAACTTTAATGCAGTGGAGATGGGAGAATGGGGTGTATTCCCCTTTAAGTCACTTCCTCTCTATTGTTTTTTTCTCTGGGCATACAATGTGCTCACATCCTTATGATATTAAAATAAAGCCTTCTCCATCATGCTCCCTTCTTGAATTATCACTACTGCCCCCCACACACGCTTTCTTTTTTTCCTTCTTGCCAACTTTTGGAAAAAGGAATCCATATAAACTGCCTCTGCTTTTTCATTGCCTTCCCTTTTTGCAAATATGAGATCCCTTTCATGATTTCCCAGTGAGCAAATGCAATAGCTTCTATAATCAAAGATGACACTTTGTAGCATATGTCCTGCCACTCTTCTCTTGGCAGCCATGACACTTGTATTGCATTCATTCATTAATTTTACAAATATATAAAGATACAAAATGAACAATTTAGACATGCTATTTCTCATCTTCAAAAATTTATATTCTAGTTTCTCTATTTCTCTGAATTCTCTAAGTCACCTTCACTGGATCCTCTTTTCCTACCCACATGTTTAATGTATGCATCTCTTAAGGCCCTTTCATTTCTCTTTTCCCAACATACACTTGTATGTGCAGACACACACACACACACACACACACACATTCAAGGTGTTGAAGAGAAGAATCATGACTTTTGATTCCACAAATGTTGAATACGTGAATTTATGATTTTCCTAATACTGAATATAACTATAGCACCTGTACTATTATTTTTATTCCAAATGAGGATTGTTACATGAATGAAATGGGAAGTTGTTGTTTTTTCCTATGATAGATAGGTGTGTATTGAGTGAGAGAAAGTCAGAAGTGGATTTCAGAGGACTGTATCGTACATATGAAAAAGACATATAAGCAACTAGCAGATAGTTATTGAGAACTTCTCAATTTTCTGTTAAGAAGTGATTAGGAAGATGTCAGATGAAAATTTTACCATACCATAAAATTTTACCGTAAAATTTCTCTGGAAGTGCATATCCATAAAATGAGCAAAAAGAGTTTTTAAAAATCACTTACTAAAAAAAAAAATAAATAAAAAAAATAAAAAAAATAAAAAATAAAAAATAAAAAATAAAAATCACTTACTGCCACAAAGAAGGAAAGGAACATACCTAAGCCTGCAATTCTCAAGGTTAGGTCTCAGACATTGAAACCACCTTGGGAACTTTTAAAAATAATATTTGGGCTTCTTCTCCAGAAATTCTAATTAAATTGGTCTGGGGTGCAGCCTAAATGTACAATTTTTTTAAAGCTCTATACCTGTGTCTAAGGTTAAAAACATTGACCTGGGGTGCCTGGGTGGCTCAGTCGTTAAGTGTCTGCCTTCGGCTCAGGTCATGATCCCAGGGTCCTGGGATTGAGCCCCATATTGGGCTCCCTGCTCCATGGGAAGCCTGGTTCTCCCTCTTCCAGTCCCCTTGCTTGTGTTCCCTCTCTCACTATGTCTCTCCCTGTCAAATAAATAAACAAAATCTTAAAAAAAAAAACCAAACATTGACCTAAGAAAAACATTCCAAAACATGGTTATTGAGGGGGTGAAAAAGATTCCAGAGAGTAGTAAAGAAGAGTAGTGATGTTATGTTCCTTACCTCACTCCAAATCCTAGAGGGCAAACTTCTGAATTGGCCAAATACGATTCTTGCTAATGTCACTAATTCTAGAAAGAAACATAATGAGTAAGTATTATTATTTTTGTCTTTTCCTTCTGATCAGTGATTAGTAGGAACTGCTGCTAGAAAGAAACTGGTGATAATGAAAAATGAACAATGAACCTGCCTCTCTCTTATGGAAGGGAGGACTTCAGAGCTAAATTCAAGAAATAATCTAAAACTTGAAGGTCTTCCTCCGTTGAATGGTATACCACCCTCCACCCCAACTATAAGCAGAGAGAAGCAGAGAGTCTTAGTATAGAATATATAATAAAACCTCAGAAGAGATAGCAGAGAATGAGCAAGATGAAACAAAATGATGTGGCAGTGATGCAGAAATACTATAGCACAACATGAAATCATGCATTGCATGCAAAAGATAGAATCCAACCTAGATGAAAATATAAACTAAAGGAATAGAAAATAATTTATAAATGCTGCATTCTATAGAACTTAATGAGAACCAGTATTCAGTGAATAAGAGCTCAAAGATGAAATGACAGATGAAAAGAGAGGTTGCAAGCTTAAAATAAATGAGGACCCAAATCAATGTCATTACAGAACAAATAAGTAAAAAAGATGCAAAAACTTAACTTTAAGATCGAAAGAACATCCTGTGTTTTTGGTAAATTAAAAACAGAATACTTAGCAGGAGGATATATCCTTATTAAACTATTAAACTTCAAGGTTCCACTATAATGCAAGTTCCATGAAGGCAGGAGTTTGTTTTGTTCATTGCGATATTGTTAGTGCCTAGAACACTATTGAGCAAATTAGAGGTATCCAGTAAGTATTTGTTGAATGAATGAAAGGGTGAAGAAAGATTTCTTCACTTTCAGGCATGAAAACCAACATATCTAATTTCTAGTTCCACTTATAGGGAGGTTGGAAGTCACCACTAGAGCTTAAAAACAAGTAAAAAGCTGAACAGACTGAAAAATTAAGCACTCTTCTTGGATCCATAGGAGGGGAACACACAGGGCAAAGTGCTGCACACAAGATTGGAGAGACAGGGAAATACAGGGAGCCAGGGATTACTGAAGCAGACACTCAAGCAGAAGCTGCTGCCATGTCAGGGTAGGAAAACTTGACTGTAATTGATGAATAGCTAGAGGCTCAATGTGAACAACTCAGAAAGTTAAAATCTGCAGGGGAACCTAGACATGGTGGGGTGGGGTGGAGGGTCCCACAACAGTGTAAGATTTCCAGGATACTAAGTATCAGAGAAAAATCCCTGGGGGCTTCCAGCTGAGAGAGGGAGAAAAGGAACCATTTTGAAATACACCAGAGCATTCTGTTTTTCTTAGTAACACCTGCCTTTCAGGGAAAACTAGTTAACCAGAGCCTAACCTGGTGTATTATCAGAACCTAAGTGACCTGGAAAGGAAATACCTCATTCCAGTCCTCCTTAGCCATCTTGTCCCACCTAAGAGGGGAAGAAAAAAACCTGAGAAACACTTGTGAAGTTCACAGTCCAGAAGCATAGTCTCACTAAAATGCAGACCTAATCATAGGACTATAGAATGTTTTCCCTCTCTAGCACCTCACCAGCACATTATTTTTTTTTAAATTTTTTATTGTTAATGTTAATCACCATACATTACATCATTAGTTTTTGATGTACTGTTCCATGATTCATTGTTTGTGTATAACACCCAGTGCTCCATGAAGAACGTGCCCTGTTTAATACTCATCACCAGGCTAACCCATCCTCCCACCCCCCTCCCCTCTAGAACCCTCAGTTTGTTTTTCCGAGTCCATCGTCTCTCATGGTTCATCTCCCCCTCCGATTTACCCCCCTTCACCAGCACATTATTAAAGGCCTACTTACTGCAGTTCCTTTTGCCCATTACAGGATGTCTAGCTATCAAGATAGTTATAAGGCATAACAAAAAGGAAACAAAACAAAACAAAACCCCTCCACAATTTGAAGAGACAGAGTATGTATCAAATCCAGACATGGCAAGGACATTGGAATTTTCAGACTGGGGATTTAAAAGAGCTATCTGTAATATACTAAGGGCTCTACTGGGTAAAGTAGACAGCATACAAGAATAGATGGGCAATGTAAGCCAAAAGATGGAAATCCTAATAAAGAACCAAAAAGAAATGCTATATATAAACAGTAACAGAAATGAAGGATGTCTTTGATGGGCTCGTTAGTAGATTAGACATGGCCAAAGAAAGAATCTCTGAGCTAGAGGATATATCAACAGAATACCTGAAAACCAAAAAGGAAAGAGAACAAAGGCTGAAACAGAATGTAGTTTCTAAGGACTATGGGACAACTATAAAAGTGTAACATACACATAATGAGAATACCCACTGGAATACTCGGTGGGAAGGAGAAGAAAAAGGGAAAGGAACAGAAGATACATTTTGAAACAATAACTAAGAATTTCTCCATATTAATGTCTGACATGAAACCACAGATCCAGGAAGCTGAAGAACACCAAGTAGGATAAATACCAACAAACTACACCTAAGTGTATTAGTGTATCATTTTCAAATTACAGAAAATCAAAGATGAAGAAAAAATTGTGAACGAAGCCAGAGGTAAAACACACCTTACCTAAAAAGGAGCAAAGATAATTGCATGTAACTTCTCAGAAACCATGCTAACAAGATAGTGGAGTGAAATATTTAAGGTATTGTGAGAAAAAAACACTTCAACCTAGAATTTTGCACCCTGCCAAATTATTATTAAAAAGTGAAGGAGAAATAACTTAGACAAACAAAAATTGAGGGAATTTCTTGCCAATAGATCCACCTTGCAAGAAATGTTAAGAGAAATTCTTTAGAAAGAAGGAATATAATGCAGATCAGAAACTTGGAGCTACATAAAAAAGGAAAAGCATCAAAGAGAACAAGTGAAGATAAGATAAAAACTTTTTTCTTATTCTTAACTGATCTAACAGATAACAGTTTGTTAAAAATAATAGTAGTGATATATTCAGTTATGTGTATGTCAGATATATATATATATACACACACACACACACACACACATACAGCTAACGTCATACTTGATGAGAAACTCAAAGTTCCCACTATGATCAGGTAAAAGACAAGGATGATCCCTCTCACCACTCCTTTTCAACATCATACTGGAAGTCTTTGCTAATGGAATAAAGCAAAAAAAATAAAAGGTATACAAATTAGAAGAAAGACATAAAACTGTCTTTTTTCTTTTTTTTTTTTTCAAATGGCACAATCATCTATGTAGGACATTGAAAAAAATCAGTCAAATAACTCCTGGACCCAAAAAGTGATTATAACGAGGGTGCAGAATACAAAGTTAATATACAAAAGTCAGTTGCTTTCCTATGTGCCAACAGTGAACATGTGGAATTTGAAACTAGAAGCACAATAATATTTCAGTTACCATCCAAAAAATGAAATACTTAGGTATAAGTATATCAAAATATATACAAGATCCATATGAGCAAAACTGTAAAATTTTGATAAATGATAATAAAGGGGAACTAAATAAATGAAGCGATATTCCATGTTAATTGATAGGAAGACAATATTTTCAAGGCGTCAATTATCCCCAACTTGATCTTTGGATTCATTCCAATCAAAATCCCAGCAAGTTATTTTATGAATATTGATAAACTTATTCTATAGTTTATACAGAGAGGCAAAAGATCCAGAATACCCAACACAATATTGAAGGTGAAGAATAAAGTTGGAGAACTGATGCTACCTGATTTCAAGACTTACTGTAAAGATTCAGTAATCAAGACAGGGTGATATTAGTGAAAAAATATACAAATAGAGTACTGGAACAGAATACAGAGCCCGGAAATAGAACCTCATGAATATATTCAACTGATCTTTGATCAAAGTGCAAAGGCAATATACTGGAGCAAAGATAGTTTCTTCAGCAAATGGTATTGGAACAATTGGACATCCATATCCCCCCACCTACTGGTCCTCACCAAAAAAAAAAAAAAAAATCTAGATACAGACTTCACATCCTTCACAGAAATTAACTCAAAATGGATTATAGACCTAAATGTGGAATTCAAAACTATGAAACTCCTATGAGATGACATAGGAGAAAATCTGGATGACTTTGGGTATGATGATGCCTTTTTAGATACAACACCAAGGACATGATCCATTTAAAAAAATTGATAAATATAAAACTTGGGCTCTGCAAAAAACGCTATCAAGAGAATGAGACGAGAATACACAGATTGGGAGAAAATTTTTGCAAAAGACACATCTGATAGAAGGCTATTATCCAAAATATACAAAGAACTCTTAAAATTCGACAATAAGAAAACAAGCTGATTAAAAAATGGGCCAGTGACCTTAAAGACATCTACCAAAGAAGATACACAGATGGAAAATAAGCGTAAGAAAGGGTGCTTCACATCATATGTCATTAGGAAAATATAAATTAAAACAATGAGATGCTACAACACACCTATTAGAATGGCCAAAATTCAGAATATGGACAACACCAATTGTTGACAAGGATATGGAACAACAGGAACTCTCATTCATTGCTGAGTGGGAATGCAAAATTGCATAGCCACTTTGGAATACAGTCTGGTGTTTTCTTACAACATTAAATATACTTACCATTGGATTCAGTAATTGTGCTCCTCATTATTTACTTAAAGGAGTTGAAACCATATGTCCACATAAAAACTTGCATGCTGACATTTACAGCAGCTTTATCCATAATTGCCAAACCTTGAAAGTAACCAAGATGTCCTATATCTTGAATGGATAAATAAACTGTGGCACAACCAGATAATGGAATATTATTCAGCACTAAAAAGTAATGAACTATCAGGCCATGAAAAGACATGGAGGAACTTAAGTGCATATTACTAAGTGAAAAGCCAATCTGAGATAGCTACATACTGTATGATCCAACTATATGATATTCTGGAAAATACAGAACTATGGACACCATGGACACAATAAAAAGATCAGTGATTGCTAGTGGGGGTGGGGGAGAGGAGATGAATAGGCAGATGATAGAGGATTTTTACGGCAGTGAAAACACCCTGTATGATATTATAAAGATGGGTATATGTCATTATTCATTTGTCCAAACCCACTGAATCTACAACATCAAGAGTGAACCCTTAGGCAAACTTGGGACTTTGTGTGATTATAATGTGTCAATGTAGGTTCATTGTTGGTAAAAAATAAAATACTATTTTGGTGAGTGATATTGATAATGGGGGAGCCTATGTATATTGTGGGGCAGAGAGTATATGAAAAATCTCTGTACCTTCCTCTCAATTTTACTGTAAACCTAAAACTGCTCTAAAGAAATAAAACCTTAAAAAAAAAAAAAAAAGCAAATTACCTACAAGGGAAAAGGGTTGAGGCTGCCTCCAGGCTTTTCTACAGCTAGAAGAAAACACACTAATATCTACAAAGTTTTGAGAGGAAAAGTGGCTCAAGAATTATACCCAGCCAAACTGACACTCTGCTGTAAAGGCACTGGACTAAGTCCTTACACATTATCGCATTTAGTCTTAACAATAAACCTATGAGAGAGGCATTATTATGATTCCTGTCTTAAAAAAGAGAAGTCTGAGGTTCTGCAACATTAAATCACTTGCCAGGATTATGTTAGCCAGGAATCTTATCCCAGTAGTATGACTTCAAATGCCTTTATATTAATTCTCTCATTTAATTCTCATAATAATTCTGTGGATTTTTTCCCCCTCAGATTAAAAAAAGACAACTTGAGTATTAAAAGATGAAATAATTTTCCCAAAGACATTACAGTGCTGGGATTCAATCCAGGCCTATATAATTCCACCAATCATGGGCTTTCCAGTGTGCCAAGCTTTAGTATTGTGTGTGTGTGTGTGTGTGTGTGTGTGTAGGTTTAATTACTGATTTCATCTGACTCTGTCGTCATCCCCTCTTCACCTTTTCTTGGAAAACATACTGTACAGAGAAGTGTTAATTCCTAAAACTTTCACTTACCCTGCTTTTATGATCTAGTAAACATGCCCTTGGCAATTTTTATTCAAGATCAGAACTGAACTTGGTGAGTACAGAGCTTACGGTTCTAAATGTGCTTCAGAAGCCAAAGAAATTGGAAAAGGGCAGAAGGCAGTGAGATTCTCACAATATAACTCAGTACTATTGTTCTACTTAATTCCTTAGCCTGGAAACAAATTTTTCCTGAGGAAAACAAAACAAAACAAAAAAACCAAAACAAGTCTATAAGCTCTGATTTCTCTGCCTGTTCAGATAGTTCCTTATTTGTCTCTTTGTTGTTGTTCTTTTTTCTTCTTTTTTTTTTTTTAGGAGTGTCAAATTGCTTCAGGGATAAGCAAATCAATGAATATAGGTTTTATTTTTGTGTTATAGACCAACATATTTGTTCGTAATTTATGTCCTGATTTTATTCTACTGTGTCATGAACTCACACTCTGAGGTAGTAGGCTGTGGACAGAAACTTCTACCGTGCTTTGAATTGAGTTTTTAGTTTCTTGGATGGAATGGTATGTATGCCCTGTAAGAATCACAGAATCGTGGATGAAAAAAAAATTCATAGATGCTCCTCTGAAAATTTAAAAACATGAAACTTTTTTTAAAAACAAGTTCTTTAAGCAGAATAGTAAATTTTACATTATCAAGTAATAGATCCAAAATGTAGATAATCCCAAACCACAAATGAGCCAAAAAGTAATTTATAATTAGTTTAAGAATGTGTTAATTTTGTTTGGTAATACTAGTAGAGTTTGTGTGTGTGTGTGTGCGCTAACTGTACCGTTTTTAGGTTAATGGTAAAATTGATCTGATTTCCTAGAATAGTAAGTGTTGACTGGTTGATGCAGGGAGGCAACTGGTCTAGGATTATAGCTTTGCAAATATATCTGTCTCTGGGTAAGGAACATTTAAATAGTAATTAACCTTGAATCTGATCACTTCATTCCTTTCATACCTAGGGTGGGCTAACAAAATCAATTTATGAAGTGGCCATATGAAGGGACCTTTTATAGTTGATTTAAAGTATGAATCCTAAAAGCTGTTTTATTCCAAAAAAATCAAGAAGACCTGCAATATTTATTCTAGGGAGGAACAAGTAGCTGGTGCATAAAAATATTTTTTAATCTTCCCAAGCATATTTACATTACTTTTTGCACTCAATAGATGTTCCTGGCATTTTCATGTACAATGTGAACAACCAATAATTGACTACTAGCATTTTATTTAAACTAGAAACTAATTTATTCTTAAAAATAGAAATTAAAGAAACACCTAAGAGGGGTGAAAGTGGTCAAAAGGTACAAATTTCCAGTTATAAAATATTAAATCCTGGGGATGTAATATACAGTATGGTGATTATAGTTAATACTGTAATGTATATTTGAAAGTTGCTAGGATAGTCCTGACAGTTCTCATCACAAGAAAAAAAATTATGTCTATGTATGGTGATGGATATTAACTATGCTTATTGTGGTGACCATTTTGCAATATACACATATATTGTATTCTTATACAATATGAAACTAATATGTTATATGTCAATTATATCTCAATTTAAAAAAATAACAAAAAATCTTACCTAAATTTATGAATTTGCTGCTGGTACTTTCTTTAAGAATCATTAAGCATGGAATTAAGCAGAGAAATTCCATTTGGAGTGAGAGATCTAAGTTTGTTTCCTGGCTGCACTTCCTAACTGTGTAAACATGAGCAAACTCTGAACTTCAGTTCAGATAAATTTAACACTTACCTCAAGTGTTTGTTGGCTTGGCATCCATGAGATGTAGGTAAAAGCATGTTGAAAAATGTAAAGCACTACAGAAGTAATAGTTGTTGTTCTCTTCAGTTTAATTCAGACATGAATTTCCCTGAACCTTTGCTCTAAAGTAGAACCTTAGGTTAATTTTGGAGTTTCCTGACTCTCTGAGCCTTATGCCAGGCCCTGGCTATGTTCCTGAGAGAACAGAGAAGTGGGGAGAGGAGAAATGTTCCTTCCATTCATCTTTCGCAAGCCATACAAAAAGGCCTTGTAAACCAGAGACTATGCAAATAAGAGTGAAACAATAAGAATTCACTCCCCTGTAAATTAAACTTGAGAAGTTTTCTTTTCTGTGTGAGCTGATCATGAGGGCATTGAAAGCTGTCTCCAGAGTTCCCGTGATAAAATCCTTCAATGTTAAATTACTGAAGGATGCCATAACTCCGAGAATGGAGCAGAAGAGGAGAGTGATGAGAAAAGAGAATGTTTATGTTGACACACAGAAATGCTTTTGTAATCAGCAAGGAATGGAAGGGAATAAAGTGCACATGAATGTTTAATGGGGTTTTTAGGCAATTAAATTTTGCAGAAATGTGCTGTAAGCATGTGGCATTGCTTAAGGGCTGACCCGATCAGGTCAGGTGATCACAGTCTTGTTTGCACACTGTGTGGCAGGGAAGGGAGAGAAACATACTCGTTTTTTGAGGAATATGGGATGGCTGCCTTAGAGCAGTGATCTGTTTACGACTTTCGGTTAGCAGGAATCATTAGGCACCACCTACATTGGATCCAAGGACAAGGGGGGGAAATAATGCTTTCTAGAAAGAAAAGAACAAGTAAAGATATCTCCACTGTATCACAGACTGTGTTGCTAAAGGCATACTGTTGCTCTGTAGGGGGGCTATCAAGAGGGGACAAGATAAAATTACAGCTGATTCTGCATTTGTATGTTATCTTGGCAAGAACAGCAGGGCTTAGCTTAACAAAATATTAACACTCTTCCCAAATGCTAATGAAATATAAGTAGAGAAATTGGGGGGAATTCTGAATGTAAGTATTTTATTGGCTGATTCTTTTACACATTTGCCTTTTGCCTCATTTACACAGGCATAGACACGGAATTGGAGGTGAGTGTCTCCATGGCCCACACAATCACATTAACTGTCATCCTCAACTCACTGACCTTCAAACATCCAGATCTATGGTTTGGGAAAGAAGGGGGGAGAGAGGGGGAGGGAGAGAGAGAGAGAGAGAAAGAAAGAGAGAGAGGGAAAGAGAAATAAAGAGGAAGGAGGGAGGAAGAAAAAAAGGAAGGGAAGGAAAAGAAAAAAATGGTAAATTGTGTGCAAACAAACACGATTTACCAAATCTCCAAGAAGTATGTGAAGGACTTACCTATGACTGAGAGGTAGAAAAAGATTAGGACTTTAACTGCATCAGTTAGAAATAGCCTGTGGTGAAGAAACACACCCAAGCTCTTACACCTCCTCTCCAGTACGTTGTGCAAATTGATTAGAATACCTTTTGTAACTACTGTGGCCACATTTCCTAAGGAAGGAAATCGCAGATAAATAGCTTAATATCCTAAAAGAGTGTATAAGCATAAGGATAAGGTCTCAGCATAATAAAATTTCAAAAAAAGGCTTTTCCCAAATTGTGGATGGACTGAGGAAAGTAATTCATACCAGAATAGGCTGACTCAGTCCAACTGTCTTATTAGAGTGTTTTTCACATAGACTGATCTGTTTGAATGCCTCCAATAGTTCTGTGCTCTTGAAAAGTCTGTTTTTTTCCTCTGCCAAATAAAGATACTCTACTTTGACTTCAGAGAAATGTTTTTTTATGAGTCCATTGAAGCTGTGGTCTTACTCATTTTATAAGTCTCTTTACCTGGTAGGTTGTACAAAGTACCAGCCCACTTTATTTATTTTTATTTTTTTTTAAGATTTATTTATTTATTTGAGAGAAAGAGAGAACACGCATGAGAGAGTGTGACTGGGGGAAGAGGCAGAGGGAGAGAATCTCAAGAAGACCCCCCTTTTCTCTCAGTGGTGCTGTCAGTCACCAAAGGTCAAAACTTGACTTGTATCCAGAACATGTAAATCTCCATCTCCATTTGGGATTTCTGTAGGGATTGAAGGAGGTCCACCCACATTAGGAAGGGCAGTTTGCTCTAGTCAGTCTACAGCTTTCAATGTTATTCTCATCCAAAAACACCTTTACAGAAATATCCAGAATAATGTCTGACCAAATATTCGGGCACCCCATGGCCCAGTCAAGTAGACATATGAAATGAATGATCACACCAAATCTTTTGCATGCTTTAAATTTGGGTGGTTTATCTTTTTATTATTGATTTGTACCAGTTTTACATGTTCTGGATAAAAGTCATATAAACACACACACACACATATACATATATCTCAACTAAAGTATATGGCTTATTTTCAAATTTCTAATGATGTTTATTTAGAGTAAAAGTTTCCTATTTTCATGAACTTTTTTAAAAAAATGTTTTGTTACAGTTAGTGCTTTTGCATTCTGCCTAAGAACTCTGGTTACATCAAGTTTCAAAAATAATGTCCTATGTTTTCTTCTGGAAGCTTTGTAGTTTTCGCTTTTAGATTTAGGTGTATGATCTATCTCTAATTGTTTCTTTTCTAAAGATTTACTTATTTAGTGAGAGAGAGAGAGAGAGAGAGGTGCGTGCACAAGTGGGGGAGGGGCAGAGAGAAAGAGAATCTTTATGCAGACTCCCCACTGAGTGTGGAACCCATCACAGGGCTTAATCTCACGATCCATGAGATCACAACCTGAGCTGAAACCGAGTCAGACGCTTACCTGACTGAGACACCTAGACACCCCTCAAATTAATTCTGTATATGGTGTAAGATGGAGGAATTGAGGTGTTTTTTTAAATATATGGTTATTCAATTGTGTGAAAGATTTCCCCATTTTAAACTGTATTAATATTTTTGCTAAAAATCAATTATTATATATATGTGGCCCTATTTCTGGATTCTTTAATTTGTTACATTGATCTGTTTTTCTATCTTTATGCCAATAGAACACTATCTTGACTACTGTGTCTTTACAGTAAGTTTTAAAGTCTTCTATAAGACTTTAAGTCTTATGGAGTGTAAGACTATAAGTCTTTCAGTGTTGATTATTTTCAAGATGGGTTTTCTTTTAAAGATTTATTTATTTATTTGAGAGAGAGAGAATGTAAGTGGGGGGAGGGGCAGCAGGAGAGAACTTTCAAGCAGACTCCCCACTGAGCGGGAAGCCCAACACAGGGCTCAGTCCCATGACCCATGAGATCATGACCCAAGCTGAAACCAAGATTTGGAGGCCTAAGCAACTGAGCCACCCAGGTGCCCCATTTTCGAGATTGTTTTGACTATTCAAAAGTCTTTTGAATTTCCACAAAATTTAAGAATTAGCTTTTAATTTTCTAACAAACAAATAAACCATGCTTTCATTTTAATTCAGATTGCACTGGACCTGTAGATCAATTAAGGAGACTAGAATTGATCTTTTAATAATCTCGATTCTTTTAATCCATGAACATGTTGTATCTTTACCTTTATTTAGTTCTGACTTAATTTTTCCTAGAACATGTTAGGTTTTTTTTTTCAATGTAAGTATAGCTAACATACAGTGTTATATTAGTTTCAGGTGTACAATATAGTGATTTAACATTTTTTAAAGACTTATTTATGTATTTCAGAGAGACAGAGACAGAGAGCATGAGCAGGAGGGGGAATCTGAAGCAGACTCCACAGCGACAGGTGTGAGGTGATATCTCATTGTGGTTTTGATTTGCATTTCCTGATGATGAGTGATTTTGAGCACTTTTCATGTGTCTGTTGGCCATCCGGATGTCTTTGGAGAAATATCTTTTCTTGTCTTGTACCCATTTTTAATTGGATCATTTGGTTTTTTGGTGTTGAATTGTATAATTTCTTTATGCATTTTGGGGTTACCTTTATCAGATATGTCATTTGCAAATAGTTTTCTCCCATTCTGTAGGTTGTCTTTTTTTAAATTGTTTCCTTTTTTATGCAAAAGCTTTTCATTTTGATGTAGTCCCAATAGTTTATTTTTGCTTTTGTTTCCCTTGCCTCAGGAGACATATCTAAAAAAATGTTGCTACAGCTGATGTCAGAGAAATTATTGCCTGTACTCTCTTCTAGTATTTTTATGGTTTCATGTCTCACATTTGGGTCCTTAATCCATTTTGAATTTATTTTTGTGTATGGTGAAAGAAATTGGTCCAGTTTCATTTTTCTGCATGTTGCTGTCCAGTTTTTTCAACACCATTTGTTGAAGAGACTATGTTTTCCCATTGCATATTCTTTCCTCCCTTGTTGAAGATTAATTGACCATATAATTGTGGTGTTATTTCTTGGCTTTCTATTCTGTTCCATTGACCTATGTGTCTGTTTTTGTGCCAGTACCATACTGTTTTAATTACTACAGCTTTGTAATATAACTTGAAATTTGAGATAGTGATACTTCCAGTTTTGTTCTTTTTCAAGATTGCTTTGGCTACTCAGGATCTTTATGATCCCGTACGAATTTTAAGTTTGTTTGTTCTAGTTCTTTGAAAAGTATTGCTGGCATTTTGATAGGGATTGCATTAAATGTATAGATTGCTTTGGGTAGTATATACATTTTAAAAATATTTCTTTTTTCAATCCATGAGCATGGAATGTTTTTCCATTTCTTTGTGTTGTCTTCAGTTTCTTTCATCAGTGTATTATAGTTTTCAGAGTACAGGTTTTCACCTCCTTGGTTAGGTTTATTCCTAGGTATCTTACTGTTATTGATGCAATTGTAAATGTTTTCTTAATTTCTTTCTGCTGCTTCATTATTGGTGTATATACAAATGGAACAGATTTCTGTACATTGATTTTGTATCCTGCATCTTTAGTGAATTCATTTATTGGATCTACAGTTTTTGGTGGAGTCTTTCAGGTTTTCTATATAGAGTATCATGTCATCTGCAAATAGTGAAATTTTGACTTCTTTTGGATGCCTTTTATTTATTTTTGTTGTGTGATTGCTATGGCTACGACTTCCAGTACTATGTTGAATAAAAGTAGTGAGTCCTTGTTTTGTTCCTGACCTTAGGGGAAAAGCTCTCAGTTTTTCCTCATTAAGGATGATGTTAGCTATGGATTTTTCATATATGGCCTTTATTATGTTGAGGCATATTCCTTTTAAACCTACTTTGTTGAGGATTTTTATCATGAATAGATGTTGTGCTTTGTCAAATGCTTTTTTAGCCTTTATTGAACTGATGATATTGTTCTTATCTTTTCTCTTAACTAATGTGATGTATCACATCAATTGATTTGTGAATATTGAACCACTCTTGCAACTCAGAAACAAATCCCATTTGATTGTGGTAGATGATTTTTTTAATGTATTGTTGGATTCAGTTTGCTAGTACTTTGTTGAGGATTTTTCCATATATGCTCATCAGGGATATTGGCCTATAGTTCTCTTTTTTAGTAGTGTCTTTATCTGGTTTTGGTATCAGGGTAATGCTGGCTTCATAGAATGAATTTGGAAATTTTTCCCCCTTTGCTATTTTTTGGAACAGTTTGAGAAAAATAGGAATTAACTCTTCTTTAAATGTTTGGAAGAATTCACCTATGAATCCATCTGGTCCTGGACTTTTGTTTGTTGGGGGTTTTTTGATCTAATTTAA
The DNA here is from genome assembly GCF_964656455.1 of Halichoerus grypus. Taxonomy (NCBI): domain Eukaryota; kingdom Metazoa; phylum Chordata; class Mammalia; order Carnivora; family Phocidae; genus Halichoerus; species Halichoerus grypus. Next base: position 104,073,282 of record NC_135722.1, on the reverse strand, counting down.
TTTCTTTTCTGGTTATCAAGTCTATTCAAGTTTTCTACTTCTTCCTGCTTCAGTTTTGGTAGGTTATATGTACCTAAGAATTTATCCATTTCTTCTGGGTAGTCCAGTTTGTTAACTTATAGGTTTTCATAATATTCTCTTACAATTCTTTGTGTTTCTGTGGAGTTGGCTATTATTTTTCCTAGTAATTTTTTTTTTTTTAGATTTTATTTATTTAACAGAGAGAGACACAGTTAGAGAGGGAACACAAGCAGGGGGAGTGGGAGAGAGATAAGCAGGCTTCCCGCCGAGCAGGGAGCCTGATGTGGGGCTCGATCCCAGGACCCTGGGATCATGACCTGAGCCGAAGGCAGACGCTTAATGACTGAGCCACCCAGGCGCCCCTATTTTTCCTAGTAATTTTGAGTCCTCTGTCTCTCTGTCTCTGTCACTCTCCCCCCACCTTTTTTTTAATGAGTCTGGCTAGTGGTTTATTATTTTTGTTAACCTTTTCAAAGAGCCAGCTCCTGGACTCTTGAAGATGGCCAAGGAGTAGGAGACCTAAATTTCGTCTGGTCCCAGGAATTCAGCTAGATAGGGATCAAACCATTCTGAACATGTACGAACTCAACAGGAGATCTAAGAAAAGAATAGCAGCAACTCTCTGAACAGAAAAGCGACCACTTTCTGGAAGGTAGGACGTGCGGAGAAGTGAATCTGAGGCGATATTCAGGAGGATAGATGGCGGGGGAGGGGGCCTCTGTCGGCCGCTTCTGGCAAGTGATAGAGCCACGGAGCACAAAATCGGAACTTTTAGAAGTAGCTCCGCTGAGGGACGTCACTCCAGTGGCTAAGTGGGGGGTGGAACCCTCACTGGGACAGTGTGGTTTCAGGACCCTCGGGGTCACAGAAAGACCAGGGGAGCCTGAGTGTGGCAGAGCTCCCAGGTATCAGAACGGGGAAGCTGGCTGTAGAGACGGAGCCGAGGAGCGGGCTCTCAGCTCGGAGTTGCCATAAACCGTGATCAGCGGCACAGTCGGGCCACTGCTCTTCCAGCAGGGACCCAACAAGCGGCAGATCCAGGGAAACTCCCCTTCCTCCCCTGGGAGGAGCAGCACAGGAGCGTACTGCAGGGATCTGCTGGGTTTGGAGACTGCACACGGGGTCGAGTGCCAGAGATAGAAACGCTCGGTCACAGGCCGGGTGAGCACGGAGTGCGGCTGGAGACCAGAAGATGGGAGTGATTGACTGCTTTTCTCTGGGGGTGCACTGAGGAGTGGGGCCCCGAGTTCTCAGCTCCTCTGGGGTGGAGATCGGGAGGCCGCCAATTTCACTCTCGTCCTCTAAAGCTGTACCGAAAGCTTGCAGGGAACAAAAGCTCCCGAGAGCAAACCCAAGCAGATTACTTAGCCTGGACCCAGCAAGGCAGGGCAATTTGGCCTCCGGCAAAGACATTTGGGACCCATGGCAACAGGACCCTCCCCCAGAATATCAGCAAGAACAGCCAGCCAAGACCAAGTTTACCGATCAATGAGAACGGGAGAACTCCAGCACTAGCGGAATATAGCACATAGAATTCATGGCTTTTCCCCATGACTCTTTAGTCTTTCAAAGTTAATTGTTTTAATTTTTTTTTTTGAATTTTTCTTTTTACCTTTTTCAAACAACATCTTATCAATCCCTTTTATAAAAATCTTTTTTATTTTTCATTTATAGAGTCATATTCTATCCCTTCATGTAGTGAACCTTATTTTTGGTATATATATATATATATATATATATATATATATATATATATGCCAAACTTATATATATATATATATATACCAACTTATATATATAAGTTGTTCTCTCTTTAAAATTTTGGGATACAGTTTCTTCTAACAGACCAAAATATACCCTAAATCTCTAGTGTATGGCTTTGTTCTAGTCTCCTGCCTGATCACATTCTCTCCTTTTTTTTTTTTTAATTTCTCTTCTTTTTTTTTCAACCAGCTTTTATCTTACCAATTCCTTTTATAAAATCTTTTATAATTTTCATCTTTACAGTCATATTCCATCCCTTCATCGTATTTACCCTTATTTTAGTACGTACATAAGTTTTTCTTTCTTTAAAATTTTGGGAGACGTTTTCTTCTAACAGACCAAAATATGCCCAAAATCTAGTGTGTGGCACTGATCTATTCACCAGCCTGATCATATTTGATCATATTCTTTTTTTTATCTTTTTCTTTTTCTTTTCTCTTTCTTTCCCTTTCTTTTCCCCCAGTTTCAGGTCTCTTCTGATTTGTTTAGTGTATATTTTTCTGGGGTCATTGTTAACCCTGTTAACATTTTGTTCTCTCATTCATCTATTCTCCTCTGGACAAAATGACAAGATGGAAAAAATCACCTCAAAAAAAAGAACAAGAGGCAGTACCTACTGCCAGAGACCTAATCAGTTTGGACATTAGCAAGTTGTCGGAACTGGGTTCAGAATGACGATTATAAAGATACTAGCTGAGCTTGAATAAAGCATGGAAGATACTAGAGAAACCCCTTCTGGAGAAATAAAAGAACTAAAATCTAACCAAGTCGAAATCAAAGAGGCTATTAATGAGGTGCAATAAAAAATGGAGGCTCTAAGTGCTAGGATAAATGAGGCAGAAGAGAGAATGAGTGACATAGAAGACCAAATGATGGAAAATAAAGAAGCTGAGAAAAAGAGAGATAAACAACTACTGGATCATGAGGGCAGAATTCGAGAGATAAGCAATACCATAAGATGAAACATTAGAATAATTGGGATCCCAGAAGAAGAAGAAAGAGAGAGAGGGGCAGAAGGTATATTGGAGCAAATCATAGCAGAGAACTTCCCTAATTTGGGGAAGGAAACAGGCATCAAAATCCAGGAGGCACAGAGAACCCCTCTCAAAATCAATAAAAATAGGTCAACACCCAGACATCTAATAGTAAAACTTACGAATCTCAGAGACAAAGAGAAAATCCTGAAAGCAGCTTGGGAGAAGAGATATGTAACCTAAAATGGTAGAAACATTAGATTGGCAACAGACCTATCCACAGAGACCTGGCAGGCCAGAAGGGACTGGCAGGATATATTCAGAGCACTAAATGAGAAAAATATGCAGCCAAGAATACTATATCCAGCTAGGCTGTCATTGAAAATAGAAGGAGAGAAAAAAAGCTTCCGGACAAAGAAAAACTAAAGGAATTTGCAAACACGAAACCAAACCCTACAAGAAATATTGAAAGGGGTCCTCTAAGCAGAGAGAGCCTAAAAGTAACATAGACCAGAAAGGAACACAGACAATATACAGTAACAGTCACCTTATAGGCAATACAATGGCACTAAATTCATATCTTTCAATAGTTACCTTGAATGTAAATGGGCTAAATGCCCCAATCAAAAGACACAGTCTATCAGATTGGATAAAAAAACAAGACCCATCGATATGCTGTCTGCAAGAGACTCATTTTAGACCCAGAGACACCTCCAGATTGAAAGTGAGGGGGTGGAAAACCATTTACCATGCTAATGGACACCAAAAAAAAGCTGGGGTGGCAATCCTTATATCAGACAAATTAGATTTTAAACCAAAGACTATAATAAGAGATGAGGAAGGACACTATATCCTACTTAAAGGGTCTATCCAACAAGAAGATCTAACAATTGTAAATATCTATGCCCCTATCATGGGAGCAGCCAATTATATAAGCCAATTAATATCAAAAGCAAAGAAACACATCGAAAACAATACAATAATAGTAGGGGACTTTAATACCCCCCGGTCACTGAAATGGACAGATCATCTAAGCAAAAGATCAACAAGGAAATGAAGACTTTAAATGACACATTGGACCAAATGGACTTCACAGATATATTCAGAACATTCCATCCCAAAGCAACAGAATACACATTGGTCTCTAGTGCCCATGGAACATTCTCCAGAGTAGATCACATCCTAGGTCACAAATCAGGTCTCAACTGGTACCAAAAGGTTGGGATCATTCCCTGCGTATTTTCAGACCACAGTGCTTTGAAACTAGAACTCAGTCACAAGAGGAAAGTTGGAAAGAACTCAAATACATGGAGGCTAAAGAGCATCCTTCTAAAGAATGAATGGGTCAACCAGGAAATTAAAGAAGAATTAAAAAAATTCATGGAAACAAATGAAAACTAAAACACAACTGTTCAAAATCTTTGGGATGCAGCAAAGGCAGTCCTAAGAGGAAAGTATATAGCAATACAAGCCTTTGTCAAGAAACAAGAAAGGTCTCAAGTACACAACCTAACCCTACACCTAAAGGAGCTGGAGAAAGAACAGCAAATAAAGCCTAAACCCAGCAGGAGAAGAGAAATAATAAAGATCAGAGCAGAAATCAATGAAATAGAAACCAAAAGAACAGTAGAACAGATCAACGAAACTAGGAGCTGGTTCTTTGAAAGAATTCACAAGATTGATAAACCCCTGGCCAGACTTTCAAAAAGAAAAGAGAAAGGACCCAAATAAATAAAATCATGAATGAAAGAGGAGAGATCACAAGCAACACTAAAGAAATACAAACAATTATAAGAAAATATTATGAGCAACTATATGCCAGCAAATTAGATAATCTGGAAGAAATGGATGCTTTCCTAGAGATGTATCAACTACCAAAACCGAACCAAGAAGAAATAGAAAACCTGAAGAGACCTATCATCACTAAGGAAATTGAAGCAGTCATCAAAAATCTCCCAACAAACAAAAGCCCAGGGCCAGATGGCTTCCCAGGGGAATTCTACCAAACATTTAAAGAAGAATTAATACCTATTCTTCTGAAACTGTTCCAAAAAATAGAAATGGAAGGAAAACTTCCAAACTTGTTTTATGAGGCCACCATTACCTTGATCCCCAAACCAGACAAAGACCCCATCAAAAAGGAGAATTACAGACCAATATCCTTGATGAACATGGATGCAAAAATTCTCACCAAAATACTAGCCAATAGGATCCAACAGTACATTAAATGGATTATTCACCATGACCAAGTGGGATTTATTCCTGGGCTGCAAGGTTGGTTCAACATCCGCAAATCAGTCAATGTGATACAATACATTAATAAAAGAAAGAGCAAGAACCATATGATCCTCTCAATAGATGCAGAAAAAGCATTAGACAAAGTACAGCATCCTTTCTTGTTCAAAACTCTTCAGAGTATAGGGATAGAGGGTCCATACCTCAATATCATAAAAGCCATCTATGAAAAACCCATAGCAAATATCATTCTCAATGGGGAAAAACTGAGAGCTTTCCCCCTAAGGTCAGGAACGTGGCAGGGATGTCCACTATCACCACTGCTATTCAACATAGTGCCAGAAGTCCAAGCCACAGCAATTAGACAACAAAAAGAAATAAAAGACATCCGAGTCGGCAAAGAAGTTAAACTTTCACTCTTTGCAGATGATATACTTTATGTGGAAAACCCAAAAGACTCCACCCCAAAACTGCTAGAACTCATACAGGAATTCAGTAAAGTGGCAGGATATAAAATCAGTGCACAGAAATCAGTGGCATTCCTATGTACCAACAACAAGACAGAAGAAAGAGAAATTAAGGAGCCGATCCCACTTACAATTGCACCCAAAAACATAAGATACCTAGGAATAAATCTAACCAAAGAGGCAAAAAATCTGTACTCAGAAAACTATAAAATACTCATGAAAGAAACTGAGGAAGACACAAAGAAATGGAAAAATGTTCCATGCTCATGGATTGGAAGAACAAATATTGTGAAGATGTCAATGCTACCTAGAGCAATCTACACATTTAATGCAATCCCTATCAAAATACCATCCACTTTTTCAAAGAAAATAATATTACAAGTCAAATAATACACACAAAACAAAGAATCCTAAAATTTGTATGGAACCAGAAAAGACCCCGAATAGCCAGAGGAATGTTGAAAAAGAAAAGCAAAGCTGGTGGCATCACAATTCCGGACTTCAAGCTCTATTACAAAGCTATAATCATCAAGACAGGATGGTACTGGCACAGAGACAGACACACAGATCAGTGGAACAGAATAGAGAGCCCAGAAACGGACCCTCAACTCTTTGGTCAACTAATCTTCGACAAAGTAGGAAAGAATGTCCAATGGAAAATAGACAGTCTCTTCAGCAAATGGTGTTGGGAAAATTGGACAGCCACATGCGGAAGAATGGAACTGGACCATTTCCTTACACCACACACAAAAATAGACTCCAAATGGTTGAAAGACCTCAATGTGAGACAGGAGTCCATCAAAATCCTAAAGGAGAACACAGGCAGCAACCTCTTCGACCTCAGCCGCAGCAACTTCTTCCTAGAAACATCGCCAAAGGCAAGGGAAGCAAGGGCAAAAATGAACTATTGGGACTTCATCAAGATAAAAAGCTTTTGCAAAGCAAAGGAAACAGTCAACAAAACCAAAAGACAACTGACAGAATGGGAGAAGATATTTGCAAATGACATATCAGATAAAGGGCTAGTATCCAAAATCTATAAAGAACTCATCAAACTCAACACCAAAAGAACAAAGAATCCAATCAAGAAATGGGCAGAAGACATGAACAGACATTTTTCCAAAGAAGACATCCAAACGGCCAACAGACACATGAAAAAGTGTTCAATATCGCTCGGCATCAGGGAAATCCAAATCAAAACCTCAATGAGATACCACCTCACACCAGTCAGAATGGCTAAAATTAACAAGTCAGGAAATGACAGATGTTGGCGGGGATGCGGAGAAAGGGGAACCCTCCTACACTGTTGGTGGGAATGCAAGCTGGTGCAGCCACTCTGGAAAACAGTATGGAGGTTCCTCAAAAAGTTGAAAATAGAGCTACCATATGATCCAGCAATTGCACTCCTGGGTATTTACCCCAAAGATACAAAAGTAGGGACCCGAAAGGCTACGTGCACCCCGATGTTTATAGCAGCAATGTCCACAATAGCCAAACTGTGGAAAGAGCCAAGATGTCCATCGACAGATGAATGGATAAAGAAGAAGTGGTATATATAGACAATGGAATATTATGCATCCATCAAAAGGAATGAAATCTTGCCATTTGCAATGACGTGGATGGAGCTGGAGGGTGTTATGCTGAGCGAAATAAGTCAGAGAAAGACATGTATTGTATGACCTCAGTGATATGAGGAATTCTTTATCTCAGGAAACAGACTGAGGGTTGCTGGAGTGGTGGGGGGTGGGAGGGATGGGGTGGCTGGGTCATGGACATGGGGGAGGGTATATGATATGGTGAGCACTGTGAATTGTGTAAGACTGTTGAATCACAGACCTGTACCTCTGAAACAAATAATACATTATATGTTAAAAAAAAGAAGAAGATAGTAGGACGGGAAAAATGAAGGTGGGGAAATTGGAGGGGGAGATGAACCATGAGAGACTGTGGACTCTGAGAAACAAACTGAGGGTTCTAGAGGGGAGGGGTGTGGGGGGATGGGTTAGCCTGGTGATGGGTATTAAAGAGGGCACGTGTTGAATGGAGCACTGGGTGTTATATGCAAACAATGAATCATGGAACACTATGTTAAAAATCTAATGATGTAATGTATGGTAATTAACGTAACATAATAAAATAAAAAAAAAAAAAGAATCAGCTTCTGGTTTCATTGATCTGTTCTATTACTTTTTTTAGTTTCTGTATCATTTATTTCTGCTCTAATCTTTATTATTTCCTTCCTTTTGCTGGGTTTGTATTGTTTGTTGTTGTTATTGTTTTTCTAGCTCCTTTAGTTGTAAGGTTAGGTTTTTTATTTGTGATTTTTCTTACTTCTTGAGCTAGGACTCTATTGTTATAAACTTCCTTCTTAGAATCACTTTTGCTGCATCCCAAAGATTTTAGACTGCTGTGTTTTCATTTTCATTTGTTTCCATATAATTTTTAACTTCTTTTTTGAATTCTTTGTTGACATATTCATTGTTGAGTAGTATGTTATTTAACTTCCATGTATTTATGCTTTTTCATGACTTTTCCTGGTGGTTGATTTTTAGTTTCATGGCATCATGCTCTGAAAAGATGCATGGTATAACTTCCGTCTTTTTGAATATGTTGACACTTGTTTTGTGGCCTAGTATGTGATCTATTCTGGAGAATGTTCCATGTACAATTGAAAAGAATGCATATTCCAGTGTTTTAGGATGGAATGTTCTGAATATATTAAATCCATCTGGTCCAATGTGTCATTCAAGGTTACTCTTTCCTTATTGATTTATTGTCTAGATTAAGTGGGGTGTTAAAGCCTCCTACTATTTCTATTAGTTCCTTTATGTTTGTCATGAACTGTTTTATGTATTTGGTACTCCTGTGTTGAGTGCATAAATATTTACAATTCGTATATATTCCTTTTGGATTCTCCCCTTTGTTATCATATAGTGGCCTTGTCTCTTATTACTGTCTTTGTTTTAAAGTCTACCTTGTCCAATATATGTATTGGTATCCCTGCTTTCTTTTGACATGCATTTGCATGACAAATGTTTCTCCATCCCCTCACTTTCAATCTCCTGGTGTCTTTTGGTCTGAGATGAGTCTCTTGTAAGCAGCATATAGATGGATCTTGTTTTTTGTTTTGTTTTGTTTTTAATCTACTTTGTCACCCTATGTCTTTTGATTGGAGCAGTTAGTCCATTTACATTCAAAGTAATTAGTGATAGGTATGTATTTATCGCCATCTTGTTACTTTTTTGTGGTTGTTTTTGTAGTTTTTCTATGATCCTTTGTTGTCTTTCTCTATTTCATGGTTTGCTGTCTTTCTTTAGTGATATACTTGAATTCCTTTCTCTTTATTCTTTGCATGCTTATTATTGGTTTTTGATTTGTGGTTACTATTTGGTTGGTATATCACATCTTCTGTATATAGCAGTGTACATGAAGTTGATGGTCGCTTAAGTTTGAACTCCTTATTTACTCATCTCCTCCCCACTTTTCAGGTACATGGTATTATATTTTACATCTTTTTATTTTGTGAATCTCTTGACTGGTTTTTACACATATACTCATTTTTACTGCTTTTGTGTTTCCTACTTTTTTTATGATTACTTATCATCTTTCCCTTCCACTCAAGGAATTCCCTCTAACATTTCTTAGAGCTGGTTTAGTCATCATGAACTCCTTTGGTTTTTGTTTGTTTGAGAAACTCTTTTTCTCTCCTTCTATTCTGAATGATAGCCTTGCAGGATAGAGTATTCTTGGCTATGGATTTTTCCTTTCAGCACTTTGAATATATCCTGCCACTCCCTTCTGGCCCTCAAACTTTCTAATGAAAAATCCACTCATAGCCTTATGGGGTTTCCCTTGTATGTAACTGTCTTCTTTTCTCTTTGTACTTTAAAATTTTTTTCTTTATCATTACTTTTTGCTGTTTTAATTGCTCTGTGTCTTGGTGTGGACCTTCTTGGGTTGATTCTGTTGGAGGATCTCTGTCCTCCCTGGATGTAGATATCTGTTTCCTTTCCCAGATTAGGGAAGCTTTCAGCTATTATTTCTTCAAATAAATTTTCTGCCCCCTTTCTCTCTCTTCTTCTGGGGTCCCTGTAATGTGAATGTTATTACACTTGATGGAGTCACTGAATTCCCTAAATTATTCTCATTTTGCTAATTCTTTTTTCCTTCTTTTGTTCAGCTTGATTACTTTCTATTACTCTGTCTTCCAGGTCATTAATTTGTTCCTCTGCTTCCTCTAACCTGCTATTTTTCTATTGAGTGTATTTTTTTTATGTTTCTGTTTTTTTTTATTATTATGTTATGTTAATCAACATACATCACATCATTAGTTTTTGATGTAGTGTTCCATGATTCATTGTTTGCGTATAACACCCAGTACTCCATGCAGAACATGCCCTCTTTGATACCTATCACCAGGCTAACCCATCCTCCCACCTCTAGAACCCTCAGTTTGTTTATCAGAGTCCATCGTCTCTCATGGTTCATCTCCACCTCTGATTTCCCACCCTTCAGTCTTCCCCTCCTGCTATCTTCTTTTTCTTCTTCTTTTTTAAACATATAATGTATTATTTGTTTCAGAGATACAGGTCTGTGATTCAACAGTCTTACACAATTCACAGCACTCACCATAGCACATACCCTCCCCAATGTCTATCACCCAGCCGCCCCATCCCTCCCACCCCCACCACTCCAGCAACCCTCAGTCTATTTCCTGAGATTAAGACTTCCTCATATCACTGAGGTCATATGATACTTGTCTTTCTCTGATTGACTTATTTTGCTCAGCATAATACCCTCCAGTTCCATCCACGTCATTGCAAATGGGAAGATTTCATTCCTTTTGATGGCTGCATAATATTCCATTGTATGTGTATACCACATCTTCTTTATCCATTCATCTGTCGATGGACATCTTGGCTCTTTCCACAGTGTCTATTGTGGACATTGCTGCTATAAACATCAGGGTGCACGTACCCCTTCGGATCCCTACATTTGGTATCTTTGTGGTAAATACCCAGTAGTGCAATTGCTGGATTATATGGTAGCTCTATTTCTATTGAGTGTATTTTTAATTTCATTTATGGTGTTCTTCATCTCAGATTGGTTCTTTTTTCTTTAAGGGTCTCACTGATGTTCTCCACTCTTTTCTCAAGTCCAGTGAGTATCTTTATGATCATTACTTTAAATTCTTTATCAGTCGTATTACTTATATCTGTTTTGTTTAGGTCTCTTGCTGTGGTTTTGTCCTATTCTTTCATCTCAGATATATTCCTCTGTTTCCTCATTTTGTCTAACTGTCCGTGTCTCTTTCTGTGTGTAGGAAGGTCAGCTATGTCTCTTGCTCTTGACGGTAATGGCCTTATGAAGAAGAGGTGCTATGTGCCCTGCAGTGCTGTGTCCCCTGTTCCCCAGGACCTGGCACTTTAGGGGGTATCTTCTATGTGTGTTGTGTTTCTCCTGCTGTTGTGTCCTGGCCCCTTTTTCCTTCAGCCCAGTCATCTGCAGAGGCTGTCTTTGCCTGTTGTGGGCAGTGTTTGGTCCCTGGCTGGGGTGGTGTGTGTGGTTTGAACAAGGGGTTTGCTGGGCTGCTTGTGAAATGAGAGCTGCTGTAGCCAGGACTGGAACTGTGTGGGCTGGGCATGAGTTTTAACATGGTGCACCTCAGGCTTCTATGGGGCCTGCTCCCACCCTGTCACCCCTGGGCCAAGGTCCCACAAAACGCAGGGGTGGGGAGACACAGTTTTTGGCCAGGTTTATGCAGGTCTTCTAGGGGAGGGGACCTGCAGCTCTGGGACTGAGGCAAGGGTGACTGGAAAGGGTGGATCTGCCGAAGAGGGGATGGAGCTTGGTATAAGCCAGTTAGGTAGTAAGTATCCGCACTGGGCGGGTTCATTCCCATAGGTGCTTATGCTGAGGGCTGGGGGAGGGAAGTAGCATCCGATAGCTCCTGTGTTCCTGCAGGGGTCTCCCGGGTATCCCTGCCCTGGGGACATGCTCTGAGATGAGTACAAATCTCTATCTCCCATATGCCTCAGGCATTTTTCAAGCTGCTGCTTTTATCCTGGGTCACCAGGGGCTGTTTATCATGCTGTCTCTTTAAGGGCAGGGACTCACCTTCCTAATGCCTCCCAGAGCCCAGCCCTCTGATTTTTAAAATTCCAGGCTTTAGGATCTACTGGTTGTAAGAAATGATTAAATTTGGCCCCTCTTGCTTCCAAAGCCAAATGTTATGATGATTTGTCTTCCCAGTGCGGGCTCCCAGTGTAATGGTCTTTTTATCTCTCCTCTCTGTGCCCCTGGCTCTCTCCTGGCTGCAGACAGCTGGGGCCCTTTTAGCTCCCCATTGTGTCTCCACCCTTCCTACCCTGTTCCATGTGGCCTCTTCTCTACCTTTAGTTGTGGAGTTTGTTCTGCCAGTCTTCAGGTTGTATTCTGGGTTATTTACGCTGATGTGTTATCTAGTTGTATGTATGGGACGAGGTGACTTTCAAGTCTTCCTACTCTGCCATCTTCCCAGCCTCCCTCTAGAACATGTAGTTTTTATATTATAGTTTTTATTCTTCAGGTCTTATAATATTCTGTTAAATTTATCTCTGAGCATTTCACATTTTTTGTGCTATTGTAAATGGTAAATTTTTTTATTACTTTTAAATTGATTGTTGCTAGCATATAGAAATGTAATTGGTTTTTGTGTTTTGACCTTGTATACTGTGACATTGCTGCACAAGTCATCAGTTCTGGTGGCTATTTTTAAGATTCCTTTGGATTGTCTATATACTTAATCATCTGTGAATTAAGTTATATGCCTTCATTTTTAACATTTATGCCTTTATTTTATTGCCTGTTTCACTGGCTAGGATCTCTAAAACAATGTTGACTGGAAGTGGTGAGAGCAAACATCCTTTATTTCACCCTGATTGTAGGAGGAAAGGGTTTGATATTGTGGTGTTTTCTGTAGATTGTTTCATAGATGCCCCTAATCATATTGAGAAGATTTCTTTCTATTTCTAGTTTGAAGAAAGTTTTATTTTTAAATCATGAGTGGATATTGAATTTCATGAAATGCTTCTGGTGTTTTTCATCTTTTGAGATGATTACATGATTTCCTCCTTTATCTTTAATGTGGTAAATTATAGTTATTGTTTCTACCAACAGTCATCTAGTCTTATTTTCCCAGAATAAATCCCACTTCATCATGATTTATTCTTATGTCTTATTGGATATTTTTAAATTAAAATTTAGTATTTCCCTCAATTATGATTGTAGGCAATAAACCATAATAATATTAGCAATACTTGTGGTATATTCACCAGTAAAAATGAGATATTTTCATATCTTATTACAGTTGCAAATATCTTGGATATTTATACTCACTATTGCTTTGATATTATAGATGGTGGTTATTAGGCCCTCTGCTATATCACATTACTTAATTAGTTAAAAAAGAAGTACCTTTTATTGCAATATAATAAATATTTTTTATATTTGATAATTGAGTTTCAATACAATTTATTTTTTTTGTAATACTCTGTATTTTATTTTATACATTTAAAAATGTTATCCTGTGAATGGCTTTAACAGACTGCCAAAGAGGTTCAAGGAACCAAAGTTTAAGAATCCCTGAAATAGAATTAAAAATGTCAAAGTCTTTATCTTAAAACATTTGGGACTAGGTGGGATCATCTAGAGATGTACACAGAGAGGATTAGAGAGTGGAGGACAGAATCCTATGCTATGGAAATGAAATTTCAAAATTATGTATTCGCCTTGTCTTCAACATTTGGTATAGTTTTCTTCCTTTTAAATTTTTTTATTGTGGTAAAATACATACACCATCAAGTTTACCATTTTAACCATTTTAAATGTATAGTTTAATGGTATTAAGTGCATTTACATCACTGTGCAAACATCACCACAATTCATCTCCAGAACTCTTTACAACTTGCGTAACTGAGACTCTATACCCATTCCTTCCTTCTTCAGCCCCCAGTGTAGCTTTCAAGTAATTATTCCTAAAAATAAACAAGATGAACTGGTACAAAGGTTGCATAATCAAATAAACAAAAATTGTCCATTTTTACCCTTGCCCTGTGGACATCTGGCTATGTTATTTTGTTATATTTGGATTTGGAGATTGGATCCTACCTCTTTTTTTTAGATCCTGACTCTTTTCAGTTTATGAATTTGCTTTCTCTTCTAGAGTCAAGTTGCCTACAAATTGTTATTGTTGGTGGCAGTAGTGGTGGTGGTTGGTGCATATATTTTGGTCTTCTATACATTGGTAAATACGCCTGAAGAAATGCCCCAGGGAGTGCTCCCTCACTGTGCTGAGATCCTTTGTAATGAGAATCACACAAGCTTGAGGTACTTAGAAAGCCAACACTTATAAGTTGGCTTTGGGAGGAATGCCTCAAGGATTTCTGGCCTCCTAGCAGGTATCATAAACTCTAATGAAGGAAGAAGCATTAGCTTGCTTGAAAGCAGTGTCATCATTTTATTCTCTTCATGTCCCTGGAGGCATTTTGCACATGCCTGGCCTACGCTCAATGTTCAGAAGCATGTTCTTTAAGTCAAAATGAATTAAATACACACTAGGAACCGTAACTATTAGCTCTTTGGAAAAGCATGATAACTTTCTCAGATTTATTTTGTATTTCCTTATAGCAATAATACTCAAAACTCTTAAAACAAGAGGATTTGTATACTAGTCCCTAGAAATAGCAAGAGAACAGTGAAACTGCATTTCACTCTTAGACAGTCTTGAATGAAGAAGAATATCAAGGAAGAAGTGAATGGTGGTAGAGTTTAAATTGGTAAGTCAAGAAGATGAAAAAATATAGGAAACTAGTAAGATTAGAGAGGTTGCTAAGAACATATCCTCTAACTGTTCTTATTCATACCATGGTAAATATGTTCAAGGTGCAGGGCCTTAGCCCTAGAGCCAGCCACTAGAAATCTCCCTCAAAGTAAGAGGCTGATCCATTAATCAATCCTCTTCGAGTGGGCCTCCTTAACCTTATTCTTAGTTATGAGACCTTATGAAATAACCTGCTGTTGTCCAGATTTGACATGTTTTTGACATGTGTCTGCATATTCCATTTTAAAATTTTAATTGGTATATTTAGAAATCTTTACCCAACAATTAGTGAGTATAAATGGTCGATTCTTGTTATTGGTGGTTGTTATGGTCTATAACGTTGCAGCAGCACTTTTTTCTTTTACCATTTTTTTAAAAAGTTATTGAAATATAATTTACATACAGTGTTATATTAGTTTCAGGTATGCAACATATTTATTTGACAATTCTGTACGTTATTCAGTGATTACCACTATAAGTGTTGTCATCATCTGTCACCATAAAATGTTATTACAGTATTATTGATTATATTCCCTATGCTGTATTTGCATCTCTATGATTTATTTATGTTATAATTGGAAGTTTGTATCTATTAATCCCCTTTATCTATTTTGTCCACCCCTACCCACCTCCCCTCAACAACACGTAGTGAATACTGAATCATTGCTCCAGGGAGAAATACAAGGATAAGTTCCTGTAAGCTTCTGATCATGACATTTTTATCAACTGAACAATACGTAAGCTCATTTTATGTGTATTCTGTTTAAAGACACCTTATTTAATATAAACTGTTGATTTATTAACACTGAGCTTAATGCCAAAAGCACTGTAGCTCATACTTGAGTTACACTCTGGGACACCAGAGAGCATTTGGGCACTATGGTTGGAGGCCATTTCAGATAGAAAAATCACCATGAGAAAGCACAAAAATGCAAAAATGTGACACTAAATAGATTCTAAAAAGGATACCTATTTAGTATATGAGAGCTGAAACAAAAAGGCTGGCTATCACCTTGTTTGACCTCATTTGAGAACGTGCACATTGGGCAATTCAAAGTTTTCACTGCTATGTGAGTATCCACAAATGACTGCAAAAGCACCATGAGTATTGATTTTGGCATTTCACATAAATTTTAGCGAGTAGATGAATTCACAAATATGAAATCTACAAATAATGAGGATCAACCAGGTTTTTCTTAAGCACACAAGAAAATTTACAAATATTGAGCACATTCTAGGCAGAAGAAACCAACCCTTAACTATCAAGGGATCAGTAGCCTACAGATTATATCATATGTCTACACCGTAATTGAAGTATAAACTAAATTTTCCCTCCAAAAAACTTAGAAAATACTTAGAACTAAATAGTGATAAAAAATAATATGATTCAAAATGTGTGGGATATAGCTAAAACAATGGGTATAGAGAATTTTGTAGCTTTAAATGTTTTTGTCAAAAAAGAAGAAAGAGTGAAATTTAATGAGCTAATGGTAAAATTTAAGTTAGAAAAGGAACAATAGAACCAATCTAAAGAAAATAAAAGTAATGAGATAATAAAAGCAGAAAGGAGAAAACAGAAAATAAATATACCATCCTTTAGATCAATATAGCCAAAAATTAACAGACACACCTCGGTGAAACTGGTCATGAAAAAAGTTAAAAGAAACTCTTAGGAATGAAAAGTGGTCATAATACAGTACTGCATAGTTGGTTATAGAATAATATGTTTACATTTTGCCCATAAAATTTAAACATATACAAAATGAACATACTCCTCAAGGAGAAATAGAAAACCTAAAAAGTCCTATAATTAAAAAAAAAAAAAACTCCATTAGTAATCAGCAGTCTTCCTAGAATAAAAACATTTTGAAATGATTTTATAGGTGAGTTCCACCAAACTCTAAGGAAGAGATCATTTCAGTCTTACACAAAATCTTCAAAATAATGGAAAAAAAACAGTAGAAAAAAATTTCCCAACTCATTTTATAATATTAAATACCCTTTAGAATAGTAATAACCAAATCTGGACAAAGAGAATAAATTAAATAAAATACCAGTAAGTAAATTGAATAAATAAAATACCAATCCACTTTCTTTCCCCTTTAGAAAATTAGAATTCTATTTACCTTTACTTCTTATATCTGCTAAGACTCCTTCTCTACTTTAAAGTAGAGTTCACTAGTATGGATACATTGATTTTTCCTGTAAGATTTCTGAGTTCCCTGGGGTTAATCCACTGGGGAACTTGAACTCACCGGGAGTGGCAGATGATTTCTTACAATCTCTGTATCTACCTCACCCATTTTATTCTATCCTTTTCAACATGGAGATAATTTTCCCTCAAAGGGCAGAGGTAAAACAGAAATTGCACTCTATTTTTTCTTTGTTATCCATTAACATTACACCATCATTCTTAAGTTAATACCTGAAATTATTATTAATAACCCATAACTTAATAAATTCCAAAGTGTGATCCCATACTTGGCATGGAATAGTTATTGCAATTTAGCAAAGAAAAATCGTGGATAAAACTTGAACCAAAACCAAATAGGACAGATGGTTTCATTCATTTATTCAACAACTATTTATTGATTATCTGTTATATGTCAGGAATTATGCTAGGCACTCTGGACAAAAAGTTATATGGTCCTGACCTAGAAGAGCTCACAATTTAGGAGGTGGGAAGGGGGTGGGATGGGGAGTTGGAGAGGTGGGATAATCATTAGGCATTTTAATATTAGAAAAGAAGGTGGTTATTGTCAGGAGGCAGAGTGAACCATAAAAAAGGATTTATTTTGCTTCATTTTAGACCAGGGAGTACTATACAAAGAATATGTCTTGATTTTAACAAAACACCATAGTTTCTTATTACCTAACATGGCTCCTCCGTTAAATATTCTGGTGAGCAAAACTGAAAAACATGGAGTGACTGATAGCACAGTGAGGTAAAATTTAGAGTTGTTTGCATTTCAAAAGGGTGATTAATAACTAGATTAATAACTATAAAAGGATGTCTTTCATGGTGCTATGGGGTTCTGTTCATGACTGTCCTCTTTAGTGAACCTAGTGAAGATGTGGAAGGCATGCTCATTGAATCTACAGAAGATGCAAACCTTGCCAGGGGGAGCTAGGGTGGACAAGGACACTTAGATTTAAAGCCATCCTAAAAAGCTGGAATGCTGTGCTTAAAGCAGATGAAATGTTATACAGAAAAAAGAACCCACATAGAAATTTGCTTGCATGTTTTAGGAAGGAGAAGACTTGAATAAGCAGTAGTTCCTAGGACAAAATCTGGAAGTTTTAGTTGACCACAAGCTCAATTTTAGCCAGTAGTTTGATATGGCTAGTAAAAAGTGAATGCATTCATATGCTATGCTAGGAAAGTATACCATGAAGATATGCTTGTGCATACTGCTAATTTAGCAAATACCAAGCTATATTAAAATGATTTGTTTAGTGTTTTTCCCACTAGATTGTGAAATATTTGAACACAGGGATTGTAAATTGTTTATGTATTTCCAGGATTTAGATCAATTCTTGGAATATAGTGAATGTTCAGGAAATAGCTGTTGAATGACTAATGAATAGTAATTATGTGTAGAGGCTTCCCTGAGCATTTTAATGTAATTAACTCATTTTATCCTCCCAATACACCTATTGAAGAAAGTTTTCTTATTATTTCCATTTTATAGATGAGGAACCTGAGGCCTCAGTACGTGGTTTATGAAATAGGGGACATAGAAAAGCAAAATACACAAAACCTTTCAAAATCTCAGTATAGAAAATAGTTTCAAACTTTTCTTTTCAAGGTTTTTTCAAGAAACAACTTGTCCAAGGTCACATGTCTATGAATGGTAGAGCTGAGTGTTATGTAGGGTCTACATAATAATATGCTATTGGACTGCATAGCTTAGAGCATAATAAGGTCCAAGGGTTAATGGAGATACTCGTCCTTCTTCCCTCCCTCTTTTCTTCCCTCCCTTTCCTTACCTTTTTATTTAAAAAAAAGATTTAAATTGGCTTGTAAAAATAAATGTAACAAAATAAGAAAAAAAGGAGAAATTCCAGCTAAGAGAAAAGAAAGGTAGGTAAATAAGTTGGAGCCATGGTAAGGCTAGGACACAAAATACATATGATGTGTTCCTATCTTCATGAAATTCTTTGTGGCTGACTATCTTTATAGCTCCCTTCTTTTGCCTTCTATTGCATTCCTTGTCTGCGTGATGCATTTGGCACTTTATCATGGACTTCTAATAATTTTATGGGTATAACTTTTACCCCTCAGTAAGATTGTATACATCTTGAGGTAAGGACCTAGTCATATTATCTTTAATATTCTTTTGGCCCCTAATATAATGCTAGATTCATAGTAGATTCTGTATAAGTAACTACTGAATTGAAAGAATTTTCAATTATTGGGGTTAATATCTACTTCTGGACTTTTCCCAAATCCTTTTTTTCCTTTCTTTCTCTTTCTATCTTTCTGGAACCCCAGGCGGAATTAACTGTTCTTCCCCAGTGTTCCTGCAAAAGGCAATTTTCTTTATATTTCTACTCTAAAACTTTGACCTACTACTTACATGTTGCCACCTGTAGGTTGTGATCTATTTTTGGACATTATTTATACTCATTTTCCACTCTGAAGTCAATTCCTAGTAAATATTAGGATTCAGTAAATAAATTTGGGAAGGAAGGAAAGAAGAAAGGGAAAGAGGAAGGATTTTTTTTTCCTTTTGTCTATTTGATTGCTGGTCATTACCAGAAAGACAGTAGGAGAAAAGACTTAGGTGACAAAACTGCATCTTGAAAGAGTCTTGATGAGGAGAAAATTGTTGAAATTACTTGCTATAATGAGATTTTGGAATTTGTCTTTTGTTTTTCCATGCTCCCTTTCTATGAATAAAGAGCCTAGTAATTAAGAGTCTGAAACCTTACTATTTGGATTCAGATGCTAGCACTACTACTGCATAGCTCTATGACCTTGGGCAAGGACTTTATTTCTCTGTGCCCCAGCCTCATATATAAAATGGGTTTAATAAAAAATACCTACCTCATAGTGTTGTAGTATGAATTAACTAAATTTGTATAGCTAGAAATAATTTAGAGTGGTACCTGGCACATATATATAGTACTAAAGAAGTGTTTGCTATTACTATGATCCTTGTTTTGAAAAATTGTATTTCTTGTCTGGTATTGCAAAGTTTGGAAAGCATCAATTGCCCTTTTAGTACTGAAAACACTCCAGGACTCACTTTTAGCCAGGGCACTCTGTATTTCCCACAGCAATGCTGGCTACAAAAGCAATGCTCATAGAAGATAATGAAGTACATATGATTGCAAAGCCAAAAATGTGTAACCCCCAGAAACACCCGAATGAACTTGGTTTAGATTTGTCCTATGCTCGAGAGCATAATTGGTATGATGGGTAGCCCCAGCTGTGAAGAGGAGATCCTGGGGATGGGAGGATGGTCCCACCAAACACCCTGACTCAGCTGTGACATTCATGACAGCTGGACTTAGGAGCTGGATCCAGGGTATGAATCCAAGTTTACAAATTCCTTAAATTAAAAGACAAGGAACAGAGGCAACTGAAGCCGGCTACATTTTTATTCTTATAAAAATAGCTTAACTGGCATAGCCTTTTGAAGTTTGTAAATACTCTTTTCAATACATTATCTCATGAATTCACCTGTGAGAAATAAAGAGTGGATATTTTCATTAAAAATGTGTAATATAAAAATAAGTATTAAGGAGAAGATACAAATTCACTTATCACTTCCAAAGTTACTTCTAATCTTTCTTCTCCTATCCATTGGAGTACAGTTTTCTTAAAGAGAGACAAACAAATTTGTTTGTAGAGAAACAAATTTGAGCAAATGGAATTATTGACAGGATCTTCTTGGGGGTCATCCAGGTAAGAAGAGCAGTAGTAACACCAGGAATATGGCTCAAATGTTTGAATTTGACTATATGCCCTCAGCCTGTCTAGAAGGTCATGACAGACACAACTCCTCCAATCCTGTGGTTTACTGCTTCAACTCTATCCCAACTCCAGTTAGAATCCACTGCAGACTCCCGCTTGCCCAAGCTGTCTAGCTTTGCTCAATCCAGATACTCCCAGTAGGAAGTGGTAGCTGATGGGCAAATAGGGCAGTTAAATTCGGTTCAACGTTTACTTATTGAGCCCCTTATAATACAAATTACATGTGTATGCTAATCCATGTGAATGAACTAGGTTCAGGATTGGAGATACAAAGACATTAATCTAAGGTGTTCCTGCCTTCAAAGAGCTCACAATTTAATGAGATAGACTTACATAAAACTATGAATAAGGGCTGGCTATGGGGTGTCTAATAAGAGACATTAAAAAAGTGGACTATGAGGGCATAGAAGAAAGTGGTTATTTTTGATGGGGCAAGACAAATGCCCCGACACACAATATCTCATTTAATCCTGTGAAGTCATCAATGTGGAAACTGATTATCCTCATTTGAGAGATGGAGTAAGTAACTGAGCCTGAGACAAGATGCCCAAAGTTACACGGGAAATAAGTGAGCAAACTTAGACTGGAACCCATGTCTTCAGGAGCTGACACTTGTATTGTGTTCAGCACATTTCGCTGATGATCCTGATCTGATTAGGGGCCTATAAACTCCTGTTGCAGGTCCTGAAAGCCGATGTATTCTATGGGAAGCCAATGCCCTGTCCTTAGAGGGGTCAGGCCTACCCTGATGTTACTTATGGTGGGAATGTAACATCTCAGTGGACTTGTACCATATGAGGGAATTATACATCCATAATTGGAACACACTTGATAAGAAAGAGGCACAGAATCCCAGACATCAGTCCAGGAGTGGGCCCTGCTTCTGTATCTGCAAGTGCTGGTGAGACCCCCAGCACTGCGGCAGCCTGAGAAGTGCTTTTCTCAGCGAGAACAAAGGAGTGCCGCCGAACTGTGAGCCTGTTCCAGAACCATCATTCTGCACGCTCTTTATTTGCAACACTCACCTTGGGAAGCTAATGCTTCTAAGTGATGCCTAGGCAGGCTGCCAGTTGTTTTTGCTTATCATTAATGTGTGCTTCTGATCTGGTTACCATGGTTACAGGAAACTCCAGAGTTGGCTTTCACTCAAATCAGGGGTCCCATCCTTTATCCATGGTGAATGCTGCACTCCGATCCAGCATTCCAATCTGGTCCCACCCACCCAGGGGCCCACTTCCCTGTGCATTGTAGTGTACAAGAGCAGGGGTTTGAGTAAGGGAGCCTTATTTTTTTTAAAAATGTTTTATGGTGTGTTTTTGTAATTAAATAAAATGCTACTCCCTGAAAAGGAAAATAGGATATTTACTCCTAATAGGAGTTGGGGACCTGCCTCAGGTAAGGGCCATTTGCCTCAAATGAGCACATTACCTCCAAGGGAAACATTAGTTTTCTTTGCATTTCTCCTCCAGGGTAATCAGAATTCAAGAGGATTCTTCTCCTTCATCACTACATAGTGGGGGATCCCAAATATCATGATTGGTCTCAACTTTGTCTATCATTACCCAAGGCAGAATCATCACCGGCCTGTGAAATTACTTCCCGTGTTAGCAGGATGACCTTTGGAACTGCGGGTCTTCAGAAAAGTGCCTGGGGAAGCCTTAGCCCATCCTACTGCTCCGTTGCCTGCCTCTGCCTATGATAAATTAGACGTTCAGAGGGCACCAGCTAAGATGCTGTGAGCTTTACAGCAGGCATACGCTTTACGCATCTGCAATCAGCTACCCCCTTCGCCCCCCCGTTCAAGCTGCTCAGACAGGAAGTTGGAGGTTGTTGGTAGAACCACTGATGTACTCCCTGCCCCCGTTCAAGTCTGCCCTTGGCATTAATTTTTCACGAATTTCCTCTGCACACAAGTGTTGGGCAGGGCAGGTGAAGGAGCCACTTAGAATGGTTGGTGCTAGGCCTTACCACCAACTTTTTGGCCACAATAAAAAAATGCTCTTTCTCATCATACACATATTATTTTGATTCATCACTGTTTGCAGTGGCTTCATTTTGTTCTCTCTGGAAAGGATTACAGAGAATTCTTTTACTCTGGGTCTTTAAAATAGGAACCCTTTATTTGGCTCCCCTAAAACCCAGGCAGCAGGCAGCTCTGGCAGTCCCCCAGAGCAAATAAGGACTCGGTATTTCAATATTCATTCTGAGCACTGTCTATTCCCCTGGGCAGCCAGGCTCATGGCCCTCTGGAAATCAAACAGCAATAAAATCCAGTTTGAGCTGGTCAAAGTTAAGACATTTCAGGGAATTTGGGTTTGTTTTTTCTACAAGCATAAATCTGACCACACCACTGTCTGTAGCTTCTCCTCAAGGACAACAAGTAAAGTTGCCTGTTCAGGAAGGATCTGACTTAAGCAAAAGGGGTCAAATTAACTATATGCTGGCTCGACAACCAAAATGTTCCCCATAGCCAGAGTCACAGTAAAGATACCTAATCAATTCTTATTTGCCTGTAGCTTGACTTCAGTTGGGGAAAGTTTAATTTAGTGCCTGTGTGGGTGGGCATGTGCAAATTTGCAGGATAACTTGCATTAACTGTTTGTTTACTTGTCCTTTGGAATTTGGCATGCAGCCTGGCAGCCCGTCACTACCCAGCACTTAGCGAAAGTTTGTTTCAGACAGCCCTACTGCCTTTTTCTCCTCCTTCTTTCCCCATCCGTGCATCCCCTCCCCCAGACGCCCTGAGCTATTATGTTCTCTCCACACCCACCCCCCCCCCCAAATTTGCTCTGGAAAGGATCTGAATAACTCATTTGTTCTAAGTTATGAGAAATGATCTTGGTGGGACAATAATGACTTTTTAAATCAGAAATATTAGAAAATGAGGCATAAATAGAATACGTCCATAAATAAAATTTCCAGATAAATGAAAATTATATGTTTTAAGTGCCAATTAAAAAAATGAATTGCCTCAGATAGAAGCATTTAAAAATGCATTATGTATATCCCTGTCTTCATATGCTGAGGGCATTACAAATAATTGACTAATTGTGCAGCATTTTACACCTTACATAGTGCCTTCAAATACATTTTCTCATCGATTTTGACAATTTTTAAAGGAAGACATTGAGCTCATGTTTGTAGTGTGGGAATCATCGTCTCAAGTGCAAGTTGCTGTACCACATTGTGATACAGTGATGTCTTTCACGCTCATTCACGAGTGTACATCATTTGCCCCTTCTTAAGGTCCTCATTTGTTTGCAGTGCTTTCTGGGTCTTTGTACCTCCCACCTCTCCAGACACAGCTCCTATTTCTCATTGCTGGAGAAGCTGTATCCAGCAGTTTGAGCCATCCAGCTTGGTTTCCTATTCCTCCTTTACCTAACTGCTTCTAACCTCTTGTGGGCTGGGAAACCAGATGATTAGCCTATTAGTATAGTGTCTTCAAGTAAGACCAAACAGTCCATCCTTTTATGTTAGCTTCACTTTCAGAATGACTTTATTTCTCAGATAGAAAACTATAAAATTCTCTTCTCTCACCACATTTTCTGAGACCACAACCCTACTCTGGTTTTTATATCCTTCTTTACTCAGACTGGATCTCACTGTGGGCCAAGCCTATGATGCTTTCCTTAGGATCCCCACATCTCTTCACTTCCAAGGAAGTCCAGTGATCAGGTTCTTCCCATCCTGCCCTTTAGGCTGCTAAATATTCCCAGAGAAATATTTAGAAATATTTAGGCTGCTAAATATTCCCAGAGAAATTCAGGAAAACACGTTGGATAACACATTATAATTTTTTAAAATATTTATTTATTTATTTTAGAGAGAGAGTGAGAGTGAGAGGTGAGGCGGGGAGGGACAGAGGGAGAGGGAGAGAATCTTCAAGCAGATTCCCCGCTGAGCACAGAGTCCGACTTGGGGCTTGATCCCAGGACCCTGAAATCATGACCTGAGCCAAAACCAGGAGTCAGACACTCAACTGACTGAGCCACCCAGGTGCCCTGCACATTATAATTTTAAAACTTTGTAAAAGTAATACATTATTTATAGAAATGTGGAAGATGAATTTTGAAATAGTCCTTTCCTCAATAAAGGAAATAAATCGCTAACCACCTACGATCCTGTTCTCTAACACAAGCTCTGTTTGGCAGTTTGGTTTATTTCTCTCCAGTCCTTTTCTCTGTGTGTGTATGCACAAATGCACGTGGGTTTGTGTGCATTTAGATCATACTTTTAATTTCGCATTCTTCTTCATACACTTATGTTTATATCATTGGCATATTCCCTTGTCATTGTATACTTTTTACAGCCATCAGATTTAATGATGTGGAATATTTTGTCAAGTCATTATATCATAAATATTTTCAATTTTTTTTTAAAGATTTATTTAATTTTTTGAGAGAGAGAGAGTGTGTGTGGGGGGGGGCAGAGGGAGAGAGAAAATCTTAAGCAAACTCTGTGCTGAGTGCAGACCCCGATGCAGAGCTCGATCTCACAACCCTGAGATCACAACTTGAGCAGAAACCAAAAGTCAGCTGTTTGTGTCACCCCAGCACCCCAAATATTTTCACTGTTAGTCATGATTCTGCTATTAGATATTTAGCTTCTTTTCTCTATTATGGTTTGTGATATTGTAGGTAACACTGCAAAAAAACTTTTATATTTACATATTTTCTCTCATTAAGATTATTTCATAATTAATTCCTAGAGTTAGAATTACTGATCAAATGGAGAGAGCATTTAAAAAAACGTGAAGTCTCTAGAATCTTAAATCTTTCCTTCTTCACTTACATTGTTATCTTTTCCTATTAACTATGCTCACTAATTAAGCATTTACCTTGTATATACTTTGTGTCAGGCATCGGGAGACCCAGAGGAATAACACATGGTTCCTCGCCTGTTCAGAGTTACCCTGTGATTGGCGCCACAGTGAGGTATTTACTTGGTGTACTGGTGACACAGAGGAGAGAATGACTAACTCTTGGCAGAGGAGACCAGATGTTTGCATTAAATTTTGAACAGAGAGCAGGAATTCACCAGGCAAAAGCATAGATCCCAGAGAAGCATGTTGTGCTCAGAAAACTGCAAGCAGTTCATTTTCATTTGAACATAGTGGGGGACCGATAAAATCAAAACACCTGCTACAATTTATTGCAAGCTAGGTATCAAGTACTTGCTAAATGTTTTCTAGACATCCTCTCCATCAATCTTCACAACAACCTGTGAGGTAGGTATTATTAGCCCCATTTTGCAGAGGAAAGATGACTTACTCACTGATTACTGATAAGCAGTAGAATGTGTATTTGAATGCAGATCCTCCTGACTGCATAGCCGGTGCCCCTCATCATCGTATTTTACTCTCAGCTGACATCGTATTTTACTTATGGGAGCTGAGATAAGGAGAGACCAGCTCATAGAGGTCTTTATAATTTATGCTAAAGAGTATGGCTTTTTATTTTTAATGGAGCTGGACTGATTATTCCCTCTTTTGTGCTCATGTCAGACCTATACATACTTTTATCATAGCACTTCTTATGCTTATTTGTAGTGTTTGTTTGCAAGTATGTATCCCATATTAACCTGAGGTTCTCCAGTGGAAAGGCTATCTCTTATTTATATTTGTCTTCTCAATAACCGGCTCAGTGCCCAGCAAAGTGCAGAGATGGAATCAATGTGAATGAATGAATGAATGAATGATTGAATGGATTTGGGAATTGTTAAGTTCCATCACTGATATGCTATAACAGGCCCTTTCTGGCTTGCAATTGCCAATCATTTGTTTCAGGAATTATCTGAGCTTGTTAAAATATATATATAATTATTAAAAATTAAAGCATATAAATTTACAACGAAATGCATTATATTAAAGAAAAGTTCATAAACTGTCAAAACTCATAACTTCTTAATTATTTTGCAGTATTCTGTTATTATATATGGTCTTAAGGTTATTTCATCTCTTGCCTCTGAATGGAAATATTCTATAATGGTGAGCTTTTCTTCCAACTCTGCATTCATAGCGGTGCCTGAAAATTGATCATAGCGCCGACCTCCTCTTCTCTTGTGAAACTCCTCCTTAGCTTTTGTGATATTCATTGTGCTAATTTCCCTGGTTCTCTGCCTATTTTCTTTCCTTTGCTTGTTCCTCTCTATCTTCCTGTCTTTTAGAAGTTCTTTCTTTGGCCCTTAAATCATACTTTTAGTGATTTCACCTACTTCTCTATAGAAATGACTTTCTCATTTCTATCTCCAGCTTGAACTTCTGTTTTGGACTCTGAATGCATATCTCATTTCCAATTATCTGCTGGTATCCTGACCTAGATATTCTAGAATAAGTCTCAAACTGCACCCATTACATTCCTGAGACCCCCCTCACCCTCTCATGGCCATTCTGACTTCCATGATTATGTTGATGGCAACTCCTTCATTTTACTTAGTTACCTGGGTTTGAATAGTTAAAGTTGTCTTTGTTTCCTTCCTCTCATTTCCCCTGACATTTTTCTTAACATTTTCATCTGATAGCAGTCTTCCTTGTGTCTCCTTCCTACTGAAAGTTGTATGGTTGAGAAAGCTTGATCACATTTTGCTTCGTACTACACTTATTTATGTACTTGTCTTATACTTCTTAGATAGGGAGTCTTTTAAAAGGCAGGAACTAATTTTTAGACTTCTTGATATTCCTTAGAGCACTAGTAATATTATATATAGTAAATGCTTTATCTTTATTCATCAAACTTAATTGAGGAAAGCCTGAGGGAATTCTCTTATGAATAAATTGTGTGGACTTTATTTTGGTGCCTTAAAGGATTTTTTTGACTAATTTAAAGTTCTCTGCTAAAGCTTGCATAATTGAGATTGACTGAGAAATAACTTCAAAGTCCAAGTTTGTAAGTAGAGTAGGCTGAATTGTGAGCTACCCCCCGCCCCCCCCCCCGGCAAAGATGTTTACATCCTAATCCCTAGAACATATTATCTTACATGGGCAAAAGAGACTTTACAAATGTGGTGTTAAGGATCTTGAGATGGGGAGATTACCCTGGGTTATCCGTGTGTCCAATATAATCACAAGGGTCCTCATAAGAGGGAGGGAGGAGGTCCAGAATCAGAGAAGGAGATATGATGACAGAAGCAAAAGTTGGGGTAATGTGGAGCCAGGAGCCAAGGATTGCAGGGATCTTCCAGAAGCTGCAAAAGACAAGAAGACAGATTCTCCCCTAGAGCCTCCGGAAGGAACACAGGTTGGCTGACACCTTGATTTTAACACACTGAGACTAATTTTGGACTTCAGAACTCAAGAACTGTAAGATAATAGAGTTGTGTGGTTTTAAGCCTTTAACTTTGTGGTAATTTCTTATGGTAGCAATAGAAAATTAATACAGGGGATTTTGCTGGAATGTACATTTTAATATTAGACAAAGCAAGGAATCAATTCTTAATTGTGGAATTTCAAGTATCTGTAAGCTGGTTGGAGGAGGTAGGCTTTGGCCAATACATCAAGAGATTATGAGACTGTTTGGCCCCAGGACAAGTAAGCACTAGTGAGGCCTCCAAGGCAGAAAGTTTCAAATGTACACGTGATGTTCAGATCAGGAAACAACTCACTGTAACCCCAGGAGTCAAATTAGCCTTCAGAGAATGATAAATCAGAGAGCTAGAGCCTTCCCAGAAAATATTCTTTACTTTAGGGATGAAGACAGCAGAGACTAAAGTGTGTGAGGTTAGGGCTCTGATGCAGCCCCCCATGAATGATCGGGGGCCGTAGTTCACATTGCTTCTGTCCTCATTCAGCTTTCTTTCCTCTCTCCTTCACCTGAGCTACCCGTACATTCAAACCATCAGTGAAAAATTTTACCTTCCATTCTTTAACGGGATTTTGGGCTAATGTGATCATATGCGTTAGTTATCTATTACTGTGTAACACATTACCCCAAAACCTAGTGACTCAAAACACATTTATTATTTCTCACAATCCCATCAGTCAGAGCTCAGAGGTGATTGTGTCTGGCTCATAGTCTCCCACGTTGCAGTCAAAGTGTTGTCTGGGTTCACAATCATCTGAACACCAACTGGGGCTGGACTACCCACTTCCAAGGTACTGGCTGTTGGTGTGAGGCCTTTGTTCTCTCCTTAGGGCTGCTTGAGTATCCTCGTAACACGGTGGCAGGTTTCTCCTGGATCATGAAATCCAAGAGAGAGGCAACAGGCAAAAGCCTTCCTTTTTGTAGTCGACTCAGAATTTGCATAGCATGACTTCCATTGTATTTGATTTATTAGAAGTGCTTCACCAAGGCTTGCATTCAAGGGGTGGAGGATTAGATTCCACCTTTTAAAGGAAGAGTGTTAAAGAATTTTTGGACATATTTTAAGACCACTGCATCATGCCTTAAAAGCGTAATAGCTAGAGCAATTATCAACAAAGATATATATGACATTTTGTATTTCATGATGTATTTTTATATACACTATCTCATTTAACCTCATAAATGCTTTGCAAAGCAGGTATTATTGTTATTAGCCCGATTTTATAGAGAACAAAAGTGAGATTTTGAGACCTTAAGAAGCTTGCCAGATCTAATCTTTGTGGCTTCAAAACTAATGCTCTGTTTTATCTTCCACTTTGACTTTTTGTTTCCCAATACCAGTGGGTCCTTAGGGAGCAAACACAAGAAGGATATAGAATATGTCCCTTGTTATCTACATACTTCTGTAGCTCATTAAGAAGAAGCATATATTAAAATGTAATATTTTCTATGAACAGGTCAACATACGTTTTGACCTTCAATCTACTTCCCATTTTTACGTCCTCTTGTTCTGCCCTTCAGTGAACAGATGCTGCAGAGGGACAGTCATGTAGAGGCTGCAGCTATCAACTACTGGGGTGCTCAGGGCTGTCCGAAGACAAGGAGTATGGGGCGCCTGCGTGGCTCAGTCGTTAGGTGTCTGCCTTTGGCTCAGGTCATGATCCCTGGGTCCTGGGATCAAGCCCCGTGTTGGGCTCCCTGCTTGGCGGGAAGCCTGCTTCTCCCTCTCCCACTCCCCCTGCTTGTGTTCCCTCTCTCTCTGTGTCTCTCTCTGTCAAATAAATAAATGAAATCTTAAAAAAAAAAAAAAAAAAAGAGGAAGACAACAAGGAGTGTGGTAATTAACAAGGTACAGAGCCTTCCTTCCCCCAATCCCCAGATATGCGTGGTGAGAAATAGATGTTGCCACCATTTTAATTCACATGTTCACCTGCGTCTCCTTAAAGTCCAGTGATTCTACCAAGGGTGAAGAAAGAAAAAGCAATGCTCATTGATCATCTGGTACATCCCAGGTATGGTGCTAGTTACTTTACATACTGGTGAGCTCCTTGAGGGTGAGACTTATTTACCTTTGTCTCTTCCTTCTCTTCTCCTAAATTCTAAACAGTGGAGTTCTATAGAGCTTGTTTTTTGCACTTCTTCTCTTCATGTGTATTGACTCATGGATGATCTCATTCTGTTATGACTTTAAATGTCACCTCTATCCTGAAGGCTCCCACATTTATATCACCAGCCTTGATCTCTTCCCACAAGTCCATGTGCTCCTACCCAATGCCTACTGGACATCTCTGTTTGGTGTCTTAAGCCCAACTTGTACAAAACAGACCTGTTAGTTTCCTTGCCCTTACCAGTCACAGTGAATTGTGCAAATACTTATCCGGTTGCTCAGACCAAAAACCTTGGAGTCCTTCCTGACTTTTCTGAAGTCCTCTCATACTCACATCCAACGCATCAGTAAATTCTACTAATTTTATCTTCAAAATCTGTCTCAGACCCAATCATTTCTCAGCACGTCTGTCACTACCTCCCAGTCCTACTCATTATCCCCTCTCCTAATCTGTCCCAGCTTTTCCTGCTTCTGTTCTCATCTGTCCTCTTCCAGCCTGTTCTCCCTGCAACTTCACAATGATCCCTTGGCAATATAAATCCCTATCTAGTCACTCCTCTGGTCAAAATCCTCTGGCAGCTTCTTACAACACTCAACTTCTTCCCAGCGTTTCCAAGACCCAGTCTGGCCCTGCCACACTCACCCTTGCCCGCTTTACTTCAACCACAGGGGCAGCCAAGCTTTTACTTGAACATGCCAAGCATGCTCTCACCATCAGGCTCACATCTCCTCTTCTCTGTGCTGGAATGCTCTTTCACAAGATAGCTCCTTGGTTTGCTCCTTTACCTCATTCAGCTTCTACTTACATGTCCCCTCCTCAGAGAGGTCTTCCCAAGCCACTCCAATTAGAGCAGGCCTACACCTCCCCACTCAGTCTCTGCCCCCTTATCCTGCTCTGTCTTTGTTTATAGCATGGATTAATTGTGCTATAAACACATAGTGCATATTTATGGGCTTAAGGGTGTTTTTTTTGCCTATATCCTTCAAAAGAACATAAGCAGGAGTTTTGTTTTATTCATTAGGCTAATAGTAGGTACTCAATAAACATTTTCTGAATGAATGAGTGAGTGAATGAATGAATGAATGAATTCATCCTTGTATCCTCAGTATCTAATTAAATATCTGGAACATAAGAGCTGCTTAATAATGTCTACTTGAATTATCTCAATTCTCCTCACTAACTTGAGATGTAAATAATTTTCTCATTTTATAGAGATATTATGTAATTGGCCTTAGGGCACCCAGCTGAGCAGAAATTTGATTCCTGGTCTCTGCAACTTTAGAGCTTCTGTCATTTCCACTTTGCCCTAGAGTTTCCGTTTCCTTATGCTCTCTCTGAGGTCTTGGAATGGCTCAGATGATAATGGAAAGTCACCTTTGCGTTGTGTTCATATGAGAAAGGTTAGGGGAACTCAAAGTGTATGGGCTCTAGGTCTCCACAGTAACCCAGGGAGACACTGTTGGCAGATGTCAAGTACCATGTCTTCTCATAGGTGAGGGCAACAGTATTCTTGCCACTTCCCTCCTCAGAGAGCTGTTCCAGAGTACATCTTGTGAGTTTTTCCTGGGCAAACAACAAAACACCCCCAAATAGTGGTCTGAGGCCAAGTCTAGAAAGCTTCAGAGCCCACATCCTGTTGTCGTTCTCCTCAGGTCTCAGGAGAGGAGATGGTAGAGTATAACACTCTGCATACCATATGTGCCTGTTTAAGAATCCTTAGGAAACTGTGGGTGTGAGCTACTGTGGCTCTTCCTATTTATAGGAAGCATTAGTGAGCCGAATCAGTTTCTCTTCCAAAGGTCTACATGTCAATAAGCCTTGCAAATAAGGAAATTTAGTGTAGCTGCCATTTACTGTGTAGCTACTGCTCTGAGGCTACTCAGTCTCATGGGCTATTTTCTCCTCAAAACTACCTTTTGTTACTGTGGCCCAAACTAATCAATCCATCACTGGCCATTGGGTTTTATAGTTTGTTCTTCACTTATAAAGTTCTTTGATAGTGCTCATGACTCTTTCATGGTGCATGGCTTGGTCCCCTAACAGGATTGTTAGCTCCTTGAGGGCAGGGGCCAAGCACACATCCCTCTCTTGTCCTCATAGAGCCCTTTGCTTCCCCTCTCTTAGTCCCTGTAATCAGTGAAGAAGCTCATCGCTGTGGAGGTTCCTGAAAGAGTCCAGGCCCAGGTAAAGAGTATATTAGGAGGCTTCCTACCCCACTTTCCTATATCCCATCTCAACCAGGTCTCAGAGTCTAGAATTTATGGTGCTACATTGACCCACAAATGGCATGCCTGAGGGAGCTCTGGGCACTGGCCCATTTAGCTGTAGTCTTCCCTGAAGGCCTCCTACACAGGTCCCATCAGAACACTCAGGCATATGCTTCGGTTTCCTACTCAACAGTCCCATTTTCCCACTGAGGCTGCGTCCCCTTCCTGAAGGCTGGTGGAATTTGACAAAATGTGGAGCCCACAGCCAGGCTGGACTCTGTTTTCCATGTCACCCAACTTCTGAATGGAATTCTGAGTTGATAGAGCTGTTTTGCTCCTACCCGGTTGAGTGTAATACAACCTCTTCCTGTACTCCCCTGACACTGGATCCATCCACTGCTTTGATTCTGGAGGACCTTGTAGTTTTGAACACTGGCATTTAGACAGCAAAGTCTGAGGCTCAGGGACTGGTTACCTCAGTCCTTGTGTCAGTTTCCCACTTTTCTCATTGACCTGTGTGACTGAGGTCCTTGTATACCTTTCAGCCAAGCTCATGGCAATTATGATTGCAGTGAAGTAGGTACTTAATAGTACTAAGAATGAAGAACATGCATTTGTCTCTCAAATCTTTTCATATAACAAGAAATATCGACAATCGAGGTTGATAATATGAGCTTCACTCCATGGAAGAGAAACTAAAGCTTTCCTTAGCAAGACAGGAGAATGCCAGAGCAATCAGGAGCCGTGCTGTGCTTCCTGATATCCTACTGCTGTCAAGTTCATCCACCTTCCACATCCTTCAATGCCTCTGACTTAAGGCCCTTAAGTTCACCTATCAAGGTACTTTAGATCTTCATAGCCTACAGTGTTACGGAACAATTAAGATCAGATTAGTATACTTACTCTGTGTTCACTTAGCGTCTTTGCTCAGAACACACTGCCATTTAAAGTCCTTTGCAGAGGTATTAAGTGATGACCATTCTCTCATATAAAAAGGACACATTTGAAAAGTTCACGTTTATACTTGAAAAGTTCACATTTATGTACAAAGATGGTACTTCTGACCTTAACAGGAGAACACATACTTAGAGTTCCTTCTCCAGGAATGGAGAGAGGTCTGCTCTCAACTACATTGTCTCACCCTGCAGTCTGGGGTTAGCGAGAAACGGATCTGTTGTTACAAGACTTTGGCTTGAGGTCCAGTTCTCTTACTCACTGACCCTATAACTTTTGGCAAGTCATTGCACTTCTCTTCCAGTCTCTATCTTTTGGGGCTGTTTGTACAGACTAAATGATGCTGTGTATCTTAAAGAACTTAAATATAAATTTGCTTACTATATTTCTAGATATTTATAAGGGAATAACAATAACCAAGATTAATAAGATAGCAAGATGTGGTCAAGAAGTGGAATTTGAATTTTGTGCAAAGCCACTGGCTTGTCTGGGCATTCAACCATAACTTTGTACAGAGGACAACTCTCTGTGTGGGTTTTTTTTCCAGAACTAATTCCTAAGACAAGGATTCAAGTCCAAATGCTGTATTATGGAGACGATCCCATGAAACACCAATAGGGGAAAGAGGAAGTGGTACAGGAAAGGGAAGGCAGTGAAGAACGGTGTGTTATTAAGCCAGCTACCAAAGGGGGTGACTGAATTATTCTCACGGGAAAACTCTAGGAAAAGTATAAAACACATGCCTCAGAATGATCCCACCTGAGGGTTGAGGGAGCTGGAGGTATTTATGCATTCATTCCCGTTATTCATTGCTTGAAGGCTGCTAGGAGTGGGGGTGTACTTCCAGCCCACTGTGCACAGGGTGGGGAGGTATTGTGTGTGGCGATAAGTGCAGCCTTCTGGAAAAACCTACAGATCCCTAAGTAGCAGTGATATTGTAATTTATAATAAGAAATATGTATTTGGTCTTTTTTCTTGTTTCCATTGGAAATTGGAATTCGTAATTCCATAGGAATTTCCTAAGTACTGAGAGTGATAAAGGTGTCTTTTGTTATGTCAATGAGGTGACTTTTGGACTGCACCTAGGTAACCAAAGTATGGGGACTGGTCACCAGTGGATCCAACCTCATGATTAGAGAGTTCGAATTTTTAGTCCCACCCTCTAACCTTCTCTGGGAAGGGAGGAGAGGCTGGAGGTTGAATCAATCACCAATGGCCAATGATTTAATTCATCATGACTGTGTAATGAAACCTCCATAAAAACCAGAGCAATCAGGAGCCGTGCTGTGCCAAAAAGGATAAGGATTGGGTTTGGATAAGGGTATCCTAAAAAAAGGATAAGGTTTGGAGGGCTGTTCCTGAGTTATATCCTTTCATAATGAGCCAATGATGTAGTAAGTAAAATGTTGCTCTGAATTCTGTGAGTGGCTCTAGCAAATAATTGAACCCAAGGAAGGGACTGTTGGAACCTTCAATCTATAGTTGGCCAATCAAAAGCACAGTTGACAACCTGAAATTGTGACTGGCATCCGAAGTGCAGGGGGTTGAAGGGTGGGAACAGTCTTTCAGGACAGAGCCTTCAACCTGTGGGATCTGATGCTATCTCTGGGAAGATAGTGTCAGAATTGAGTTGGACTGTAGGACACCCAGCTGGAATCTGAGAATTGCTTGGTGGTGTGGAGAACATTCTCCCCCACCACACACACATCGTAACTGGAAACAGTGTTCTTATTGGAGATTTTGTGGAGAGTACACAGGCAGGATACTGACAGAATCTGCTATAAAATTTATTTGTGGTACTTGAATTATCTGTCAAGCACAGAATTCAGTATTTTCACATACAGCACTCTAAATTACTGATGAAGAACCCATGGCTCAGAGGGTCATATCTAGTTTTGTACTGAAATGTAATCCTCTTGAGGTGAAGGATTATGACCACTCTCTCATAAGTCCCCCTGCCAGGCTTTGGACTCCACACCTAACTCATGATCCTTAAATGTCTGAGCTCGATAATCATGAGGATAATTTACACAAAGTCAAGTGGTTAATGAATGAATTAGGAATCATATTTTTTATATCCATTATTTAATTATATTTGAGTTTCATAATAACTTTATGAGTTATTTATGAGCAAGCGTTGTTATCATTAGCCAAATTCTATAGATGAGAAGCCTGGCACTAAGTTATGAGGTAGAAAAATTATTTAAAAGGCAGAAAATAAAGAATTAATTCTTTTGGTCTGGAATGCATAATTCACAGAAAACTCACAGTAATGATAAAAGTTAATAGGTGGTTATTTAAAGGATAATATAGTCAACAATGCCAGGAAATTAGAAGCAAAACTCCTTTTTATTTAGTAAAGGGCATTTAATATAAACTTCAAAACATGGTTATATGTGTGCTAATTGTTCTTAAATTGTTTTTGTAAAACTTTTGCCACATTTCCAGCATTTTTATGGAAGCTTGAAGGGAAAAAATTACTCTGTGAACTTTTTTTTTTAACTAAGGCAAATAAATAAATAACGATGAAACTTTGTGCATGCCTCTGAAACCCAGATAAGGGTTCCTTTGTGACTCTCACTAATATAGAAAATTCTATTTAAATTTTCTCACTTCCCCTTTCCTTTCAAACCTGATCCAGTTAGCCTTGGCTCCCACCCCCTCTTTCCCCAGTTATAAAACCAAACGGAATGTTTGTACTGAAGGGACAAGTCTGTGCAGTGACTCAGAGGAAACAAGCATTTATAAACCATGTTTCCCTAAAGCCTCAGCACAAACATGGCTGTGGCCCAATTCCTGACTGGCCAGGGCAAAACTCGGTAGAGTGGCCCAGCAAAGCCGAGTGTCGGAGGGGCCCAGCCAGAAACAAGGCCTGAGCTGCACAGGGCCTTGACTCAGCACCACAGCTTGGAGATTTCTCATCTCCCAAGAGTCAACACAAGAGTGGCTGAAGTGAAGTCAGACAAAGAGATGTTTGGGCTTTGCTGGAATGGGGTCTTTTCTTTGACTGTTCGGTGTAGTTTGGTCTGGCCACAGCTAGCTTGCTCGCTGGTGCACCCCTTCTCAATTATGTCCACAAACTGTCTGCTTTATGCAGTCTCTTTGCCCTGGGACCTAGGCTGACCGTATCTGCCTGGAATACATACAAGGACAGTTTGGTTTTAGTTCTGAAGTCAGTCGGATCTAGTTTTGAATCCCAATTCTGTATTTCATACTTCCACTTGACAAATATTTATTAAGGACTTATTTTGTACCAAGCATGGTTCTAAGTGCTGAGAATGTAGAAATCAGCAGGATAGACAAGGGCTCTGTTCCCCTTTCCATTCTAATTAGAGGAAATAGGGAAAAACAAACAAACAAAGAAAATAGATGATTTCAGAGTGATGGCAATAATGCCATGAAAATAAATTAGGGAGGTAGATGGGGTGACCAGGGAAGACCTCCACAGGATGGTGAGGAGGATGCTTCTATGAAGCAGTGACATTTAAGTGGAGATCTGAATGACAAAGAA
Source organism: Halichoerus grypus (assembly GCF_964656455.1). Lineage (NCBI taxonomy): Eukaryota > Metazoa > Chordata > Mammalia > Carnivora > Phocidae > Halichoerus > Halichoerus grypus. The sequence goes on along the minus strand of NC_135722.1, from coordinate 104,036,897 downwards.
GGGCCCAGGAGGATAAGATCAGTCCTGGCATAGGCACCACAAAGTCCTGAAAGAGGAATAACCTTGGCCTATTTGAGGAACAGAAAGAAAGCCTGTGTGGCTGGAGCACTGTGAGTGAGGGAAGAGTAGGCCAGGTGAGGCTGGAGAGTGTGGCAGTCAGACAGATGGCCGCCCATTCCTTGAGATGCTAAAGTACCAGACAAGTGACCTCGGACCAGCTTAGCTGTCAGCTGAATACTGCTGAGCAACTCCCATAAATGCCTCATGAAACAAAATAACCATCCAGCAAAGCCTTGCCTGAAGTCCTGACACACAAAATCAAGAGATATAATTTTATCTCATAAATTTTTTAGAAGATGTATTTATTTATTTGAGAGAGAGAGAGCGAGAGCTGAGTGTGAGCATGTGCACATGGTGGGAGCAGCAGGAGAAGGAGAGAGAGCTCAGACTCCCCGCTGAGCATGGAGCCAGACATGGGGCTCGATCTCATGACCCTGAGATCATGACCTGAGCTGAAATCAAGAGTCAAAGGCTTAACCACCCAGGCGCCCCTCTCATAAGTTTTAAGCCACTAAATTTTGGGGTAGTTTGTGTCTCAGCAAATAATATCCAGAATAAAAAGATAGGCTGGAGTCAGGTTACTTTGACGAGGAAAAAGAGCTCAGCTTGAGATGGATGAAGTATCATGGGAGGACATACACAAGAGGTGTGTAGGAGGCTTGCAGGAGCTACATTTTAAAACTTACATCGACTGCTATTTGTCTCAGTTCCTAGTTCTTTGCCTTGTACAAGTAAACTGAACCATCCTTGGTTTCTTTAACTGTAAAATGAGAAGAAGAGTATCAACATCATAGGGTTGTTTGGGGATTGAATAGTATTAAGTGATTAACGTAGTGCCCAGCACCAGGCTAAGGGCTCAGCGAATGGTAGCTGCAACTGTGACTGTTTTTCTGGCTCAGCTTCCACCTGGATAATTGAGGAGTCTTCAGCTAGTTCCTTTCACCTAGTCAGGAAGCCCTAAGGATAACTGTGTATGTATTCACTTATAGAACCCTTTGGCATTCCAGTTGGTGCCTCATAGCCATCAGAAATGGCCACCAAAGCTGCCATTTGTATCCTCCGTGGTCTCCTCTCCTCCTCTGATATTGGTCCCACGGAACCTCCACAATGGCAAGCTGTGTTAGCTGACTGGATAGTGGCCCGGCCTCTGTGGCCGCTTTGTCCCCTCCAGCATGGGCTGTGCCAGGCTGCTACCTCTCAGGCTGTCTGTTGGTGGACTCCAGCCATCATCATGGTCAAGGGAGCAAGGGAGGAGCCTCACTCCCTCCTTCTGGAAGAAGAAACTGACAAAAGAGTGATGCCTTGACTTGCTGGATTCCTGTAGAGCTTTCAGCAATAAAAGTATATTATATTTTGTAATGTTATCTATTTCACTTATACCTATTATGAGGCGACTTAGTTTATCCACAAACTGACTGTGAGCAGGGTTGCTCACTGACCCTCCAGATAAGCTATCCGCTTGGCCTCCACTGCCCTTCTCCTCACCTGGACTCTGCTCTCCTTGCCCAGACTCTGCTTCTCTAGTTTGTTCATTAGATCCATTTTTCTCAAACTTGTGTTGGAAAACTTCAGTTCATCTCTTCAGACATGCTCCATAAAAAGACAAGTGTTCTCACTTACATAACTTCTCCTTTCCACCTCTCCATTTCAGAGACTCGGGGTACACAGCTGCGTGTTAAGACTCGGAGACACACTCCAGCGAGAAACTCTGTTTCACTGGGCTTAATCCAGTATTTCGTAAACCTATTTAATCATGGAACTGTTTTGAGTTTCTCCTATGAAGAATCTCCTATAAAGGAATGTTGGAAAGATGCTGCATTAGTTTCTTTCCCCCTGTTCCAGGGACCGTAAGTCTTTTTTTTCTTTAGGTTTTACCTTGCCTCTCTCCATTATAATAAATGCCAAACACCAGAACTTTTTCTTCTTCTGGGTGTTAGTTCTATTGCATGGTGAAAGTAGACTGCCTGGGTTTCAGTCCTGAGTCCATTACTTACTAGCAGCATAACTTTGGGCAAATTAATCTATCTGTGCCTCAGTTTCCTTATATGTAAAAGGAAGTTAATGATAGTACTTTCCTCAGTAGGGCTGCTGTTGGGATTAAATGATCTCATGTGGTAAAGAGTGAGTTCCACATTTTCTGCTCACAAACGTTAGCTAATATAATTAATATAATGTTATTAATGTATTATATTATTACTACTAACATTATTATTTAAAACAGAAGTCAACAGCGAAGATCTGTAAATCTTTTTTTTATATAGATTTGTCTGGCTTGAGCTGATGTCATCCTGTCCTTTTCTGAATCCGCTCTGCTGTACAACAGCATCTGACCTTAGGACAGGTGTATACAGGTAATATATCAATGACATCAATAGGAGACAGGTGTTAGCTAAATTTTTTTTTCTCCCGCTCCTAAATCTGTGTAATACTTTGTAATAATTATATTTGCTGTCTTATTAGCACTAATGCCATATAGGAAAACCCAGTGTTGATAGTATCATTTAAAATGTAGTGATATGTCTTTAGTATATTTCAGCCATTACACATCAAATATCCCTGAAAGAAAAGTTATTGGGGAGGCGTAAGCCTCATGTTAGAAAATCATTTATTCTAAGCACTTAGAGTTTTCTTAGTTCATCAGTTCTCACTATGTTTAGGAGAGCCTTGCATGGTGCAATAGGAATCAGCATTAATCCCATTTTCTAAATGAGGCCTCCAAGTCATATGGAAATTTTATTTTTATATTTCTGCTGGTGGAAGCAGAAAGACACAGGCTAGTTATCAGGGTGGAGGACAGCATGATTAGGACCTTTCCAGGATCAGCAGACAGTATTATGTGGCTTTTGTTTGGGCAGTCAGAGCCAGCCTTGAAGAATGGGACCAGCAGCCCCTTTGATTCTAGTCTTTGGGGAGGGGGCTATAAAACAGGATCTACTGACTTCATAAGGAAAAATTAAGGCCAGTGTTTTCTCTTTGAAGTGAAGTAGGGAAGATCAGGGTTGAAATGAATCAAGGTAACTACAGTTTATCATGAACTAAAGTTTAGTGATTAAAAGAAACCTGATGTTATATAGGTTCCTTCAATCTTGCTCTCTGTAACAGTCTTTCTTAAATTATATGTATATTATCATTAGCAAAAAGTGGGTTAGATGCTCTGTTCAGCTTCCTACTCTTTGCCCTGCAAACAGCTGCCCCAATAAGAAGGATTCTGTATATGGGACAATATTCTATAAGGCTACCCTTGAAAACTTGAACTTAACACTAATAGCGACTGTACATAGTACAGTCATTCAATAATCAGCTTGAAGCTCCTGACTTAGAAGCGGTAAGCTTTCAGGCACATCTTTTGACTAATGTAATGACAGAAATGGTTTTATAATGTAAAGCACAAGCACTCCTTACAGAATTATTATTATTATTATTATTAACATTTTTTCCAGAGGCTTTCTTGCTTGCATTCTCTCTATCCTTGAAAGAATATGATTTTCTTGTTCTCACTCTGGGAAGAGTGAGAGTCCTGAGAGGATCATTTACTATCCAGAGGGCAGGGCTTTGCCCCTCTCGTTACCTACTGTATCTCCAGGGCTGAACACGAGGCTGGCACCAGGGAGTTCAGGGAACATTTGTTGGGTGAATGGGTGGAGTAATTATCTGAGGAAACTATTTAGAGTTCAAATTACTGGATACATTTTTGAGTTCTCCACTCTGTCCTGGTGTGCTTTTTAAAAAGTAAAAAATCAAATTGGAGCCCTCTTTAAAAGCAATGCTTTCTAGAATCCAAAATATTGATGCAAATATGAAAAGATGTCTCCTTTCCTATCCATTGCTGTCTTCAAGACAATTTCATATGTTGCCAAAAGCAAGAAGACAAGTATCTCTCAAATGCAATGCAGACAAATTGCCTACTGCTATTTAATGAAAAGGAAACAAAATTGATCTTACTTTGTACTTTTATACAAATAAAAATATTTTTTAAACCCTTAGGCCAGAAAACTTCCCTAGAGTAATATTGTATGATTGCTTGGCATTTATTTCTTTATAAAAATACCAATACCACCAACTCTCTAGTAAATGGGTTCTTATCTTATTTTGTGCAAAATCAAACCATAGAATAATTGTTAGCATATATAATATACATAGCCTCTTTTTGCTGGAGGTCATTTCAAAAACTTGTACTCTAAGATATATCCCAAAGTGAATAAAAATAAAGTTATACAAATATTTCTATTGGCAATATATTTTATTCCTGCTGTTTCACAGGACAAAAAGAGTGAGAAAAAAGATTCACTGAAAATGCATATGCTAGTAATTTACACATACAGTGTCTTGGAATATTTTTCTTACAAATGACTTTATATTGAGGATGAATCTTCCTACAACTAATTCAAACCAAGTGTTCTGGATTTGATATTAGGATTCACTCTCAACTATCTTGCTTGAAGGACAGGGAACAGATCAAGGATCTCTCTAATAATAATGTAATATAATTATGAAAAGAAGAACCCAAACCAAGAGAAAGATGTTGCCATAGACTTCAACATCCATCAAATTGGTACTAGGCTTGTTGCCTGGAGAGTCTATGAATTCAGTTTAAAAGTTTCGCACTGAGAAAGAAAGAATCCTTAAAACCCTGAGAAAAACCTTATTCCCAGCTTTTTTTTTTTCTTTGTCGTTATTGGCATCCAGAACACAAGTCACCCCATCAGCTTTCAAGATCAAGTCTTGCTCTTCCCGTCTTGGTGTGTGTGTGTGTGTGTGTGTGTGTGTGTGTGTTCTTTCCAAAGCAAAGTAATGACTCTACTGTTTTGCAAAGCAGAAAACATAGGATTTATGGAAAGAACGGCAAAGTTTGTGGGAAAAATACTAGTTTCCACTTACCAATGGTCTTGTTAATTTAAAGCAATTTTCTGTACAGGTATTTTTCTATTCCCCATCCTCTCATCTGGAAAGCATACACAAGCCTTCCTTAAAAATATGCCAGCAACTCATTTACTGAACCCCCATTGTGGACCCAGCACTGTTGGTTCTGCGAGATCTCTGTGAGATCCTGGCACTCAAAGACCTCATGGTCTACAAAATAATGATGTCTATTTACTTAAGAGGTAGTCTGGCAAATTGAAAAACAGCCTGACTTGGAGTCAGAAGATGTGAGTCAACTATCCTTTCTTTCATTTAAATTAGCTGTGTGATTCTGGGCAAATCCTTAATATGTGGGTCTCAGTTTCTCCATCTGTGAAATAGGGAGATGAAAAAATCTGATTTCAAGCTTCCTCCAGCTCCAACATTCTAGGATTCATTTGGTCTCTTGTTCAACAGGAAAGCCCTATGCTTCCCAATGGTTATAGGAGGATTGATTTTATATAATTAGACACCCCTGCCATTGACTAACTATGTGAAATTAAATAGATCACTTTAGCTCTCCCTTGGTTTACTCACTTGTATGGTAGGGATAATAATAATAACTACTGTGCAAGATTTTAAAAAGACAATTTATGAGAAAGACCTTTGTGAACTCCAAAATACTGTACAAATATCCTTGGACCTCTGCTACTCAAACATAAAATGCTACTTTCTGATATAAACAACTGGAAGCTATCAAGGATGACAATTCTCATTATTCTTCCTGTACTAGTTTTTAAAATTATTTATTATCATATGAATTTTGATAAATTTGCAATCATATATATGTAACATATGTTTAAATTTTGAAGCATAATAATAAATGAACACCTACAAGCCCACCACCCATTCTAGGTACTAGAACATTCTTGACATCATCGAAACAGCCCTGTATGATTTTTCTCTGATTCAACTCTGTTTTCTCTTAGAGTTTATGTTTTTAATTTTTAAAAAATATTAATTTATTTATTTTAGAAAGAGAGAGAGAGCACGAGCCAGAGGGGCAGAGGGAGAGAGAATCTCAAGCAGACTGCATGCTCAACATGGAGTTTGACTCAGGGCTCCATCTCATGACCCTGAGATCACAACCTGAGCTGAAACCAAGAGTTGGATGCTTAACTGACCATGGCACCCAGGTGTTCCATGTGTTTTTAATTTTTAAAAATAGTTTTACCTCCAGAAAAAAAAATAGTTTTACCATATATATATATATATATATATATATATCTATATATATCCCTAAACTGTATATTGTTCAGTTTTGCTTGTTTTTGATGTTATAAAAATGACATCATATTGTATGTAGTCTTTTGAGACTCCTGGTTTTCCCCATTTAACATTATGTTTTTATTATTAAAATTATAATGTTAATGTATTAGCATTATAATATTAATATTATTAGATTATAATATTAAATATTAATTACATATAGCTTACATATTACTATATAAATCACCTGCAATTTATGTAATAGCTTATAGATTTATATAATTCATTATATTTACATATAATTATATTAATAAAATATATTAAGAAAATTTATTATAAATATGTAAATAATACATATTATAACACATAATTATATTAATTATAACTAATGATATATTATTATAATTAATATATAAATTACATATAAACTACAATGTTATACATTAATTATAGTATTAATGTATTAGCTTATAAATATAGATAACTCGATTTTGCTATTATATAATAGTACCTTCTATGAATATGCCATGCATTATTTATCCATTTTCATGAAAATGAACATTTTGGTTGTTTGCAGTGGTTTTGCTGTTAAAACCACAAAATCAAATCAACCATGATCAGTCTTATATTCTCCTGGTGTATGTGAATAAGAAGCTGTCCCTCTTCCATCCATGCTTAATTTTTCTCCTTAGTATTTATGTATCACTGTCTTGTATTGTGTGGGTGCATGTACACGCACACACACGCACACGTACACGCACACACACGCACACACACACGCGCACTCATGTGTCTTAATGATTACCTGGATCCTTGACTGGAATAGAAGATTCTATTTTTTCCATGCCATAGCCTCAGTACCTAGAAAAGTGCATATAGCAAGGGCTCAGAAAATATTTGTTGAATGAATGAATGAGTGAATGAATAAATGAATAGGGTTTTGTTGTTTTTTTGTTAAGTAAATTGCCCTGTCTGGATTTCCTGTTGATGCAGAAATCAGCATGGAATATCGAGAAGACACTGAACACACTATTCTGGATTCTGATTCCAGATCTGCCACTAACTAGTTGTGAAACTTTTGGACAAGTTACTCAAACTTTCTGATTCTGAGTATCAGCATTTATACAAAGGGAATAGTAATGATCTCCAGGTGTTATTAGTATGTGAGGCTTATACAAACATCTTATAAACCATGAGTTCATGAATATATGCTAGCTGTCATTCCTTTTGGTAAAAATTCCATGTACTTTTATGGAGATTGAAACAAAAATGAGTAAAAGATAAAATTACTTGTTTTATATCGAGAATTTGTAAGGTTGGATAGGGAGCTCATAAGCAAGTAACAGACTAGAAAGAGCGACGAAGACCAGTTCTGAGGCACAGCCAGGTACTCTTCCTGTGGTGGATGTGTGCTATCAAGTTTTCACTGCAAAATCAAGCTATTTTTAACCTCAAGGAAGCATAAAGAATCTTTTTAAGTAGGGCAACCAAGATAGTGTGTTACCCTTTTCAATCAGCCTGCCTAAATGAAATATTCATTTTTGTGTCAAAATAACAAGTGCTATATATAGTTGGGCACTAAGAAGGGATGGAGTTGTCTGAAGGTAAATCCCTAAAAAGTCCTGGATATAAAATAGCTGTAGCAGAAACATCCATTTATATTGAATCAAGATTCCATATTCTGGAGAAATGATATTTTCTTTTTTTCTTCTATCTTGGTCTCACATGGACAGGCAAAGACAAAAGTGATGCCTGGGGGAGTCTTTTCATCCACCTGGGTCCAGAGTATCATATTGGAAGAGATCCCCGGATTTGGAGTTAGTTTGTCCCTGTGTTGTCCAAAATTAATAACAGTGGTCTCTGTTTTATCTGTAAAATGGAGTTAATAGCAATATTGTCCCACTTTGGTGGTTGTAAGAATTAAGCATAGTGAGTGAAAGCCTTTGTAACCTGTAAATGTGGTGTTGATGTTATGAGATTTGAGTTATGAGGTTTAGTATCATAAGACTGGAACCCAAGGCAAAAAATGTTTGTGTATTGAGAACTAGAACCTAGGCAAAAATGTGGAGTAGTCTAATTTTGCCCTCTTCCTTCATCCCCCAATGTTTATGAGGTGTTCATTCTTCCTTCCTAACCTTGTCTTTCTCACGGGTTCCCAGCACTCGTGCTCAGACATTGCTGAGAATCTCCTGCACACAGAACTGGAACCAGATGGCCCTCCGCCCTACACATCCATCCCGTGTCCCCTTCCTTCCATTTGGGCTTTGTCCTCTCCTTCCTAAAGTAGTTCCAAGATTTAGCAGAATGGCAGAAAAAAAGCATTATTTGGCTTTACGTTCACCTAGAGCCTCAAGTCCTGAGTTTTGATCTGATCTCTGGATGAGGTTTATTTGGTCACAGAGATCCACTGACAAGAGCGAGGGATTAAAGGTCCACTAGGAAGCTTTAACTTTTCTACGACTTGCCTAAAGGTGTTTTGACAGTTTTACATGTACCAGGAACACACTGGAAAAAGCACAGACCTCTTTCAACCTTTGACAAGGTCTGGGTGACACAGTTAATATGAGATCATTGTTAATAAATGCTCATGGATTAGTATCTATGGTTTTAATTCTGTGTTTCATATCCACAGCAAGAGTTTAAACGGGCTGGTTAGGAGAAGAAACTTAGTACCTTAAGGAAAAAAGGAATCATTTACAGTTTTTTAAAAAATTAAATATATAACTATGCATGGATTGGAAAACCATATAGTAGAGGCTTTTTCACCTCCTTGTCTCTCTCTCATGGCCCATTACATAGTTGCTCTCTTGTCTCTGCTTCTATCCACATTCTTCTTCATTCCCTTCTCATCCTGTCTGGGTCAAACCCCAAAGGAGCATAGCTTGGCTAGATTGGGTCACCGTTACTACCCTTGTTGGGTGAGGCTCTGAGTTAATTCACCTAGTGGGTCTCTGGTCCACCTCGCCTACCCTTGATTCAACTGGCAGCTGGTGCTTTGCAGAGAATAGCCTGGCTCTGCCTCCCGAGGCAGAGGCAGGTCTACAGGTTTCCAGTAGAAGAGAAACATGACTGACAGATCCAGGACTCCTAAATGTCAGGTGTATGAGCATGAGGGAGGGAAATTGCTTTGAGCAGATCACTGTCTTAGCTTGAGAGGCCCCCTCAAATCTCATAGTTGCACAATGTGCTCATCCTTTCACCTCTACTATGAACGAGATTGTCTCTCTCTCTCATATATATATATAAAGACTCCAGAAAGGAGCAGGCAAAGAATTCTGCTCTTGGGGGAGGTGGGAAGGCTCATAAGGGCAAAGCATCTCAAAAGATTTCTCTTATGATTGTTGGAATTTGAGGCCAGTGTTGAATTTCATTTCCCATCTCAAATCCCAGATCCCATTCTGCCAGTTACCAGCTGTGAGACCTTGAGAAAATGATTTCATCTGTATAATGGGCATATTGCTGCATTACGTCTGCCTCCACGTTTGGCGAGGATGAAATGAGATAACACATGTGAAGGGCTTAACCCCATTCCAGGCACATGGCAGAGGCTCAGTATGTTTTAGCTATTTTTTATTGTGATTGCTTGATTACTTCATTTATTAACTGCCCAAACATGCCACTTAATCAACATTTATTCAGAGCTTATCCTGTGTGAGATAGTTCACCAAAGCACTTAAGGGCACCCAAAATAATTTAAAATGTTAAACATTAAAGTGATTTAAAAGTTTTAACAACCATCTGACTAACACTGCTAATTTTTTTAGCACAGCCCCCACAAATGCACAATCTTATAGTATCAGTGAGTTTGGGCATTGTCCTAAGCTACAGACTAAAGAAATTCTTTTTAAAAAGTTCGTGATACTGAATCTATGTAATTGAGGTGGAATTTTTCTTGAAAGTAAATTTTTAAATAATGACTAACGTTCATAGTATTTAAATAGACTAGGAAATTATGCCAAAAGAGACACGGTTAAGCTTCAGAAAGCACACATTGCTTAAAAGTTCTGAATCTGTATAATTTTTTACATGACATTTCTTCTCAAAACAAACATTTTTTTCCTTGAATGAAAAATTCTGTGCTAACTCATATCCTCCCAAAGCACTCCTTGCCCTGCAATAACTTATCAGTGTATGCACAGGATGGAAAAAAAAAAAGCTAAGGAAGTAGTTTTCAGTTTCAAGTTTCCAAAGGGTTATTATAAATAACAACCACTATGTTTGAACAATGGTGTTTTCTAGTTAATTTAATTTTTTGCTTACTTGGGAATTAACTCTAATATTCGTTTCATTTGATCCATGTTGAAATTTACTGTAAGATGGTGAACATAAATGGATTTTTCTTACATAATTCAGGGTGCTGGTCAGGGGCAGGAATGTTAATTCTCATACAAGGTATTCAAGAAACATTTGTTGAGTGTACTAAACTATAGAGATACACAGTAGAGAGGATTGGGCAGAAGATGTGTTAACTCTAAGATATGCTCTAGGGGCTTTTAAACCATGTTACAGCAACCCACAATAAAGAATACATTTTATATTGCAAACCTCTAGTCTATTCTCTTTCCTTTTTAAAAAGAATGCTATCTGTGACCTACCAAATTGATTTCATGACCTGTCAATGAACTATGATGTATAATTTGAAAAATTCTGTTTTGAAACACAAATCTTTTATACTGGCCTGTTTTGTTGTCATTTGCATAATTCACCAAAGTATAGAACTCAGGTGGAAAAAGTTTTTGGAGTTATTTCTTTTAACTTAGAAAAATTGAACCCTATTTCTTGTTTAATACTACCCTTTAAATTTGGATTAATTTAGCTTTTGGTTACTGTTACTTAAGTGACAGCATATTCCTGAAGATTTGACCTTAAAGAAATTGCTAAATCTGATTTGTCGAAGTATCCAAATAGGAGAGAATTAAATGATTAATGAAAACCTTTGAAAATAAGAAATTCTAAAAGATTATAGTAAAATAATATCCTTAAAGTGCCTGACAAATCCAGATTGAAAAATAACCTAAGAAAGGACACGTCATCAAGCCAGCGAATTAGCTGAACATGCTCTAGAGTCCCTTCTTCTGTGGCCTACCCATTCGTGCTTTTTATTGGCATCAGGAATCACTACTGTAGTATCCAGGTATGTTTCCCTGTTAAGGGGTATGTAGTGTATATGTTCTTCAAAATAGATTTTTTAACAGGGGCGCCTGGGTGGCTTAGTCACTTAAACGTTCAACTCTTGATTTTGGCTCAGGTCATGATCTCAGGGTCGTGGGATCGAGCCCCATGTTGGGCTCCGTGCTCAGTGTGGAGTCTGCTTGAGATTCTCTCTCCCTCTCCATCAGTTCGCTCATTCACTCTCTCTCTAAATAAATAAAATCGTTTTTTGTTTTTTAACCACAAAGAAACTTAGTATGTCAGATCCTTAAGATTTGGATAACTTAAAACCTCGTATTAGGATAAAAACAGCTTCTTCTACTTTCTTTGGTTCTTTGATTAAAGGCTTCATTTGTCATGGGTGGGGATGAAAATGATGGAGAGGATGAGCAGAGGTGGTTTTTACAAGCAACGATGTGGCTAGTTGTCAAGGTCAGGAGTGTTCTATCAAGTAGGCAAGCTCCCAGGTATTTATTGAGTGCCGACAAGATTCATAGCCAGCCCCGTGTTGCTAAAACCATTAAATGTTAAACTGTCATGGTACGCATTGCAAAACCTCAAATTTCTTTTCCTGTGGCTGCCTTGTGGCTCTTTATATAGCTCAAGTGGCGTGTTGTGCAACCAAATCTGGGCACTCCAGGCACAGCATGTTTCTGGTGCCAGAGGAAGCGGTGGGGCAGATCTGAAGGACTGTGGGAAGCAAACATTCAATCCACATTTATTCCCAGGCCTGACTCAAAAGGGTGGATGATTTGAGGAATTACCCAGCTGCGCTTCCCTATTCCCAGAGACTAAACCCACAGGGCAGTTTGGGCTGATGTGTTTGCCCTGCCTGGTGTCTGCATCATTGGTACAGTCACCCTGGGTCACGGGGCCTTGGTGACGGTCTTGTGGGCCGCAGCAGGATAGGGAGGGGTCAGTCCGTATAGGCTGGCGTGGGTGGGTTTCAGTTCGTACTTCAGTTGTGTCACGCTAGCTCTGTGACGCTAGACCCTTCGCTTGAGTGCTCCAAGCGCTAGTTTCCCTCTCTGTAAAATGGGGACAATAGTACCCACCAAGGAAGGTTGTTGAGAAGATTAAAGAAAATAAAAATAAGTGTTAACATGTATCAGATGCTAATTATGGGCCAGGCGCAGTTCTGAGCACTTTCTCCATTACACGTAAGGACTCATGTAATTCTGAGCACAGCCCTATGGGGTGTGTGTCATTTCCCTTTTCCAGAGGAGACTTGAGGTTGAGCAAGGTGGTGCAGGTAAGAAGTGGCAGAGCGGGCGTTTGAATCCAGGCAGCCTGACTCCAGACCCTACACTCTTCACACCTACTATTCATGTAGGGCATCAAGAACGTAAAACTGTTTCAAAATGGTTCTGCAGCATCCCAGATTCACTCATTTTGTTAGTCAACAAACTTGCCTCAGTGTCAGTTGGGGGTGAAGCCCTGTGCTAGGTGTTGTGGGAAAGCAAAAATAGTACATTGTTGTCACATGTAAGGGAAGAAAAATCCACTGGCTTTGCTCTAATGGGGAGGGGTATATGGAGATTGCTATAGGAACCTGGGGGATGAGCAGGAACTGGGAGTTTGTGGTGTCAGCTGCCGATCGGCTAAGGGTGAGGTGGACTGAGGGGAGAGCTCAAAGAAACTGCTGAGGTGTCTGGTCAGAAGTGAAGAGAATGGTCATCCCACTAACAGCATGAGGGGTGCAGAGGAGCTGGCGGGAGGTGGAAGGTGGGGCTGCTCATGGTGAGCTTCCCTCTAGGGACTCCAAAGTACATCATCTAGGCAGTGTTGCCTTCGAGCTGAACGTGCAGCGAACATGCTTGTTCCTCATTAATTCACTCCACAAATGTTTAGTGAGCATTTATTTTCAGTCATGGGCTCTTAGGCAGGCTCTGAGGTCCTTCCCATCCCAGAGCACACGTTCATTGTGAATTTGGAGCAAAAGGCTTTAAATCTGTTGGTCCTTTAGGTGTTACCTTCTCCTCTCTCAATTTTATTTGCTGTCTCTGTCTTTACTGATTACTCACATTAGTACCTGGGGTGAGAGTATAAATAGAGGTCTAGTTACTACATATGTCTTAATTTTTTACGTTAGAATCAGGATAGCAAACTTAAATAAAAGATGTTCAACCTTCCTACTTAGACAAAAATACCCTATAAGCACTTGGGAGGCCAGGTTTGAGTTCACCATTGTTATTCAGCTTGGAGCTCTGCAGTGGAACAGGGCAGTTGGAACAGTCTATGGCCCATCTTGTCCCTGCCTCAGGTGCCCAGTAGGGGACCTTGGGAGCATGCTTGGGGACATCCTGCCTGCATGTGTCAGCTTTGTTCACCTCCCGCACACCACCAGTAGCCACTTCTTGGCCAACCTTTGGGCCTAGCCCAGTCTGCTCTCAAGAGAACTGGCCCAAGAAAGAGCTGCAGTTGGTCCCAGAGGTGGGATTGAGGTCATTTGTGTAGGAAATTCTAGAGTTCCAAGAACCTGGAAGTAGGGACACAGGCTCTGTGGACTTTTTGCCTAGTGGGGAGGAGCAGATAGAGGAGGTCTGAATGTAGCCTTTAAAGTGTGGAGCTAAAGACAGGACCCCGCTTGCCTTATGTGTGGGAGTATTATTTCGCTATTGGAATCTTGTTGTTTGTGCTTTTATAATTCTCCAGTAAACAGCACATATGTGTTCCTACAAGATTAGTGTGAACCCTGATCTAACTTTTGATACCTGTCATAAATTAGTTTTCAAATATTTATTTTTGTAGACCTTGTCAAAAAAAAAAAAAGAAAGAAAGAAAAAAGGAAAAGCAAAAAGGCACTCGTGACTCTGGTCTTACTGAGGACAGCTGCTAAAAAGTTCTCAGGTATTTAACATCAAACCAAACTGAGGCAGATGCTACACACTTTGCTGTAAGTTCTGCAGATATTGTCTTTCCACGTAAATTCAGGGAAGCCCCTGATTTGCATTGTTGCAATTTTTACTTTACTGCAATTTATTTCTCTCATGATTCCTCCTAATAATTAATTTCCTACATTTGTAATTTGTTGTCAGTTCTCAGAGTTGCTTCACGGCACCTCATCATTTGCAGGGGCTCTCGGTCTGAAAATCAGAAAATACCACCTTTTAAATGTTATGAATAAAGACTTTGTTAGTTCAATTCAGTTCAAAACCATGCACTCCACCCGTCGTACCAAGTATTGAGTTTGCCCCTAGAAAGATCTGAATGACAAGGACCTGGTTACTCCCCTTTAAGAGCTCACAGGCTGGTAGTTGAGACAGCTGTAGAAGCACCTCGATTGCAATAACAAATGTCACTGCGGGGGCTCTGTGAGGAGAGAGGACTGCAGCATTGACACCCAGACCTGGGGGGGTCTGAGGAGATCTCACTGGGGAGTGGGCATTTCTGCTGGGCCTTTTTTTTTTTTTTTAATTTTATTTTATTATGTTAGTCACCATACAATACATCATTAGTTTTTGATGCGGTGATCCATGATTCATTGTTTTCATATAACACCCAGTGCTCCATGCAGTACGTGCCCTCCTTAATACCCATCACCAGGCTAACCCATCCTCCCACCCCCTCCCCTCTAGAACCCTCAGTTTGTTTCTCAGAGTCCACAGTCTCTCATGGTTCATCTCCCCCTCCGATTTCCCCCCCTTCATTTTTCCCTTCCTTCTCTTAATGTCCTCCATGCTATTCCTTATGTTCCACAAATAAGTGAAACCATATGATAATTGGCTTTGTCTGCTTCACTTATTTCACTTAGCATAATCTCCTCCAGTCCCATCCATGTTGATGTAAAAGTTGGGTATTCATCCTTTCTGATGGCTGAGTAACATTCCATTGTATATATGGACCACATCGTCTTTATCCATTCATCTGTTGAAGGGCATCTCGGCTCTTTCCACAGTTTGGCTATTGTGGACATTGCTGCTATGAACATTGGGGTGCATAGGGCCCTTCTTTTCACTACATCTGTGTCTTTGGGGTAAATACCCAGTAGTGCAATTGCTGGGTCATAGGGTAGCTTTATTTTTAATTTTTTGAGGCACCTCCACACTGTTTTCCAAAGTGACTGTACCAACTTGCATTCCCACCAACAGTGTAAGAGGGTTCCCCTTTCTCCACAACCCTCCAACATTTGTTGTTTCTTGCCTTGCCAATTTTTGCCATTCTAACTGGTATAAGTTGGTATCTCAGTGTGGTTTTGATTTGAATTTCCCTGATGGCTAATGATGATGAACATTTTTTCATGTGTCTGTTAACCATTTGTATGTCTTCTTTGGAGAAGTGTCTGTTCCTGTCTTCTGCCCATTTTTTGACTTGATTATTTGTTTTTTGGGTGTTGAGTTTGAGAAGTCCTTTATAGATCTTGGATACCAGCCCTTTATCTATAGTGTCATTTGCAAATATCTTCTCCCATTCCATGGGTTGCCTCTTTGTTTTGTTGACTGTTTCCTTTGCTGTGCAGAAGCTTTTTATCTTGATGAAGTCCCAAAAGTTCATTTTTGCTTTTGTTTCACTAGCTTTTGGAGATGTATCTTGAAAGAAGTTGCTGTGGCCGATGTCAAAGAGGTTACTGCCTATGTTCTCCTCTAGGATTTTGATGGATTCATCTCACATTGAGGTCTTTCATCCATTTTGAGTTTATCTTTGTGTATGGTGTTAGAGAATGGTCGAGTTTCATTCTTCTGCATGTGGCTGTCCAATTTTCCCAGCACCATTTATTAAAGAGACTGTCTTTTTTCCATTGCATATTTTTTCCTGCTTTGTTGAAGATTATTTGACCATAGAGTTGAGCGTCCATATCTGGGCTCTCTATTCTGTTCCATTGGTCTATATGTCTGTTGTTGTGCCAGTACCATGCTGTCTTGGTGATCACTGCTTTGTAATATAGCTGGAAATCGGGCAACGTGATGCCCCCAGCTTTGTTTTTCTTTTTCAACATTTCCTTGGTGATTCAGGATCTTTTCTGATTCCATACAAATTTTAGGATTGTTTGTTCCAGCACTTTGAAAAATGTCATTGGAATTTTGATCGGGATGGCATTGAAGGTATAGATTGCTCTGGGTAGCATAGACATTTAAACAATATTTATTCTTCCAATCCATGAGCATGGAATGTTTTTCTACCTTTTTGTGTCTTCTTCAATTTCTTTCAAGAGTGTTTTGTAGTTCCTAGAGTATAGATCCTTTACCTCTTTGGATAGGTTTATTCTGAGGTATCTTATGGTTTTTGGTGCTATTGTAAATGGAATCCTTTCTCTAATTTCTCTTTCTACAGTTGCATTGTTAGTGTATAAGAAAGCAACTGATTTCTGTGCATTGATTTTGTATCCTGCCACATTACTGAATTGCTGTATGAGTTCTAGTAATTTGGGAGTGGAGTCTTTTGGGTTTTCCACATAAAGTATCATGTCATCTGCGAAAAGAGAGTTTGACTTCTTTGCCAATTTGAATACCTTTTATTTCTTTTTGTTGTCTGATTGCTATTGCTAGGACTTCTAGTACTATGTTGAACAATAGTGGCGAGAGTGGGCATCCTTGACATGTTCCTGATCTTAAGGGAAATGCTCTCAGCTTTTCCCCATTGAGGATGATAGTCACTGTGAGTTTTTCGTAGGTGGATTTTATGAACTTGAGGAATGTTCCCTCTACCCCTATACTCTGAAGAGTTTTAATCAGGAAATGATGCTGTATTTTGTCAAATGCTTTTTCTGCATCAATTGAGAGGACCATATGGTTCTTCTCTCTCCTCTTATTAATGTGTTCTATCATACTGATTGATTTGTGAATATTGAACCACCTTGCATCCTGGGGATAAATCCCACTTGGTCATGGTGAATAATCCTTTTAATGTATTGTTGGATCCTATTAGCTAGGATTTTGTTGAGGATTTTGGAATCCATATTCATCAGGGCTATCGGTCTGAAATTCTCCTTTTTGATGGGGTCTTTGCCTGGTTTGGGGATTAAGGTAATGCTGGCCTCATAGAATGAGTCTGGGAGCTTTCCTTCTGATTTCTGCTGGGTCTTAAAGATGAGTAGGACTGTGCCAGATGAGTGAGATGATCATTATTGTCTATTTTCCTTTTGAATTATTTATTTTTTTCTACTTGTATATAATTCATGAGATGTCTGGATCTTCTGATGCCATTGCTCATGAATTTAGATTTTTCTGTGTTTTCTTATTGTCCAGCCAGTGTCTCACATACGGAAAACAGTTTTGTGTATAAGTGTCAGTGTTACCATCCATAAAATGGGAACTACTAGAACCTACTTAATAAAGTTGTTTTGAGGATCCAAAAAATATGGTGTCTAAATGCTTAGCACTGTGTCTGTGTATGAGTTAGACTTGTGTTTGGCCACATGTCCTAAAGCTCCAACAATCATGGTTTCACCAAGTTGGGGTTTGTTTTCCTGGGATATCGGGGAGTCCTGAGGGAAACAATGCAGGGCTGGTGTAGAGACTCGGATGGTGCCAGTGTCCCGGGCTCCCGTGAACTTTCTGCTCTGGGTTTCTTACATATGGCTTTCTTATTAATGCTTGTTAAGTCATGATAACAGGATGGCCACTCCACCTCCAGCCTCATGTCCTGTTCAGGAAAGAGGAAGAAGGAAAGAAGAAGGAAAGGGTAATGCCTTTATCAGGGAAGCCAGAACTCGCCCAGAAATCTCTATGAGACTTCTATTTGTGTGTCACAGGCCAGAACTTCTCTCGTGCCCTCCCCTGCCTGAAAGGGAATCTGAGAGGGCAGATATTTCAGGCGACCATTTTGGCATCATAAGCAAGACTGAGGTTCTCATAGTAAAGAGAGGGAACATGGATATTATGGAAGTAGCCAGCAGTCTCTGCTACATCCAGCACACAATAAACCCTCCACAGTTGGCATTAGCTTGCAGAAGACACTCAATAAGTGTTTGTTCAATTGGATTAAACCATCACACTGCCTTTCTGGTCCAGGTTACCATTATCTCTTGCTATGGGAAGAGCCTTCTAACTGATCTCCTGACCTCCATTCTTGCCTCTCTATAGTCCATTTCCCACTAGAGGACGTGATCTTTTAAAAATGTAAGTTGACCTAAATGTAAGAGCTAAAGCTATAAAATTCCTAGAAGAAAACATAGGGTTAAAGCCTCATGACATTGGACTTGGCAGTGATTTCTTGGACATGACAATAAGAGCATAGACAATAAAAGAAAAAAGACGACGGATAAGTTGGACTATCATTAAAATTAAAAACTTGTGCATCAAAGGGCATGACCGAGTAAAAGGCAATTACAGAATGGGAGAAACTATTTGCAAGTGATAGATCTGATAAGGAGTTAATTTCTAGAATATATAAAGAGCTCCTGTAAGTCAACAACCCAAAACCAAAAACCCAGTTGAAAAATGGGCAAAGGACTTGAAAAGATGTATCTCCAAAGATGATATACAAATGGCCAACAAGCACATAAAAAGCTGCTCAACATCATTAAACATTAGGGAAATGCAAAGGAAAACCATGATGTGTTATCACCTTACATTCATTAGGATGAGTGTGAAAAACAGCCAATGACAAATGTGATGAGGATGTGGAGAGATTGGACCCTGTATGCACTGTTGGTGGGAATGTAAAATCCTGCAGCCACCATGAGAGTCCTCAAAAATTAGAAATATAATTACCTATGATCTAGCAATTTCACTTCTGAGTATATACCCCAAAGAGTTGAAAGCAGGGTCTTGAAGAGATACTTGTACACCCATGTTCATAGCAGCAGTATTCACAATAGCTAAAGGGTGGGAGCAACTCAAGTATTCATCAGCAGATGAACAGATAAACAAAATGTGGTGTATATACACAATGGAATATTATTCAGCCTTAAAAAGGAGGGAAATTCTGACACAGACTCAAGCTACAACATGGATGAAACTTGGAGACATTATGCTAAGTGATAAGTCAGTCCCAAAGGGACAAACTTGGTATGATTTTACTTATTTGAGAGATCTAATGTAGTCGAATTCATAGAGACAGGAAGTAGAATGGTGGTTCCCAGGGGCAGAGGGAGGGGGAAATGAGTTGTTTAGTGGGTATAGTTTCAGTTCTGGGATATGAAAAAGTTCTGGAGATTGTTTGCACAACAATTGTACACTTAAAAATTAAGATGGTAAACATTTGTGTTATGTGTATTTTACCATAAAAAAGTAAGTCAGGTCACATTATTCTCATGTAGAATCTTCTAGTAGCTTCTCATTGCACCAGAATAAAATCCAAATGACCCTTTATGAGCTATAGGCCCCACTGATTTGTCAATTGCCTACCTCCCTGATCTCATATGATAGCACTGTCCTTATTTGTAATGTTCCAGTGTCACTGATCTTCTCATCTACTAGGCCTGCTAAACTCTTTCCTGCCATAAGGCTTTTGCTCTGCTTTTCTCTTGACTTGGAATATTCTTCTCTATTTTCAAACAGTTGGCTCCTTCTTACCATCCAGATGTAAGGTCAAATATTTCCTCTTCAAAGATATCCTTCCTTAACCCTGTCTTAGGGAGCCCTCTGTCACACCTTGGTCACCATCTATCATATTGCCTCATTTAATTTATTCATAGCCCTATCACTATGTGAAATTGTCTAATTTGTTTATGACTTCATTCAGCAGAATCTAAGCTGGATGAGAGCAGAAACTTTGGTGTGCTACTATATTCTCAAGGTTGACACATATAGGTGCTGAATAAATATTCGTTAAAAAATAATTGAATTCACTAATATTTATTGGGTTCGCATTATGTTCCAGGCAATGTACTAGGCACCAAACATAAACAGACATTATGTGATCAACTTCCTAATGATCTAGTAGTAGGCTATAGCCTTTCCCAAGACTGGAATCTAAAGGACTGTCACTTGTCAAGGACCTGCCTTAGAGGGGAAGCAGACCTGAGTGATGTAGGGAGACCCCAATGGCTCCGTTGAGCCCCTGCATCAAGCTTTATTCATGGTTAGTGGACTCTTAGATTTTTTATTTTATTATTTTATTTTATTTTTAAGATTTTATTTGTTTATCTGACAGAGAGAGAGAGCACAAGCAGGAGAAGCAGCAGAGGGAGAGTGAGAAGCAGGCTCCCCGCTGAGCAGGGAGCCCGATGCAGAGCTCAATCCCAGGACCCTGGGATCATGACCTGAGCCGAAGGCAGACGCTTAACCGACTGAACCACCCAGGTGCCCCGGACTCTTAGATTTTTTAATTTCATGAGCCCACAGGTTGTCTTGTGTGTTTATGCCAGTTTGATCTGGGTCTCTGCCCTTTGCAAACCAAAGAGTCCTAACCCATAAATATGCAACAGAGTTGCAAAGAGCCATGGACTCTTCATGCATTGTGGATGGACATGGACATATGTAAGTAGATGGAGACAATTTGATTTTCCAGTTCCTCTTAGGAAAGCCACAGAATTTATCTGAGATGGAGAGAACTGAGACAGCTGGGTATAAGTCAAATTTCTCTGCATGTGAAAGGAAAGAATCCTCTTGTTAATCCAATGGGAGAAGAAGGAGGAAGAAGAAAGGAAGGAAGAGCTGAGGTAGGAGGGCATGAGATGCCAACATTAACTCAGCCTCCTAATCCCCAAATCATTAGGAAAGTTTGCAGACCTTCACAGTGCTTAGGTGCAGGTGGATCTGTATGTGTGGAGGTCGGGGAGACGTGGTGCAGGGGCTGGATTCTGTGCCTGGATGGACAGGGTATGGAACTGCGGCAGTACAGAGGGAGAGGCAGGGTAAGGTCTGGGAAAGGTGTCCCTGAAGTCTAGAAAATGGGGAGGAGGCACTGGATTCTCCCAGGCTGTGGATTTGGGCTCAACTCATGTTGCTCCAGATCTCCCAAGAGCAGGGGGCCTCAGATGATATCTGGTCTGTATAGATGTTTTTTGCTTCTATTAAATATATTCTCAGTACATCACATTTCATTCATGTGCTAACATGAATAAATAGCTTTACATATGCATCTTATAGTCTTTGGCTTTATATATAATTTTTTTAATCTTACACAGAACTTTTCTTCCAAAGCCTTTTAGGCTCTTTTAGAAGTTTCAGTGTATTTTATACATTTCAACCTATTTTAGAAGCTCCATCCTTATGTTCTGTAATTGTCGTGGGGTTGCTATGATCATCCCACTTTGAATGTTTTACAGGAATTTGTTTTTCTTCTAAAAACATGGCCCAGGGCCAGAACCTGATTATAGATATCTGAGCCAGTGGTCAGTGTCAACTCCAGAAAGAAATGTTATGAATTTCCAACATATTGTATAATCCAGCCTTTCTGAAATGACTGATGCTATTTTAAAAGCAAGAAGTAATCACAGTGCATGCTGTGCTCAGTGGCTTGTCACCATTGTGGATCAGAAGACAGGCACTGGCCGGATCTTGTACCTGGGACTGAGTCAAACAGGACCTGAGCACAGAGTTGCTGTCCTCCGTGCGGAGAGGCTCATAGCCCTCGGGACTGGAGGTTGGCAGCGCCTAGGGATGCAGGTGGTAGCGGTCTCATCTCCTCATCGTTCAGTCCTTTGGCATTTACTGTGTGCTATAGAGCAGAAAGAGATGGAGGCAGTGGGGAGCAGTTAAAGACACAGGCTCTGGTTCAGCCCTAGTTTCCTCTATGTTAAGCCTCTTTCCTCTTGGGGCACCTGGGTGGCTCAGTCGGTTAAGCATCTGCCTTCGGCTCAGGTCATGATCTCAGGGTCCTGGGATCGAGCCCTGCATCAGGCTTCCTGATCAGTGGAGAGTCTGCTTCTCCCTCTCCCTCTGCCGCTCCTGCTTGTGCTCTCTCTCTCTCCCTCTCTCTGTCAAATAAATACATAAATCTTAAAACAAATTAAGCCTCTTTTCTCTTGAAGCCTCAGATTCTTCATCAGTAAAATGGTGGTGATTAAAACCTATTTTGCAGAATTGTTGTAAGGATAAAGTGCAGATACCATACAAAGCATTTAGCCTGGGGTTAGTACGTAGACGCCTCTCAACAAGGGAAGCTATGACGTGTTATTACTATTATCAGAGCATCAGTGAAATTATTCAATGGTGTGAAGAGGCAAACATACGGAAATAATAAGAGGTTGCAGTAAAAAAAAACATGTAGCAGGAACATCTACACAAAAACAATTTGCATCATGTAGAC